>NC_143396.1:187079304-187754929 GCF_052110815.1 Crocodylus siamensis
AAGCTTTGCAGGTTAGACTAATCTAACCTGCAAAGGTTGAATCAATTCAGGCGCAGGCTTTTTGAATGTCTGTCTCTAGCCCAGAAAAGATACAGGTTCTGCTGCCCTAAGAAATTTCTCACCCTCTGCTTTGTTGGGTCAGAGGATCAGTCTGGAGCACTGAGGAGCAGACGGCAACAAAAAGGTCAGCTTCAAATAGAGCAGCAACTGTATGTTTTTGCTGAGTGAGAACAGGCAGCAGGCCAGCAATATCCCATTGCTTTGGAACTGTTCTCACTCAGCATGATCAAGCAATGAAGGAAAGAGATCAGGTCAATTGAATTCATTAAGAGCTTTGCCTAAGTAAGGAATTCAGGATCTAGTGCACAGTTTGAGTATAATATATCTTCTATTCATCAGGACTAATATATTTAGAATGTCTTTTGTCTGAGATCCAATAAATTAAAAAATCACAATCAAACAACAAGAAAAGTCACATATAGCATATACATAACAGTTATTACTTTAGTTTTTAGTTCAGAATTTATGGAGCACTGAACCAGTGCTCCGTACAAGTCCAGAGAAGGAATGCTGGAAAGAAGTGGCACTTTATTACCCAATATTGGGAAAATCCTTAATTATTTATTTAGGCCAAAGATATGTCTGTTATGTAGGCTGCAAAGAAACTCAGAGGGGTTGAAGACTTGTCCTTTTATTTTTAACTGAATTGGGAAACCTTAACACTTAACTTTTCAAGCCTTGTCCTCCCTGAAGCATTGTACAGCATTATTACACATTTCAGGATCAAAGTATTTCATGAAATTTTGCCTTCCCTGCACCCCATTCTGATATAAACTGCAAGTGACGATTATATCCGTGCAGTGATTTCACATGCCAAGTTTTCACCTGCAGATGGTTTCACCTGTGGATGGTTTCTTATTTCTACTTTACATTTTCACAACTATTAACAGCAACTGCTACTCAGCTGATGCTGTCCGTAGATTCCAGTAACACTTGAAAAAAATAAACAAGCAGAGGTTAATTTATTCTGCTCTCTATTCTCCTCTCACTTAATGTTGGTTCTGATTATCTGGTTCATAACTACATTAATCTCTTCGGATACTATCCCTTTTATGTGTGAACTTAGAGTACTTCTTTTTTATAAAAGGGCTTTTTGACATGTGCTCCAGAGGTAGGGGGGGAGAGGGGTGCTTTAATTAAAACAGCTCAGAGAGCCGCTTTAAATAAAACACTCACACCATCCCATGTACTCAGTGTCTCATGCTTTAACATGGCAGTGGGGGCATTTCAGCTAAAGCTCATTTGATATGCTTTAGTTAAAGCACTCACAAAACCATTCTGAAGCATGGGGATGCTGATGAGATACAGAGGATGCTGGAGCATGCTAAATAGCACGTTCCAGCAGACTTGATTGAGTCTGCTCTGATGCAATGTAATTATAGCGCATCAGAGCAGCATCGCCACGTGTCTACAGGCATCCAAAGTTTCTTTACAGTGTATCATATCGGTTTGGCTGACTTGCAACCATGTTAAGTGAGTAGGATAAAAATCTTTATTGAGTATTTTATGTTGGTTTTCTTGGGCACACTGTTTAGTTTAGGAAAAAGTTCATACACAGCAATGCAAGATTCCATATACCCAGGACAGCTTCTGTATGTTTGTTTGTTTGGTTTTTACCCCAGGAACAAGCAGAAATCATAGGGGTACATACAGACACTTGTGAGATTATATTAGGTCAAAAAAAGTCCACCTGATCTAACTTAGTTTAGTCATGCAAATCTTACGCTTAGATCCCTAATTAGGTTGATACAAGTGCCAAAATGTACAGATGTTCCGCAAAGGTTTGATCAGTCAAAACATGGCTGGCCCAATCTTTATTCATCTGAGAGGTGCATTAAATTGAATCAGGCATGGTTACACCAATTTAACCAAATGCCTGTATGCGTTTGGAGTGCAGCCCCGGAGGTGGGAAAGCCCAACCACTCACTCCAGCCCTGGGGTTGCACTTTGCCTACTCCTTCCCTGCCACTGGGCTATTTTTAGCCCCTGCCTTGACCCCTCACCCATGCCCAAATGTACATCTCCCCCCAGCTAACCCCCACAAGTCCACTGAACTCAGCCCCAGCCTTCAAACTGTCCCTGGTGCTCGGTGCCTGGCATTTACTAGTTGCCAGAGACCTGATTGAGGTAAATTGCAGCGGGCTGCAGGATTAGGGGAGTGGGGGTTGGTCCATGGGGGGATTGTTAATCTTGGGGTTGGGGGCTCAGGGGGCTAAAATAGCCCCCATTAGAGGAGTAGAGAGCCTCCTTTATCCTACTAACACCCCCCCCAAAACCAACCAACATGCCCATGGAGCCATTAACCCCCCACTCCTAGCAACTCCTCCCCACAGAGCCACTAGTCCCTCTGATCTGCCTGCCCATCCCGCTAGCCCAATTTACTTTGATTGGGCTCCAGGCACAGGTGAATGCATGTGAAACTGGCATGGGGAACAGTTTTCAAGATTGGGGATGGTTTGGCAGGATCAGGGGGTTGGGGAGGTCTGGGGGTTTGGCAGCATGAGAGAGCCTCTCTGATCCCATCACCACTTCTGATCCCCACAAGTACCCCTACAAACCCCACTAGCCCTCCCAATCCCTCCAAGCCCTTCCAGATCCCACTAATACCCTCTGCCCAGCAACACCTCCACTGACCCTGCTACCCCCCAGTTCTGTCCACCCCTCCCTCTTGCAGTCTCAGTAGGCCCCCAAATCTGTCTGTCCCTCCTTGTATCCTGACTTACCTCAGACTGGGCTCCCAGCATGCATCACTGATTTAGATTGGATGGCCATTTTAAACCCAAGCTAACCTTCCAGACTTCTAAGTATAATGTCTGTACATAACCTAGGTTACTTCATTACTAGAAATTATTTTAAAGGCTTAGTTCAGTGATGTGTCAATGAGGTGGAGGGTGGGGCTCCACTCCACCCACCCTACCTTCCACTGTAGGTTGGACAAACCCCAGATTGAGCTCCTTCCCTACCTTTCCTCCCCTCCCATTCTGAAGACAGCACAGAAGCTGGGAGAAGGGAGGGGTGGAGCTAGGAGAGAGTGGCTGCAGACATGCATTCAATCCAAACTGGAGCTTGATCCCTCAACACCCAGTGCCCAACAGCGAACATCTGTTGGGTTAGAGGCAACATTGTAAACTGTGGTGCTTCCTGCAGAATGCTATGAGTTACAATAGAGAGATGCACATTTGTTAGTGCCTTGTGATAACAATTTTATTGCAGACCTCCTCAAGCAGTTTTGTGTAGTGTCCTGTGCATTTTCTTATCTAATACCACAAATCTCTTTTGTGAGGTAGGGATAATACAATTAACTAGAAGCTTTTAGAACTGAGCAAAATAATGCAAAGCAAATTTCCTGAAATATGAAATGTGCATTTTAAAATGATTTCTTCTTGGTAGTGCTCATCTATCCTTTGATCATTATTTCCCATGGTCATTTCAAATAAGTAAACTTTAATGCCAATCCTGTGTGGCAAAAAGTGCATTGCAGATTTGTACGTGCAGCTCCTTATTACACAGTGCAAGTGTTAATTATACCACAGTGTCTTTCCTTGACTTTAAGTGAGAATCAATGAGAAGAATAAAGTAAGTTTAGAGTAAGACAGAGCTACACTGCTACTCATTTCTGAACTGTGGAAGACATTTAAAAACTATCATGATAAACCATTTCTAAGGGCTGAAATATGTTACCCTCAAAAATTTTAAACCATTAGAAAATTCTAAATATACAATATTTGCACCAGTATAACATATTTTTTTTAATAAGGTCTTCTACTACTGTTATCATTTCTATAAATTTCAGCATTTTTTTATTTTTTCTGTCAGGCTAGAGGCAGCGTGTTTCTAAGTATAATGTCAAAGATTGTAAGACAATGTGACATTCCTTGATGCAGGAGAACACAATGTAAATATAACAGATTGAATAATGCAAAGTAAATTTCCTGAAATATGAGGCTTGTTTGCAATACTGGAAAGAAATTAAAGTAAAAATTCATGTGCTTATCACAAAGGTATGAGTTTCATAATGAAAATCACAATACCCAGTCGATTGTTGCTGACCCATAATAATTAGTAAAATATGGGAATTTTATTGGGGTTAACATGTGAAATGTGTAGTGACACTAGCAGCATTTATGATGTTATAAAAAGAGCACATTAGGCTTGTATTTTCCTGACTGGAAAGGTGCCAGAGCAATGAAAAATATAGTAATTTTTGTTGATGACAAACACGGATACAAATTAGTAGATAGCAAGGACATATTAGTTTATATGGGAAAATATGTGATTTGGGATTTTAATAGGTTACTGGAACTGTTACCAGGAAAATGTGAAATGAATATGAAATATAAATATGAAAAAGATATATTTTAAAATGTATATTTTATTTAGGTAAAAACCATTGTGCTTTGTGTTATTACCTCACACAGACTTGTTATTAGCACCACATAGCCAATTTCAGAGAAACATAAGCAATTAAAAAATTGTGGTTTTTTAAGTGTCTTACTGACACATTTTTCTTAAGTCCAAGCCATAGTATACAATAGTGCATTTTCTTTGTGTCCAAGCAAACTGCCAGCATCATGTTTCCAGATCACCAATACGATACCCACTTCACGGCTGAAGTTCAAAATTATATTTTTTTCTATGTTTGCATGACATCTAACTTGGGGTCTCCTGGTACTATCACAATACAAATAACAATGAATGTCCCCGTGTATGTCTATCAATCAGACATAATTAATTGCTTATATTCATTATAGGTACTCTGTACAAGGCAGCTCCAGTACACATGTTTAGTCTGAAACATTTATTCAACATGGGATGATAAATATAGCGGCAAACCACCAAATGACACTAAAATCCAAGCGTTGGCCCAAAGAAGGGTAGTTTGATGCCCAAAAGCTTGCCTGTGTCTATACTGATCATACAGTTGGTCCAATAAATGATATCACTCACAAGAATTCTTGCCTCTCACATACCTCCTCAGCCATCATGGCAACATTATGTCTATGCTACTAAAATCCAAGAAACAATTTTGATGATGATGGCAATGTGCTTTGCTTTATCTGCTAGCCCTACGCTGTGGGATATTTAAAGGTCTCAAAAGTCAAGGTCATAACTTTGCATTGTATTCCATGTCAATATATAATATTGTGAAAATGGGAACTATCGACCTAACTAAATTTCAGGATTATTTAGTAGATTTAACTAGTTTGCCTGAAGAGACATGAAAGAATTACCTTATCTGTTCAAAATGCAGATGGCCTTGTGCATTTTTTCCTTTCACCATCTAATACAAAAGTGATTTAAATCTTGCATAGTCATCTTGGACAGCACAAAACCTGAAACATTAATATATAATAATTACATTGTAGGGCTGCTCCTGCTTGAAAGATGAGAGAATCTCTTTTTATTAAAGCTACTTGTATTACTTCAAATAATATTTAAAACATCCATCTTCTAAACTATATTTGATTTCAAAATCAAGCTTCTCTCTATAGGATAAGTCAGTAAAAAGGATATGATCCAAGACCTACTGAAATGGGAAACTTTCCATCAACTTTAGTAGAAACAGATTTTTTCCTCGCTCCAACAGCAGCAAAGTATAACAAAATGGACAGAAGACTCTCAACAATAAAATACAAAACTGAATTAGCCAGAGTTAATATTATTCCAGATAGGCTACACTCTCTGTATAAAAGAAACACAAAGCTGGAACTGGGCATAAGTGGTGTACAGCTTTCTTGCTGACCTTCTGTACAGAATTAATTTCATGAAGCTGGAAACAAATGTAATAACTGAGAAAGAAGGACAGGAAGAGAGAGGCAGTGGATTAAGAGACCCAGAGAAACGGCTGGAGGACAATGCAATGGCAGAGCCACTGCCACTGCCAGCTCTTCCTCTGCTTGCACTTGTAAGGTGTCGTCCCAGGCAGGCCCACTCACTACCAAGGCTTCCACCCAGGTCCTGGTTTGGCACTGTGGAGGCTGTGGCTTGCAGGCCCTTTCCAGTGACAGTCAAGTGGGGTGTCCCTGTGATATGAGCAGCACCTTCTACTGGTGTCCCTCAGGGAGCAGACAAGAGAGCTACCGGAGGAGGTGGCAAGGCTCCAAAGCATCTTCTGCCATGAGGACTTCATTGATTCAGTGCTGAGGGAGACCTCTAGGATTGTGGAGGAAGGACTGCAAGAGGCAATGCTAGAAAAGGAGGAGGGCTTGGACTTCTAGAATGGTGGAAACTGGAGGCTTGTGGTCTCTGGAAACAAGCAGAAGTCTTCAACTCCACCTGCAGCAGTTTGCCTGGAGAACAGATATAGAGCTCTAGCAACAGAGGAGGAAGAGGAGAATTTTTTGTTGGTGGAGGAGGTCAGGTCAGGCATCCTCAAGGTTGGGAGTATTGAGATTGCTGCCACCAAGAAGAAGTCATGGGCAGTAGTGGTTGGAAATTCCCTTATGCAGGGGACAGAGGCATCCATTTGCTGGCCTGATCTGTTGTCTCAGGAGGTCTGATGCTTACCTGTAGCCCGGATAGGAGACATCACCAAGAGCTAACTGAGACTCATCCGGCCCTCTGACCCCATGTCCCCATGTGGGCTCATCCATGTGGTCTGCTCAACCAATGATACTGCCAGGGGTTACCCTAAACAGATCAAAAGTGACTAAAGGGCCCTGTGTGTAAGGGTGAAGAGGTCATAGGCTCAGGTGGTCTCCTTGATCCTTCCAGTTAAGGGGAAGGGCCCAGGCAGGAGAAGGTGCATGGCTATGCAGATGGTGCCACCAGCAGGGTTTTGGCTTCTTCATCTATAGGATGTTGCTCCTGCATGGTGCAGGAGGAAGACACAGGATACACCTTACAAAGAGGGCAGAGCATCTTTGCAGACAGGTTCACTAACCTAATGAGGCGGGCTTTAAACTAGGTTCTCTAAGGCAGTGCTTCTCAAAGTGGTGGTCCGCGGACCTGTGCCAGTCTGTGAGCCACCAGTTGGCAGTCCGTGGTGTGTTGTCAGGAAAGAAAGAAATATATTTTCAGAAGCATAACATTGATATGTCATAGCGCTACAGTTCATATGTTCCAACACTCCAGGTGATGTCACGTTGTGTGAGGTGAAGAAAGAGAAAGAAACAGCCAGTCGCGCATTTGTGTAGTGCTGTTACACGCAGTTGCTGCCACTGGCTGAACCGGGCACCGGTTCCTGGCCCACTGACAAAGAAGTGCTGGTCCGCCACATCAGATAATTTGAGAAGCACTGCTCTAGGGGATGAAGACCAAACCTCTCAAGTAAGTGGGAAAGCAGGTGAACTAAAGGAAACACAAGCAGGGGGGAGCAACAAGGGAGGCCTTCTCATTCTTGCTGAGAAAGTAGGGCAATCAGCTAGTTACCTCAGGTGTCAGAACACGAATACACAGAGCCTGGGAAGCAAGTAGTAAGAACTGGAAGTGCTCACACAGTCACGGAACTATGATATGATGGAAATAACAGAGACTTGGTGGGAGCTTGCATGACTGGAGCACTGTCATGGATGGGTACAAACTGTTGAGGAAGGACAGGCAGGGGAGAAGAGGAGGAGGAGTTGCTTTTTATGTACAAGAGCTGTATGATTGCTCAGAGATCCAGTATGAAACTGGAGATAGGCCTGTTGAAACCCTGGGTTAGGGTCAGAGGAGACAGCAACAAGGGTGATGTTGTGCGTGGTGTCTGCTATTGACCACCAGACTAGGAGGATGAGGTAGATGAGGCTTTCTTCAGACAACTAGTGGAAGTTTCTAGGTCACAGGCCCTGTTCTCATCAGAGACTTCAATCACCCTGTCATCTGCTGGGAGGGCAATAGCAAATCCATTGCATAGGCAATCCAGGAAGTTTTTGGAGAGCATTGGAGACAACTTCCTGGTGCAAATGTTGGAAAGGCCACCTAGGGGGCTGTGCTCTTCTTGACCTGATGCTCACAAACAGGGAAGAATTGGTGGGGAAAGTAGTACTGGATGTTGATTTTGGAAGCAGTCACCACAAGATGATTGAGTTCAGGATCCTGAGGAAAAGGAAGGAAGGACAGCAGCAGAGTAAGATCCCTGGACTTTAGAAAACCAGACTTCGACTTGCTTAGGGAATTGATGGGCAGGATCCCCAGGGAAGCCAGTGAGGAGGAAAGGAGTCCAGAACAACTGGTGGTATTTTAAAGAAACCTTACTGAGGGTGCATGAACAAACCATCCTGATACACAGGAAGACTAGGAAGCATGGCAGAAGGTAAGCTTGGCTTATCAGGAAACTCTTCAGTGAGCTAAAACAGAAAAAGAAAGCTCAAAAGAAGTAGAAATTTGGACAAACAACTAGGGAGGAGTATATTGCTCTGGCATGCAAGGATGAGATCAGAAAGGTCAAAATGCAGTTGGAGTTGCAGCTACCAAGGGACATGTAGTGTAACAAGAAGGGTTTCTATGAGTATGTCTGCAAAAGACAAAGCCCAGGGGAAGTGCAGGTCTTTTACTGAATGGGGGAAGCAACCTAGTCACAGATGATGTGGAAAAAGTTGAAGTACTCAATGCCATTTTCACTTCAGTCTTCACAAGCATGGTCAGCTACCAGACTACAGCTCTTGGCATCATATTTTGGGGAGGAAGTGAGCAGGCCACATTGGCAAAAGAACAGGTTAGGGTCTATTTTGAAAAGCTGGAAGCATGCAAGTCCACAGGGCTGGATGCAGTGCACCTGAGGGTGCTGAAAAAGTTGGCTGATGTGAATAAAGAGCCACTGGCCATTATCTTTGAACACTTGCTGAGGAAGTCTGGGGTAGATGAAGTGGATAGAACTGGCTGGATTATCAGGCTCAAAGGGTATTAATCAATGACTCAATGTCTAGTTTGCAGCCAGTATCAAGTGGAGTGCCACAGGGGTTGGTCCTAGGGCCAGCGTTGTTCAATATCTTCATCAATGAGCTGGAAAATGGGATGGAGTGCACCCCTAGCAAGTTTCCAGATGACATCAAGCTGTGGAAGAAGATGTAGATGCACTAGAAGGTAGGGCTATGGGTCATAGTGACCTAGACAAATTGGAGGGCAGGACCAAAAGAAATCTCATGTGGTTCAATAAGCAAAAGTGCAAAGTCATGCACTTAAGAGAGAACAATAGTAGGAGCATTGCCAGATCGAAGGAAGTGATTCTTCCCCTCTATACGGCACTGGTGATACTACATCTGGAGTACTGTGTTCAGTTTTGGGTCTCCCACTACAGAAAGGATGTGGACGAATTGGAGAGAGTCCAGCAGAGAGTAATGAAAATGGTTCGGGGGCTGGGGCACATGACTTATGAAGACAGCCTGAGGGAACTGGGCTTATTTAGTCCGAAGAAGAGAAGACTGAGGAGGGATTTAATAGTAACCTTCAACTACCTGAATGGTGGCTTCAAAGATGATGGAGCTAAACCAGGGATAGGCAACATGAATGACGTGTGCCCCCAGAGGCTGAGGGAGCACAGCAACTGCCCAGAGGTGATGGTGGTGGGGGCATGGTGGCAGCAAGCGGGGAGTTCCCACAGGCAGCCACAGCAGTGTTGGCGGCAGGGGGAGGTGGCGAGCACCAACCAGCAGTCAGCTACCACCCACAGACACCGCTGGCAGCATTGTTGGCAGCCAGCAGTAATTGGCTACCACCAACAGACACTGTCAGGAGTGTCCACATTGAGGGGTGGAGGGTGGGCAGCAGTGACCACCAACACGTGCCACCGGCAGTGTTGGCGGCACTTCATTCAGGAGGTGCACTGCCAATCTCAGAGGGTGCATGTGCATGCACATGCACCACCTATGTGTTGCCAATGGTGGGCAATTATTTCAGCTGGAGTGCTACTTAATGAGTTTTGGTGAGCTGTCGAGGGCCACATGGGTAACCCTGCTCCTTGACAGTTGCTCTACCCTCTGGTCACCATGTTGGGACCAGAAGTTCCACACCCAAAACTCCCTCCCCTTGCCCCCACAAGTACTTTTTCTGGGAGAGGGGATTGCCATCTTAGAACCAGAAAAAAACCAAATTATACACTAGAAGTCAAACACCTAGTAAAACATATTTTAATTTTATTACAAAAAGTATGTCACAATTTGCATACTGTATATAGAAGGGATTGCATAACTCAAAAATAAAGTCTCACTTTTATATTGTGTGTGGGGTGTTTATGTGTGTGTATGGTACAGCATCAGGGGGAGTGTGTATGGTGGGGTACCTCTCAGTAATAAACAGTGTGACGGGCAGCGTAGGCTGACTCAGGGGAGAGACCAGTGAGGGACAACAAGAAAGGGGCTTCACGGAGCTGGTAAGAGCTGAGCCAGCGGGGTAGGAGCAGTGCCCCAGAAGAGCCTGTGGCAGTGCCCCAGGCAGCAGTGGGACCTACAGTGGTGTGCAGCCAGCAAGAGAGACTCCCTGCTGGGCTCCAGGATCCCCAAGGAGAGGCTGCAGCCAGCAGGAGAGGCTCCCCAGCTCCAGCAAGGATCTGAGCAGTGACCTGAGGGGTTCCCAGGTCTGCTTCCAGCTCCTCCAATCAGAGGCCAGGCTCCGGGAAGGTCAAGACCCCTAGCAGGCTGGAGTGGTGCCACTAGTAGTGGCTGTGTGGCAGCGGGCCTGCCTACCGTGTGGGAGATCTGCATTCAAGTCCCAACTGGGGTGAGTGAGATAACAAGAAGCAAATCTTCTTGCAGTGGAAAGGGGCCATTGTGTTTTCCCCCCTTTCTCCTCGTCCAGGTACCAAGGCCCTATGTTTCCTTGTCATTTGACATTTTGCATTTTATGCCTTTTTAAATTTCACCAACCGTATTGTTTGTTCTGCTGTTTGAGTTTTATATTTTGTTAACCCTGTTTTGTCAGTGATTGTAAGTGTCTAACTTCTGTTGAATCCTGCCCCTTGGGGCGTTGTAGTGTCCACTATACCCTCTGATTTATGCCTCTTATGTTCCCAGTATTAAAAGGTATATGGTTAAGTCACCATTGGTTGTCTGGCTCTGCTCTATAGGGGAGGTGCTTGTGCACCTGCTTTGATCCCTTCAATTGGAGAGGAGGTACCTCTTGGAGTATTGCCTGGGTTACAACAGTTCTGAGCTGCAACACCAGGACTGCAGAACACAGCAGAAACCAGCTTGGAGCCTGTGGTTCCCAGCTGGCTTTTGCTGCCACCAGCCCTGATCCCTGAGGCCTTGTACTCCTGCCCACTGCCACTTTCCTCCCTGCACCTGCCACCACTGCCTTTCCCCTTTTACTTCCCTTCCTTCCCTGCCCACTGCCACTGCTCTCCCTCATCTGCCTGCCACTCCAGCAGGATGCGGTTCCTGGATGGATGGACAGGACTGTATGGTGCAGCAGGAGCCACATGGTGACAGCTGGGCTGAGCTAGATTCTGCTGCACTGGCAATCCTGCCCCTCCCCCATCTGATTCTCTGCTCTTGGGGGAGGGCAGGAGAGGGAACAGCCCCAAGGTCACTAGACCAGAAGTCTGTGCTAGACAGAAGTTCCAACTGAGGGCTGGGGGGGTAGGAGTGGAGGAGGTTTAAGGCTGCTGGGTCCTGCTGCTGGCTCCTCCTGAGTCCTGCTGCTGTTGTCACCATGTCATCTTTGACAGGTAGCCAGGGCCAGATAAATATTAATTTTCTAAAATTTTTAGGGCCCCATGGGCCTGATAAAATGGCCCATAGGCCAGATCCAGCCTGTGGGCTGAATTTTGCCTAGCCCTGAGCTAGACTGTTCTCAGTGGTGGCAGATGACAGAACAAGGAACAATGAACTCAAGTTGCAGCAAGGAGAGTTTAGGTTAGCTATTAAGAAAAACTCTCTCTCTAGGAGGGTAGTAAAGCACTGAAACAGGTTACCAGGACAGCTAGTAGAATCTCTGACCTTGGAGGTTTTTAAGATGCAGTTAGACAAAGTCTTGGCCAGGATGATCTAGTTGGGGATAGTCCTGCTTTGAGCAGGGGATAGGACAAGATGACCTCTGAAGGTCCCTTCTAACCCTGATTTTCTATGATTCTATGACTTCTGAAATTAAGCACTAGCTTAAAGGCCCCATGAGGATGCTTGTGCCAGCAATTTTAACTAAGTTGACTTGTTTTCTCATCGACAAGAACACTGTCAGGGGGTGAACATGACACGCTGTAGAACAAGCAATGTTTATTTCATAGTAAAATTAGAACAGACAGGCTGCAAAGCTTAACATTAATTAGTACACAGTGCTCCACTTCAGAATAAAGTTTTCCCCTTAGAGACAGAGGAGTTAATACAGCCCAATCTCAGTATGTGGTAGCCCCTTCTCAAACCAGCTCCTCTATCACTTAGGGTATATTCAGCATTACATTAAGATCAGCCTAAATGCCCCACCATGCAAATATTCACCTGGCTGAAATCACTCTAAAAAGGGTTCACCCAAACTAATGTTAGTTCACTTTAGAGGTGAACCAGCTTTAGATCTACCTGTTAACCTGATCTAGCAAGGGTTAACCTGGGCTAGCAAACACCTACATGCATTCACAGCACAGCCCTGGGGCTAGGAAAGCCCAGCCACGCACCACAGCCCAAGCTGTGCTGTTTTAATTTCCCCAGCCCTGACCAGGTTATTTTTCACCCTTCTGCACACCACTTTTCCCCTTGCATACCGTACAGTTCCCTCCATGGATCTACCAAGTCTGCTGGACTTGTCAGTGCCCCCCTGCCCCCCACACTCCAGTCCCATTAAGCTGCCTAAACTTGAGCCAGGTTTCATGAACTCTTGTTTGTATCATTACTGGCCAAGCACTATATTAGCATCTGCTTACATTAGCCAACTTGGGAGAGATGGTCATGTCTTCCCAGCTTATTATAAGGTAAATTTACTACAGGACAAGATGTGAGGTAAATTATCCCATAGTAATCATATTGCATGTCCTCATCCTTGGTTAGGTAAATTATAATTATTTTCCTTCCCTAAATGGAAGTGTGTGATTACTGTCACAGGGTACCACCTCCAGGGATGGCCCTAAAGCCCATGAAGACCAAAAAAAAAAAATTACTTTTACCCTGCTTTACAGGCAATCCACCTCTCACCTGCCATGTCTTGAAGTTAATTTCCATTACAATATAGGAGGCTGATCTGGTCTTCTTGTAATGACCACCAGATGACCTCACAGGCCCATTGGCTTATGGGCAAATCACGTGGCTCTGTTCTACCCTTACACCAAACCCCAAGCCTGTCAGGTTTTATTTTTCTTGTTGTCCTGTTTTTATATGCACAGCACCATGCCAGGCCCTTAGACCCCTCATTCTCTTGTGTGACCCCTCTCTGAGCTGCTAGATCCCTTGGTCTCTTGTGCCATCCCTCTGAGCTACCAGGCCCCTTTGGTCTATCACTCAGTTTCTTCTCTGGGTTCTCCAGCCCCTAAATCTCACTCTTCCCTGGTTCCTCACTGGGCCTCTGGATCCATCTGGTTCTGCTCTTTCCACAGCTTCTCACTAGGTCTCTGGGCCCTTCTGGTCCCACTGTTTTCCTTAGGCTCCAGCTTTCCCTGCTGGGCCCCACTCAGCCTCAGGGCTCCTGTTCTCACTTCTTCCTTTGAACCCTTCCCATTTCAAATGGCACCACCTTGGCCATCATCATGCTGAGCTGCAGTCTCCTTGATTCCCTTCCTCTTAGGCTGTGGCCAAACGTGGACCTTTGGCTTATCCATTCCAAGCTCTGGCCATGCCTCAGGTCAGTTGAGATCTCCCCTGGCTCTAGTAGTCTCTGCAGTGGTTTCATCTAAACCTTTTGACCCCTCTTGGACCCTGGGGTTTTTGGGCACCCTGTACTTGTCCTTCTTTGGAATTTGGCACCAGTGGCACTCTCTAGGGACTTCCCTGCCACAAGTGTCCCAACCACTGTGACCATGAATGCCAGTAGTGTGCAATTTTCAGTCATACCCAGGACCCACCTCTAAGCTATCCTGCTCTAGGAATCCTGTTGCCACATGCTTCTCCTGACCCATGGACTTCGGTCCCCATTCCTTGCCTGTCTTGGGATACAGACCTCCAGGTCCCCTGGCTCCAGTTCATCTCACCTCCAAGCCTCCTGGTTCTGGCTCTCAGCCCCTGGATCCTCTGGGCTACCACTCAGCCCCCTTATGGGCTCCAGACCCCTCATAAGGTCCCACACACTTGGCCTCTCTCTAGGCCCCAGGCCCCTCATCAGGCCCCAGGTCCTGCACAGTTGGCCCCTTCCTCTGGACTCATCCAGACCCCACAATAGGTCTCATACATTTGGCCCTTCTCTCTGGGCTCACCTGGATCCCTCACTAGGTCCCATGCTCTCAGCCCTTCTCTCTGAGCTTCAGACCCTTCCTTGAGTCCAGGAACCTCCTCTACCCCTTTAGTTCCTTTCTAAACCTCCAAACTGTTTTAGTGTTACCCTCTATGCTGATCTTTTGCAGCTGCAGCCATCCTGCTGAAGTGGTGTTCTCTCACCAGGCTCTAAGATCTTACTGCCAGCTTTGCTCAGGGCCTCGGCTTATATCTGCCTTAAGCCCAGCCCTCCTCCTGGGTCAGATGACCCCCTCCAATTAACCTTAGCCACCACCTGCAGGCTCCCTGGGTCAGTTGACCATGTAATCACCTCTGGCCCCATCTGCAGACTGCTATGTCAGCTGTCCCTTTTAAACTGGCAGGCACCCTATACCGTCTGCCACAGTAACATTGTTTGAATCTCACTGACTTCTGTATCACATTCATTTAGACCAAAAATAGACATGTTTTAATATAATAATGATATGCCCCATACTTACCCTAGCACGTAGGGGTTAATGATGCTAACCCAAGTGTCATCACTGCCAAAGTCTAAAGTTGGACAGATGTGACTTAAGGCATAATTTAGTCCACGAGCCCTTTATTACTGCTGACAATGGAGGGAAAAATGAAGCCCAAGTGTTAGAGCCTAGGGTAAGACTGCGACCATCACATTTATAAAAAATATAATTTGTTAAAACAATAATAATTACTGGCCAAAAATGAGCACGATGCAGAATTTGCAGTGAAAATATATTGTTATATTAGATCTTTTAAAGTCTGATCTTTCTGTAAGCTGCCTGTGAGTCTCTCTCCAGCTCTCAAGGAGTCCAGGAGGTTCTAAAGCATAAGACAAACATGAATTAGGAAGGTTGTCACACTACCTGTGAAATATTGTGCCTCAGTATAACTCTACCTGTGTTCCCCTAAGTAGGATTTCGTGGACACCTCTGTCTACACAACAGAAGAAGAAATAATGAGACCCAACAAATATGGAACACATAATACCATTCTCTTAAAGTCACTATCCAACACTAAATGGACTGTGAAGTGGATTGAATGTATCTGAATACACCTTTTTGGGGGGCATTGCCTTGGGCTACACTAGGCATAAATCTTTTTGCTTACAACAGACTGAAGAATCTCAACAATACAAAATATAAGATGAACAAGCCAGAGTTAATATTATTCCATATATGCATACTCCTGTACAAAAGCCTAGCACAAAGCTGAAACAGGGCATAAGTGGTAAAATTGAACTGTAGAAGAATGTTATAATGTTAGTTCAGATTTTGACAGTTTCTGAGGAAGTAAAATAGTCATTATTATCTTGTTGAACTCTCATACTTGCGTTCCAAAGTTCACAAAGAAGCTACCTCAGTTGCCAATTACATGTAATTTTGTTCTGCTCCTGAGGTGGGCCACATTCATGATTTAATGTACTGTGTGCTGTGTTTTTTATTTTCTGTTTGCTCAGAAACAGACAGACTAGATACTGTCCTTACAAGGAACTTCAGAATCACAAAATACTCTGGCAAACATAAAGATTTATGCTTAGTGTAGCCAAAGGCAAAGTGCCCCAAAAAGAGACTCAAAGGAAGCTGTATTCAGGTACAAAAACACATTCAATCTACTTCACAGAGCATTTAGTGTTGATTTGGTTAGTGCAAATGTGATATTTGCGTCAAATTTTTGTGTCTCTAAAGCAGGTAAGGAAAAGGTCAGCCAGGTACTATTCCCCCAGCATTCTTCTAAGCAAAACTGCCTGCATGTAAGGTATTCTTCCTAGAATTATCTTAAATACAGAAAAATTAAACTAAATGATGAAAAACTGCAGAGTACCAAAACCTGTCATCATCCCTCATGGTATCGCTCTCTGTGATTGCATTAGCTCTGAGTACCTTTCAGTTATCACTTCAGTCTGCCTGAGATTCAAAAAAAAAGCTTTTATGGTACAAGGTATGTATGGCTCTGGTTAGAACTTCTCTTAAACTTCATCAGCCTCCAAAGTCTTCCCCTCCACCCTACACTCCACCTCTTTATGAATAGAATCTTTCTTACGTTGTTGTAACTGCTGTTGTTGTATGCTAACTTCCCTCCCCCCTTCCCACTTATTACACAGGTTGTGAAAGGCTTATTCATCTGAGCAAGGCAAGAGGACTCTTTGTATTCAACCTGTTCTGAACTTTAATAAAGCAACTGAGGGGTATTTGAGATGTGCTGTTTCACTGCTGATCTGTTTTTGTTTTATTCCTCTGTTTTTTCTTTTGAAAAAGACTGAAAAACTTTCATTAGGGAACAATTTGAACAAAAGCCTATGACTTCTTATATGCCTTTTCTCATTTCTGCTTTTGTAGTACGTGAATTTGGAGGGACACTGAATAATACAAAACCAGTGATTACCTTCATACTGACAACCTCAGTTAGTCACTGCAAGAAGCTTTAGCAATGCTTGACTTTCCAAATTATAAGTGGCTTAAAATGAGAGCCCACCATTCAAACGAAGAATTTACGTGTCACCTACATGCTATTGCATTAGTTTAACACATTTTTGACAAAACATAAATCAAAAATAGACTGGCAAATATTTTGAATGTATGGGGGGTTTTTTATTTAACTTTGCTGGTGTTTGTCATACAAGGCAATATTTTATGCAGATAAATAGTTGAACCTCCTAGAAGACAAGAGATACAATTATGCATTATGTAGATGTCACAAATATTCCTAACACCTTGTTACACGCATTTAAAGCTCCCCGAGAGCCATCCCAATCCTTTGTGCATTATTTCTTTATCCATTATTTGCAACTGAAAATTAGCTAACACAAAAAGAAGAAAAATCTTGATAATGAATATTGCAAATCCTTTTATCACTTCCCAAATCATGACATTTCTTGATGTGAACTACCTCCAAATAATACACATTACCAGCAGAAAATATATGATTCTGCTTAAGTCTAGTTGGGTTTACAAAAGTCATTTTGACCCTGTTGACCCATCCTGAGAAATTCATGTTAGACTATGTTCTGACTAGGTATGAGTTAAATACATTTTGGGAAACTTGCAATCACATGTGACAGGCCTCGGCCTCCAAGGGCATCCATGATGCCCACTGGTAGCTCCTTGACTTCTGCCCTCCACACTGGCTCCTTGGGGTGCCCTCCCTTCTTCCCCACCTGCAAAGCCTATTTGTAATTATTTTTATTACAGAAGATAGAAGGGGGGGGGGGGGCTGCCCACAGGGTCCCTGAGTCAGCCTAGTCCAGTTCTACCTTGCCCCGGGACACTTAGCTATGATCCTCCATGCTTCACTAGTGCCCCCCAGGCACCAGTCACCTTAGTGGCTATTTGTGGCTTCCATCCACGCCTAAAGTCATCCTTCCATCCATGCCTGCAGATCTTATTCTATATTCATATACCAACTTGTTGGGGTTCAGGCCCTGGCTCCCTTTGCTGGTGTCTGGCCCTGATAAGGATAAAAAACTGAAGCAGCTTCCAGGCACTCCTGTCCTCCCCTCTAGCCACTACCAGGTCCTCTAGTTCTTCACCACCAGAACATAAATGCAAACCCACAGATGAGCACGGTCATGGGGTATGTGGCGCTGTAAATATGTCTGTAGTGCCACATACCACACAGTCCGCGGTTTTCCATGCTGCAATGGCATGCTGCCCAAGTGTGTGCTGCTCCATTTTTTTTTTGACCACTGGATATCTGAAGCAGTGCACACTTGGGCAGCATTTGCAGCTAAAAAGCAGAGCTGGGCCGCTTGGAGCTGTGCTGCCACTGCTGGCCAAGCTCCACCCGGCAGGATTGCTGTGACTGCAGCCCTGGGAGGACCCCAGGAGCCCAGAGCTAGCCCCAGCCTCCCCTACTGCCCCCAGGGCAACTTGCTGTACGCCAAAGTGTGAGTGGCATGAGCGTCCCCCAGGGACAAGTAGCTGTGGTACAAGGTGCACCAATATTACATGTCCCTGGGGAACCAAACATCCATGCACATCTGGATGCACCAGAGTGAGTAACAAAAAACTCACCCTGTGCTGGGTCAATAACTTCCTTATAGGCTATAAACCCCCTTTTAGCTCTATAGCTGCATCCCTTGGGGACAGCCTGGGTGCCAGTCAGTCCATTTCTGCAGCTATCCTGCTTAGGAACTCCTATTCCTGATGCCTACAGGGCCAGACTGCCTGCTCTTGCTTAGGGCCTGGGCTTATTTTGCTTTGAAGCCCCACCCTTCTTCCCATCAGGTGACTCCCCAGCTATACACAGGCGTTTCCTTTTTTAATTAAGAGCCAGCCTGAGCTCCTGCCATCACAGCCCCACATAGCCAGCTTGGCCTGCTGCATTTTCTTAAAGTAACAGGTGCCCTCTGGCTCCCTGTTACAATATTTATAGCAAGGAAACTGTTCAAATAATCATTGAACTCCTGATTTTGGCTGCTTGCTCTTTCATTCATAACCTGTGAAAAAAGACTCGGGCACTTTGGATTGACTGTAGGGATGAAATCCTATTACGAGAAGGAAATTCCTTAGAAATTTCTCACTTGGATGATATAATTAAGAAATTACTATCTTTCCTATTTTCAAAATGTGACTTTATAATATTGTGGGTGTTTGGTACAGCTGTCCTATTGGTATAAATACTACTGACTTCTTTGGGGCCAGGATTTCATCCTATATGTTATCCTGTGTAGCAACAAAATGCAGACAATTAATAGGCTTCCATTACACACAATTTAATTTTCTTTCACAGCTTATTGAGTATCACTGATGAAATGTTAGAGCCTAAGCATAAAAAAAAATACAACCCAGGTGATAATACTCAAATGCAATGAGATTTAGAATAAGTGACTTGGGAAATGGGATGTGGAGCCAGGTTTTTAAAGGTCTAGAGGTGCCTAAAGACCTTGATAGGTACTAAAGCATGGCAATGCATACCAAGAAATTAGGTACCCAGCTCCAAAAATGGAATTCCTCAATTCAAGTTAGAGGCCTAAAATGCTTATCCTTTAAAACAAACCATTGCAAATGATGGATTAAGAAATAATGCACAAAGGATTGGCATACCTCTTGGGGAACTCTGAATGTATTTAACAAGGTGTTTGGAATATTTGTAACACCTACATAATGCATAATTATATCCCTTTTCTTGTAGCAGGTTCAATTGTTTTTTATCTGTATAAAATATTGCCTTGGGTTACTGATAAATGTGACAAACACTAAAAAAGTTAAATAAAAAACCCCCATACATTCAAAATATTTGCCAGTGGAGAAATAGGTGCCTTGAAGTATAGGTAATAGGAAATGCTAAAGAAAATGAGGCGTCTAAAACATCACCTTTGTCCCAGGCTTAGACAATACATAGGCACCTTTCTGGAGCCCTGGGTTAAACTTGGATAAGTGATCAGAGCACTCATCCAGGAAGCAGGAAGTCTAAGGGTGAAATGACATGTTATTCTTAGGCCATACTATATCTGTGGGCTGTTAAACAGTGTAGATGCTTGCAATTTAATTGCCCTTAGTATGGTCTAGGTGTAACATGTAACTTCACTCTACCTTCTATGCCTGTCTCAACAGACCCACCTCCCATTCAAGTTGGATTACTGGCCAGCAAAGAGCACAAAATTCACAGAGCTAGAAGGAGAGCAAATAAGAGGAATTCTGACTGTGGGGAAGTATTCTCCTTATGTAAGTCAATTACTCTTACTTAAGAGACAAAGTAAAAAAAAAAGTAAAGACCTTTAACGAAACAACACATACTAAATGCAGTGTACCTCTCTCAACTTATTGTCCCTGGTGTTAATTTGTATTCAGATAGGCAGTGTCTGCCTCAGCCCATATCTGGTAAAAATGACCACAGAATAGAGTAGGTCATTTCCTTCCCTTATATAATCTCCCTACCTACTCTGTCAAGTGACTATTTGATCAGTCTCAACAGGTGACAGCAGACTGCTGTCAAGGGGAGAGGTTGTTGACAGGTAACCTCCCTTGATAAAGCAGTCCTCCTGGGTAGATGCCATCCATTTCAGTGAAAAACACTTAAGCTAATGTGCCTTTATAGTTAGCCTGTGCCAGCTTCCATTGGAAATTTAGTCTAACATGGATGTGAAAGGACAACAGAGAAAGCATGTGAATCCCCAGGTCACAATAGAGTTTCTGGTCTGACACAAAGACACATAAAGAAGTCATGGCATCCAACAGAAATTATAAGCTGTTTATATGGACAGATTCCTCAAATTATCACCATGCTAACTCATAATACTATTGCCAACCTAAAACATACGTTTCAACAATGAACAGTGCTACTCAAGGCCTTGAGTTTGGAAGCTGTTGTCTACCCCTGCCTCCAGGACCGTATGGAGGACCCATACTGTTTTCAGTGGATCTCCAAATAGGTGTTTACTGATGTAGAGCAACTTAATGAATGAGGGAAACATAAGGAATAGGAAAAGTATATTTGTTAGTAGAAATTTAAAGGTAAAGAAAGTTCAAGGCGTTTTTATTTCTGAAGTATAACTCCTTCTATGGTAATCCACTGGTGTCTCTAACGTCCTTTGACAATAGGGGTAGAGCGGCAGTGGTTCTGATGGGGGCTGAAATAGTCTAGTGAATCCATACCCTTATACTCATGAAGGTTTGGGGAGAGGGGGATGAGGAAGGGGCATGTTTGTAGGATGTGGAAAATGATATTTTATTCCCTTCAGTACCTTCAAAATATAGAACAGTCAGCATGACCCTGTAACTTGGGACCTAAGTTGCAATGAGAATGGGACAGATTCCCAAGTGGTGTAAATAAATTTGTCTAGCCCAATGGTTCCTAACATTTTCTCAATGCACTTCTTGGAAAATGCCAGCTCTTAGTTTTCACTTGTTTTTTGATTACAGAAAAAATAACAGAGCAAATTTTCAGTTGCAAAGAACTCAGAAAGACCACAGCAGGTCAGAATGCCTTTGACCTTGTGGATTTCTATTTGAAATGTCTGGGTTTGTCTTGTGACAGGTATCTAAGTGGTAGCTGTAGTGGGTTTATCTTGTGAATCATGTATAGGTGTTTGTACACCTAATAGTGTTAATATTGCATGGCACCCCACTGCATCCTTAAAAGGACCTCACAGCACCCTGCTTGAGAATCAGTAGTCTAGCCTAACTGAAGTCAGCAGAACTACAGTGAGCCAGGATAACTGAGGATGTATCTAGTATAGTATCCATTAAGATGCATTCCTCTCCATATAAATCTTGGAAAACTTTTGCTTGAGACTTGGGTTGGGAAACTGCTGTGTAACTCAGATTCCACTTTGAGATAACTGTTGGCACATACTGGCATTTTAATGGCAAGCACTGTATGTAGAAGTGGCTTTGAGGAGCTCATATGGCCAAAGAAAAGAGCAGGGTTTTTTTCTTTCATGGCAAAGCAAGAAAGAAGTAACGATCAGCACAGTCTGTTCATGCTGCTGCTGCTTCTGATGCTGACACTTTTGAAGTCCTAAGAGCTGCTGCCTCTATAGCCTTCTCTGTTGATGCTGCTGCACATTGCTGGACATGGGCCAACAAGCACTCTGTGAGAGAAGTTCCCCTGCCAAGATGTGGAAAATGATCAATTTAACCCACGCAGTCCCTTCAAAATATAGAACAATCAAACACAGGTGAAATGGGGTCTCTATTATAGCAGTGACAGTAACAGGAACATGAGCTCTATTAAAAACAAGGGAAAGCACTGTGCTCTACACATGCAGAATGAACAGCTGGATTAGCTAACAGTATGTAAACTGACAAACTCCCATTCTACATAAAAAATACCATTTTTATTAGCAGCTTGTGGAACATGTTATATTATGTCATCTCCGTAAAGGACATTATTTCAGCATGTTTTGAGCACTGGTTACCTGATGTTATAGTTGTATATTTCACAGGTTAGATACCACAAAAGTAGACAAACTTCTGTTATATTTTCCATTAGAAATGGGCAGAGAGGGTCTTGTTTTGGTTTTGTCAAACTATCATTTGGATTTGTTTGTCTAAAACCAGTAGGTGTGCCTCTTGTTCAGGCACAATTTATATCTCAGACAAGGGTCCATTTCTGATTCATGTCCATGTTTTCTCTTTGCATTTTAAACTCTTGAGTATTTCAATGCTGCAATATTATAATCTCATTTACTGGGGACAAACTGATATCTCTTGTGAAGTTTAGTAACCACATTGGCTCCTAGGTTCTGAATCACGGAGTATTTGATATGAGCATTGAGCAAGACAGTTGGCATATAGTGCTTGTTATGGATCAGATAAAACTATTTAAAAATATATGTTTTATATGAAAAGTTGCAGCATATAAAAAGCCAGACACATTGCGATTTTTAGAAATCTGAAAGGAATAATCAAAGATAGAAAAGAACTGGAAAGCTTTGGCAGGGAAAAATATGAGAAGAAAGGTCAAGTCCCAAAACATTAGGTAGAAACAACACCAACAGTAGTTGTAGAAATCCTTCCAGGGATATTTAAGATTCTGGTGACCAGTGCCATTCTCCTGTAGGGGGACTGCTACCTTTACTTTGTTTTCTTTATTTTTTCACAGACTGACTGCTATGCCACTCTTCTTGTGTTCCTTTTATCTCCAGGAAAGATTTAAATGAAGTTTGATTACTTTTTCTATGTTTAAAATTAACTGTCTAGCTATAATGCCAGGAGACATTATTTTTTTAAGATCTTATTCTCCCAACTGGGGACTTCGGAGGCAAACTGGCTAGGCTTTGAGTTTGCTTGGAGAGCTTTAAGTGGAAAGAGAATATCTCCAAACTCACACAGCTCTTCCATCTGCTTTGAAATTCGTTAACAACAACAACCCCCACCTCCCTCCCTTGCCCCTAAATAAAAGCCCAGCTATCTTATCATATTAACTGAACTCAATGAACAGCTCACAAAAATCCTGTTAAAAGGTTTAATGGCTAAATGTATTCTTTAATCTGGAATTGTTTATGTTTGTTCAGTTGAATTAGGGGTTTTTTTTTGGTTGTTTCTTCCAGCACCTTAAGACACTAAAGAAATTATGCAGTTGATTTTCCATAAAGCACAACAGCTATCACTTTGAAAGATTGTTGTAATTTGCTTTTCATTACTCTGGTCAGTAAATGTCAATGTTGGACTTAATATATATTTTTAGAGAGAGGGGATTTCTCATTCCAGTTCTTTATCAGTGCAAGATTTTATTTGGTCTAGAAACTAAATACAGTCAACATTCTTTTGGCTGTTGGATTATAAGGCAACTTTTTCTTAAGCACTGCCTTTGAAAAACATACTCCTGACTTACAACAATGATCACAGTTATATATTATATTGTTGAAACTAATCAAAAGGTCAGGAGTGGATCTGATTCAAATCTGTAAGATATATTGAACATAAATGAAAGAGTACTTAAAAAAAAACCCTTAGCCCTTTTAATTATTGAAAAATTCAAGTGAAAGCACTGAATAGATACTTTGAATATGTAATTGAACTTAATGCCCAAAATAAAAAAAGAAAGGCACTGGGGCTGTTAACATCAAAGGCCACATTCAAAATCTAGGCCTTACACTGATAAGCTTTGTCCAAAAAAAAAAGGGGGATAAGAAAAATCTCCATATTTCAGTGTCACTTGAGTAAAACTGACATGATAAAAGCAAATATGTAAAGAAAGAAGAGGCAAAGCAGGGTCAGGTTCCAGCTTCCAGCAATACCAACCCAAGCAAAGTCTTGAGTAATTAATTTTATTAAAAAGTAAATGAAGTATTACTTAGGCAGCTACACACGAGATTCTTTCCTGTACACTCCAGCTAAAATGTTGACACCATATGTATCAAGGCAAGCAGCAGTTACATAGAGAGAACTGCTGCTCAGAGAGAAGTTTAAGTTGTGTTGAACAGCACAAACGGTTAACACAAAAGCCCTTTTGTTCTTGCAGCTGATTTACATTAGTTTTGAGGTTTTACAAAAGGATTCGTTTTAATAATGATTCAAAATGGAATCTGCTCTCCAAGTGATAAGTGGATAAAGACTAAATGTATTTCTTAGAGAAGCACAGCAACAAGAGGAAGATCAGGGAAAGTGTGAGTCCCTTACTGAATGGGGGAGGCAACCTAGTGACAGATGATGCAGAAAAGACTGCCTTTTTTACAGCTGTTTTCACACAGTCAGCTCCCAGAGTACTACAAATGGCAACACAGTTTGGGGAGTAGGTGAGCATCCAACAGTCATGAAAGAACAGGTTAGGAACTATTTAGAAAAGCTGAATTTGTATAAGTCCATGGAGCCAGATGTGATGCACCTGCAGGTGCTGAGAGAGTTGGCTGATGTGACGGTAGTGTTGTTGGCCATTATCTTTGAAAACGTGTGGTGACTTGGAGAGATCCCAGATGATTGGAAAAGGGCAAATATAGTGACCATTTTTAAGGCAGGGGAAAAGGAGGATCCAGGGAACTACAGGCCAGTCAGCATCACCTCAATCCCTGGAAAAATCATGGAGCAGATTCTCAAGGACTCCATTTCTAAGCAGTTGGTGGCGAAGAAGGTGATTAGCAGAGATCCTGGTTTTCTCTGTTTAAAAACCATAAAATCTCTGATAAAAATAGCAAATTCTCTGATTAAAACCCACCAAATCTGTGTTTTTCTGCAATTAAAATGAAACACCACTAAATATATAGGTATCAGCTGAACACAATATTTTATTGGTATATTTACAATTTTAAAGCAGTTTGCAAGCTTATCAGTGCCTCAATCACTATAATAAAATAAATTCTAAATACCTAAAAATTTTGGCATTTGAATTTTCTCGTCAGCAACCCACTCAGAACCCAACTCAGCTATTAGATAAAAGTGCTAAGAAAGCCCCACTAAAGTGTTGAATCTATACAGACATCAGGCAAACTGAATCCAACTAACACACTGCCTCTTCTGGGCATGCACTGAGCTTGGGTCAGGAACCTGTGGAGTTTAAATTAAAGCACCATTTTTTTGATTTTTTTTAACCTCTGCAAGTAGCCTTTATCTGTATAGTATTTGAATTCCTAAGCCTTGAAAGAGACTCAAAATTCTCTTTTTTGAACAAGGTGATTGCACAAAATTATTTGAAGTCACTGAAAATGAGACTGAAAGACCACGTCCACACAAGTGTAAACATTTGTTTCTCCAGGGACATGAACAATGCATGTCCCCAGAGGCTGGAGGTGCACAGAGATTGCTCGCAGGTGGCAGCAGCAGTGTAGCAGCGGTGAGCAGGGAGCTCCTGCAACTAGCCGCAATGGTGTTGGGGACGGGCCGAGCAGGGAGCTCCCGCAAGTGGCCATGGAGGTGATGTTGGTGGTGGCGGAGTGAGTGGTAACTGCCCGCAAGCACCGCCGGCGGCTCTTTTCGCGGGTGGTGCACTGCCAATCTAAGGGGGTGCATGTGCATGCACCCCCTATGCTTTGCCAATGCCCATGGACAAGTGGTGCTACTAGCTATTCCTAGGGAATACCTGTGTCATGCATCCTCCGATATGTGGCAGGTTACCCCAGGTGGGGTAGGGGAAGCTGGGGTCAACAGCCTTACCTGGGGTTCTAGGGGCCTCCTGGAGCTGCGGCAATGGCAGTCCTGCTGGTTGGAGCCTGGCCAGCAGCTGGAGTGTGGCTCTGGCCAGCCAGGCTCTGGTCCTGTCCCTGGTTGCACTGTCTTGCTTTTTTCCGTGTAGGTTTTTTTGAAAACAGCTGAATGTGCAGTATGTGGTGCTGCAGAGGTGTCTGCAGCACCACATACTACTCAGCTGCACTCGTCTGGATGCAGCCAAAGAGTGTAGGAAGTGTTTCAACCATCAGGAGGGTGCTGCAGATATCAGTTCTTAAGTTACTGTAAAAAGTTAGTATGGTATTTTGGCATTATAATGCAATAAGACTTTTATAGCCTTTCATAGCAACATAAGCATTCCTGTCTCACTGGGAGTCTTGAGGTTCATTATGTATTACCACATACATTCTGATATACCATTGATCCTTAAATTTCAAGTCAAACATGCCGTCTTGTTGATGGCACAGATTAGAAGAAAATATAGATAGTCATTACCAATAATAGATTAGGACACATACTTTCTATGAAGAGTTAACGGTTCACAAGATAGAGTTTATCTAAAAAATGAAGGCTTTGCTCACACAAATGTACAGTACATTATGTGACTGGCAGTAACCTGATCTAACACAAAGAACAAGAAATGTACAGAAACAATGTCACCTTTAAAATTAAAGAGTCATAAAAACTACTGTTCTAAAATAAACTTTTTTTCTTTTTGTTTTTATTTCTCAAAACTTTCATATTTTGGCTTTGAAAGAAGTAAAAACCAACTTCATTTTTTTTTTGGATTTTAAGAGTATCTGTTTACATTTTCCAATTATTTCTTGCTAACGGCTGTCAACTTGAAATAATTTTCTTTTCCTCTTTAAAACATTTGAGTGCTGCTTCTAGGACCATGAGGCAATAAAATAAAACCATGTAAACCTCTGAAATTTGTATTACATAAATATATATAGAAAAGTACAGAGCAAATCACTCTTGCCATTGTAAACAGACCTATGAGAACATGCTGCAAAACCAACTAAGCCTTGGAAATAGACAAACATACCACTTTCACTTTCACCAGAAAAAAAATCAAAACATCTAATAAACCGGTCGTGCTGCTGGACAAAAATATGTTTAAGCATGCAAAACTTTACCATCACCATTGCACAGTAAAATTAGTTTGCATCCCCAAAATTACTAGAAAATGTTTAAAATTATGTTTATTTATTACACGGCTTTGTGTAGTTGGAAGAAAATATAAGACCTGTGTATGGTAGCTAAACAGGTACATAGTTGATATATGCTGACACAACCTAAAACATGCAGGTAGTCATGCAGTCTACATCAGCCCAGGGTAAAGGGGTTAAGATACTCCAATGCTATGCTACAACAGGAAAAGAGGTGAGACCTCACACATGTTAAGAGCATTGGTGGAGAGTTGTAAGGTTGTAAGGCATTCTTAGATAATGGCTTTAGCATTTGGTGCACAATTACTGGGTTGGAAAATATTCAGAGGCATTAGTTTTTGTAGGTGTATGGTGCACATGTAGGCAGGTTTAATCTGTCCCCTCACTCTTGCTTCTAATGGATGGTCTCGGACAGATATCTTCATACTTCTGATGGCCTGTGATATACTTGGCATAGATGGCCCTTGACCATCCAATGGTACTGGATACCATGACATGCCTCATCAGTACTGGAGAGGCAGGGTACTTTGCAGGCTTGCAAGACACTCTTCTTGCTCAGGTCCTGTGCTCCAAGTGCCCTAATGATCAACTCCTGCACCATCACATCATATTCCTTTGCCCTCAGGGAATCAGTGGTGGTCTGTACTTCAACAGCTTTCACGCCCAGGTTTCAATGAAAGTCTGCTATCGGTTCTTGAAGGGTTGATTGTCAGGATCCTTTTGTTGTCCTTGCCTGTTACCAAAGTGTCTGGGCATAGCTGGCTGCCACAGACTGAGAGGCCTGCTTCATGGCTACCATGTTGACTAATGCTGAGATGGCCTTCAAAAGCTGGTCCTGTATGGCTTTGTGACACAGTTGCCATGATCTCGCATGGGTCTTGCAGCCACACAGGTTCACCATTGGAACCTCTTGTCTCAGTGACTATAATGGATAGCATTAATGAGTGTGAGGCAGTTGAAATGGACCTGATGGATGACATGCCAGTCTGTGAAGCATCTGAAATTCTTGTGCGACACAAAGTAATTGCAGGCATCTGACTTGAAGGCTTTGCCTTGCTCAGGTTTTGCCTTCGGGTTACTGATGTACTTGGCTTACACAGCATCCTTTAGGGGCCTCTGCAGGCAGGTCTTAACTTGGAAAGCGATAATGATGCAGTTGGCATTTGGGCCTGGGAGCAATGAAACCCCCAGCTCCTGCTGGTCCTTATACCATATCCAGGAGTAGTCAATGCATGTCCTAAGGCATCACATGGATTGTGGGCTCAGCTCCACAGCAAGGCAGTCCCCACCATCTTACCTGAATTCACTCTTCAGCAACACACTCAGGAATGTGGCCAGGTCCTTATTGGATGGTGGCATGGCAATCCTTTTCTTGGTAGTCTCCTTCAGCACACTGGTGGCAATGCTGCTCACCAGGAAAGCTAGGAAAAGCCAACATTAAGACTGCCTATACAGTCCTAAATTACTTCTGTTGTGCATATGTGTTAGAATACTGGTTTTAATTACATTTCTCATGCATTCTTCATGTTGCCCAGTGACGGGAAAGGGAGGAGTGAGATGTAATTTTTCTGCTTTCAGTTCCTGGGCCTGGCACCATGGCAATATCCAGCAAACAAGAGAAGCAATTGCAGAGAAGATCATCATGCTCAGCTCCTGCACCAGAAAACTGAAGCACGTTTAGTAAAAATAGAACCTGGAGAATTAAGCCGTCAAACTCTATCAAGTTTCTACTGAGCCTGAGTGAAGTGAGATTTTTAGGTGATTTATAAATTGATCAAGTATGGTGCAATATGTACAGAGATGTCTAAACACATGCTTCATACCAGAGTAACTCCCTGCCGTATTTAAATCCCAGAGGCAAGCAGGGAGGCTCTAGAGTTTCTCAATGAAAAATTTGTTAGACCTGGACAAAACAATGTAATTTTCTATAATAAAATTCTTAGAAATGGCTAAACTGTTTTAGTTGAAACAATCAAATAAAACAGTTAATTCAATCAATCCAATGTTGCCACCTAGTGTGAAAATTTTCATCCCAAACAATTCAAGTAGTTCCACCTACTATCCAAACAATGAAAAAACACTAATAATAAAACACAGATAAGTTAGTGATGTGTGTATCTCAAAGAATTGGACTGAACAGTACCAGAGGGGAATGTTCTTAGGGTTGATGGAGCCTGGGGAATGCCATCCATCCATCCATCCATCCATCCCACTAAGTAAATTTGACAGGAATGCAGAGAAAGCCTTGATCTACATTTCTTAATGGTGAGATGTCACCCTGAGCACATAACAGGGTTCCTCCTATCCATGCTATCACACTACCCACTATCATTACCTCATTGCATCCTGTATATGATTACAGCTGCTGAAATATTTTTTCTTGTGATAAACACAATTTATAATTTTGTTCATAGTTCCTTGTCAGTTATCATGCAAATATGCTGATTGTTGTTTTCAATTATTTATACGGTGCAATAATGTATTTTAATAAAGGTAAAAGGAAGGATTATAGAAAACTTAGAGTAATCATGTGATTATCATCAAGTGAGCATCAACAAAGATGTGCTACCAAAACATGTGAGAACTGTAACTCATGTCAATAATAGAAGAAAATCATACTGGACAGATGCCATTCCCTAGCAAAACAGATACTGCAACAAATCCCACACAAGACTGTGCTACCAGCCAGGCTGAAAACAGTGTACCAAGAGTCACACTTATAATAAGCTCAATTATACAGAAAAGACAAGAATGTTGCTTAATCTCACACACAGCTGACACATGATAATTCTATTGTACCCTTATGATTACTATAACTTACATTGACTACATTCCTTCTACAAAGTGGTCTTCTGTTAAGTAGGCAAACAGTAATAATGAGCTACCTGTTAACATCTTTCTGCCAGATCTCTAGTTGGTAACAGACACATGAACAATACAAAACACCAGGGGAAAAATTACTACATGACTGTTCACTGAAGAATTTAGACCAGTGGTGCTCAACCTCTGGCCTGTGGGTCAAACCTAGTTCGCAGCTGTGCAGGATCTCACCTGCAGACCAACCTCACATGCCAGCCCCATGTAGGATCTGTTGACAGGAGAGGAGTGTGTCTCAATCAACTGATTTTTTTTTTAACTTAGGGTATGACCCTTAATCAGCAGGCAGCACAAGCTCGCTTGTGAAAGGGGTGGCTGAACAGAGTTTACCCTATGGGTACTTGTTGGCCCAAGCTGACTTGCTGTGGACTTTGGGTTCTTCAGAGCAAGCTAGAAGCCTGACTCAGTTTGCTGGTCAAATAACTTGTTGAAGACACAAAAGGTTATCAAACAAAACTGGTTATTATTAAAGATTGAACAATTAACAATACTATGCAATGTATATACAACTGGTGGGCAGACAAAAGGGACAAGGAAAAGGAAATACACTGAAGAGAGAAAGAGGATAGTAATACATTACCAACACTCCCTTGAAGTAGAAACTGGGACAAGTTACTTTACTGCCTGCAGCGGAAACTTATGATCTCTCACAAAGCACCAGCACAGCACAGCACCAGCTCCAGTACAGCACAACATACTCCAACCCCACACACACCTCTCTTTCCATACACACAAATCCACCAAACCAACCAATCAACCAACCAACCAAGAACCCAGAGTCACAGACACCCCCCAGATTCACCTCTGCTCTTTCTCACAGGTAGGTTTTTATATGGCAGTGGCCCAGCAACAGTCATCACTCTCACCTTAGCCAGTTACACACAGGTGTACATGTCACTCTTCTGTGGCACACATCACTCTACCTGTTGCACCTGGCACCCTACCTGTCACTCACTCAATGGTTACATTCCCCTCACCTGCCTTCCCACCCAAAATACGGATTTACCACAATGCTCAAGAACTGAAAACAGGTCATTACCTCATGGAGTTCAATAGTTCAGGATTTCCAGAAGCCTCTGAAACTGGCCATATCTGAATTCCTTTAACAAAACTACTAGCTATAACATAAACTCTTAGAATAGGGAATGATCCTGGGGACTTGCCCCTTACAGATCCAGACGTCTCATGGACTGATTTTACCTATTGGATCTGGCCGGCAAACTGGCCCTACACCACTTATTTGGCCAATGGGACCAAATGCTGAGCACCACTGATTTAGGTATATCAAAGAAGTGCTGCAAAGATATTTGTTAAACAAAATATAGAGCACATACAGCAAGCACAGTAACAAACATTTTATTACCGGTAATACCATCATGCCGTTACTGTTACCAGGAAGAACTCTGGAACCTGGATGAACAACATGCAGGAATACTCAACATCCCAATAACCTGCCATAACTCCTTGTTAAACCACTTTATTAACACCCCCCTCCCCCCGCCTACCAAAAAAGAAAAAAATTGAAAAGCAAAACAGTGAGTCTGTGCAGCAAGCAATTCATTAATATTTGTACCTGTATGTGGCAACATATGGGCCTGCATTTGAGATCTGGTTTTCTACTTAAATCCAATTAGAATGAGTCCCACTAGTGGCAGCCCTCCACTGGAACATGTCTTTTGCAAGTAGCCATCAGTATAGTTTGATTTGTCCACTTCTAAGGGCATAGTTAAATGCACTCTGGAACCTAAGGTCTTTAGTAAATAATAAGAGAAAAATACATATTTGATCACAAATTAACTATAAAACATTAGCCTACTTAGCAACATTTCCCCCTAGGATGTCTCTCTTACTAGATATAATTTAAAATACCCATAAAAATAACAGGGGGAAATTGAGAAGACTGTGGGAAACTACTATATACTAAGTGTTGCCAAATCTACAAAGCCAACAGTCTGCAAAAGAGATGAAAACATTACTTCTAACTAGAGTAAGCATTCTCTTCCCTGCCCCCTGACAGAAATGTGATGTTTACGTTGATTCCTCTTAAAACAAAAGAAAATAAAATCTATTTCTTTTTAAGTGAAGGCATGTTCCCTAACACATGATAATTCTTTTTAAGCTTAATACAGTATAAATATGGCTGATACCTTCAGTACTTCTGCCAACTGGTCAGTGTGAATTTCCATAATGCAGGGCTCAGTCCAGTTTAAAATGGAAGAGTCTCCATCAACTTCATTGGAAGCTGGGCTGAGTTCTAAGGGTCTGATGTAAAAAAGAAAGCATATCCTTTTAAACGTAAATGCTTACCTGCTAGCAAATCTTCAGCAGCTTCTAAGAATATTAACAGCATAACAGATGTGCGCACTACATGCAATGAAGTAGACATGCACTACATAGACAGGTGGAAAAAGGATGGTGTGATGACAGTGCGCAGTCGGAAATACATCAGTCCCAAATTGTCCTTGACAACTGCTTATGAAATTGGTATTCTTTTTTATTCCAATTTCAAGAGTAGCATTAGTGATAGTTCAGCATCACTACCTCAATTGTTATAAAAGAGGAAATTGTAACAAAAGCCCATGCTCTGACTTTCTTGATATGAAAAGGTGGCCTTGGCATGGGGCCCAGTGATAAGCACCGCAGTGGGCATGCTCTTTATACATGAAATGGGAACTTTTCTGTAGGGCTGGCAATCCTTTGATCCTCCTAATTCTCTCCCTATAAAGTGGGTGCATCTACACAGGCACTTTAATGAGCAGTAGCCTATTTTACTGAGCATTACAGCATCATGGCAAACACCATACTAATATGCTAACGCACAGTAAAATTAGACTACTGCGCATTAAGGATCACTAACAAGTGTGTGCTTTCACTACTGTGCATTAGGGCAGCCTAATGCACATTTAGTTAGTTCCTCATATAAGAGGCACTAAATTTAACGTCTGGTAGCAAGAGCACATTAATGAACATATAGATGCACCCAGTACTACCCTATGCAGTGATTTATTTAGGTCTGACACAGAGCTCTGAGTGAAATCATGATCCCACAAAAGGCAGAACAGAACTTCCATTGAATTCATTGGGGCCAGGATTCACCTTAAATCTGCTGACACAAAACATTGTAAGGCCTTGTACACATCTTCTACACAAGAGTGAATTTTACCCACGATGTTTATCAATTGCTTGGTTTCAATCTGTAAAAGGTTTTTAAGAAAAATAAAATAAAATAAACCCTGTCTAGCTATCGTAGGTGAGTAATCCAACTATTCTGGCATTTACTTTAAGACATAATAAAGGTTGCTGGCATGCTGTGTAAGCATTGTTCCTGGTTCCAGTTATTCCAATTATTTTTTATGTTTTCTCCTTAAATGAAGAACATATCAGGCAGTAACTCAAACACTGAGATACCTATTTTTGCTTTAGAACAAACAGTTTAAACAGTCTTATATACAGATGTCTAAATATTTTGAAAGTGTCTGTTTATGGTATTGAAAGTACCTGTTTTCATTTGAAGAATTTTATTTAAAATTTGCATGCAGGACTGAAATTGCTTGTTAGCTGATACACTGTGGCAAATGAGGCTTATTTACAGAGTATATGAAGTGCCTGGTTTTCTGTTTGAAACTGGGGAAGCAATACATTTGAATTTTCATTAGACTGCTCCATTTTTACAAAAAATGATTCATTGTATAAAAACAGTAGTAAGTGGTTTACTCTCCGTCTCTGTCAACAGACAACTGGCAAATTGCTGGCTGCATAATATTTCTGTTAGACTACTTGTATATGGAAATCTGACTGCTTTGCAGGCAATTTAATCAATAGTATAAATAACCTGTGTAAAATAACCAACAGCATAAATGTCTTTAAATAATCAAGGCCCTTTAATGGACATAAAATAGGGTTCTGTACCTACAGTAGACCTTGATCCTTATAACCATAGTCTGCCATATTGCATTTTTTAGTAATCAGTATATGTTAAACCCTGATTTTCAAATCTATCTTTGGGGGGTGCAGTTCCTTACCTCTGTAGAGAACTGTGGCTAGAATCTTCATCCCCAGAGATTTGCCCGGAGAAAGATGAAAAGATGATAGGAGTGAAAGCCAGAGGCTTCACTTGAAAACTGGGCCCTGCATGTAAGACTAAAAGTCAGATTAACAGAGAATAAGATACTTTGATACAGTTATTGCTAGATTTCTCCCCTTTTTATATGCTGTGGTAAAAAATGTCCATATTTTATATATCTATGAACATCAACAGTCAGGCAAGTTTTCTGTCATCAGATTCTTAACCTGCAAGTTATCAGGAGGTTTACTGTTACTGTATGGGTCAGATATTGCATCACCCTGCATTTACAGAAACATTGGATGAAAACCCAAGTTGCTTACATACAAATAATTGTGAAATAAGCAGTAAAACTTGACTTTTATCCATCATTCATTACTTTGGTTTTTACTCTGATGTCAGATATAACATGAATACCTTTTATTGAAAAGGTTTTCTACTTTCTACTTCTTTTATGAAACTTGAAAGGCATTTTACTTTTCCTAATTTTGGGCAATTTTCTAAAATGGACTCTTGGTTACTTGATGCACAATCATTACCCACAGTTTTGCTATTTGCTATATTTCTCACATAATCTCCCTTTTCAACTGTCTCATATTTTCATATTGTCTATTCTAGTCAAGCAAGAGACCATTACAATGTAATTTGAAAGTAACACAATGAAAAATACTTTTTGAAATGATTGTGCTTTGTGTAGTTCTAATTTTAAGAAACCCAAAATATCTCTGTGCCTTTCTTGAGAAAGCTGGCAAAGCAAGCAATGTTCTTGTTCCATATCATTACAACTTTAAGCAACAGTCAAAGGCATGCGAGCCCTGAAAGAATAAGGAAGAAGAAAACAGAAATAAGTTGTATTAACATAGCGCCTTTCATTTAAGGATCCAAAAACTTAGAGGACCAAGACATATAACAAAGGAAAGAGAGGAAGTCATGTGGGGAAGGGAGGAAGGCAGGAAGGAATCTACTCTAATGGGAAGTTGAGTGCCTCTATTTGTCCAGGTATAAAAACAATGTTAGGGCATTTGTATCAGAGGTGTTTTAGTTCAAAAGCACACCACATGCTGATATGCATTTCACCACTTATACAACTGCATGTGACACAGCACAGTGCGCACCAGCTCACGGGCAGAGCAGACTCGATTAGTTGAGTCGGCTCCGATGTGCCACATCTCCAGCACATTCTGACACAAAAACGTATGTGTATATAATGCTCCTAAGGTCTAAGTAGCAAACTAGTAGGAAAACTAGAAGCAAGACCATAGAATAGGAACAGAGAAGATGGATGTCCAACTTTTGGGGAAAACAATGTTCCAGGTGTCATCATTTTTCACTAGTTATTTAGAAGGGAATGACCTTGGCACTCACCTCTACTTAGGCTGAGATTGTAAATCTGCTGGAACATTTTTTTTTACATTCTCTGGCCAGATATTATCAAATGTTCAGGGGAAACAAAGAACTTGAAGACTGGCAGGCAAATAGAGAACATTGTCTACATGATGGACACGTTACGGTTGCTTTTAACTAGTGTACAGGTTCCTCAAAATGGGCCAAGGGGAGGGCCAAGGGGAGGACCAAGGGGAGGAGAGGCTTCAGAATGGGTTCCTAAGTAACTGATTCCCACTTTTCCTTGTCAGAGAGTAGACAGGGACCCAGTTTTCCTGAGTTAGCCAGAAACAGCTTTCTTAAACGAGGGAAAGATTTTCCAAATGTTTACAGATGTCTACCAAGATGATTTAATGGAAGGGGTGATATTATCTGTAACAAGTTACTAAGAAAGTGCAATACAGTTAGATATGAAAAAAATTCAGAGATACCTAGATTTGTTGCTGAAAGAGAGAAGTAAGAGATATGGTGAAAAACAGAAGATGGGAATAATGTAATTAACAAAACATACAATTTCCTAATGTGCATATGGCTTGAACATGTGTACTGTTGAAGACAAAATGGGGTAGAAATGTACAATGTCCATGGATGAAAGCTTAGAGGCTCTTATGGCAATCACCCACATTTGCCTGATGGAAAACCTGCTATAAACTCATAAAACTGCTTTGTATGTCTTCATTGTCTTGTTTCATGGATAGGATCTAAAATGACTATTCCTGTCTCTGCTTATAGGTTCAATTCAGAATAACCAATATGAGGTAAAAATTGGCCATTGCCATTCATTTTATTTGCCTTTTTTACATTATGTCCTCTTGACTGACTTACAACTAGAGATAGCCTTTCTTTATGTCACTCAGTCTGAAGAGAATCATAAACCTTGCCTCTGTTATGCATTTCTTGCCTTAAAATTTCCAACTATGCAGCCTGCTCCCTGGTAGTAGGAGGAATACTTGAATTAAGAAGTTTTTGTGCATGTTTCAAGTTGAGTAGCTCTACACAGAACAATGCTTAATGGATGCTGTGGGCCACCTGGAGCCTTGTTTACACTAGATGTCCTCTCCTCAGGTACCATTGGTGGAGATGAATCAGTGGCAGTAATTTCATAGGCAAAGTTAAACTTCATTACTCATATTGAATAGCAGCTTATGCCTTGAATATTCCCACTGAAGTCAACAGGATATTTGTAGAACAACGCGGGAATATGTCTAGTGGTCACAATCTGGGCCATAATGAAGAAACAGAAATAAAAGATAATCTGGATCATTCTGGTGCTTCAGACTTTTGCGGTGGTAACCATGTCTCTTTCGAACCTGCGTGACTTCCTTCTTTCCTTAATAACCCAGCTGAACTTGAAATAGCAAGGTTAAATTGACCTATTCTGAACCACTAGGTATCAAGAAGTTTGTTTAATTTTGCACTAAATTATTACTCGATTGAAACACACTGTTCTGCATGAGTAGTCCCAATGTATCACTTCAGAAAAGGTTTCTGTTAGAAATCTAAGCAGGCAGTGTGGAAGCTGAACTTTTGTATTTAATAAGCACTTAGTATCACTGTTGCTACTTTCCAAAAGTTCCAAGTTCATCCTAAGCACGGGGGGAAAAAAAGAGAAGTGAACAGAGAAGCAGACAACTTGTTTACTTTTGTTCCTTTGTTTGAAAATAGAACCAAGGCTTCCTCCTCTTCCCTTTTCCCAACAATGTGGCCTGATTTACATGGCCTCCCAAAATCAAGAAGAGGCTGTTTCCTAGAAATATGGTAGTTAAACAAATTGGTGTTTTTCTGTTATGCTTTAAGGTAACTGTGTCTCCCTTTGACATTTCTGTTAGAAGCTCTAATTAAAGGCAAAATCCTGTGTATCCTACTGAGATTTCTACAGGGCTCAGAAATAAAAAGCTCATTGTGATGTCTGAAAAATTACTTGTTTGTTGAAAGATTGTTAAAAAAAAAAAGTTATGGGTGGAGCAAGGCAAATCTGAGTAAAAAATATAAGCATTTTAAAGAAAACAGCATATATTACTGTGCGAGATTTCTGAGAGCAGAATGTGTTGACAGAAGTAATACTAGTTTCACGTGGTTAGCGAGGGATACATTTACCTGTGAGCAGAGCAAGTTACTGCACAGTAAGCATATGCATGTGTAGAAGTGCGTGCTCACTGTGCAGTAAACTGCTTTACTTTGCAGGAAAGCATCTCATGTAGATGTGCCCAGTAATAATAAACTTCCTATAGAAATAAATGTGAAGAGGAACTAAAGTGAGGAATGTGGAAGGGAACTCAGTCCTGGGGAAGGAGCAAAATCTCACAGGGAAGAATTAGGAATCAAGATTCCTGAGTCTTATACCTGGCTCAAACAGCGACATGAAATGTGACTGTGACAAAAATGTGATCTTGGCAAGTTGGTGATATTTTTCTCTGGCCCAGTTCCCCCTTTTGTAACAGAGCATCAAAATGTCATATTTCAGAGGGACATTGAGATGCATTTAATGTTTGGGGACACCTATCTGGCACTTTTTATCCATGTTTCAGAGTGTTATCAAAGGAGTGGGGACCATAGGAGAAACTGAAGTGTAGAGAGACTGAATGACTTGGATCTCAACAGTAGCACCCATTTAGATCCAGCTCTCCTGACTGTTGGTGCTACAGAAACAAGCCCACCTCAAATGAACGATGAGACGATAATAAAGAACTATATATTGCTGTTTATTCAGAATGTAAAGATTAAAGATTATTATGTAAGCACAGAACCAGCATTGAGGTATATAATCCAACTAGTGGTTCTCAACTTTCTTAGACTCAAAGCATCCCTTAGAAAATGTCAGCTCTTAATTTTTACTTGATTTTTGACTACAGGAGAACAACATAGCAATTCTTCTGATGCAAGGAACTCAGAAAGACCAAAACAGGTCAAAGTGTTTTTAAGACTGTGTATTTTCTATTAAAATATCTGGGTTTACCTTGAGAATCATGTTTGCACATGTAAGCCATTTACCAGATGAGCAGGGGCATGTGCTTGCACGAGTACAAATAATAGCAGCACAGATTTGTGCTGCTAATTTGTGCTGCAATGCACAACCCTGCATGTGTGCTTTGTTGAGGGACATATTGTTCCACTTCAGGCAAACTACCTATGCCCAGCTTGTCCTGGCTCCTAGATGGGCTCCATGTACTGTGGAGGTGGCTGGCTGGGGCACAGGGTGCCTCAGCATGGGGCTAGCCAGCAGAGAGCCCCCACATTGAGGTACCCTGTACCTCAGTCAGGTGGGAAGTAGCATGTTGAGATGGGGGAGCAGGCAGCCTGGGCTGCTTGCTCCCCCATCTTGAGGCACATGGTACCCCAGATTACCCCATGTTTGAAAATCACTGAACTAGACAGAGGCTGTCTGAACCCTTGCCTTGGATGATATTGTTCTAGGGTAGAACTGGCTGGAAATCTTCCATCAAAACTCAGGGAGGAAAGGGAGGGAAAGGAATAGTGAAAAAAGTTGTAAAAGGATTTTCTTATTTCTGACCAGTTACACTAAAAAGGCTAAAATTATTCAAGGATCAAATAAAGAGTATCTTCCTTTGACCCTGAATCAAAACCTGGGCTTCTCTACCACCTCCTCCAAAAAGGCAGTACCAATCCACCATATTTTGAGAAGTGAAATTTTGCAGGCACAATCTCAGCAATGTCAATCAGCACAATCCCATTGAAGTCACAGAGCTCAGCCAGCTAAGAAACTATCTCTCTTCCCACCCCACAGCTTCCAGCAGTGCCTAAAAAGATTTGTGTGTGACAGATAGGGCTGTGTGAAGCTTCAGTCCCTGATTCAATTTGGTGGAGATTTGGCCTGATTTGGTGGCTGAATCTTCAAATCTGAATCGAATCAGGAGACCCTTTAATATCTCTGAATCGAATCGGAACCCTCTGAATTGTTTGGGAGAGATTTGGAAAGATTTGGCGATTCGGACATAGACACAGCTTTAAATGTTTCTTCTGCATAGCTCAAGGTAGCAGACATGGCTCATGAATGCTGCGATGGTGGGGTGGATGGAGCATCCCACAGGAGTGGGGGGGGGGGGGGGGGGCCAGCATGCTCAATGGCAAACCCAGAGGTGGACTGGAAGTACTTCCAGGTCCACTTCCAGGTCTGCCAGGGAGAGCTCTGGGGGGCCCTCCTGCGCCCCCCTCGCTTGGTGATCAACCACAGGGGGACTCGGGGGGGGGGCCCCAGACCCAAGAGGCACCAGTTATCAAGCTGGGGGGATGCAAGGAGGCCCCCCCCCAGCACTGTCCCCAGCAGAGGACAGGAACTGCTTTTGGTCCACTTCCAGGTCTGCTGCCAAGGTCTGCTGCTAATTCTCCAAATCTTCATCAAATTTTCAGATTCAGATTCCACCAAGTAGAACTGGGGACAGTGATCCAAATCAATTAATTGAATCACTGTCCATGATTTGGGCCAAATCCAAATCTGAATCAAATACAGCCTGTTTCAAACAACTACTGTGAGATTCATTGAACAAAGAAAATCTGGCAATACCTGCTTATGGTGAGAAGAATTAACCTGACTTTTTGACCAGGCAGTCAGAAACCCTGAATCTCATCTATTTATCCTTGAGAAGACAAAATGGGGAAGGCTCTCATGAGATCTGCTAACTCTTTTCTGACGTAGGGTAGTTTATAAGTTCCCCTGGCTTCCAACTATCAAGGAGTTTTATGAGGCTGTCTGGCAATCTGCATTAAACAGCTGTTCAGGCAGTTGCTATGCAGAATAAACGTCAAGAGTAGCTTTTTGGCTGACAACCGAATGAGTGAGAATTTGTCTCTGAAGGAATAAACAAACATTTCCACAAAGCCCCAAATCTTTGATCATAGAGGAGGAGAGATTGCTCCAGTCCAGGAACCTGGGATAAACAAGAATGAATCTCTAAAGAAAAAGGCTCAACTTGGCATTGTTATAAATCAGGACTAAGTCAGGCTTACATGCATCTGTTTTGAACATGGTTTGCTTTAGTTTTTAAAAATACAAATTACGTTTGTGAATGGTGCCCCATTGACTGACTGCTGCACTTGATTCTCTGATCTTTATTCTCTGATTTTCCACATCACTGAACCAATGTGTGGTTCAAGAAACTGCCTCTAGAAAGGAGCTCCTTGTCCTTCACTTCTGTCTTTAGTCTCTGCCTCAGCTGCTGAGAAGCGTACTAAATAGCGAGATGGGGTTAGTGAAACACACTAAGAAATGAAATAGTAAAACATTAGTCATGCTCATTACAAAATTTTGTCAAGTTCTGGGTCAAGATAACTAATAATTCCAATTGAAAACAGCCTTTGTGATAGGACTGAAGCCAGACAGTGTAAATAGAAGTGGTGTTGGTGTTGAAAAGCTGCTAATGTAAAACTGAGTTTTTTAAAGTTTCATTCATGGCCTTAGCCTTGACAAGAGACTGAATCATGCTGGCCTCTGCCTAACTTCCCTCTGGGATCTGTTCCTGGCCAATATTATTTCATCATATGACTACAAAGATGAATAGTTCTGGATACACATAGATGTTACTAGGAATGCTACAGTCCTGCAGGATGAGACAGAGTAATCTCCCCTTGGAGAAGGAACATCTCTAAAATGAGTTAATTAAAAAAAGTAATGATTACTGTGTGCCATATTTTTAATGTGCTGTTGCACAGCCATTGTTGGGGTACATGGAGACATTTTGGTATTAGATTTGAAAGAGAAGCTTCTGAATTTGCAACTCTAAGGCAATTATAAGCACAAAAATCAACCCAACTCTTTTTTTCTCCCTCTCCCTCCTACCCCCACTCCATGCAAGGGTAAGGATAAATACATGTATACAGAAGTGCTGAGAAAATCTTGTAGCATTAATGGTTTCCTTTCTTTTCACATTGCCAGCACAATGTGACACTGGAAATGAAAAGAATAGATCAATAGGACAATACAGCATTCGGGTAAATCCTTCAACAACGTAGATTGAAGCTAGAGTTCAGTAGTGATGCAACAGAAGACAGTTCTTGCAAATCTATTCACTCATTTGAAGAACTAGAACTAGATTTAGCCAGAAATCAAAAAAAAAAAAAAAAGATGAAAGTATAGCAACTGAGTGATTTGATTTACATAGTGATGTTTTGAACAGCTAAGCTAAAACACTTAAGAGATCTAAGGTATAAAAGGCTGTTTTCACATGTGTGGCACATCCCGTAAAACTCCCACTGATATCCATGGGAGCACTTTATGGCCCCAAATAATAGATGGGGAGAATGAGGAGTAAATATAAAGTAATCAAAGTTAGTAGCTAGGAAATTTTAGAACTACTTAGGCCATTAAATGCTTTTTTTTCTGGGATAAAAGCATGAAAATAAAACTGATATTTTTAAGAGGAAAGGAGAAAGAAAACTGGATGATAAGAACTGGTTAAATATTGGAAATTTTTTTATGGACCATTTTATAAAAAAGTGTTCATTGTTTTGAAGAATTATTATTATTATTATTATTATTATTTCCTTGACTTTAACAATTATTTTACATTGGACTGAACCAGCCATTTGTTTACACTTTAACTTAGGGGCATATGAAACAATAATAAAAATAGCTACAAGATGACATGGTAAGAAAGAAGGAAATAGAGTCTATAACCCCTATTAATCGTCTGTTAATTCAGGGCATGAACCACCCCTCATTGAAGTCCACTAGAATTTTGGCATTAACTTCAATGGGAGCAGGTGATGCCTGTAAGTGTTAACTTTATTAACAACCACACGATTCTAATGATAAAAATATTATTAGCGGTTAATTAAAAATTACTGTTTAATATGCAGTGTATGAAGAAGTCTGAATTCAAGTATAACTCTACCTTCCCAAGGAAAAAGCAATAAATTTGCTAAATTTTCAGAAGAAACATTTCTCACTTCATTTTTATTTATGGTAAATTTTCATTGGCCCCTCAAACTATACAGTGCTCCTGCCAGGAGGAGTGTGAAACACTTTCAAACAGATCATTGAGGGGGAAACAAACTTTTTGTTGTGGGTCTTCTGTCCTTTGTTTGCCTTAACTTATTCAGGAAGTGCCCTTAAGCTCCTGAAACACTTGTTTAAATAAAGTTGTTTCTCTTGAAGTTTTTCTCAGTGCCAGGGAAAAATTATAGTGAATTTCATTCTTGGCAGTGATCAGGGCCCTGGTTAGACCATGAATCCCACATGTTTGGAAGGATATGGTGAGGGAACAGAAGATGATGGCAAAGACCGACACACAGATTTTATATTTTTCCATCCAGGACTACCAGGTTACAAGAGGACATTAGGAAATTTGTTTGCCACCAAGTATACCTTCATCCACCCCACAGACATTTTTATCTTCTGGAGAACTGACAGAAAAGACTAATGAGGTCAGGCCTTGTACCACACTTTTTCAGGATGAAGGTTTCAAGTAGCTGATGCTAATGTTTTTTGTATTCAAATTAAAAAAAATACCCAAACCCTGATAAAATAAATAGGGGTACTATTCTCTACAAACAGCCATAATCTAAAATACACTAGTATATACCTTGACTTTGACACACAGAATAATACACTATATGAAAAGTCATATAACTTACCTGGATTAGTATTCAGAAATCTGAATTTGAGGGGGAGAAGTGAAGGAGCTCTTAGTTCTAAGGAATAAGAAGGCTTGGAAGATAGATTTCTATAGGACGATTATGTATTAACATGATGCTCATGCTCTACATACAGGGTAAAAACTGATACCAGTTTAGATTTTGGCAAGGAGAAGGAGCAGACATGTTAAAAGCTGAGCCCTGTTATGATTTAGATGACTCTTCTAGTAACCAAGATAAAGTATCATTCATATAATGTGTTATTGTAGTAATTACTAAATCATTGATGATACACATTATAGCGTACAAAAATATCCAGCTCACTGCTCAGGTATAATACGAATTTAACTACATTTCCAAAAATACTGTCTAATACTCTAACAGTCAAAATAGTTTGAGCATAACATAGATGTGTTATTTTATAAAAATGCAGTCACACAGAGATTAATAAAATAGATCATTTAAAAAAATGTGTCCATTCTTTATGTACATAATTTACAAATAAACAGACATTATGCCCACAGTATTTAATGGGCATGATTAGGTGGTGGCTTAGGGAACTTGTTATGGCTGAGTGGGGCTGGCGATGGTATACCAGGTATACAGTGGCATTGGTGAGAGGAAGGGAAGTCTTACCTGTGTTGGCTGCTGCTGCTGCCGCCACTGCCACTAGAGCAGCCATTCAGCATCAGCCATGTCAGCTCTTCCATGGTTGGATTTCCTCAGAGCTGATGCTAGTGCCCTGTTCACTCCTTCCCTCATCTGATTCATATATATTGCCTATCTGGCAAAGGCTTTCCTAGGTTGTGGGGAGAACCATTCTGCTTATGCCACTCACACCCCTCCTTCACATCCCCCTGATGTACTATTGGGTGCAGTGCTGCGATGCCCAACTCCGGTGGCCAAACAGAGGTAATGAAGAGCTTCCCTTGTTGCTGCAAGGGCTCCTGGGAGAGTTGGAAGAGGGGAGCAACACTCTGCTTACCCCTCTCACTCCCTGCTCTGCAGGTATACTGATTGGTGTAGTGCTGTACTGTATAACTCTTATGGTTAATCAGAGGCAGCACAGAGCTTCCCTGATGTGGCAGATTCCTGGTAGGGGAGATCCTGGTGATCATTCATACTTGGCACCCAGGACAGGTTCCCCACTTGTCCCATCCTAATTATGCTACTGCCATTAGGTGTCTGGTTATCATATTACCAGGTACATATTTAAGTGGTTACGGCCCAGGAATAATTACTTGCTTGTATTAATATGTTTTAGTAGGATCAGGATCTAAATGGCCTGTTTTTGTCCCAGAGTAATGTACCATAGTACTATTATGATGACTTTCAAGGCCAAACTGAAAAAAATAGCCCAAATAGGCTTTTATCCACACTCTTACAAATGACATTCTTCAGCTGTGATTAATGAGGACCTTTCAGAACTGCAGCACACAGTACTTACAACTTTTGTTTTTCTCCCTCAAGCCTGACAGAGGGTCAGGTACAGGCAACTCTCTAATGTACAATAAGAGCATATGAATAACTAGATAACTGAGTCAGTACAGAGAGCATTTCTCCCCCCTTTCATCCCTGTAGACAGTATTTGTCCCTTTGATCCCTGAACAGATCAAACAAAATCCACTAATCAATTATTTCCCTTTTTGTCTTTCAGATGCTGCCACAGACCTTCAAACACTGATGGCTAAGCACTTCAAGCATTCCTTATTTGTTTACTTGCATAAAACAACTGTTCACAACAAAGGTGTATTTTTTCCATGTTATTATTTCTTCCCCCAAATAGCATCTAAAATGTTTTCTTTTAAATGTGCCAGATTGGAAAAAAGATTTTTTCTCTAGCAAAAATTATTTTGAAGGGAAATTTCAGAAATAATTTAAGGTCAGATGATAACAAGATCAGATGAGAACCTCCATCACATGTACAAGCACCCTTAGAGTATCTTTTTAAGCAAACATTCAGCTATGGCCTAACTTTTCCCCCACTGTAGTTGAGGCTAAAACTCTTAAGAGCCAGGTCAATGCTGAATGACAATGGACAAATCCTCTGTCATGCCACTTAGGAGAGCTTGAACTGAGGTAAAGGGGAATTCCTTTCTTCAACACATGAATTCATTCTCAGGAGAACAAAGCGGTCCCACTTGGCCAGCACTGGATAGTGCTGAGAGGATCTGAGGCAATGGGGTATGGCCAGTTCTTCAGGTGACCAGCACATATACCATACTTATTTGCATACCACATGCACCCCTTTCTGAAAAATCAGCCCTGCAAAGCTGAGTGTGTGTGTCCTAATCATGGAAATTGATTTTCTCCAGTGGAATAGAAGCACTAAGAAACAGAAGCACGGAGAAGCTATTTTCTCCAGTGGCATAGAAGCACTAAGAAACAGAAGCACGGAGAAGCTGTTTTCTAATGGCTGCTGCTTCTCTCAGGGCCAGCAAATAGCAGGAGTGGAGTCCAGAGTTAACCCTTTCAAGACTTAGCAGCCAAAAGCTGTGGCCAATTTAAGCAGTGGCTATGAAAGGGTTAACACTGGAGCTTTTGCATGAAGCAGAGAGTGAGCTCACTGACAGCAATTGTGCTGTTGTCTGTCTCTAGCTCTCTGCCATGAGTCTGGGAAAAAATTCTATATTATTCTGTTCAAAAAACAAGGTGCGTGTCTTATTTGGGGGCATGAACTATATAAGAAAATACGGCAATTTGATTTCTTGCATGTAACTGCTGGAGATGCATGCTATTCCAGGTAGAGTGCCTGGCAATATATATTAAATCTGATCTGAGCTACTTTATAAAAGATCAGGTGTTTGCATGCAAAGAGATTCCTATGTTTATTTGCTTCCCACTGGGCGTGTCTCTACGAGATGCTTTACTGCACAGTAGAGCAAGTTGCATACCACATGCACCCCTTTCTGAAAAAAATCAGCCCTCCAAAGCTGTACAGTACACCATCTACACATGCAGACCCTTATTGCACAGTAATGTTCTCTACTCAGCAGCTAATTTGCTACAAATGCAGGTAAGCAAATAAACTGCTGAGTAGTTACTGCCTAGTAAGGCATATGTGGACAGCTGACCAGGATCAAATTTGCTCCCAGTCATTTGGGCAGCAGGGAGTGGGAAATTGCTCCCTGCTGCTGTGGCAGGCTCTGGTGCCAGAGCTTGGGTGGGGACAATGTCCCCCTGTCCTGGCAGCAGGGAGCTCTTGGCCTTGGCTTCATGATCATGGAGCCGGGTCTGGAGGATTGCTCCCTGCCCCCAGGAGCTTCCTTCTGCTGCATCAGGCTCTGGTGCCAAAGCCTGGATGGGCACAATATCTCCCTGTCCCAGCAGCAGGGAGTTCCCAGCCCTGGCTTTGTAACAGCAGAACAGGGGCTGAGAAATTGGTTCCTGCCTCCAGGAACTGCCTGCTGCTGGAGTGGGCTCTGGTGCTAGAACCTGATCAAGGACAATGTCCCCCTGCCCCAGCAGCAGGGAGCTCCCAGCCCTGGCTCTGCAATCATGGAGCCAGGGTCAGGAGCTCTCTGCATGAGGATTGTTCCTCACCAAGCCTGGAGCTGGCTCAGACCAGAACAGTTCCTGGACAGCTCTAGGCTGCACAATATGGTAATGCTGAATGTGCTGCACAGGGGGAAGGACAGTGAGGATTTGAAGTTCTCAATTTGCTGGCTGTGGACACTTTTTTTTCCTCTGGCAGAGGCTTGTACTTCAAAAGTTCCTTCAAAAGTTGATTTAGTAGGAAGCTCTGCCCCAGTACCTAACAGCTTGCTTCCACTGTATTTCTAAAGCTGAGCCATGGCCTAGGCGCTGGGGCATCAGCTTCTGCTGAACACCTGGGTGATCCTTCAGCTAAATCTGCAGATACTTAGCTAGGATCAGACTCAAGCTGACATGATACAAGCTTCTGACAGCTTTCCCAATTCAACTCGTGAAAAAAAGGGACTGAGCAGTTTCGTTTAGCCAGTACTGTTTGCCCCATCTTGCAGCTACAGGGTTAACAGAGCAGGCTCAATGTTTTGCTCCTACCCTCCTAGTGCAGCTGCCTGTGTTTTCCTGGAAACCTACCATACTTACCAGCATTTTCAAGGAAAGATCTTTTTTTTTTTTCATTCCTCCTTTCAAAAAGGTGTGTACCTTATTCAGGGGTGTGTTGTATGCAAGAATATATGGTAAGCACTTCTGGAAAAGACTAATGTATTTGAGTCTGCATGCTGCAGACCTTACTTCTCCGGAGTATCATGAAAATGTAGAAAACACATCCATAGCGGTTTGTCTGGTGTGTTCTGTCTCTTTTACTCCTGGAATAGTACAGGGTGCTAGAGAAATGGCACAGGCAAGAAAACAAACTTTAGTACAGTTTTTGTTGTCGGCCAATGTTCAACAGTTATCAAAGTGCATTGCAACATTAATAAGAAAACAACAGAGACTAAATAATTCTGTCAGAAGTGTGGCAATTTAAACAATCATGCTGTATCTTGTCTAAAGGAAATATTGACATGTGCTTTGTTGTTAGGTTCTCTTGGACTTATTTTTTCCTGTTTGGGCCCACTCCATTTTATAGTCTTCTCTGTGCTGATGGTATTCCTTGAAGACATTTAACTGTTCTGCTCTAGGTCTGTTAAGGGGCTTTTTTTGTCTGGGGATATTGCTCAGATGTTAGCAGCATAGAAACTTCTGACTGCTATGGTCCTCTCTGTCATATTTGACCTGAAACAGCAGCAACAGAAGTGACAATTCATACTCCAAACAGGGACTGCCAGTAAACCAAATTTATGAAAACAGTGCTCTTTGATCCACAAAAATGCCGAAGGGTATTGCCTTTGATAGATGGAAAGCCAATCACAGGGCTTCCATCCCTGGTTGGACCTATGCAGTAGTACCTTTGATGCACTGTCTGTCATTCTGCCATGCATTTTTGTAAACAAAGGAGTTGCTTTTTACTGTGTTCTCTGTAAGGGTAAAAGGAACCAAAAGCCAATAAATAAAAAGATTGTTCAGTATAGAAGGAAAGAAATATGTCAACATCAATCCATTATTTCCTGCAGCACCCAGGGACCACATATGCCTATGAGGTAATAAAGATTATACCAATAGACTAAGAAAGGATCATGTTACTTTGCAGATCTCCAAAAGGTACGGTCATACAAGAGCGGACTGAGTTATTATCTATGTTATAATAGCATCTAAAGACTCTTGAAAGATCTAGTCACTCTGGTGCTAGCTAACACAAATATTGATGCTGCCCCAAAGAGCTGGTATTTTGAATCAAGACATGGGGAGACAAGGGAAATAGTGATAAACCCAAATGTGAACATTAGCCTAACTTGGATTTCCTTCCCACCCTGTGATAACTATAATATCTAGGTGCCAAATAAAAGTTCTTATTGGCTATATACCTATACTGTCACACAGACTTTTTGTTATCCTCATGCGTCAGATCAGTGTGCAGCATTTTAAAGGACAAATAGAAAAGTCACTGTGATTAATGTTAAGAGGACACATCAGAATAAACTTAATCTGCTGGAAAATATACTACTTTTAGGACTGAAGAGAAATTGTGGTGTTACAAGAAAGGGATAGACCTCTTCCATTTTCTAGGGTTTGACTAAACTTCCAGGAAAGCCACAAAGGGGTAGACATGCAGGAAAAGTTGATTATTAAGCTGCTTGCAGACGTTAATAAAAGAAATAAATGTCCTTTCCTGGAAGAAGCACCGTGTGACTTCAACCTGGCTCTGCAGCATCTGTATAGATCAGGCACTACAGTGGGGGTTTTTGGCGCTTTTATCTAAAGCTGAGTCAATCAGCTATTCAATAAAAGTGCCAAAAGCCCCACTAAAGCACTCAATCTATACAGATGTTGGGTGAGCCAGCTCCAACTAAAATGCTGCCTCTTGGGCATGTGCAAGGTTTAAAGAAAAGCACTGGGTTTTTTGGGGATTGGGGGAAGGGGAAGCGTTATGTCTACAAATAGCCTTAGTACTAGATTTTGCATGTATGTGAATGTGAAGTGGAAGAGAGAGAAAAAGAAAGAGGGGGCGAGGGGTAGAGAACTGGCCATCTATCCATGCCTCTCTCTACAATTCAATTCTTTTGTCTACTGCCATATTAAATCTGTCTTCAGGTCTACCTCTTATAAGCTCTTCTTGAGTGTTTAGCTCCCCATTTTCACTTCCAATAATTTGCTCATGAAATAGAACATATGGCAACATGAACAAGGTACTGCCAGACCAGCTAGGGTGTGGACTTAAGAGCATGGTAGCTATTCTGGGGTAACTTCTTGTGTACATGCTCTCACCCCACAAGAAATGCCAGTAGTTTATCCCATTTTTATTTCAGGATAAACTATTTCACATTAGCCTCAGGATAAGACTAGGGATATGAGCAGTTACTGCCAGAATAGGTAATGTGTCCTATATTATGGTAACCTTTCTGTGTATCCATGGCCAGAGAACTTGTAGATTTAGGTGGAAAAGTGGGTGTATTTTGTTTTGCTTTCTTTGTCTACTTCCCTTAATACATAAACATTATACTGGCTAGCTTAAAAGCTAAGGAGTAATCACAGTGTTTTGAAGCATTCATTGTTTTCCCTATTGCTTATACATTTTATCAAACAAGCACTTTCAAAAACATGGCAGAAGTAAATCTTTTCTTCTCTTCAGTGCTTCCTTGCTTTTCTCCTTACAGTTATTTAGAAGTCCACTTCACATATTGTGTGTCCTACTTTGATAAGAAAGAAATACTATTGATATTTTTATTTCAGCTTGATAAAAAGCGTGTTTGTTTTCGTTCACAGATTTAAAGCCCAAAATGGACCAGTACCGTAAATAAAACATGCAATCTCATTTTAAAAATTTATTACAAGGAATTTTGTTTATGATTTCATGTTCTCCAGTAATAATTAATTGGAGGTCTTCACTGGTCCCTAAAGACCAACTATCATTCAAAATGCACTAAAGGATGATCAACACACAGCCTATCGTCAGCAATGAAAGTAACCATATGTATTTTTGCTCCCAGTTTAACATAAATTTTAAAAACAAATCATTTATACTGTGTATTTTGCAAACACTAAGAAAAAAATAAAGTTAATTTTCTGTTTTGGAGTGTTTGAGGATTTTTCATTTTATATGGAACCATAAATAAATACTTGAATGATAATGCTTTTTACTTTTATAGCACCTTTCATTGGAGACTCTAGAAAAGCTTTACAACAATTAATTAATTCATTATAGTTATTTATAACAACACACTGAAAAGAGCCCATCTGCTACTCTGGGCACCTTTGATATTATTTAAAATAATATTACAATGAGGGTACGATTAGATAGCACAATTATCTCTAAGTTGTCCTATGTTTGTCCCAGATCTCAAAAGTCACAGGATTGGCATATACATACATCACCCTTCCAGTTGGAATAAGTGAGTCGTTAAATGCACTTCTGCTTCTCCACCAGCAGATAGCTGGTAAGAGGACACATAACAGCATGCCTCCCAGCAGTTAAGTGTCTGTAAATTCCCACAGATTCCCCAGTGCTGAGCAAAGCACTCACTGGGCCAGGTGGGAGTGTGTGGTAAAATTTTTGTGGAAAGGAATTTGGTGGAAATCACTCTGTAACTGCTGTGCTGGACCACATGGCATTTCTGCGGCTATGACTGCCACCCACAACAATCACTGCTTTCTACTGCTATTAGCAGGAAGTCTGCAGAATGGATCTGTATGAGAGCATTGCTTTGCAGGCCATTCTGGCCCAGTTTCATGTGCTTCAGCTGAAGATTATGTAGAAAAGTCACCGTCAGTGAGCCCTTCCAGATGAATTGACTTTAGTCAGCAAGGAAGGAAAACTCATGCAGGGAAAAGTTCATGCGCTTATTTGGTGCCAACCACTAAGTGGCCTGTGGCTACGTCTGGGTCTCCTTCCATGCCAGCAGCTGCTGCCTTGAAGATGAACCTTTGCATGTCCAGGTGGGAGTGGGAGCACTTTCATGGAGAGCTGCATGGATCTGCCTCCTGCCTCTAAAGACAGATTACAGGCATGAGGGTATCCTGTCTGTTGAGGACTGAGTCACCAGCACAGTATGGAAGCTCACTACCCTGACAGTCTCCAGTACGTAAGAAACCATTTTGGGGTTCTCAAGTTCACAGCAGGAGAGGCAGTGTGAAAGATAACTGTATCCCTGCTGCTGGTTGGGGATCTTGCTAGATCCCACTAGATCCCTTGCTGATAAAGCTATTCATGGGCATCTTGGATACCCATAAAGAACCATTTCATTATTGGCCCAGAAGCTGCTGACAGGCCATGGAATGTGCTTCTGGGAGCCTGATGGACATGCCTGGATGCCAGTGACCGCAATATCTTTGTGGTCTCTGCCTTCATCCCACATGACACCTGCAAGGCCCAGGGGAACCTCTGTGCAAACAACTGCCAGTCTAAGTGGAGCAATCTCCAATACCTGCTGTGCCTGTGGATTGCCACACAAAGGCCAAGTATCTGGTGCTTCATATGCAAGATGTGCTAATAGACCACTGTGCTAGACTCTAGGACAAGGTTTGGCATGGTGGCATGTAGCAAGGTCTCCTTTTGCAAACAACAAAACTGTCAATGCAGCTTGTGCTATCATGCAGTCATTTCCAGGACTGGCAGGGTATTTGGGGGAGACTGTGGAAATGTTGAATGGGCATGGTGCCAAAGAAGATCTTTGTGTCAACCTGCCCTGGCATCATACAGGACCTGTTGTAGGGGACTAGATGGCCAAGGGGACTAGAAATGGATGGAGTGACCATTAGCTTCCAAGCCAGCATCCTGGGCATGGAGAATATGGAGGGAGGGAGAGCATAGATAGGGCCAGGCAAACTACCTCTGCTAAAGTTGGTTTCTTTGGCTGCTGAGCTGCTGAGCCATCCTCCCAGGCATGGGGAAGGAGAGGGCTGGGCAAGGCAAGCTGCTTCTGATGAAGCTCTTTTGTTCCCTGATTCTTTTCTTTCTCCTGAATGCCTCTGCCAACTGGCTAGTGCTCCAGCCCTATACATGCAGTGCAGACCACAGTCATATGTTAGGCAATGGCCAGGTCTCATATTAAACAGCACAACAGAAAATTCCCAACTGACCAAAACCAGGATGAACAAAACCAGAAGCCAAACACAGGCAAAGCAGCACCTCAGCACTTCAACACACCCATAAAAGCCTGGACCTAAAACTTGCCAAGGTCTCCATGCCAGTTGCTGCTTCCCCACATCTAGCGTGGCTGCAGCACAAGCACTTTGGAGTCAGAATGGTGCTATACAAAGTGGTAGCCAACCACTGACTGCCACACCTGGATATTGGTGGAAAATGGCTGTGGTGAATGGGTGGCTGAATTTAGGTGGTGCTTACTTCAGCCTCAGCCATGGGAGAGCTTTGTGGCAGAAGGGATCCCTGGATACTCTGATATTCCAGTTGAGCAAGGTGATGGTGAACACATCAAGGGTGATCTTTGTCTTCAAGGTCAGTACAGAATCCATGGCAATCCATGGGCTCCCACTCTCATCTCACATGCTCCATAAGTGCCTCTAATAATCTGCTCAATGGCAAGCCAAATAAAAGAGAATTAGAATTTTTTGGTCCCTTGCCTGACCACTGCCATACACCAGCAAAAGTACATCTGCCCTTCCTCCTGCCACTTTCTGGCTTTCTTGATCCAGGATCAGCTGGTTTCCACCAGTTCCCATCATGTCCATCTTCATGCGCACATAGCTTTTCCTCTTCCTGACTATTCTCTGGGCCCCAGTCTCTGCCCTCAGCCTTGGGTTGTTATTTGGTGCTGAGGGTCTGTTGCTACCATTTGCATATGTCTGGCCTGAAAAGAGAATATGGGAAACAGGACAGCATGTAAAACAGCACCTGATGTGTGGTTGGCATTCTTTGCTCCTGTGAACAATTGCCTCAGTACCTTGCACTTGGAGTGGAGTAGGGTCCAATCACAGCTTTGTCTGTGGGTCAGCATTTCCATGACAATTTGCTTAAAGATCACTTGTTTTTTGTGGCTTGAACTGAGTGCCTACTGGTTTTCCACCAAATACTAATAAGATCCACTACTTTCTCCCTGGTCCAGTTACTGCCATGCTTCCATACAACGCTGGATGTGGACAGAGGAATCATATTTAAAGAAGGATGGAGGTTGATGGATGAAGGTCCAACCATAGAATCATAGAAAAAATTGGCTTGGTGTGTGATGGATGGACAGAAGGACCTTACCTTATGGGGTGGTGGATGGGTCCCAATGATGTCCCTGATGTCCTCAGCTCAGGAATGCTGGATGCAATGTGTCCAGGGCCTTGGCTTTGGATCAAGTGGGCCAAGGGAATAGCTGAGTCTCTGGCTGCATTGCATCTGGCCTGCTCAGGTTCAACTGCACAGAACCCCCAGGAGACGATGCCACCTCTCCCACCCACAGTGTCTGGCATGGAGGCCAGGCACTTGCCTGGGATGGAGGTGGGTGAAGCAGGAGAAGCCATGTTGGGTCCTGGGGTCAGACACAGTCCCAGCCCATCTGTTGTCTTGGGAGGGAGCCCCAGCATGGGCTTTTAAGGGTGCATGAATCCCGGGAGTGCAGTGAGGCATCCTGCCCCTGCAGGGCTGCATTGCCTAGCTAGCAAACCCACCCAAAGGGAGAGGTATAGGGGAGCCACTAGCAAAGGCCTTACCCAGACTGTGCTTCCCTCTTCCCCTGGAGGGACTCACAGGGGGCCTTACTCCTGTGCTTTGACAGGAGCCCTTGCATCTCCTGCCCCCTCTGCCAACTTACCACACACCAACAGGGACCACTGCTGCCAGAACCACCATTCAGACTGCAGTGTCTGCACTAACAGAAGAACACCCGCCACTTCTTTGTCTTGGTGGTGCCCAGTGGCAGCACAGGGCCCCATGGGCTTGGATTCTGATGCTGAGGAGGCAGGAACACAGGGAGGCAGTTAGAGCTGGGGTTGGGGCTGGACTGATCACATCTAGGGGGACTGAAGGCTCCCACTCTCTTGGGCAGCACTCAGCCACACTGCCCCAGGCTTCCATGGGCTGTCCAGGGTGCTGACTAGGGCAGGCTGCCCAGTGAACTGCATTAAGGCGCGTTACTGTGTTCACACGTAGACATGCACCTAAATCACTTTAATGCACCTTAGGCTAAAGCACATTAAGTATGTATTTAAGTAACCTTAATTGTGGCTTTATAGTGGTCTAAAAATACGTATTTAAAGAAATAGTCACATAGGTAAAAAATTCCTAATTTACAACATCCTATTAAATGTGGAGTGCAGCGCTGGCTGGAGCTGCACCCCGCTGGGCACCTGCACCCTGAGTGCCCTCCTGCCTACTGTTGCACCATGGGGGAAATGCGGGGAGAGGGGGTCTGTTCCGTGGGGGAAGTGCGGGGGTCTGAAAACACAGGTTTTCTGCTTTTAAAGATGTGGGGGGACGTGGGCGCACTGGAAGGATGCAACAGGCTACAATCAGACCTAGACAGGTTACAAGGGTGGGCGGATGAGAATAGGATGGGTTTCAACACAGACAAGTGCAAAGTGATGCGCCTCGGGAGGAACAACCGGCACCATACCTACAGGTTGGGGAACTCCCCTCTTGTCAGCATGGAGGCGGAAAAGGATCTGGGGGTTATCATTGACTCCAAGATGAACATGGGCCGGCAGTGTGGGGAGGCAGTCAGGAAGGCCAACTGCACCTTGTCGTGTGTCCCCAGATGCATCTCGAGCAGGTCCAAAGAGGTGATCCTCCCCCTCTGTGCGGCCCTCGTCAGGCCGCAGCTGGAGTACTGCATCCAGTTCTGGGCACTGCACTTCAGGTGGGATGTCGACAGCATGGAGAGGGTCCAGAGGAGGGCCACTCGTATGATCAGGGGACAACAGGGCAGGCCCTATGAGAAGAGGCTACGGGACCTGAACCTGTTCAGCCTCCAAAAGAGAAGGCTGAGGGGGGATCTTGTGTTCTGTTATAAACTAGTCAGGGGGGATCAGCAGGCACTGGGGAAGTCACTGTTTCCCCGTGCACCGCCAGGAGTGACCAGGAATAACGGTCACAAGCTGGCAGAGGGCAGATTTAGGTTAGATATCAGGAGGCGCTACTTCACAGTCAGGGCGGCTAGGGTCTGGAACCAGCTTCCAAGAGAAGTGGTGCAGGCTCCTACCCTGGGGATGTTTAAGAGGAGACTAGATGAACATCTTGCTGGGGTCGTTTGACCCCAGTATTCTTTCCTGCCATGGCAGGGGGTCAGACTAGATGATCTGCTCAGGTCCCTTCCGACCCTAGAAACTATGAAACTATGGAATATTATGAAACAATTAGCTAACAAACCAAACATGAAACTAAGTTCATACATTGTCTGAACCAGTTTTTCAGGGAAATTTAGCAGATGTACATCTTTAAGTGAATCAGTTGCCCTAGAGAATCATCTAGGATTTCTCATGTCTTTAAAGTTATGGAAAACATCTACTCAAACATAGTGCCAAATTCAGTGCAGAAGTACAAGTTTCTTTATGGTGAATCATCACTGTATCTCTGCCTTGATCTCTAAGGGCAAACTCCTCATACCTCAATTTATTCCTTGGCCTCTGTGCCAAGACATATAACAAGGTAAAGCTTGTTAGTTCTAAGATAATTGGGAAGGTCGCTTTTGAGATGTGGAATCAGCCCACAAAAACTGGAAGGAAGTTAGCTGTTTCTTTTTATATATCTTTATGGCCATTAGATGATAACAGCTTTCAGTCAGTACTGGCTGGGTCTGAATTTGAATCTTTGGCATACAAGTAAAAGGCTTCCCTGTCCTGTTGCCAGTCACATGAGCGAACCAGTTCCAGTGAATTGGAAATCCTTGACTTCTTACAACCTTAACATTAATCTGAATGGTGTTTTGTAGTCCATAATCTATTATCAAAGGCTCATAGATTCAAAGATGCTAGGGTCGGAAGGGACCTCAACAGATCATCAAGTCTGACCCCCTGCCTAGGCAGGAAAGAGTGCTGGGGTGAGATGACCCCAGCCAGATGCCTATCCGAGGTTCTGTTTAAAAAAAAAGAGGCAGAAAATCAAACACAGTTATTAACAATTACTCTTATTATATTGAAATTAAATATTTGACACATTATATAGCTTATTAGCCAAGTTACTGCTTATGTTACAAGGTACACAACAGTTGATTTTACTACTCATCAGCTTTAGAAATTACACCAAACCCTATAAAGCTTAAAGATATTTTGTATAGAGTATATCAACCCTGCACAGCAATACAGTTTGCTCCTTAATGACTAATTACACTCCATTTTCAGAACTCACATAATTTAATTATTTAAGAAGCTTGCAATACATCCACTACAAAGCAGGGATATTCATACTTCCAATTTTGCATTATCTTTGAAGTTTATCCACTTTAAAAAGGATATTACAGTAAAATAAATGAAAATATGTTCTGAAGAAGCCTTTGCTCATCCTAATTACCCCCTCCTCACCAAGAAACCAACAACATTTTCTACCCATGATTTTTATTTATCTTCTCAATGCCTGCAGAAAATGGTGAGAGTCCTACAGGACACTACACCATTATAGACATATGTTGTATAGTCTTGTTTTCTCACTGCGAATTACTAGAATGTCTCTACAAGGTATGTTTTGTGACTGCATGGGAGATATAATAAAGTTAATATTCCTCTTTTTTCATTTGGCTGGACAATTGCATCCAGGAAAAATTATTTTTTAACCTTCATTTCTATTTCTCTCTTTTATATATTTTGACTACCAGATAAGGTTAAAGTTTTTGGTATGTTGATTGAAGGCCGCTGTAAGTTATTCTAAGGTCAGGTCAACATAGTGTTATTTTAGAACTGAGGAAATGCCAAATGAACTGTAAATTTACAATGCAGCTACCATTTTATACAATATTAATTTAAAAGTATAGATAGAGTGGCAGCCATTCACTTACATTTCAAAACTTTATTTCAGTATAACAGTAAGGAATCCTGAGGGCATCTTTCCATTTAAAACTATTGCAATGAACTTAGATGCATCTGTTCATGTCTTAATGGAACTCATGCCAGTCACAAAACCATCAAATATGTTTTGGAGTGGTAATTTAAAAATAGGTTCATGCAGCACAAAGGGAATTAGTTATACACATTTCTTTCTTAACTATATACAGATTCCCACTAAGTGGTCCACAGAGGCTATCAACATGGTTTTGGTTTATATCAGAAGTAGGACCATTCTGCATAATTGTTTTAGCTGATTCCTATAGGTGGCTATTTTGATTGAATAAGCATACTTAAAAACTTACATCCAGCACCTGCTGAACACTAATCATGAATAGTCACTGATATTCACAAGTCTTCTACCTGCATGATTTAAAAAAAACCCACAGTTTTATGCGGGAAGGCGGCTTAAATGTACACAAAGTCAGGAGAGATGTCCACAGAATGGCTACATCCTGAGTTGTAATTTATGCCCAGCATGGTAGGATGGAACGGTGCATTTTTCCAAAGTAACCTGTAAGCTGCATTTGGACACAAGCGAAACCACACAATATCTGAAGTAGCTAGATCACTGGACTACTTAAAAGCAGAAATCCTACTTTTCCAGCACACTTCTCCTGTTTTGTTGTAATACTAGTATGTCATTGTTTTCTGATATAGATGGGTTGCAGCAAGGTGCTTATCTATATCTTTAAGTTAGTAATTCTCAACCTTTTTAGACTCAAGGCACCCCTCAAGAGACTTGAGGCATCCTTGAGAAATTGCCAGCTCTTAGTTTTTACTCTTTTAGACTACAAAAAAAAAGGACAATTCTTCTGTTTCAAAGAACTCAGAAAGACCACAACAGGTCAGAAGGGTTTTAATACTATGAATCCTTATGTAAGAACTTTGGGTTTATTTTGTGAATTATGTTTGCACACCTAACAGTGTTAACTTTGTGTGGCAGCCTGCAGCACCCTTAAAGGGCTCCCAAGGTACCCATGGTGCCATGCCATCCTAGCTGAGAATTACTGGCTTGAGCACTCAGATAGCATCACTGGCAAACTTAAGTACTTTGCTGAGTCAGGGTCATAATTTGAAGTCTTTTATATGCTAAAACAGAATGGTGCTTGACAGAGAGGAGAATCATGTAGCATTTGGGGGACTGCCCTGGTAATGTAGGTCTTAAAAACTGTGCCAACTCTTTTGAGTTAAAAGCAATAATAACAGCATTTTAGAAATATTTAACTGATTGTTAATGCTACTTTTCCACACATCGCTGCTTGCCCCTTACTCCTAAACTGCAATACTGAATCCTGAGACCTTTATTACATAGAGCTTCTTCTGTGGTAAATGAACATGCACTAAAATAATGATGTCTATTAAAGATAACTAATAATTCTAAAGACCACCATTTTAAGTCATAAGTATATCCCTTAAATACTTTTTTAAATGTTTCTTATTGTACTGCAGACATTCAGCTTTTTCTGCCAATCCCTTACTATCAAATCCTTTTACAGTTCTTTGTTGTTAAACCAAATATAGTGCTACATTGTCTCTCTACACACATTACTGCTGGATAAAGCCCCTAGTTCCCTAGACTGAATCTGTACTGTTCTCTTCCCTGGTTTCTCAATGCTATCTCATTGCAACAGCACACACTGAAAGCACGCTATTCCCACACCCACCAACACAGCTCTTGGGATAAGAACGGCACCATTGATATAGTGTGTATTCTTTTCCATAGGTTCCCACCAGCATGTCGCTAACAATTTCCTGGGCCTTATCAAAAAAAAAAAGAAGAAAAAAAAAAAGGGAAAAAAAAGCCTTTGAAAAGTGGAAACAAAGAATCAGACTCCATTGTTGTTCTACTTTCATTGCCATAATCTGTGTTTTCCATCGCCCTACATGTAGAGACTACAAACATCACCTAATACAGATACTCCAATCAACAATTTGCTGTGGACACTTTATTGTTCAGTATCTGTAATCTTTCAGCCAAGTGTTTGTGGTTTTTAAATCGTCCTTTTCATTTCTTTGCAGCAGCTTGAATCAAGTCAAAGAACCTTTTCCTTTGCCTGTCACCATGAGGAACAACTAAGTCAATTTCAAACTTTGGACTTTATTCATACAAGCACAACATACAGTTCACAAGAGTTTGCTACAGACATTACACAGAAACAAAGAGTACAAAATGCCACTTTAAGTGCACGACTGGAATCCCTTACTTTTCAGCACAAGGCTTTTCTCCTGAACAGCACTAAGGGCTTTTTTAACCATTGTAATACTAGTAAAGTAGGAAGAGGTAAAATTGATATATTGTAGATCATGATTAAAAAATACATATATATTTTTTTTCCAAAAAGACCCTCATGAAAATTAACACCATCTTGGGAAACATCTGTGGTTTTGCCATCCATTATAAACTATAAATGATTCTATTATTCAATACCTTGTTATGCAATAATGCTTTAATGTCACATTGAAGCCGACACCCAGAGGAAAATTTGAGAGCAAAAGAACAAGTGGTAGGAGAACAAAGCAAAAGGGATATTAAAGTTGCTGTTAGTCACAACATGTGCTGGGTTTATTTTTTGAATTATGTTTGCACATCTACAGGTGCTTCCATTGTGAGGCATACCCAACAACTTTGAAAAGATCTCAGAGTACCCAATGGTGCCATGGCATCCTAGCTGAGAATCTTCAGTTCTTCAACCAAAGCTATCTATGGGTCAATAACACAAGGAGTCACCCCTCTGAGGTCCAAGTATGTAAAAATACTCTTTAAAGACAGCTCTACCATCCCTGTAAGGTGGAAGGAACACTTTCAAGAGGTGCTGAACTGAGACTCTAACATTAAAGATAATACCATCAAAGCCATTCCACAAAATTCCATTAAGGACTACCTTGCAGATCCACTGATTTATGAAGAAGGCTTGAAAGCCATTAAGCAGATGAAGAACAACAGAACAGATGGAATACCAGCTGAAATTTATAAGGAAGTTGGAAAAATGCTCTCTTATCCACTATACCTCATTATTATGAAAATTTGGAACATGAACTTGAGAGATACCAGAATTATTACCATATTCAAGAAAGGGGGTGGATTGGATTGCAGCAATTATCATGGCACTCCTGTCCATAGCTAGGAAGAACCTTACCCACATTCTGCTTTATAGACTCACTTTGCTCACAGAAAAGATTCTAGCCAAGTCCCAGTATAGTTTCAGACCACTCAGGAGTACAATAAATATGACCTTTGTTGCTAGACAGCTTCTGGAGAAGTGCACGTGCAATACCAAGGTTTTTACATGGCCTTCACTAATCTAAGGCCTTTGATTCAATCAACAGAGAGGCCCTAGAAGATCCTAATACGATTTGGATTCCTGACAAAACTTATTACCTAAGCAATGTCTCAGAAACAGACCCTTCCCTATTAGAACTGGAGTCAAACCAAGGATCTGTGATTGCACCAACACTCTTGTCCTCTATTATAACTATTCCAAAACTATTATAATATACTCTATTATAACTATTCCAAAACCCACTGCTGATCGACTTCCCTCTCTAGTTAGCATCCAGTATTGCATGGATAGGAATCTCTTTAACATCAACCAGTTATGTTCCCAATCCAAAGTAACCAGGACCTCTATTAGTGATCTCCAATATACATATGATTGTGTTGTGTTTGCCCACTCAATTGAAAAACTTTGGGTCATTCTTGATTGCTTCTGTGAAGCCTATAAAGTTTTTGGGCTCACTGTCAAGTTCATGAAAACTAAGATACTTTACTAACCACCGGAAAACAACCAGCTTTTCCTCCACATATTACAATCAGATGGCCACTCTTAGAAAACGTTGAGTACTTCCCCTGCCTGGATAACCACCTTTACCAAAAAATAAGCATAGGTGACAACATTCAACACCAGATAAAAACCTCCAGTGTTACCTTTGCACGTTTCTGAAACTGCTTCTTCAATGATTATGACCAAATTTCTTGTCTAACAGACTCCTGTCATCCCTACCCTGTTGTATGGGTCTAAACGCTGGATAGCATATCAGAAACAACTGTAAGCTTTGGAATATTATCATCAATAATGTTTTCAGAAAATCCTCCATATCAATTGAATGAATGGCAAACAGCCACTCAAGCAAACACCACCAGCATTGAAGCCACATATAACTGTCACCAGTTCCATTGGACAGGATATGTCATAAGGATGCCTAACAACAGGTTCCCAGAACAGATCCTGTACTCCCACCCAACCCACCGATGCTCTAAAGGCAGGCAAAAGAAGAGATTCAAGGAAACCTTGATGGCCAGTCTGAAGAAATGCAATATTAATACCAGTACCTGGGAGACTCAAGCACTAAATTGTCTCCAACGGTACTGTGATGTATGATGAGGTATCAATTATTTCAAGCAAAGTTGCCTCATTATGGAAGTGAATAAACAAGAGACAAAGGAGAAGAGACATGACCTAATATTACCATGATCTACACATTTCTCTTGGAACTATTTGCCACTCCTACATTCAAACATGAAAATCTTGGTCTTCTTCAGTTATCTATGGACTCATTGATGACTTCTCTATTAACTAAAAGACTGTCACCCTTGCATCAAATGACAGCTACCACCAATGACAACATTGTTATATACTGAGTATTACAGTGCTATGAAAGAATATTACATGCCCACCATTCCTTAAAGAAACATTGTGCTTTCCTGTAAAGACAGTTCATTGTCTAATATCCAGAATACTAGCTGAAGAGCCAGGACCTTGACATTCATGTCTGTGAGACTGTCAGTTACTTGCTGAGTAATCATGAGCAAACCAATTTAAACAGACCTGTTCCCCCATTTTCAAATCTGTAAAGCTGTTCTATTAACTTGTAATAACTCACTTTATATAAGTATAGTAAATGCTATTTAATGTTTGCAAAGTACTGTGAGGTATAGGCATTATGAAAATTGACTTACCACTTATTCTGCTCTGGAGAGTTTAAAGAGAAATAATGTTACACATAGACTGGAATTCTTAAAGGAGTCTTAGGGAGTCAAGCATCAACACCTTGCAAAACTCACTGATTTAAGGTCCTGTTACTTTCCATATATTTGTAACAAATGCTTGAAATGCAGATTTGGCTAATGCTGAGGTCATTATTCCCAGTGAATTGCTGTTACTGTAGAAACAGTACAAAATAAAGGGGATATGGAATTTTCAGCTCTAAGCAGGTAAAGAGAGAATTGTTTTCCACAGCAGAATTCATATTTCAGCACTAGAACTCTACTCCAGGCACCTACTTTCTTGCAACTGTCTACAAAAACCTTGTCTATATTTTGGGACTATCATAGACGTAAGTAGGTGGAAAACACTCCTAAAATTGGGTTCCCAAATCCATGTTTATCTATGTAGTCATTTTCAAGAGTTGCTCAGCAGCTGCCTTTAGTTCCAATGGGTTTTAACAGTATTCAGAGAATCATAGGCTACTTTTATTTATATGGATTCAGGAACTTAAATTTAGTTGAAGAAGTCAGACCATTTTGGCTCATATAAATAAAAATAAATGAACAGCATCATTTTATAATATTTTTGTCCTTATCCAAATCCACCTGCACTTAATCCCATTAAATGCATATAATTCTTTGGCAGAAATCTTATCAGAGAGGTGTAAAAAATATTAAATGGGTATATAAAACATGGCATTATTATACCAGTAATGTAAGACTGAATAAAAACACGGTGCACAGGAAGGCTTTGAGAGCACCTTTATGCCTCATTTTCAATAACAGAATCCCCTAAAACAGTTAATTGAAGAACAAAGATTGCAAAACATTATAAAACCCAGCTCACTTCTGTATATTTATCTTTCATTTTGTTTTATTTTTGTACTTAACTGCAAGGCAAGAATGAAATTGGTTATTTGTCTAAAAGCTTAAAACTGCTCACTTGGTCAGAAATAATTGTGTTGTATTTTTCATGAAGTCTGTTAACAGACAAAAGAAAACTTGGTGACTTGCTAAATCTAACCTTCTGACTCACCAAGAATTAACATTTTTCTACATCCAGTGTGTCCTGCTTATGCACCAGATCCTGACCTCATGAAATGTCCCCCTCATTTACTGAGGACCTGGCCACTGTACTTTTATCTGCTCTTCTTTTGCATTTCCTTCTTCACTTTTCCCTTCAAAGAAGATAGTTGGAATAGTTAGAATCTTTTTTTTTCTACTTACACCACAATAGCTTCTGTGCCTGTTGTCAAGCTGCCCGTATGTTAGAATGACCTTCAAAACCTTGCAAGCTTCTTTCCTTGTCTCACTTACATCATTTCTGAAAATTCACTTTTGCAGCATTGCGCACAAAAGGACTGAAGACATTCACACTTAGGCAGTAATGTCACTTTCTCTTTCCCCCTGCACTTGGGAGCAGAGGCAAATAGGTCCTGCTGAACTTCCAATCCCACCCGGGTTTCCACAGGGTACAAAAAGTGTAACCTTGAATCTGTTACATCACAATACTGTCCAAAGTAAATGAGCTAGAAGGAGAAATAATCTGATGCTATCTGCAAACAACAGCATATTATTTCCTGCTATCCTCTCCTCACACTCACCACCCTGCCCCTCGAGTAAATTGAGTCTCCCAGACAACCCATTCTGGGATCTGTTTCTTGGACAGCTCAGCTAAAAAACTGACCCTTTCTCATCCTGGCTCATAATGCAATATTTTACTTTATTCCTCATGTTATATAATTCCAGGCACATATATTAATTGGATTCTCCTTCAACTGTATGTGAACATCCCTTCCAACATCACAGACAATGCCTCTGTTAGAGACCCCCTTTTGACAATACTTTACAATGAATTCACTCTACGCAAATTATGTTTTAAAAGATGACAAATATTCACTAAACAATTTTTTTTTAATATTCAAAAGAGAGCATGCCTACTAAGGAAAATGCAGGTCATGCAGATTTATTAATGGTGCTAACAGCACTCCTGCCATGTTTTTTCTTGCTGTTTTAGTTTTTTTAAAAAGTAAAAAATAGCATAGTGTGTTTGTATACACACATATATCTCCACATATTCTTTTTGTGCAAAATTACACAACATAAATAATAGATATTAGACCATACAATACTTAGATTTAGCCAGTGAGTAAAACTGAAAGTGAAGATCAACTTTTAAAAGAAAAGTGAAGTTTCTAATGTTGTAAGAAGGGGAAAAAATCTCAGGAAACACTAAAATTAAAATTCCTACAGGAAAGATTACACAGGGCAAGACTGCCAGTTTACAATCAGTCCTGTGAACTTGGAGTTAATCATGTTCTTCCTTACAGTTTCCTCCTTCCTCATGTAGGGACGTGTCTGTACCAGCCCTTACCCGTGCCAAGTATGAAGTTGAAGTCTGGCACTTCCACACTCCTCACCCACCTGTACCAGCGGACGCAGAAGCCCCACAGGGTATGTTTAGGCTGATCCTGAGATGTGTCTGCCCTAAAGCATTTCCCCACTCACTAACTCCCATTCTCCATACACCTAATCCCAGAAGTAAGACAAGTACCTTAGAGTCCAACTACTGCTGCTTTTAGGCCCCCTAAGGCATGCTTGCTAGTGCATGCTTAGGGCTGTTTAAGGAAGAACCTTTGCCTCATTCTGGGACTTTGTCCTGTATGGAGGGGGAGCAGTGGGCTGGGAAAGTGATTTATTCATGGTGGCGTGCCCTGCAACAGCACACTGAATCTTCTCCCTTCCACAAATGACCTTGGAAGTGAGTTCTTACCCTGCTGCCTTAACTACTTGACTCCAGGTGACTCCAGCTCTCAAACTAGTTTTATTCGTCACTAAAACAACCTTGAATCCATGATAAATGAAGCAAACAAGCCAAAATCTCTCCCCCACTCCCCCAGCCCTGTTTCCTCTCCTGACATTAAGTGAGGACCAATTTTAGCTGCGGGCTTCTTCCAGCATACCAGCCTGCCATCTCTCCTCTCAGCCCTTCCTCCTGCAGTGCTCTTACCCTCTTTATGGCTCAACCCTCTTCAGTAGGTCATTACTTCCAGCTTGCCTCCAGCCTCCCAGCCAGGTCGACTGTTATCCACCGACAGCCTAGAGCTGGGTTCTGGGCCCTTGAGAGGTCAAACTCCTCCACAAATGTGCTATATGGGTAACAACCTAACCATAGCAAAAAGTGACCTTACATCTTCCTTCACCCCTGAAGAGGTGTATATGATGAGCTCCAAACTGGCTGATAACCTGTCTCAGTATTCATAATCTTTTCTGTTTCTTTTTCTTTTCTAATTAAGAGCAATACACTTATCTTCACTAAATAACAACCTATTCCCACATGCTTGCTATTGATTTCAGTGAGAGTACTTGCAGAGTAAAGTATTAATCACTGGAACTCAGGGGTTAACAATCGAGCCCTGAATATGATTCCTAAAATATTTATTTATGTTGTTAAATATGCCAGAAAATATAAATTATGTACAATATGGCTGAGTTAATATTACTACAGGAACTTTAATGTTTCCCTTTCCTGACTTTATTTTACTTCAATAACTTCCATGCTACTGTAATCTAGCGTTTTGCTTTTCATGTGGTCAGTATGGTTAGTATAACCACATACTTAATAAAATTTTACTTTGGCTCAAAGATAGGGAGAAAAATGGTGAGAAGGAAGCATGGATTGTAGTTGGGATACTCTATATCAGGGGTGGCCAAACTGTGGCATACGTGCCAGAAGTGCCAGTGAGCAGCCTTTGTGTATGGCACACAGCAAACTGGGGAGGAAATAGGCAGCACGGAGGCATATAGGGAAGGAAGCAGAAAGCAGAGCAGCAGATCAAGCAGGGAGCAGAAAATAGAGCAGCAGATCAAGCAAGGAAAGTGGATCAGTATGGCCCTCAGAGTGGACACAGGGATTAATTTGTGGCACACCGGCGAAAAAAGTTGCCCTCCACTGCTCTACACGTGTGTAAAGGTCAGGGCTGGGCAACACAACTACAAGGATTCAGAAACATCCAGCAATAAGGTGTGACAATTACAAGCCCTAATTATAATCAGTAGCTTTCCCCAAAGGCTGAGCTAAATAGTGCTTGGAGCCAGAGAAAGGTTATAAAACATTTGTTAAAGATAGCTGATTAGTGCAGGTCTGAGCTGCGTCTGCTTTGGGGATTCAGTTCAGTACCTGCTGTTTAATTCTGTCTTTACTTATTAGGGAAGCCAACCATTAAGATGATGTTTGGTGTACAACATCATGAACTTAAAGAGAGACCTGGGAGGGAAGCAATTATGACCTCTAGATGGTCACTCTAAATTATAGACTAACTGCTTAAATTATCACTGTTGACAAGGCAGGTAAGGAATGAGTTAATGGGCCTATGGGGAAAGAAGATAATGCCCTATACAGTAGGGCCTTATACATGGGTATGGATACTGCATTTGTTGATCCCAGTATGTGTACTACTTTGTCAGATGAAGAAACCACACAACTGTTCACCTAAGGGCTGGAATCCCGTGATCTGCAGAGACCCTAGATTGTTTGTTGCCTAGGTTCTGAAGCGTGTACACATTATATTGAAACCTAATATGGTAATACACCTAACAGCAATGAAAATGGGGAAATTCTGGTGAGAAATGCCCACTAAGCTTCCTAATAACTTTTTGTAACATTATCCATAGTGCGTCAAATGGTATTTGCCATGTCTTGGACTATTTACAATATTTTTTTGTCAACATTATACTTTTGTTCATGAAAAAAAACAAACCTGTATGATACTCCCCCTCCTTGAAAGTTGATTGGCAACTGTTAGCACCAGCTTAACAGGCTTTTACATACAACAGACCTGAGATTTAACTTTGTGTCTTACTTTTGAAATATTGTCCTTAAAAGATAGAACTGCAATCTGTGCATCAGCAGTTAAGATGTGGTGCAGGGAGATGGGGATTATAATAGTTATACATAATAATACCTGAGCATTTTACTGCCCTCTTATATTTACCTTTTAAAAGATCTGTTAAGCTTCTTGGTTCACACCAAAGTGGAATAGAGCTGGAATGACATAGAAGCAAGGGGCAAAGATTATTGTTGGGTGATATCTTTTATTGGACCAACTACATGGTTAGGATAGGCTTGTACACTGTGGACACATCTACACAAGATACTACTGAGCAGTGGTTACTGCACATGTATTTATTACTTGATTATACAAGTATAATCATATATTTGTATAATCAAGTACTAAATAAATATGCAGTAACCAGAGTTACTGTGCAGTAGCACCAGCAAACATCTTTTAAGTGATGGTACTGCACAGTAGCTTAATAATACTATACAGTAGTGTATTAGGACTGTTGGTGTTGTGACGTGCTACTGTGCAGTATTATTTGGCTACTGTGCAGTCAGTGTCTTGTGTAGATGCACCTTGTATTCAATAACTTGTTTAAGTCTATCGTAACTATGCAGTTGGTTCAGTAAAAGCTATCATCCACAAAAAAACTTTGTCTCACGTATTTCCTGGACTGTCACAGGTACATCACTACAACAACTTAGAGACAAGGGTTTTGGGTTTTTTTGTGATCTCTCCTAAATTTTCTGGACCATCACGACTTCAACAATACTCCAACCATACTACTGAATTGATTTCTTTTATTTTTTTAGCTTCAGCTGTTTTTGCATCACCATTCTCCTTCAGGATTTTCTACAGGAAAGGGGACATTCAACCCCTTATCTGTCAAACTGTGCAGCAATGTAGAACTGTAGACTGATATAGCGCCCCAGTGACTCCAATCATCATGCAATGCTTCCTACATCTTACAGGATAGGGCCTTGGTTTCCAGAAAAAGATTTCCTGTTAGGACCCTGGACAGAAAAAGCAATACATAAATATGTTGAATTGTTGCAAGCCTCACCAACCACACTGCACAGACATTACTTGTTAATGTTCTAAACCTGTTCTTGGCTTCACCTTAAGGAAGGATGCATTGGAATAACTTTCCGTGGCTAATTTACTGCTTCTGTGCTCTGGACTATGTGGACAGAGGTGGTGTGGATATGGCTGGGCCAGATTTGGCCCAATATGGGAAGAAATTATTTTTTCCTAACACTAAAGCAAAAGGAATTGTTAAAATACTAAAGTACCAGTGATGCAATTATGTATTAGTATAGTGTTCTATAGAAACTGATAAAAATGCAGCAACATTAAACTTCCTTGGGTAAATTCATCTTTGGTGCAATCCCAATTGAATAGAAGAACAACAAGAATGAAGTTAGTACTGCATGTTTAATTTTAAATGCAAAACACATTTTTCTTTCATGTTGAAGTGCGGTTGTAGTACATTAGATATGCAAGAGGTAAATATTTTGGGGTGTGATATCTTTTAGGGGACCAACTGGCACACCTTGTACCCAAAAGCTTGTAAGAAACCTCTGCAGTTGGTCCCCTACAAGCTAGCACCTCAAAAAAAATTGCCTCATATATTTCCTTTGATTTTCTGTTTTGAATAGTACTTCTAAAAGCTGCAAAAAGGTAAAACTGGCAAAAAGAAAACTATGTCTAAAAACAGTAGCTTTTAAAGCACATCAAGTTCTATACACATGGAAAGTCAGGCTTTAAAAACAGGATGTGTTAGTATTTGTTACTGTCATAAATGCTATTGAAGGATCCAGTATTTAAATTAATAATGTAAATGTTTGCCTAATGAGCTGGACTTGATTAAATTAAGGTATTCTCAATTAATTCTGACAGATCATCAAATGTGTGAGGTACATTCTTCTGAATCAGAATTCAGGGCCCAAATGGCTTTCTGGTCAAAGTGTTTACTGAAATACTTTCTCTCAAAGAATAACAAAATACACCTTTTTTAAAGTAAACTTTCTTAAAAAGCAATGAATGACAGAATAGGAAATAAGAAACAGAAGAACGTCAATGTGCTACAGTAACTGCTCCCTTTACCCATTATATAGTACACTGCAAATATGAAATGTGGTAATTAGAAACAATCAGGAGAGGAGACATTCTGGCTTTAGCACATATTAAAAGCATGTTAAGAGGTTCAAGCTAGCTGATAGACAATACTGCATAATGTCATTCAGGAATATATTTGGAAGTTATTATAAAAGACAAAACAGTAAGTTACAGTAGGTCATGTCATATTATCAGATTTAAAGCAGAAATCCCCAATGAAATCAACGTGTAGTTCTGCCTAAAAACCAATGGTACAATAAAGCTCACTGAACCTTTCAACTACAGCCAAATTTTATTAGTTTATTAGGCTGGCTTATACTGTTGTTTTTATTCAGTGCAGTTTTAGGCAATTTAATTGTCTTATGGTTAAAGCACTGGCCTGGTACTCAGGAGATCCATATTCAGTTCACAGCCTGCTACAGTCTCCATGTGACCTTGAGATATCATATAGGTGTTTAATTTTCTAAGGCGAGCAACACCTTTACAAATAAAGAGCTAGATTTTCATTATATATTTTAATGCTAATCCCCATCTTCAATATCTCAGCTTTGAAGGGCACAATTGATTTTAGCATGAGACTTGTGATATTTTGTCATTACCTTAAAGCCCCAGTTCCTGGAATCCCGTGAATCCAGGGGGGCAGGAAGGGGGGGAAGTGTCTAGCACTCATGGTAGCAGAGAAAGATTCTAAAGAATAAGCTCTAAAAGCTCAAACCCCAGAAAGTAAATAAAGAGTCCAAATGATTTTTAAAAAAATATTTCAACACGTTAAGTAAGCCAACCTTCTGACGGTTTGCGGCCTACCTCATGGATTTTTAACACTCAAGATTGGCAATGCTATGAACATGAATATATATCCGAGCTCCTTTCTTCCCAAATGTAGTGCTCAGACATAGGAAATTCCTAGCAGTTGAAACAGTGGAGAGTGCATAATGAAGTGTGAAGTCTCAGCCTCTTCCTACACAATGCTGACTGAAGGCCCTTTCATCACTCAGTGAGTTTACTGAACCTTCACTGTGGTATAATTTTTTTTAAAAAGGAATGTGTGATAATTTCAGTAGCCATTGTTGGGATAGTGTTAAATGGTTTTAATGATTAGAACTGGAGAGAGAACTATATCTTTCCCCAAAGACATTATCATTTTTAAGTGAAAACAAATCAGCAACCAAAAATTTTTGCTGGAACTGAATTTTTCCATCAGGAAAGGTGCCATAGCGCTTCATGGCAGCTACAGTTTGGGTGCCTCGTTCTTCTATATGGGGAGGATATTGGCTAGATTACTTCTTTCCTGAGCTACCAAACTGCATCATGGGAGTTCCAGTCTGGGGAGTTCAGCTCAGAATGGAGCAGGAGAACATACATGAGATGTCAACACTAGAGCCCAGGAGGCACCATGGTAACATTTGAACCGCAGTTTGGGGTTAAAATTTGGGGAGTTCCACTTTTTAAAAAATAGACGCTTTCATGAAAAATGTGATCTTCATTGAAGAAAGGCTGTAGTAGAAAAAAATTCAACGCAAGGTGGGAATTTTGTTGCATTACATCTAAACCTACCATAGAGTACTATGGAAATCCTTCCTCCTTACACACACTATTCAATATCCAGCCAATAGGAGACTCTATAACCTTCAAAGCCCCATAAGAATGCATGGCCTAAAATCAAAGACAAACAAAGTTTGGCTGAAGGTGGGGACAGCAGGAGCAGCATGTTTGTGGGTGGAACTGAAAGCTAAGGCCTGGACAGAAGGACACCACTTTGGTGGGGAGAGGCATGCAATAGCTGCCACTGAGGCATACAGGGCAGCAGTCACCAGGCTGGAAAAGTTAACTTGTGCTTGGCCTGACTAGGGGGATATGCTGGTTTTATATTATTACTGTAACTATCAAAACATCCTACCTAAAAGGGTGCACTTTTTACTTTCTGGCAGACTGAGTAAAGGAATCCTCCTTTACTTCAGCTTTGCAGGGGTTATAAGAATCCACTGAAAGCTACAACTTAGGGAGCCTGGTTCATAAAACATCTGTAATACTTGCCCCCAAGCTCACAGGACACAGGATACCTTACCACACACCTCAATATGACTGGTAAATGAATTAAATTAATTGTTAATTTATTCAATTTATCATGGATCCTGGTTTTCCCTGTTTAAAAATCGCACATCCTCTGATAAAAGCTGCAAATTCTCTGGTTAAAAATCCAAAAATATTTATAATTCTAAAGCAAGTTGAAAACCTACCAGTGCCTCAATGACTATAATAAAATAAAGTCAAAATACCTGTAAATTTTGACATTTAATTTTGGGTTCTTTATCATGGAAAATCAGAGCTTCCCCTGCCCCCTTCACTCAGCAGGGTGCAGGTCCAGGCCTCACTCCCAAGCCACAGTACTCCAGCCCTCTTGGTGCCACTCATTCCCCACCCACAATCCCCTGGCCCCGCAACGTGGCTGGAGGGGGCCCCAAGCTGCTGGGCTTACATGTCCAGGGACCTGCGTCCACAGCCCCTTGCCCCACACAGCAGTGCCTGAGCCCTGACTGCTGCCCGTAGGAGGTGACAGCTGCTGCAGTGAAGCGGAACACAGAGCCCAGCACCTCTTGCCCCAAAGGCAGCACAGCCAGAGAGGAGCCCTTGGGGGTGGGTACAGACTGCCCACTTCAGGCTTAGGCTCCCCACCCTGCTGCCCCATACCCGGGCCTCTGCCTGTCCAGCAGCAGTGAGGTGCTCTTCCGGGTCCCACCCACTGTTTGTGGGAGCTGCTCTCCAGGCTACCTGGTGGCCATGTGTATTCATGAGCACGCACATGACACCCCCTGCCTGATTCCCCTTCTCCCACTCCCCCGCAGTGGGAAATGGGGCCTATTAGATTTGGATTTGACCTTTATCAGGGACAGTGATTTGATTCTTTGATTAGGATCACTGTCCCTGATTTGATTTGGCTGAATCTGAAGATTTGACGCTCATTCGGACAATCAGTGATTCGGACATAGACTCAGCTTTAAATGGTTTATCTACATAACTTGAGGTACCAGGTGCAGCTCATGAACACTGTGATGCTGGGGCACATGGAGCATCCCACAAGGAGTGCAGGGGGGCCCTCCACATGCTTGGCGGTGAACCCGGAAGTAGACTGGAAGTACTTCCAGTCCACTTCTGGGTCTGCCAGGGAACATGCTGGGTGGCCCCCCTGCGCCCCTCCTGGTTCAGTGATCAGCCACAGGGGGATCCCAGGTGTTCCTCCAGACCTAAAAAGCACCAGTTGCTGAGCCAGGGAGGGAAAAGCGGGGTCCCCAGCATCCTCCCCAGTGGACCCGGAAGTGGACCTGAACTGCTTCTAGTCCACTTCCAGGTCTGCTATCTATTGCACTGGGGAGCCTTCCATGCTTCTGTGGGACACTCCATGAACCCCAGCATCACGGCATTCACAAGCCCTTGCTACCTAGAGGTATATAGAAAAAACATTTAAAGCTGTCTCTACGTCCGAATCTCTGAATCTTTCCGAATCTCTCCAAATTGATTCGGAGGGTTCCGATTTGATTCAGAAAGATTAAAGGGTCCTGTAATACGATTCAGATTTGGAGATTTAGTCACTGAATCTGGCTGAATCTCTACCAAATTGAATCAGGGACCAAAGCTTCGCACAGCCCTGCCCCACAGCCCTTTGCAGGCTGGAACTCTGTCAGCTGACAGAGAGCTCTTTGCAAAAGTGGAAAATCCACATGTTTTTCTGTTAAAATAAAAAACCTGGGTTTTTTTCTGTTAAAAAGGAAAATTCATGTTTTTTCCCCATTTTTCCAATGGAAATAGAAAATACAGTTCCCTGTTTATATGCTACCCTTTCCAACAACAGCTCAGGGTGGCTCATGGTAAGAGAACTGGACAACATAAAAGGGTAACTAGAATATCAAAATAAAACAAAGACCCACTACACATTATCTCAGCTTAGCTTTGTTTGCTAAATACCTGACCAAACAGGCAAGTCCCAACAAATCACGATGCATATGCAGTGAAGTTCTGCAGTGGGGCTACTTATAATCAGACGCATTAGCTTTACAGAATCCATTACACAGGCCATCAGATCCTTTCACTGATGATTTTATCAATATAACTTGAATTTGATTGTTTTCCTTATTTCATAAACTAAGATTTGCTTCCCCCCACAATCCCCTGCTTGTACATTTCTATCTTTGTAGGAAGGGTTTAATTTTATACTACATTTTCTGAATTAGGGCCTGATCTAAAGCATATTGAAATCAACAGGAACCTTCCTATTGACTTTATTTCAGGAAACTGAAAGAGATACCCAATGTGTGTGTTGAGAGGGGGAGGAGGGGTGGGAAACAAACATAACTGAAAAAAACAACTTATAGGGCCAAATCATCCTTGAGATCAACTGTCTGAGTTAACAGCATTATCCTAGGAACAACACAGGTTCCTCATCTGCACTGGTGCGGTTAATCAGTACCAGGTATGTATACACAAGATACCTACTGTGCATTAGGCTAATAACACCACACAGTAGCGTGGTGGTTAAAAACCATGATAATAGCCTACATGCAGTGTTATTAGGCTCATGCGCAGTAAGCACCACAAAAAACCCTTGCGCCGGTGCTACTGTGCAGTAACACTAGTTACTTCGCATTGAGTTAGTACTTTACTAAACAGTACTAAACTAAATGTGCAATACCTAAGGAACATTAATAAATGTATAGAAACACCCACTGCAGCTAATCATGATTTTTTCTTTCCTTTTTTTATTAATTTTTTAAAAATTATTTATATATTTTGGAGTCCAAAGGTTGGAGTGACTTGTAGCATTTTCTGTGAAAGTGTTTACTGGTTTTAAGATGGCCTTGCTGCCTAAAATTACCATCCACATGGAATAAGAAAAGTATGAATAAAATTATTCAGGGCAAGAGTGGCCATTCTAAGATTTGCAGCACAGAAATATAAGTGGTCAGATTGCACAAAGAGAAACTAAAAATATGTCATGTCATGGAAAGGTATCTTTTTATAGCAAAAAAGAAAAACAACTGTAATCAAAAAATGAGTATTCAATATTTCCAATGGCATAAGAAAAAGCTAACAACAAACAGGATGATGGAAAATTCTGATTCATTTTATAGCGAACCTTGATCTACTTTGGAAAATACAGTTCAGCCTGATTGGAGATTTATTACAGAGGTGTTTATTACACAATTTCTTGTTGGGGCAAGAAGACAATCTATTTTTTGTATGGTATACTTTTATCCAACAGAAAGGAGCAACAAGGAGTAGAAAAAAATACATATATAGGGTCAAATTAACCTATTATTTCAAACTTACACAAGTATAAAATTGAAATAATGAATTGCAAACCAGTCCCATATTTGTTGACAGTTATTTTATTTTACCTTGGGTAGATGGAGATTTTTCATACTGCTGTTTTGTGTTTTCTACCCTGACAGACCCATACTGTTGCAGGATCATTGCCTTTATTTATCTGGTATTTTGCTTCCATTTATAAATAGCTTCTAAAGGGTCAATAACCATTTTAATAAGTGGTTAGTCAATATTGTTAAAGTCTAATGTGTCATTGAAAAAATGGGAAAATATCCACTGACTTCAAATCAGCCATGATTTCACCTATACATTATACATATCTGTAACACCTTGGCCAGGTACAGACAATACACTTTTACCGGTACAAGTGATTGGAAACCAGCCTATACCATAATAGAACAGAAGTTTGGCACACAGACAGGCTTAAAAATGGCAGAACCCAGTCTAAGATTTTCCCCTTCCCCACCACCAAAGAGTGAATATGTGTTCTCTTTGCTACCTATCTAAACTACCTTGCTTACAGAAAACCGCATAACTTAGACTGATTCTGCCTCAGGCTTTTTAAATGTCTCTTCTTAGCCCTTGTGTTGATGATGCTCTTACACCCATCTATAATATCTACTACTAGCATAAGTAACATATCGTACTTATTAATCAGTGATTAACACTTTATAAGTGGAAAGAAATCCTTTGCTATTTAACTTATGGCGGGTTTTATCATTTTGTTACATTAAACATTCAGGAACAGAGGTTATATACAAAATCCCAAATAAAATTAATGCCCTAACTTAAGTGGAAGTTTTACCTTAGGAAATAGGAATCAAACCCTGTAATTGTATGGCCAGATTTTCCAAAATGCTCAGCATCCAACAGCTCCCCTTGGGACACCTAAATAATTTGTAGGAATTTTATAAGAGTGCAGCTCCCAGTGAGCAACTTCCACAAAGTGCCCCCGATGGGAGCTGCTGAGCACTTTTCAAAATTCTAGCCACTTGCTTGAGGTGCCTGAAATGGGAGCTGAGCTCTTTGAAAATCTGGGACCAATTGTGTGTGCTGACTGAGCACTTTTGATATAAAAGTCAGGCCAGATTTTCAAGACAAGTATAAAATATGAATCAATAATATACTGCAACCTAAAATGGTTTTCTCTGACAGTGCTTTTCATCCAACCTTGAATTACTTACACAAATTGTAAGTGTGCAAAGAATGCAGAATCAGGCAAATACTGCCAGCATCATTCTAACTTTTTTTGCTCCCCTCTCCACCTCCCTCCACAACGAGCATCTTATTGTAACCCTTTAACTTCTTGTATTATACCCATCACCGTGGCTCCTAAGCTTTCTCTTCCTATTGTTTTTCATGTAAACAATTACAGCAGTATTTTCTTAAAACAGCTGTATCAAAAAGTACACTTCATGATCCTGGGTAGCATTAAGCTGCAATGCAGCGTGCAGATTTTCTGCTTCTACTTGTAAACTACGTTAGCTGTGTTTTCACAGTTTATGAAGTCGCTCAGCATAACCTCTTCCAAATTGCAAACTTTGATTTAATTTGCTACTGTGCATTCCCTTACATACATAGTGGTACTATTAGAAATGTATACTGCACTTGTATCTTCATTTACCTTTGTTATCCATTTAATTTATTTTGCAGGTATTTTGTAAAAGCTTCTGTTTAGTAGTAACAATTTACAAATTCTGTTTGACAATTCCTTTCTGTCTGATAAATTCGTAACTCAAAAGCAGCAAATGCCTGGCTATTTTTTTAAGCTTCCCTTACAAATATGATGAGACCTAAACTGTATATTCTTCACTACCTACTGCCACCTACTGCAAAATTAGAAGTAATGCAGATAGACCTACTTTTTCGGAACTCCCGGACAAAGAATTGTAAATATAAACGTAGATGCTTAGTGTATCATATCTGCAGCCATACATGTACATAATGAACTTTTCATTCCTTAACTGAGGGAGTTAAAAATAACAAATTGTTAAGTACTAGGAGCTCAAAGAAAAAGCTAAATTGTTCCTCTAAACAGGTGTCACTTTTCCCATACATAATGAGACACACCAGGTCTAAAGCATTTGTAGAAATTCTTGGGAGGGGGGAGGTTTATTTTTCAATTTAAAAACCCTTTGAAGTGGTCACTCTCTCAGCACTTTGCTAGGGTTTAATTAATTTGATCTCAAGAAAGCAGTAGGTAATAGAAAAATAGGAAAACTATCTGACTGAGAGTGGGTATGTGACCCTAATTGCCCATATTGTCTAGTAATTTTCTAGGATTTAGTGTCAAACGTCACATGTTAGTTTGGCTCGGAACAGTGTTCACTTTCATTTTGTATTCAGTACTTTAATAAACTAAAAATATGTTTGTTAGGAATCTGAATTTGTTTTTTAATTATTACAGTAGTACTTGCTTTTTGCCAACGTTTTCATAAGAAGCTTGCTTACAGTTCCTGGAGCATAACGAAAGGCTGGTTTTGAATCTTAGTATCCTGTCTCTGCTCCTTAGCATTAGTTCATTTCCTTTTTTTTTTTAAATCAAATTTGAAATAGTTTAAAGGTCATACTTTAAGCATCGAAACCAAGTTAATCCCAAGACAAAATCTACAAGTATACATCCAGTCTTGTTTATTTTTCACTAATTTTAAACAGTTTTGTTTTTCAAGTGACAATTTCCACACAGGGTGGGTGTGTCTACTGCTCAGTAACCACCAGTACTGCTCAGTCCCAGCACTGCACAGGTTGTTTCTTACCCTACAGCACAGTAGCAATGAGCTACTAAGCAGTAGCTCATTGCTACTGTGCAGTAGTGCTGGTGTCATGGATCATGCCCACTGACCTATGTCACCGCAGCTCATCACAATGGCAACATAGTGTCTCATGTACATGCGCCCAGTGTGGATTTTTTATTTTTCCTATAGTCCATAACATTTTAGGGCAAATTTTAGATTCCATTCCCCTGCATGTAGGCACATGAAACTACTCTTGTTAATGTAAGCATCTTCACGTGCAGTTTAAAAAACCTAACACCCTCACCATAGAATAACTGTTACTTCCAGGCGAACAATCTAATGCTTGTTTATATGTAAAGTTTTGGACCTTTTAAAAGTATGTGCAACTATTTGAATATGCTAATTATGGTGTATGCATACGTGAAGATAACATTGCATATGCAAAGCCCAGTTGGAGGGGCAGGGAGGGGAAGAAGACTGCTGAGAATTTACTTTTAATTTTCATATGTCACAATATTATGTACTTTAGAAAAATGGCTACATAGCAAAAAAAATTCTGTATAGAAAGATATTTGTACTTAGTAACCTTATAAACTCACAGATTTAGAAAAATTAAGAAAGAGGATGCATCCCTTCATTGTACAGGTAGAAAATCAGGATTTTTGCTGTATTGTCTGCCACATCAAGAATAGCTATTTTAGGGCCACATGTTGCATTTGGATATTACACTCATCAGTCATTGACATTATAGGAAGACATCCCTGAAAACTGAGAGCCTTGATTACAATCTGAAGAAAAAGGTCTAATCACAATATTGATTTGATGGTTGACATAGTAGGTCTTAATACTTAGAGATGAAAAAGAATAAACTATATGAAAATGTTTTAGAGAATCATTGTGTGTAACCACCTATTTTTTAAATACGTGTAAATAAACGTTGATAGGGTGTTCTGTATACAATGACTTCTTTCCTGTACAAAGCATTTTTATCAAGCTACCATTGAAACTTGTAGCAGATTTTTATTGATATGAATATATGTTATAATTATTAGAGTGGTTTAAATATAGTGTTTAATGCTCCTTATCCTGAGCAGGTATACAGGGCAAGGAAAAAGAGTTGTTTGGAAGCCCTATTTTCCTTAAACAAAAAGCAAGCCTACATGTCCATTAGTGCACCATAGGTACTGCACATTAAGTTTAGTACTTGTATAACCAAGTACTAAATCAATGCGTGATAACCAGTTACTGTGCAGCACGGCTGGCACATGCCTTTTTAGTGATGCTACTGCATAGTAGCCTAATACTACTATGCAGTACTGTACTAACACTAATTTTGACATGACACACTACTGCACAGTAATATTAGGCTACTGTGCATTTAATGTCTTGTGTAGATGCACCCAGAGACAACTAATTAAACTATTCTCACAGCTTTAAGCAATATTAGTACCAAACTAACCACTACGTACAAAGGCATATAGGCCCAAATTTAGTCCCAGTGGTGATGATTTTGCTCTTAACATCAGAGAGATCAGATGTTCTTACTAGAGTAACAGGTGTTCTAAATCAGTGTTTTTCAAGCTTTTTTCATTTGTGGACCTCTAAAAAATTCTGAAAGGGGATGTGGACACCCTTGAATTGCAAGTATGGGAATTCACATACTTTTGACTGATCACAAACATCTTTTACAGACCTCTTAAACATAGTCTGCAGACCCCCAGAGGTCTGCAGGTCACAGGTTGTATACTACTGCTCTACATGGATGTGACAACAGTATGTACCATTGTGCTTAACACATCTGGAAAAGGTAAAGATCTACCATCAGCACAAAACTGGATTTTTTTCTCTTGCTGTTGATTGCATCACAACATAGATATAGCAACAAGATTTATCATAAGTTCAAAGCTATTAGGGTCACCTGAACCTAATAGCTCATTCTAGAGGTCACAGCTGGTGGCCATTGACCTGTTGACCCAGGTCAGGTCCAGCTGGATTTACTGGGGAAAGCCTTCAGCTTAAGTCCAGAGCAGGACTTGAACTCATGTCTCTTGATCCATGCAAAGATACCTTAATTGTTCTGCCTCACAGCACTACAACCTAACAAATTAACACCAAACTGGCATAGGGCAATAATGAACCATTGCATATGGCACCATACAACAATATTATTAAAGGCCAGATTTTCTCCTTCCAATACGATGAGCGGAATTGTGGCTTCTTTGGAGAGTTTCCTAATGCATTGTCTTTTCTAGGAGATCAGACCAAAAGAAGTGCAGAATGACCAGATAAGGATTACCTGTCAGTTGTTGCTACTGAAGGCTGAGAACTGCCTTGCCTTGTGGATTTTAGCTTATTTGCACCTTCGAGACAGGCATGTAGTTGTTAACTATCAGTAACACATATTCTATCCTATTCCAATTCTTGTACCATGGAATCCCTTGGACAATTCAATTCCTTCTAAGACAGACCAACAGGTTGGTATGCAGAGTGAATTTTGGGGGTGGGGAAACTAGAGGAGAAGTTTCATCCCCAGACTTCAAACTATCAGTGGTCTTTGTGGCTGCTGCTTTTTATTCCATAAGAACCTTGTTACATAGTAAGTTGAGGCAGTTTCTGGAGTTCTTAACTCTTGGATGGTCTGTGTATTAAAACCTTTACATGACATAAAATACTCATTATTCAACGTAAAGTTATTCCACTCCAGGGGAGTATTATCTTGAATCCCTCTAATTTTACTCCTGTTCCATTAAAGGGTGGCTATTCCCTACAGCTATTCCATCCAAGTTGAAGTCCTCCAGCATCCCAAGATGTAGTGGTCCCTTCTGAGTCAGGGTGAGCAGGGAAATAGAGGTGCAGTAGTGCCAGGCATGGCACCTCACCCTTCAGGGACATTGGGCAGAGCAAGCACTACAGTCCTAAAGTTCCCAGCAGCCACAGCAGCAGCGCAGAAGAAGTGAGTTCTGGAGGAAAAAAGGATCAAGCTCTTTGGAGCTCAGGTGGTGTCTGGATGGCTGGCAGCTCCACCCCCCCCCCCCCAGTCAGCTGGGTTGCTGGCAAGCTGGGCACTGCCTGAGCTCTGAGGGGCTCAATCTTTTTAGAGCTCAGGAAGTGCCCAGCTAGCGAGCTGGAAGTCCAGGCAGGGGTAGCATAGGGAGGCAAACTTCATCCCAAGGATTTCCACCCCCATGCAGGGAAGTGAGATCCCCATGAGGACTCCAGGTCCCTGAGCTCACCCATGGCCAGACAGGTGTTCTTGCTCAAGTTGACCTTGGTCCTCGCTGCTACTTCATAGTCCTATGTGTTCCACAGGGCTCTTTCTACTGAACGCTTATTCTAGCACAGGATGTTCAGGTCATGACCTTGGTCTCTTCCTTTTTTCCACCAGGTCTGGAATTTGCTCATCATGTAGTCTTGCCTGATACTCTGGGCCAGGGATCCAATGGCATAGATGAACAGGATTTGGGAAGTGGGCAGCCCTGCTGGACCTCCAACTCTGCTCAAGAGCCTGTTGCCCAGCACCTCACTGCTCATGTCCATGCACAGCATCCTTATGCAACTGATGAAGGTCAGAGGGACGCCCAGTCACTTCAGCATCTTGAAGTGAAACCAGTGTAGTACTCTGTCATAGGCCTTTTCCAGGTCCAGGTTTAGCACAGAGAACTTCTGCCCTCTGTCCCATTCCAGCTGGAAGGCATCCTTCAGTTGCAGCAGGGTCCTGTGGATCTGATGGCTTGGCACTGCACACAAGTGATCTTCATGGATGACCACTCAAATCACATGGATGACTGCTGCACCCCTGTGTGTCCCTGCTCACCCTAACTCAGAAGGGACTGCTGCATCTTGGGATGCTGGAATAGCTGTAGGGAGTGGCCACCCTTTAATGGAACAGGAGTAAAATTAAGTGGGTTCAAGATAATTCTGCCTTGGAGTGGCACAACTTTAGGATGAACCTAGGATTAATTTAAATCGCTTGGCCAAGACTTTGGCCAGCATCTTATAGTCAAAATTCAGGACAGTAATAGGCCTCCAGTTTTTCAGATCTTCCCTCAGACCCTTCACCCTTTTTGAACAACAGGGTCCTGAGACCCCTGTCCATCCCAGCTCCCACTGGCCCTTCTGCAGTTTCACTTGAAAAAGCTTCAGCAGGTCAGGGCCCAACAGGTCCCAAAAGGCCACATAAAACTCCATGGGGAGGTCATCTGACCCAGGAGTATTATTGTTCTTGAAACTCCAGAGAGTCTTTTCAGCTTCCAGAATCCACTCCTCCTTCAGCTGCTGCTGCTCAGCTTCCCAAAGGACCCGAGTGATCCCCTGCATACACTGCTGCATGGCCCCTGGGTCCTCCACTTGCACAATGTAGAGCTCTTGATAGAAGGCAGCTGCCATTTCCAGCATGCCTTCCTTTGACCGGTGCTCCACTCCTGCTCCCTCTCTCACATATGTCATACGCTTTCCTTTGCTCTTTAACCTGCTGAAGTAAGCAGACCACTCCTCCCCCTTCTTCACCCAGGGGACCCTATCCTGAGTGGATGGATAGCCTGGGAGAAGGAGGCCAAGATTAAGCAGAGGTTGGGTCTGTGGCTCATGTGCCACCTCTTCATTGGGGGTGGTGAGTAGCACTCACGAAGGTGGTGCTGCCACCAGTGCTTCTTTACCTTGCACTGGTCTTCCCTACTCTGAAGCATGTCACTCACAGAATCCATAGAGTCATGTATGTCTTCTTCTGGGGATTCAGAGGAGAGAAGGTGGCAAGGAAGACCCTGTACAAAAAGAAATGGACTGGAGGCATAGGGATGCTAGACATCTTTCTGTTCTTTTGAGCAAGGTGCAGAGCTGGCAATGGGTGCAGAGACCAAAACAGCCTCTCTTGTCAGGTATTTTGCAGGTCACCTCTTGAGACCGGGGGTGTATGCACAAACCAATGGGAAACTGTAGACCATTGAACACCCCTGGTTCTATAGGGTCCCGAATGAGTTCTGGAGTGAATACAGGCTACAGAATGAAATCCTGGTGACTATGTCAAACCATAGGAAGATACAGAAGGTGGTCAGAGACATGCTATCAACCATGGAGCTGCTCCTCAATGATGACTACCAAGCTGTCTGGGAGCAGATGTTCCACGAGGACCTACGAAAGGACCACAGAGACTGAGCTGACTAACAGCCCACCACACACTCCCAATGAGGGTGTGGAGACACAGAGAAGGGAAAGGGACTTGACCCAGTTGCCCCAGAGGAATTTGCCAAGGTGCAACAGAGACAGTTGACCACCTCCTATGGCTCTGCCATATGCCAAAGGGGTGTGGAAAAAGGTAAGTTCCATGAAGAGGTGACAGGGGTCAGGCTGATGACAAGGGAGGCAGTGCTATACGGATACCTGACTAAGCATCAGGGGACCCTGACACCCCACTTCAACCAGTTTGTGTCCTGTGTCAGGACCACCCTGTGGAAGTCCATGAACCTCTTGATGTACTGACACACAGAATTCAAGGAAACATACTGTGTTGAAATGTTTTTGAGTGAACGTCAGTCCTACTACCAGAAATCAGTGGGAGAGGACTGTGATAAGGGCAATTGCCTGAGGGAAAACTTACACCGAAAAAAGAGCTCCCAAGCTGGTGGGACACTGATGTGGACCAGAAGCCTGGCAGAAGTGAAACTGTGGTGGGGAAAAATGCCATGGCAACAAAAGAGGAAAAAAAAGTATGATGGGTCCAGGAAGAGCCAGGATTGGCTCTAGCCCAGGCATGGACCCATTTTATGGTGGTATGCTGGTGCAAATTTGCCACCCGGCCCCTTAAGGAAGAGATAAAAGTTCTGCTGAGAGCAGAGCCAGAGAGACTGGATGTGAGGCTTCTGATGGGGCCAGAAAGCCCCAAGAAGGAGAGTTCCAGAGAGGAGCAGTGCTGGCTGCTTCAGGAGGGGTACATGGAGAAGAGAGAAGCCCACAAGGGCTAAGGTACTTACCTAAATCTGAGCTGTGGATCCCAGATGTCTCCGGACATGAGTGGATTGCCAGGGACCCTGCAAAGGGAAAAGAGAATTGGGAGTCCAGACCACAGTAGTGACACAACCAGGAAGTAGAGATGTCCCTGAAAACAAGGTAACCAAGGGACAGCAAGGACCATAAGTCAATTTTCACTGCAGCCTGAAACCCAGGTCAAGTAAGGTTCACATCCTATTTTCTAAAATCAAAAAGGCCAAGACAAAAATTACCACTGTGGCTCACCCTAGTGCTGAGCAGAAGACAAGAACTTAAGGTTGGCATAAGGTGGGGTATAAGGGAGGCAGAGCCCTGAATTGGGAAAACAAACAAGCAAAAGTTAAGGAGGGTCCCGGGGAAGGTGAGACATAACATCTTACTCCCCATAACATACTTATTTTTCCATTAAACATGTGGCAGGAGAGAACCCCCTGAAGTCCTTCCAAAACAAATACTTTAACATCAAGCTATCTGGTTCCCAACAAGACAGTGAGACCCAAGAGGTCCATAAGAGCCAGATGTATTAGTAAACACCATGGGAACTTACAAGGACGGAGAAGTTGCAGCCAACTCCACCTGGCAAAAGGACAGTTGGCACAGGCTCTTCAAAGACTTCTCCCCTCCCCCCTCCAGAGGGAAGTGCACAAGGACAGCAAGAGGACAAGCAAGGCAACTGGACCTGGAGACAGTAGTGATGACAGCAGCAGTGTCAGCAGCAGCAGAAGCAACAGTGACAGCAACTGTGACAATGGCAACAACAGTGAATGAACTGAGAATGTAAAGGCCAAAATTGGGGCTAGGACTAAGATACTGAGATTGGGTTAGGAAAAGGACTCCAGACAGAAGTGCGGGACCATGGAGGTATTTATTGTAATGGGTGTATGGGCTTTAAATGTGGTTTAAGGGGTGTGAAGAAAAGGTTTTGCTAGATGATGTATATATATATAACTCTCTATCTCTATCTCTATAAATGGATAATATATATCTGTATATTAGATATAGATGATATATCTGCTGCACCCTGTCGGGGACAGGCCCCAAGGTTACAGTGGGCTGGGGTATGGATCGGATCAGGCAGGATTAGCGGTGAGGAGTCAGAGCGGTTCAGGACACGTGCGGTTTCAAAACAGGATAAAATTTTATTGGTTACTTAAGCTACCAGATGGAGAAGTAGCGTAGGCAGGTCACTTGGTTACAGAAGTAAGAACAATAACGAGAATGATGAATGAGGCCAAAGTCAATAATAATGATGGAGATGATGAACTGGAACGCGGAGAACTGGTGTTGTAGTCGATGCCAGAATGATGGTCAATAACAGGTGATCGATACGAAGACGAGCGTCAGTTAAAGCAGAAGTATGCCATGAGGCCACAGTGGCAGGGAGACTAGTGGAGCTCTGAAGTGAACCAGGGCTCTAGGCCTAAGAGTCTCTCCTGAGAGGCAGTCTCTGCAGTAGCAGTCTCTGCTCTCAGGTCGGGTCTGGTCTCCGCTGTGGGTGGAAACTTACAAGCCTTTTATATTAAACAGGTAGCCAATCAGGTAACTTTTTCTATGGCAATTTCTAGTCAAATTATGTCATGCTTGGAGCAAGACTGGGCATGCGCATGGTAACAAGTCGGGTTACGTCATGGCAGAGCCATGATTGACAAGCCTGGGGTTGTACAAGGGGCACGTGCTGGGCATGCTTGTCAGCCCTCTGGGGATTTTCCATAGCTTGTCTGCACATGTCAGTACTTAACCCTGTGTTAACCAGCACTGTTATCAAATTTGGTTCTGACACACCCCTTTCTAAATACTGAATCATACAGGCATGTATGATTATCCCAAAATGGTACACCGGATCTAAGTTTGTTCACCTGAGTAGGTGTGCTAATTTAGATCAAGTTCAGGTTAATCTGATCTAAGAAAGGGTTAACTTTATTGTGACAGACCTACCTGATTGAGCTCTAACGTGCCTAGGGGCTTGAGAATCCTCAATTCTGGTTGGTGGAACAAATCCACCAATCATAAACAAGCTCGGGGAAAGCAAGCACCACTCCATTCCTGAAGGAATACTACAGGAATGGACTGTGTACTGCAACATGGCATATAAAAGGAGAGCTTGCTTGGCACGCTTGGGAAAGACCTGGTGAGGGATGTCAAGGAGAGAGGAGCTCCAGAGAAGACTGTCCTTGGGACCCTGCCTGAGCCTCGATGGTGCATGGATCAGCACATGGCGCTCAGACTCTGGGAGCTGCTCAAGGTGGCTTGAGCCTGCGAACCTGGCAAGCAGCTGGGAAGGCAGTGCATGGATCAGCACATTGAGAGCTGGCCCTGGGAGCGGCTCGAGGCTGCTTGGGCCCCACACAGTGTGCAGGTTGGCGCAGAGAGAGCTGACCTTGAGAGCAGCCCAAGGCTGTTCAAGTTAGCCCTGGCTGTAGTCTGAGTAACCGGAGCCCTGCAGTATGACTCTGCATTAAATTAAAAGAGCCCCGGTTCCCATAGCAGGGCTTGGGAAGGGAAAAGACCTCTGGTATGAGGCTGGGGAACTAGAGCCAGTAATGGCTTGGCTCCCATAAGAGCACCCTTGGTGCCCAATGCAGGGCAAAAGGCCATCAAGAGAAGCCGGAGATGCAACTGGAGAAAGGCCCTTGCAGGACTAGCCACCAGGGGATGAGCCTTGACTGTTTCAGAGCAGAAGCAGGAGTTGCTGGGGAAGTAGGTCCCACAGCGGAGGTGGGCTTGGGAGAGGAAGATCTGCAGCCTCCACCCTCCTCCATTGTGGGAGGGGGTGTGTCCACATCCTGAGGCCCTAAAGGTGAGGGGCTCCAGGGAACACCCTGTGGGGTGCTGGGTGCACTGCCATATTCTGTGATTGATGTTGCTTCCTACTGTAGAGGTTAATATAGTTATGGGTACTCCTTAAGGGGGTTTATATGGGTTTATCTGTCTTCACTACTGATACATGTTTAGTGCCTGTTATTGGAACTTACCTGTATTGTTGCCTGTGTACGTTTATTGCATTGCTGCCTCAACTTACCTGGGTTTATCTAAGTTGATGCTATATATGTTTATTGTCTTGATGCCTTGACTTACCTGTTTCAGAGTGTTAATATTCATTCTGTGCAGCGGGGTTAATTATTGCCTATGCTGTGAATTATCCAGTTTATATTTTATAGTCCCTCAAAGTGTTACAATGTGTTGATTGAAGGTTATTGTATATGGTGTCACATATTAATTCTGCTGTAAATATTTAATGTTTTGTAATGTTTGTTCATGTAATTAATATTTCTTATTCATATTTATCTTTGTGTAGCAATAAATGTGTATATAGTTAAGCACTTTGTCTTGGCTTGGCTCTACAGAGAAGAGAGGGAACTGCTCCCAGGTGGCAGGCACTCTCACAGCACTCTTGCCTTACCACTCCATCTCTTCCACTTGGGGACAGGGCACACCCCTGGGTGTACCCAGGCTACACTACCTTGTGAACACCTGTATTCTCGGTGTAGCCCCACCTACTTGATTCTGACTATTTTTAGCCCCCTAACCCTCCCTTGACACCAGACAACTCCTCCCCCCTATGGACCCACTGACTCACTTGTGATCATGCCAGCATCCACTTCCACTCCTGAGAGAGACTTCACCTCATCAGGTGACTCAGTGCAACTCACAGTTCCAAGAAGTACAGAAGACAGTCTCTTCAGGAAGGCACTCATTTGGAGCAAAAGCCAGCTAGCCTGAGGTTCTCTGTCCCCAATCCAGTCAACACAGCCTTGAGCACTCCTAAAGACACATAGCTGTTCTCTTTTCAATCTCACCAGCTCCCCAGAGCTTCTTTACTTCTCTCAGTCTCTAAACTCTATTCACTGGGAACTGGCAAGCTGTTTGTTTTCCAGCCTTCTCTCTCATTGTCAGGTTTATCTTCTCTGGGCACCCTTTTGGCATCTCACCTTTGAATGGCTTTCTTGATATATCAGCAAGACTCTGCTGATGCTAAAGGTCCATCTGGTCTCCTCCTGCATGCAGCCATCCCTGGCTTAACTCTTAATTCTTTTTGCACGAGAGGTGTGCAATTATCTAACTCATGATCAAATGAGGCAAGCTGAATAGCACCCTATTATAACAATTTGAATGCAGTTAACATAGAAATAGCACAATAAAATCTATAGTCTGTCACAGGAGCTAAGAAGGGAAGTCTCATACCAAGACTGCAAACTATAAATGAAACTACTGTATAAGTGTTACAACTGCTTGAAGGTCGCAGTGGCCTTTGTAGCTGGACATTCTCCTTGGGAATGTCCACGTGTGTAATTAATGTGCCTGAATTTTCTGCACAGAAAATTCAGGTGCATTAAACTGCAACTTATCACACATCTGAACATGTGCCCATTGGGAACATGTTTGCTTCTGACAGAAACAGTTCAGTCTAGGGCTGCTCTTGCCTATGTCTGTCCCCACCTCCTACAGCAGGCAGAGGGAGCTCCAGGCTCCCCCAGGTGCCAGTCCCAGGTTGGCAGGGGACACAAAGGCTGGTCCCAATCTCCATGGTGTGGGGAAGAGCTGTCCTGCCTGCTGGGCAGCCGCCTCCCTGCCCTGTGGACATGTCCCAATCTCCATGTGGCTGGAAGGCAGCATTCTACCAAGTTGGGACAACTCTGCCTACTCCCTATGGTCCCTGCTGCTTAGGCTAACCAGGAGCAATTTACTTCTATATAAGCACTTTGGCACATTAGTTTAATGTGCCAATTCTAGTACTTGTATCTATAGGTACTAGAAAGTAGTGCATTAAACTAATCTGCTGAGCAGTAATTGCTGTACATATGTAGACAATGAAGTTGTAGTGGGCACGTCTACATGAGACACTTACTGTGCAGTAGAGTAATAATACTGCATAGTAGTGAGTTGGTCAAAAACTGTGCTAATACACTACTGTGCAGTGTTATTAGGCTACTGCGCAGTAAGAGTCACAAAAAAACCATGTGCTTGCACTACTGTGCAGTAACTGTAGTTACTAGCTACTGTGCATTTAGTTAGTACTTCATTTAGCAAGTACTAAAATGCACAGTAACTACTGAGCATTAATGAACATGTAGACTTGTGCACTGCACATTAGATTAGTTTAATGCACAGTAAAGTATCTTGTGTAGATGCATGCCTTATGTGAGAGAGCTGGCTTGATAAATTGCTTTTGTTCTTCTTATGTTTGCTATTAGTGTTGTCTTTGTTTATTATTTTGTTTTTATTGTTCCCTAAAAAAATTTTTTAAACTGTATCTGCACCTTGATCTTCAACTTACCATAGTTAAGTTTTGTTAGGAACATGATCAATAAACATTTGATTCTACACTTCATTTCTCATGTTACTTTGCATGGATTACAATTTAGAGGTTTTCATACTTTGAATTCCTTATCATGTTGTTTATAGCTAATAAGTGACTCATCCTGTGTTTATATCTAATAAGTGACTCACCCTGTATTGTGCAGCCACTATCTAACCCTCTAACTGTGGTTGCTGCTCGAATACATCTGTGGTATATGCTGGTGATTCCAGGACTTGGCAGATAACCAATGACTTACAAACTTGGTGTGAATGTTTTTCCTCATAGCTCCCACAGCTCTGATGATGATAACCCTAGCTATATTGTCTGGGCAGGGGCAATAGGATTTACTCCTCCATGTCTGATTTCTCTTCTGTATGAGCTGTGACTTTTTCCCAGTTTTGCTTAGTCAGTCATCCATTTCGTCAAGCATATTTAGTTCTGGAAAAAGATTATTATTTGCCTATGCTGCCACAATATTGGATACATTTTTATAAGTTTATCCTTTCAATAAAGTTTGAAATTCTTTGTGTTGTACTGCTTTTTAATCAACTGCAGATAGAGATTTTTAAAGATGTGGAGGGGAAAAAAACCTAGTTACATACCAGTTTAATTTAGATTCAAATAAAATAATTTTTTGAATTTGCACTAACAAGAAGTCTGGAAAAGTGGTTGTAACTGTCTTAGAGTTGTTTGAGGATCAAGATAATTACAGTATACAGGATAACAGAGAATATAATATACTGGCATCCTATGTCTATTCAGCTAATCTCCATCCCTTGACAGATGTTCAAACACAGTATTTTAAAAATCTGACTTAAAAAAAACACAGGGTGAGTCACTTATTAGATATAAACAACATGATAAGGAATTCAAAGTATGAAAACCTTTAAATTATAATCCATGCAAAGTAACATGAGAAATGAAGTGCAGAATCAAATGTTTATTGATCATGTTCCTAACAAATCTTAACTATGGTAAGTTGAAGATCAAGGTGCAGATGCAGTTAAAAAAATCTTTTAGGGAACAATAAAAACAAAATAATAAACAAAGGCAACACTAATAGCAAACCTAAGAAGAATGACTTTTATTTCTGGTGTTCATTTCTGAAGGCTTTGACATTTGAGTTACATTCATCTGCCACAACCAAGAAAACCCAAATAACTAAGTGTTGTGCAGGGACCTACACTGGATTGGGATAGAATTCACTAGTGTAGGAGGTCAGGTTGCAGAGATGCAACACAGAATTCTGGAACCATTATTCCAGTTCATATGTTGGAACAGCAGCTGCTGCTGCTCTACAGTCTCTTATGGGATTCCTGAAATCCATGTAATTACTGATGCTTGGGTCCCACTCTCAACGCTTCTGAGCCCTTTTAAGGCCTGGTGTTCTGCAGAGGGACCTGTCCTACAAAGAGTATGGAAATATTTCCCACTACACCTAATTCACATTGTGCCCAAAACTGTTTGGAATTTTTATCTTTTTTTAAATCTGCTGCATACAAAATTTTAATTAAAATTTAAAAAAAATTCTCAAGTTATATTTTTCAGATTTCCAGTGAACATTTAATTTTGGGGTTGGGGGGGCGCTAAATCATTTTTAGGGAATTGTTCAAGAGTGGTTTAGACATAATTCAGCTTTAAGGGAGGGAATGAACTAATTTGGTTTTGCTCAACCTCCAGCCCATAAAGCAGTGACATCTGGGCCCTGGAGCTCCCTACAGGTTTGAAAATTTGGTGGTGGGGGAGCAGTAGCAGCATTAATTGTCAGCTGCCAAATTTACAGACCTCTGGGGAGCCCCACAGGCTGAATAACATAGTCCTGCATGCTCAGTATGTGCTGGGCTAGATCCAGCATGTGAGATCAGGTCAGCAAGCAGCTAGATCGAGTGTGTGGAATCAGGCTCTCACAAGATTAGGGCAGCATAAGGGATTGGACCAGCATGTGGCTAGAACTGGCACACAGGACTGGGCTGGTATCTAGGATTGTGCCTGTGCACAGACCTGGTGTTCAGGATCCTGCTCACAGACCAGCCCCACACCCTTCATCTGGCCCATGGGGCTAGAAGGTTGAACATTACTGGAGTAAATGATGTTTCAAAGTTCCCTGCATTCCAATTTTACTATGATTATGTAATGGGAATTTCCAATAATTTTTAAAAATTGAACTGAAATGCAAATATCACTGAGCTGTCCCCTTCTTCAAAAAAAGGCAGTGGTGGCAGGAGGGGGAGGGGGTATTCCTTTATTTTTCACTTTAAAATGTCACATATTCCTGTGTCCAATTAGTTTACATACTGTACTCCATTTAAAAGAGAAAAGGTATTCCCAGATCTTGGAAACTGAAACAAAAAATAACCCCACTTCCTCTGGTTTGAATGACCTGTTCTTCGAGCACAATCACAGGAGAAGGCAGAAAAAGGGGTTATCTTTTTGAACTGGGACAGACGTTCAATAAACTGATTTAACCTAAATCAGCTAAGTCTGATACTACATCCATCCAGGTTTATCTTAAACCAGTTCCAGCAATTTTGAAAGTGGTTTATGTGCACTGAACTTCTGTTGCATTACAGATTTGAACCAATTTCCGATCACTTATATGGGTTTATGTGTAATTTCTGTCCTTAGTCTTTGGGTTTCCTTGATTCTAAAACTGAATGGGGCACCAAATACTGGAGTAGCCTAAAGATTGCTGAAATGTATTGCTGTTTTGCCACTACAAGGTAGCCATTTGAATATCCAGGGATCCGTGAGGTATAGAAAACTCAGCCATTCCCCCTTTCTCTTTTGAATATCTCATTCATAGGGCAAATCATGAACAGCTTAAAACAAAAGATCTTTGTCAGCTTTGTCCTCTTAGAAAGGTGATAAACAGCCATAGCACACCCCTCACATCCAAGCTGTATCCATACCTTGCCATTCTTCCTCCACTAGATATTCATACTTTTTCATCTTTTTGATCACTGATGCTTCTAGTCCATGATTTTTGCTCACCATGGGTGAGCTCACCTTACACTGTATTAGTGGGCTAATGCACCATAAAATAGGTTGCTGCACCTAATGCACATTTGTTTAGTACCTCAGAGCATCTATACATGTGCTCCAGGGGTGGGAGGCACTTTAATTAGAACAGCTCCATTTAATGAGCTTTAGATAAAGGGCCCCCACTTCCATTCTGAAGTGTGGTGATGCTGATACATAAGATGCAGAGGCTGGCTGGAGCATGATAATTATCACACTCCAACAGCTTTGATTAATCACATCTGCTCTGATGCATGGTAATTACAGCACACTGGGGGCAGCCTCTGCATTCATGTATAGGCACCCTCACATTGGATGCACTAAATTTAATGTGCATTAGGAAAAGCACTTTAGTGCATGTGTAGATGCACCCTCTGATACCTTGTTCATTTCCTTCTCTCTTTCTCTTCTCTGTGTATGTTTTGAAGCTGGCCAGTGCAGGGAATGCCATCACCATCTCCGGTTCTCAGAATCCATTCATTCAAAAACATTTTCATCACTACAAGTGAACATATAAATTATATGTAAGACTTTAGTAAATATAGTTAAGCATTCCATATTAATGCCGTTTTGACTATTAGGGCTCTTCTACTGAGTGGACTGTGAAAAAGTTCCATTATGGAACTGGGTTCAGATTCACAAATATATTGCATATAATCTATTTAGATGCTTTGACTCCCATTGATTTTAGTGGGAAGTAAGTATCTCAGTTTCTTTGTTGATCTAGACCTGGTCATTTAGCTGAAGCAACACTGCTTCATCGTTTTAGTCTGAGGAAACCTTGCTTGTTGTGAACAGATGGAAAATTTCAAGGACAACAGTGTGTCAGAGTTCAGGGGTTCATAGAATCATAGTCTGGTTGTTGTTCAATGATACTGAACAGTGTTTCTCAAGACTTGTACAGTTCATGCAAAACTTTTTCCTCCTGCTGCCCTCACCCTCTCAGAGAGGGTACATTTCCTTATTGCAAAGATACTGCAAAATGACCATGCACACTATTAAATCAACGGGGAGAAAATTGTGTAATTCATAAATAACTGTACAGTTAAAGGAACAATTCAGCATCTTTGAACTTGATTGAGAGAATTATATTTTATTTATAGGGGAGGAAAGACTGCAATATGAATATTTGAGATTTTGTAAAGATTGGATTACTGTAAAGATAAGAGCTATTAAAGAGGCTCCAGTGTCTGAATTTTACCCTACTCTTCCCTACCCATTAAAAAAGAGGATTTATCAGATGAGTTTGGTCTCTCTTCAAATTCTTTCTCTCTTAAAACTGCTTAGTATGACAAAATGCAGTTGGGCCATTTTTGAGCACACCATCCTTTCTCTCAAGATTCTGTATTAATAAGGGGGTTTAAAAATTCTTCCCTGTAAAATACCAGGATTTATCACATGAAAATTTTGACTGCAGTGGCACTGAAACAGAATGCATTTCCTGATAATCTAGCAACAATTTATTCCCACTAATATTTCCTCAGGTAGCAAGTAAGCATTAAGTTGAACATAGCTGCTTGGAAAAAAAAATCAGGGTCATTAAAAAGGCATAAGCATAGAGCTTACTTCAGGAAAATCAGTACATTTTCTAAAGAATCTTGGATCTGCTTTTCATTCTCCAATGAACAGAAACACACACACACACACACACACACACACACACACACACACACACACACACACACACACACACACAAAGCTCATCAGTCACTCTCATGTCTCCTGCCTCCCCTAGAATCCACAATTCCAACCATCTATTCACTAGGCACTTAAAATGTAAGTATTCAGAACTTGTCATCTCCCTTTGCATGATCATGCTGGCTATACGTACTGGTGAATATAGCCCAGAGGATGTGTGTTGTTGAGACCTGAGCTTGATGTAAAGTGTTTCTGATCTCAGATGTTCTAATCAGGTGATAATCTTTTAACAGATGTGAGGCAATTCACCCCCACCCCCAGCTAATGAAGGATAAACCTAGTTTTAGCTATTTATTGTGGCCAACTATAAAAAGAGCTGTCTATAGAGAAAAACCTTGACGTAGTAACAGTAGCAAAAACTGTAGTTGTTCTAGCTTCGCTTTGAATATGTGTTTACTAAAACACATACCTGAGGGATATGGGATCTTTTTTAAAAGTTGGTCTTCTCAGATGAAAGGGATAGAGAACTGAAACTAACTCTCTACCTGCAACAGTCATTCATCCAGATAGAAAAATAATGTGTATGTGTTGGCTTGCACTGTTATTCAGTTCAAAATTTGAGAATAAGGTAGATAACATTGACATTGAAATTAATGTATACTGACAACTGAAATCTATAATATTGATTAAATGAATTTATGCTTGCAACTTATTGAAATAAATACACTACATTAAGAATTTTTTACAGCTTGCACAGAAACAGATAACCAGCAACAACTATTGGTCTCATCAGCAAAAATATTATACATTTAATTTGTCAATTGATCTTTTCTAGAGAGAGGATCAAGGCTGGTTCAACAAACTGGTTTCATATTGTTAGACAGATAAAATTTCAGGTAAACCTGAGAGCAGAATGAGTAAAGACAGGGAGTACAGGTCCAGTGTACTGGGTGTCTAAACTGTTTTACAGTGCATTATAATCAAGTATACAAATCTGTTGGTGTTTCTCAAGGGGAACCCAGCCAATTCAATTATAGTGGCACCTATAGCAGAAGGTTTGGTGAAGCCAGAAAATGGCCTAAAATTTGGGGGGCTAATCTCTAGACAGGATTCAGGAACAGGTGTAACAGCAGGTTGTTTATCAAGGGTTAAATTCAGCTCTGAACAGAAGGCCTATATATCACTTGAGCACTATTTGTGTTCTTAACACAATGGTTCTTAAGCATTAGATGGGTGAAATCCTATCCCCACTGAAATCAAAGGACATTCCACAGTATTGTTTACGGCTTTTATTGTTAATAAATATGTAACACTTTAGGTGACTCATGCAAAATTTCTACTGAGACCCCAGGAAAACAAGAACTATGATTCTTCTAATGGAAAGCCATTTGCCCCCATGTGGTCCAAGTCATACTTTATACGAAGGGTTGGTTATAGAAGGTTGGAACAGAGACATTTTACAGTCTTTAACCAGTCTGCAGTTACTGCCACTGTTATTATTAGCTTTACTGGACAGCTCAGAGAATTTTGTAATCAGCTGTTCTACAGCCATTTTGTTGCAGCCTCTCCTCCTGATAGAAGCTTTGTTCATCAGAATTTTCACTCTCTAACTCTGTACTGGCAAACAAACCACTTTGACTGTTGTTACTTGGCTATTAATCTCCAGTTGTTATCTGTTTTCCTCTAGCCTGTATTTTCTTGAGGGAAGACACCAACAGTCCCCTTAAAAAAATGCAACTGATACCCAAGAGCTCTGTTATGCTAAAATGGACGCTGCTCAAAATAGCTATATATGACTACTTCATAATCCATCTCTGTATTCTCTTTTGATTACGAAGTGTAATCAGCTACCATCACAATCTTTTCTACCAGTATCTTCCCATCTTTCTTCTCCTGCACTCCTGTAAAGGGACACATATTGTTCATTGTGGTCCATTACTACTGCTTTAAAACCTATCCCAACAGTTATATTTTTACAGTTGCAAGTAGATTCTCTAATCCATTGGGTTTTGCAGATGTAAGAATCAGTTATCGTTTTTGCATACCAATAAAATGCTTCATGTGATCATTGCATACTCCGGGAGCATCTACACATTACCCTCTGGTGACATGTTACATAGTCGTACAGTGCATTATGGCAACACAGTTATCACATGGGTCTACATGTAATTGCCAGCTACATCATTATAGCAGCACATTTCCCCATTATAGCATACCACTACTGTAACAGCCTGTACTGTGTCAAGCAAAAGGAAATACTAAAGTTACAGTGCCGTAGCAATGTTGTCATATGGTGATGTGTAGACATGCCCTATATGTACAACAAACTCTACAACTTCCTTTAGCCAACTCACATTTTGAGAGAACTCAGGTTGAAAATAAGAATCCCCATCTACCTGATCAGCAGGCTTCACATACCAATTTTAACTGAAGATCAGTTAGTTATTCCACAGTCAAGTACAAGTTCCTACACCCTTCACGAAGTGGGAAAATTAAGTGCAAAATAAACACCACTGGGCTCCTACACACATGCATGGAGCCTGCTCTGACATGCTGAAAATCTAGCATGTTGGAGCAGACTCGATTAATCAAGTCTGCTAGAGCATGAAAACTGATGTGCTCCGATGGCCTTCCACATCACGTGTCTCCATACTGAAAAAGTGGCAGTGGGGTGCTTTGAAATGAAACCTGTTTGATGAGCACCACTCTGCCATTTTTTCAGCGTGGGGATGCACAATAATGCTGATACATGTGACATGTGGGCACTTTTAGTTAGCACAGCTCACTAATTAAAGTGCCTGGCGCCACATCCCACAGCATGTGTAAAAATGCCTTCTGACACCATTACCATAATCTATACATAATAGTGCTTAGATATGCCAGATGAGATCAAGGCCTCATCACTCAGCACTGTACATGCATGTAGTACAAGGGAGCCCTTGTGACATAGAGCTAACAGACTAAGCAGACCAGGCAGACGTGAGCTGGGAAAGAAGGGAAGTGATTCACTACTAGTCACAGAGAAAATTAGTGGCAGAGCCACAAACAGAAGTCCAGGCATGCAGTAAGGCAGCGGCCCTAGATTTTAGGAGGGCAAACGTCAACGAGCTAAGAAGGATAGTTGGTGAAGCGCTGAGGTCCCGGAGGGGAGGGGAGCCAGGTGTCCAAGGAGAATGGTTGCTCCTTAAGGAGATGATCCTCCAAGCCCAAAGGAAGGTAATCCCAATGAGGATCAAAGGGAGCAAGAGAGCACACAAGCCTCCGTGGCTCACCAAAAGCATCTGGGAATGTCTCCTTGATAAAAAGGAGGCTTATACCCATTGGAAAGAAGAGGTCATCACCAGGGAGGACTATTCTGTAGTTGCTCGGGGATGTAGGGGGGTAGTTAGGAAGGCCAAGGCAGAGATGGAACTGGGACTAGCTTCCCAGGTTAAGGACAATAAGAAGTCCTTTTTTAAATACGTAGGGGGTAAAAAGAAGGTTCCGGGTAATGTGGGGCCCTTGCAGGACGCGTTGTGAAACTTCGTCGTCACACCAGACGGCAAAGCTAACATGTTTAACGATTTCTTTGCCTCCATCTTCCTAAGTAGGGACCAGAACAGCCACCTCCCTGCTGGGCCCCCCTCGGGCCCCGGGGGAGGCACACCTGGGCCACGGGTTAGCGAGGATTTAGCTAGGGAGCTTCTGGAGGGGTTGGACGTATTCAAGTCAGCCGGTCCGGATGATCTCCACCCTAGAGTTCTAAAGGAACTGGCCAAGGTCATTGCAAGTCCCCTGGCACAGCTTTACGAGCACTCGTGGTGCTCTGGTGAGGTACCAGAGGACTGAAAGAGGGCCAGCATGGTCCCCATCTTCAAAAACGGCAGGAAGGAGGACCCGGGAAACTATAGGCTGGTTAGTCTTACCTTGATCCTAGGCAAGCTGTTCGAGAAAATTATGCTGGCACACATCCAGGAGGGGCCAGCAGGGGACTGCATGCTTAGGGGCAACCAACACGGGTTCATCAGTGGCAGGTCCTGTCAGACCAACCTGGTGGCCTTTTATGATCAGATCACCAGATCATTAGATGCAGGGGTAGCAGTGGATATAGTCTTCCTGGACTTCCGGAAGGCTTTTGACACTATTTTTCACCCCATTCTCATTAAGAAACTGGGGGGCTGTGGTGTAGACACCCACACAGTCAAATGGGTCGCCAACTGGCTGGAGGGCCACACCCAGAGGGTGGTAGTGGATGGGTCCTTCTCAACTTGGAAGGACGTGGGCAGTGGGGTTCCGCATGGCTCAGTCCTCAGGCCCGCACTGTTCAACATCTTCATCAGTGATTTGGATGAGGGGGTAAAAAGCACCCTGTTCAAATTTGCTGATGACACTAAGATGTGGGGGGATGTGGGCACATTGGAAGGATGCAACAGGCTACAATCAGACCTAGACAGGTTACAAGGGTGGGCGGATGAGAATAGGATGGGTTTCAACACAGACAAGTGCAAGGTGATGCACCTCGGGAGGAACAACTGGCACCATACCTACAGGTTCGGGAACTCCCCTCTTGTCAGCACGGAGGTGGAAAAGGATCTGGGGGTCATCATTGACTCCAAGATGAACATGGGCCGGCAGTGTGGAGAGGCAGTTAGGAAGGCCAACTGCACCTTGTCATGCATCCACAGATGCATCTCAAGGAGGTCCAAAGAGGTGATCCTCCCCCTCTATGCGGCACTGGTCAGGCCGCAGCTGGAGTATTGCTTCCAGTTCTAGGCGCCACACTTCAAGTGGGATGTGGACAGCATGGAGAGGGTCCAGAGGAGGGCCACTCGTATGATCAGGGGACAACAGGACAGGCCCTATGAGGAGAGGCTACGGGACCTGAACCTGTTCAGCCTCCAAAAGAGAAGGCTGAGGAGGGATCGTGTGGCCTGTTATAAACTAGTCAGGGGGGATCAGCAGGCATTGGGGGAGTCACTGTTCCCCTGAGCACCGCCAGGAGTGACCAGGAATAACGGTCACAGTTGGCAGAGGGTAGGTTTAGGTTAGATATCAGGAGGCGCTACTTCACAGTCAGGGCGGCTAGGGTCTGGAACCAGCTTCCAAGAGAAGTGGTGCAGGCTCCTACCCTGGGGGTGTTTAAGAGGAGGTTAGATGAACATCTTGCTGGGGTCGTTTGACCCCAGTACTCTTCCCTGCCATGGCAGGGGGTCGGACTAGATGATCTGCTCAGGTCCCTTCCGACCCTAGAAACTATGAAACTATGACTCCCAGCTCAGTGCCAATTCATCAAGCTGCCTCTATGTAGAACTCTTTCTGAATACTTAAAATGGTGAAGAAAAGTACATCAAGACCTTCTCTGATGTTATGCATCAGGGCTGTTCAACTGGTGGCTTACAAGAAATTAGGTTGTGGCTACTAGGCTCCTGCTCAGATGCTGCTCCTCCCATCAATCTGACTGCAATAACAACAGGAGTCTTCAGGCTCCTCCTCCCTCTTCTGGCTTTTGCCAGGAGGATGGGAAATTGTGGCACAGCATGGCCAAGGTAGCTGAGGGTGAGTCTGGAAATACATGAGTACACAGTGCAGCAGTGGTGGGGGCAATGGGGTAGTACACAATGGAAAAAGGGTGCTATGATTTACCTCGGTGCAACCCAGAGGTATGGCCTGTGAAGTTTTTGCCCCCCACCCCACCAGCTGCTTTAAAGTTGGACAGCCATGTTAAACATCTATTTTAACCCATCTTTCTTTTAAAGACCCTTTATGAAAAGTGTCTTTCAAATAAGGTCTTTTTGTGAAGACCTATTTTTTTTATTGAGTAAAGAGAAGAAACTAGGAATATAGCATGAGCAACAATATGGATTGAAGCCTATCAAAGCCATAGGCAGAATATATGTAGAATAGGCCTTTAACTTACGAGCTCTTTTGTAATGGATTTAGAAAGCAACTGTGCACAGTAAAGTTAAGGTACTGAGTTATTTTAGTGGCCTATAGATGAAATCATGCATTTGTAACTGATGGACACAGGAACATTCTGCTGAAAACTGTACATATTAAAATTTTATGTGCTTGAAGCCTGAGTAAGAAGGGTAAAACACTGTGTTAATGTTATAGATTTACTTGAGAAGACAGCTGATCCCATTGTGCTCCCATTAAGTGAATATGATGTTCACCGAGCTCACTAAGGAATACTTTCCGTACAGATTGCTCAGATGGATTGTGGTCAAAATATTAATTACTTTTGGATATGAAATATTGTAGCAGGGCACCAGGATGTAACTGCTCCTTAAGAGAGCAAGCAGCCTGAGAAGTCCCCTGAAGGTGGCAGGGGGGAGCTAATGAAGGACTCACTTGACTGGAAGAGGGCTCAGGCTGGAACTATATAAGCCCAGAGCCTTCACTGCTCAGGGAATCTCTCCCTGGCAACCATAAAGTGAGGAGCTCCTGGCTGCAGGGCAACAGAGTTTCTGCAGGTACCTGGTGTTAGCTAAACAACTCTGCAGGCCTGGGACCAGAAGCAAATTCCCTGGGCAGAGAAAGAATGGGTTACAGGCAAGTGGCCTTTGTTTTGTTAACCCCTAGAGAGTTTGAGGTGCCTATCAGAGGGTCCATGTGCCCAGGAAAGGGCTGAGCCAGGACCAGAGGGTCTGAGAACCCAGAGGAGGGGCTGCGTATGAGACTAGAGGGTCTGAGAACCAGGAGGAGGGGCTGTGTACAAGACCAAAGGGTCCAAGAGCCTAAGGGGGCTGAGTGTATTGGCTAGTGTATAGCCCCTGTGGAAGGTATACCTCCCAGAAGATGAGGAAAGTTTTCCCTCTTAAAGGGGCAGAGGGCTGCTTCTGCTGTTGTTTGTATTTCTGAGCATGCCAGAGGTGCAGCAGTGGCAAAAGTGCTAGCACTTCCTCATGCAGCACAGGAGTGGCAGATGTGCTGGCCCTTCCACCACCAGCGTCCTGCCAGCAGAGCCAATTTGGGGGGTGGGGCACAAGTGCTCTCCATGCCCCTCTACCAGCCAGAGCTCTCACTCTCAGGAGGGACACCAGCACTTTATTTTTTGGGGGGGGTGCATGCCTTCCCCCAGCCCCCTCCATGTATTGCCTATGTAGCGGTGGTTTGGGTTGGGAACAGAAAGGGCAATTTATGGAGAAGCCAGACAATGTGCCTGAATGGCATATGATTTTCTTTGAGCCCTGCCTGGGTCAGACCCCAGGGTTGAGTTACGGTTGAGCGACACAAGGGGCCAGGAGCCAGGGGCCTGGTGCCCAAGCAGGGTGCAGCCACACCGACTTGTTGGCAGCCATAGGCAGTGGAAAGGGGAGTGGCTAATGGGTCTTAGACTTCCCAAACACAGGTCAGTTGTAAGGCTACCAGGAAGCCCGGCTGAGGGCTTCTGGTAGCTGCAGCAGGGGTGGGATGTAGGGAGGGGCAGGCACTGCCCAGCAAGCAGTTTGTGATTGAGCCATGAGTAGCTTGTCCGGAGGAGCATGGTTCCTGATGCTATGCACACCCTAGGAGGCATGGGGGGGTACATGCCCCCAATCTGCATGGAGCAGGGCGGGCTCCCACTGTGGGCTTGAGCCAGGACTGGGGCTGTGCTGCCCACCCCCCAATGTAGCATCCCCCCCACTGGGAAGACCCCAGCACTGCCCCAGCTCCAGCCTGCAGCAGCTGCCTGCCCTGCCCCATGCAGATTGAGGCATGTGTCCCCATGTCTCCCCTCTGGCCTGGTGACACAGCTGAGGCTGGACCTGCTCCAGCCCCCTGCTCCAGGCCCCCCTGGAGTGTGGGGCCAGGGCCGAGGCCAGTGCAGGGAGACAGCCATGGCTGGTGCTGGGCTTGGGGGTGGTGGGTTTACAGGTGCTGGGCAACAACCCCAGGTGCAGGGGAAGGGGTGGCTGCATGGGTGCAGTGGGCCCCGATCCTCAGCCCAGCTCTGCTCTAATCCCTCCCAATCCCTGCCCAGTCCCAGCCCAATTCCCTCTCCCTCTGCCTCCTCCACCCCTCCCACCAGAGACTTTCCTACCCGGGGGCAGGCGGCATGTGTGCACATGTGCACACCCACTCAGCCCCCTACAAAAATTTTTCTCCCTCCACCTATGGTGGCAGCCTCCAATATTAACCTCTTAATATTAAGAGCAAGGCATGGAAGAAGAGCAATCTAAGGATAATAGCTTATAGTCTGAGCTGGGCAGAAGCTGCAGGGCCACTAATGGGTGTCACAGCCATTCCTGTGGCCATGGCACCTGTCACAAAGATATATTTTGGAATTCTCAAAAAAAGTTGATCAATAGCCTTTTTTTACATCATTGTCAGTTTTCCTGACATTAACTTTGTTAATGAGTACACGTTGGAATCTATTTATTTATAGCCATTTTCTATGGTTCTCTGTTTTCATTAAAATCTCTGAGTACAAGGGAAGTGAAAGATTCCTATTTCATAGACAGGAAGATTGAAGTGAAAATAAGAGAATTTAACAATTAATTCAAGTGATAATTAACATGTTGATCACCAGTTTATCTACAGAGATGTGCCATTTTCTAAAGATCTGTCATATAACTAACTGAAATGTTTTGACCAAAAGATCTTTTTCTTGAAAGATAGATTTTTTACACACGTATTTTGCTTTTCTTGAGCTCTTCTAGTTTTCCATCAAAATGAGAGAAGAATTTTCTGTTTCTCCCTTCTTCCCCCTTTTTCCAGTGGAAAAGACTGTGGCAGAGCACCTTCAGTGCCTGCCACTTTCAGGTCTTAGACCTAGCAGCAGAACAGCCTGAAGGTGGCTGCACTCCCCAGTCAGAGTCACATAGCCAACAGGGGACTGCCTGATTGGGAAAGAGGGCTCAACTGCTGGTAATATAAGCAGGCCTGAGCAGGGGATCCAGCAGTTCGCTGGCTGCAGCCATAGGGAGAATATCACCTGGCTAGAGCTGATGCTCACAACATCTTGGAAGCAAGGGCAAGAGTTATGGGGATGGCAGGAAGCTCCTGGTCTTGAGGCATGATATAGAACTATACCTTGCTAGGGTAGGAAGGTGTAGTGGGTCCACCACCTGTGGCGGGGTGGTCCCCAGGAAATGCCACACCAGTTGCCTCCCTAGTGAAAGGCAAGTATGGGGTGCCTTATAGCCCCAGCCCCAAAATCCTGGTGAGTAACCCAGATGTAGGGACAGGCACAGGGACTAGGCATGCCTAGGGAGAGGCACCTGACCCCCATGGGGTGTAAGATCTCAGTGGCCCCACTCAGTGGGGGCAGAAGTGGCCCCAGTGAGAGGGCAGAAATATCTGCAGAAGCTTGCACAGAATAGGATTCACAGTGATGGCCTGAAGGGCTGTGTGTGAGGGGTGCAGAATAGGGTCTGCTGAGGCAGGCCTGAAGGGCTGCACTGGGAGGCATGCAGCGTAGGGTTGCAGGTGCAAGCTGAAGTGCTGTGCATGGGCTGACCCCACAAGAGTGTTAACGTAAGTAGAAGGCTCTAATATGAGGGTGTAAGTTGAAGCCCCAGGGAGGGGTCAGAATGGCCAAGCTGAGTCTACGGATGCCTGAGGCCACAGTTGGACCCCAGTAAGTCCTTAAATGTTGTGTGGCTGAGTTTTGGGTCAGAGGGAGACCCCAGTAAGTCCTCAGACATCTCGAGACTTAGTTTGGGTCAAAGGTTAAGAACTTTGGATGCCGTCTGCAAGGCATGGGACATGATATAGGGAAGGATGGAGTTCCGTATAACACCTTAGGCACTGGGACATTAAATGGGCAACCTCCAGCATTCAACATCTAGTTTAATACATCAAGTCATGGCAGGAAAGATAGGGAAGACTGCCCTAGGCAGGTGGGCAGGCTGACTGTGAGACCAGCCTCATGATGGCCCCCTGTCACAAAGATTAAAAAGAGAAGAGAGGTCTAGCATGAATAAAAGGAAGAACCAGACAAAACTGAAAACAAAAAAATTTGGAAACCAGTATTTTCAAGAGTACTCATTTCAATATATTTTGAGTAAATGAAAATTGTTCTAAAATAATAAATAAAAAAATCAAAACCCATGGAATAAAAATGACATCTAAATTTTGATTTTTTTCCCCCACAAATTTTTTCTTTTTTTAAAGCATGGTTTATACACTTACAGTTTATACACTTACTATTTCATATAGCTATTATTTTTCAAAGTGTAGAGGTTTTTTCCAAAACATTTAAAAAACAAGTAGCCTTGCATTTTCCTAGGCTGACAGTGATTCTTTTCGATTAAGTATCTATGTTGCAAACATTTATACCCACTCTTAGCTTTTATTTGTGTGCATAGCCCCATGAAGGTACATATGGTAGCAAGATTAACCATGTATGAATGTCAGGGCCTTGCTGCACTTTCTACTGTGAGCTGGACAAATGTTGATCAGTGTTACCCTACCTTGTTACAGGGTAATTTCATAGTGTCACGGAGTCACGCAGGTGCCCCGTGACTGTGAGGGTGATTGGCAGAGCTGCCAATCACCCAGGCAGCTCAGGTGCCGGTTGCCAGGGTGACCAGCTGGGTCACGTGGCCAGAAGGGGGCAGGGCCCGGCCTTTATAAACAGCTTAGGCCGAAGCCTGCCTCACAGTTCCCTTCTGGCTGCCGCAGGAGCAGGAGCTCTGCGGCTGAGCTGAGTAGCCCGAGGCAAGGGGGGCAGCCTTACCAAACTTACCGGCTGCAATGATGCAGGGAACAAGATCACCTTCAACGGCAAGTAGATTCGGAGGACCGGGTGAGGCTATTGGGGAGCGAGGAGGCCTCAGCAGGGCCCCCCCCTCCCAACAGCTTGGGGGGTTCCGGAAGATCGTGCCAGGAAGGCACAGGCCCCAGAGGGGGCGAGGCCCCAGAGGGGCGAGGCGCAAGGTGCGCGGTATTGGGCCCCAGAGGGGGCGAGGCCCCAGAGGGGGCGAGGCGCAAGGTGCGCGGTATTGGGCCCCAGAGGGGGCGAGGCCCCAGAGGGGGTGAGGTACAGAGGCAATAGCGCCGGCCCAATGGCGCCGAGATTAGGGCGGTGGTAAGGCCGGCCCAAGGGTGCCGAGAGTTGGGTGGCGGGGGCGCTATAGGCCCCGTGGGGCGCCAGGTGGCCGAGAGGCACCCGCAGTGATAGCGCCGGCCCAATGGCGCCGAGACAAGGGCGGCGGTAATGCCGGCCCGATGGCGCCGAGAGTGGGGCGGTGGTGGCGCTATAGACCCTGTGGGGCGCCAGGTGGCCGAGAGGCACCCAACGGGCGAGGGACAAGACAAACGTCCCCCGGAACAGCTGCGAGGCTAGGGGCGTGCTAAAGGGGAGGTTGGAGGCACGCGTAGCCCTTAAGGCAGGGCACGGATAGACACCCCATTGGGGAGTAGAGATAGGAACAACGATACCGTCCACCAGGGAAACAGGCAGCCTCCATACTATATATATTAGTCATCAAAGTCGTGGCGGGCAAGATTCTGAGGGTGCTACGTTCACCCTAACGTGACGGTGAGTGGAGCTAGGGAGTTTCACGGCTGCCCTTAGCGCCCGCTCCCTCACACATAGGTTTATAGAATCATAGATTCTAGGGTTGAAAGGGACCTCAGTGGGCCATTTAGTACGACCCGCACCTCCTGGCACACAAGAAAAGGTAACCAGCCAAGTGCCTGTTCAGACTCCTCTTGAAGACCCCTTAGGATGGGGCAAGCACCACCTCCCTTGGAAGCCCATTCCAGATCCTGGCAAGCCAGACCGTGAAGAACATTTTTCTAATGTCCAGTCTAAACCTACTCTCCAATAGCTTATGGCCATTGTTCCTTGTTGCTTCAGGGGGTGCCCTGGATCAGATCATCGCCTACTTCATGTTGCTCTCCCCTTATTAATTTGTACACTGCCACAAGGTCCCCTCTCAACCTTCTCTTGGAGAGGCTGAAAAGGTTAAGGTCCCTTAGCTTTTCCTCGTAGGGTCTTCCCTGCAGGCCTCCAATCAGATGAGTGTCTCTTCCTTGGACCCTCTCCAGGTTGTCCTCATCCCACTTGAACTGCAGTGTCCAGAACTGGACACAGTACTCCAGCTGCAGCCTGATCAGTGCCGTGTAGAGAGGGAGAATCACCTCCCTGGACCCGTTTGTGAAGCATCAATGGATGCATGACAAGGTGCAATTGGCTCTGCCGATAACTTCATCACATTGACAACTCATGTTCATCCTGGAGTCAACAGTGACTCCAAGATCTCTTTCTGCCTCAGTGGTGCTGAGAAGGTCACCCCCCCAGCCTATAGGTACGATGGCAGTTTTTTCTCCCTAGATGCAGCACCTTGCACTTGTCTTTATTGAATTGCATCCTGTTGCTCTCTGCCCATTTCCCCAGCCTCTTAAGGTCAGCCTGGATTTGGTTCCTCCACTCCAGGGTGTTAGCTTCACCCCATATTTTTGTGTCATCCACAAATTTGGACACAGTATTTCCCACCCCCTTACCCAGATCACTGATGAAGATGTTGAACATCACCGGGCCCAGAACTCAGCCCTAAGGGACTCCACTGTACACATCTTTCCAGGTTGACACTGACCCATCCACCACCACCCTCTGAGTGTGACCCCTGAGCCAGTTTGCTACCCATTCTATCATATAATAATCCAAGGCAAATCTCCTCAGTTTATTAATAAGAATAGTATGGGATATCATGTCAAAGGCCTTCTTGAAGTCCAGATAGATAACATCCACCCTGACTTCTGCATCTAAACATTTGGTGGCCTTGTCATAAAAATAAACTAGATTAGTCAGGCAGGTCCTACTTGCTATAAACCCATGTTTATAGCATCTTAGAAAAGTTTATTAAGGAGGCCATCCTTGAGAGACTGGCCCAGGCTAACATTCTAAGGGACAGCCAGCACGGGTTTGTTGCGGGTAGGTCTTGTTTGACCAATCTCATTTCCTTCTATGACCAGGTGACATATCACCTGGACAAGGGAGAAGAGATTGATGTCATATATCTTGACTTCAAAAAAGCTTTTGATCTGGTATCCCATGATCACCTCTTGGCCAAACTGCCCAGTTGTGGCCTTGGCTCCACCACTATCCGCTGGCTGGGAAATTGGCTTCGTGGTCGGACCCAGAGGGTTGTGATTGATGGCAGTCACTCATCATGGTGCCCTGTAACCAGTGGGGTCCCTCAAGGCTCTGTCCTGGGACCCATACTGTTCAACATCTTCATTAACGATGTGGACATTGGAGTTAGGAGTGGACTGGCCAAGTTCGCCGATGACACCAAACTTTGGGGCAAAGCATCCACGCCAGAAGATAGGTGGGTGATCCAGGCTGACCTGGACAAGCTCAGCAAATGGGCAGACGAGAACCTCATGGTGTTTAACACCGATAAATGCAAGGTTCTCTACCTTGGGAGGAAAAACCTGCAGCACCCTTATAGGCTCGGCAGTGCTACGTTGGTTAGCACTACAGAAGAAAAAGACTTGGGGGTCATCATTGACCACAAGATGAACATGAGCCTGCAATGCGATGCTGTGGCTAGTAAAGCGACCAAAATGCTGGCGTGCATCCATAGATGCTTCTCGAGCAAATCTCGGGACGTCATTCTCCCCTTGTACTCGGCCTTGGTGAGGCCGCAGCTGGAGTACTGCGTCCAGTTTTGGGCTCCACAATTCAAAAAGGATGTGGAGAAGCTTGAGAGAGTCCAGAGGAGAGCCACGCGCATGATCAGAGGTCAGGAAAACAGATCTTACGATGACAGGCTGAGAGCCACGGGACTCTTTAGCCTGGAAAAGCGCAGGCTCAGGGGTGATCTGATGGCCACCTATAAGTTTATCAGGGGTGACCACCAGGATCTGGGGGAACGTTTGTTCACCAGAGCGCCCCAAGGGATGATGAGGTCGAACGGTCACAAACTCCTGCAAGACCGTTTCAGGCTGGACATAAGGAAGAATTTCTTTACTGTCCGAGCCCCCCAGGTCTGGAACAGTCTGCCAGCGGAGGTGGTTCAAGCACCTACATTGAACACCTTCAAGAGTAAATTGGATGCTTATCTTGCTGGGATCCTATGACCCCAGATGACTTCCTGCCCTTTGGGCAGGGGGCTGGACTCGATGATCTCCCGAGGTCCCTTCCAGCCCTAATGTCTATGAAATCTATGAAATCATGTTGGTTACCCCTCCACATCACATTGGCCAGTGGGCTCCCACAGATGTTAATTTTTGCTAATCCTTGTTAATTTTTTCTCGGATTTTCCCTGGGATAGAGGTAAGGATGACCGGTCTATAGTTCCCTGGATCCTCCTTCTTTCCCTTCTTAAATATTGGGATGACATTGGCCCTCTTCCGGGACCTGACCCAAGCGCCATGAGTGCTCATATACCCTTGCAAGTGGTTTGGCTATGACAGTCGCTAATTCCTTCATTACCCATGGGTGGAGTCCCTCTGGTCCCAGTGATTAGAACATGTCCTGTCCCTCCAAGTGTCCTATTACTGTATTGGCACTGACCATTGGTTGGCTGTATTTTGGGTGGTTCCTGGAGCTCTTGCCCCTGGATTATCTGCTCATTAATACCTGAAACTGGTTTTAAGCACTGACATAGGTGGAGGGAGAAAGATTTTGGGGGGGCGCTAAGCACACACACACACACACACGTGCACATGACCCTCCAGGTGGGAGAGTCTATGGAAGGAGAGGTGAGTTCAGGAAGAGATGGAGAGGGAATGGAGCTGGGACTGGGCAGGGATAGGGAGGGAGTGGAATAGAGCAGAGTTGGGTTGGGGGTTGCCCCTTTCCCCGCCCCCAGGGTTGTTGCCAATGAACCCACCACCCCTGAGCCTGACACAGGCCCTGGCCTCAGCCCTGCACCACCTAGGGGGGGTCCTTAGGCAGGAGTCTGGAGCAGGGCCAGCCTCAGCTGCACCACTGGGCCAGAGAGGATGGAGCCCCTGGAACATCTGCACCTGCCCTGTCAGGCCCTGCACAGCCGGGGTGGGGCAGGGTGCAGGGAGTGGGTGGTGGCTCTCACTGCTGCATGCATCCTGGAAGGCATGGGGGGTGCCCACAATCTGCAAGGGGGAGGGCCTTGCTACACTGGGGGTGGGAAGTGGCGGTGCTGAGAAGTGGGTCAGGTGGGCTATAGTGAATCTTTGGGTGGCTGCAGTCACCCCCCACCCATATTCTCCCTCCCAGTGCTGCTGCTGCCGGCCTCCAGCATAGCAAATTCCCCCCTGCCAGAAAGAGCCTGACAAAGGCCCAGCCCTGGCCCCAGCCTGCAGCAGCAGGCCACCCTGCTCCATGCAGATCAGGCATGCACTCCCCATGCCTCCTGTGGTGTGCAAAGCAGCAGGAGCCATTTACCCTGGATTAACTTACTTGTGGCTCAGTCCTGCACCCTCTGCTTGCTGGGCAGAGCCTGCCCTTCCCCCACCTTACCCCTGCTGCAGCTGCTGGAAGCCCTTGGCCAGGCTTCCTTGTGGCCCTACCACTGCCCAACATTTGGGAGGGCTAAGTCTCATTACCCCCTCCCCCATGTTGGCTATGCTTACTCCAGCAGCTCAAAGTTATGCCACTACAAGGCAGGATTATATATGATCTGTGCTACCCAGCTCATGTTACACTAAGGGGAGGCCACTCTAGCCTACACCTTAATGTAAACATCATCTCCACTCCCCTCCCCTACTAGCTCAGATCAGGCCCACTGTCCCCCTCCCCCCCACCTACTTGTAGCTGCTGCCTGTGCTGTCTGTTTTGGAGGAGCAGGAAGGGAAGGGTTAACCTGCCTGCCTAACGTGGCTGCTGGTGTTTTCTAGGTGGGCTCAGCCCCCCAGAGGAGCAGCAGCCTAGCAGTCATGGCTGGGGAGATCATGAATCACAAGGAGTGGATGGGGTGCCCCAGAGGTAGGAGGAAAACCAGGGGAGCCCTGAGGGTTGGGCAGCCCAGAGTAGGTGGGGGGGGATCCTTACCTCTCTGTACTCCATGACCCTGCTGGCCTGAACTTATGACTGTTTCAAACTTGAGCTACCACTAATACCCATCAAGACTTGTGTGGCTCGCAGTGTAACATGTAACAAGGACCTTAGTCCTAGCTTGAGTTTGGGGCAGTTACATGTTCAGACCATTGGGAGCCTGGATGACTGAAAGATAAGAATCTCCCACCCTGCTCTTCCAATCTGGGCTCCCTCCTTACTCCTGCCTCTAGGGCTTCCCCAGTTCACCCCCCCACCTCACTCCTAGGCCATCCTCCTGCCTTCTGCCTTCTCTCCACCCCCAGGGCATTACTTACTTGTGGCTGTCTTTTCCAGGGAGTAGGCAAGAAAGAGTTAACCTGCCTGGCCAGCTGCTGCTGCTGCACTGCTGCTTTTCTGGTCCAGGTCATGGGTCCTGATCTGGACCAGTGGGGGAGAGGGGGTGGGTAGGGTGTTTACACTAAGACATAGCCTAGAGTGGTTACACTTTAGTGTAACATGAGTTGGGCAACATAGATCAAATATAATCCTGCACTGAAGTAGCTTAACTTTGAGCGGCATAATACATGCTTAAAACTAGTTTCAGGTGTTAATGTGTAGATAATCCAGGAGTTAAGAGTTCCAAGAGCCACCTAAAATGACCATGTAATCAGGCCCCAAGTGTCTGAGTGTCTGTAGGATCATGGCTTTATTCTATGAGGATGCTGCCTTTAGAAAGCTTAAAAACTAGGAGTGTCTTTATGCATTCTCCAGAGGCATGGGGGGAGGGTTTTTAATTAGATTGACTCCAAGATTCACCCTGATTAAAGTGCCTGCAGCATCTTGCATATTTTGTGTCTTGCACTTCAAAATGGCAGCAGGGGCACTTTAGTTAAAGTTTGTTCAATGAGCTTTAGTTAAAGTGCCCCCACCACCATTTTGGAGTGGGAGGATGCTGAATACACAAGATGTGGAGGCTGCTGGAGTCCACTATTTGGCATGTTCCAGTCCTCTCTAATGTGCTGTAATTACAGTGCATCGGAACAGCTTACCTGAACGTCTGCAGGCACCCCAGGATGTGAAGTCTCTCTTCTTTTTGTTTTTTGAGAAAAACAATGAAATTACATTTTAAAGGTCTTTTAAAGGTTTTTTTTTTTATCAGATTTTGTAACATTACAATGAAAACCTTTTATATCAAATGTAAATGTTCTTGCACCCAAACACTGGAGCACTGTGTAGTTCAAAAGTGCCAGGAAGCAGAATTGTACAGGAAATTAGTTGTCTACTTTCACTGTCTTAGCTGTATGGAAAAAAAGGGAAAGGACAGTGCACATTAAAAAATACATGGTTGAATTTTATAGCCACAAAGACAGACAAAGTTCTTTGGGTAGATGTGATTTCTTTTATTAGACCAACTAAATAATTGGAAAAAAATGTTCTTTGCAAGCTTTTGGTCACAGACACCTTTCTTCAGATATAAGGAGAGTCTGTTGGTGTTTGTATGCTCTCCTGGGTAGGATAGAAGCCAATATGCACTATACAGGTCTGTGAAAACGCAAATATGTGGCAGTGAGGATCAACAGCCACAAGGAATTTTTTTAAAAATATACTTTATATTAATTAGCTAAGTTTTCCAACAAGTTAAAATAAACACCTTGTATTTTCAGGTCAGCAATATTTCCTTAAACTCAACATATAGCTTGTCCTGGACTTCTGTTGTGACCAGAGTCATGGGTATCATTCTAACAAAGCATACAAATTAACAGTGTAAGCTTCTAATGCATCTGGATTCAATGGGCATTTCTAGATGACACTGATTTGATTGCTTCTTAAAGAACTAATCTGACCACACTAATAGGTCCTGAATGAATTTGGTTTTACCCTTTTGGTAAGTTCCCGAAGAGTCTGTCCTATTACAAATTTAAGACTTCAATATAGCCTTTAAAATAACTTGGAAATAAGGGAAGAAAACTGGAACCACTCTAGCACTTTTCTGAAAGCACCTCATTCATTGTATCATTGTACTGGGTGAATGTAACACTCTTCCCACTTAACTATGTATACCCTTGCTTCTGTCATTTATGATGCAACCTGACATCTATTCAACATTGTGTATGTTATCACTGTTCAGCTTTTGTCACTATGTATAAAAGACAGGAACAGAAATAAAAACTAATATTATCTCATGTGTTTTAAATCATTCCAATAGGGGCAATAATTCTTGAAGTGTAGGATCTCTACCTCAAATACCATGTCAGCTTGAATGACTTTTGGGATTAATAATTACTATGTAATCTCACTCCTAAAATATGATATGATTCTGATTTGTCCATTTGTCTTAGAACGACAACTTTTATCAGTTTGTTTCTTTGAAAATCAGTTTCAATGGGGTTGTCAGGCTTTGAATTTTGTGGGGGAAAATAATTAGGTGAACTCAGTTTTCTCAAGGTTACACCTGGTTGCAATTTTATAGACCTGGTTTAGGATTTATAAACGCATGTCTGTTACTGATACCAGTTTGAGCGGATATACTAGAAATGAGAAATGTCCAGAAGAACTTTTTTGCTGAAAGGAAGAATGGTTCTGAACAAGGACTAAGGAGATCTGGGTTCTTTTCCATATGAAGTGACTTCTAGCATGACTTCAGGCAAATCATTTAGGGTATGTCTATACTGCTTCTGTTGCATTCCCTGGATTCGTGAGCTGAAGCACACCCCAGCCTCTGTTCCTGCACTGAATATGACAATCCTGGAAAAGAGGCAGTGGACCCTCCCTGAGGATTCCCATGCTGCCACTCTCAAATAACCCAGAGAGAGTAAGACTTTGAGAACAGTGGCAGGGGGCATTATCTCTCTCTCTTTTTTTTCTTTTTTTTAACGGAACAGGTGCCTGGGGCCTGCTTGAGACCAGTGCTCCCTTGGAGAGCTGTGAAACAGTCTAGACATACCCTTTATCTCTCTCCATGCTTTATTCCTATAGGTAAGAATCATAATACTTTCCCTACATCATAGCAGCTTGGTGCTTGGGTGTACCTCAATTAAGGCAGTGGGCTTTTCTTCTATAGGCAAGAAGGAGCCAATTGTGAGGATAAATACACAACAGAAGCAAAAAGTTCAAGTACTTTGGTGATGAGAACCATAAAAAAAAAAGTCTATAGGCATGTGCAGACACTTAGATCTACCTAATTAGGGTTAGGTCAATCTAAATGCTAATCTTTGTACACATTCAGTGACTTTAAATTGGGCCAAAAATGGTGGATCTGATCTATATTATTTCACCTGAATAGGTGAACTAACTTAGATTGAGAAAGGGTTAACCCTATCCACCAAATGTCTGTACATGTTTGGAGCACAGTCCTAGGGTTAGGAAAACCCAGCTGCTAGTCCCAGCCTAAGGGCTATGCTCTTCCTACCCCACTGAGCCTGGCTGGGCTATTTTTAGTGCTCTCAGACTCCCCACCCTTGGGCAGACAACCCCGCTGTAGACCAGAGGTGGGCAAACTACAGCCTGCAGGTCAGATCTGACCCATCAACTGATTTGTATCTGGCCCGCAGCTGCCCCCGTAGTGCTCCACATGGGGCTTGGCCCCCGCCATGAACAACAAATGCCCCTGGAGGCTGGGGGGGCATGGTGACCACCCACAGGTGGCAGCGAGGGGGTGGGTGGTGAACGGTGAGCAGTGACTGCCTGCAGCTGCTGTCCATGCTTTCTGTGGGGGTGAGCAGGGTCCACCTACAGCCACCGGCAGCTACACTGGCAGCAAGTAGGGGGGCAATGAGTGCCCACAGAAGCTGGTGGCAGCTTCAGCAGTGGCCATCTCAGGTGGGGCACAGGGAGGAATGTGCCCCACCTGAGATGGCCAATGCCATCCACTCCCCCACTACGTGTCGCCTGTAGCTCCCGCCCACTCCCACCCAGGGCAACCCATGCCATGCTCCTGCTTTCCACCCACTTGGCTGCCTGCAGGTGGCTGCTCACTGTACTGGGAGCTGAGTGACTGGGAGCCAGAGCTGGGCCCCCATATACTGGGGTAGGAGCTGCCCAGCAGCTTTCCCCCACCCAACCTGGCTAGGCATGTGGTGTCTGGCATGAGTCCCCATGGCCACCACTGCTTCCCTGAACTATGTGATGCCTGGAGTGGTACAGCAGGGGCAGGAGGAGGAGGAACTGAAGGCAGAGGGAGCTGACCTAAGCAGTATCCAGGTGGCTGCAGCAGCAGCAACAGCAGCAGCCCTGCCAGGAAACTGTATGTGTTGATCAAGGCTGGGGTTGGGGTCATCAGCAGGTGCAGGGTGGTTGCAGATGGGATCACAACATGAGCTGCCCCTGGCAGGACTGGATGGGACTCAGCCCCATGCAGAGTACTGTGGGGGCAGCCATAGGCCAGATGGGGTAGTGGGGAGAGGACGACATCTGCAGTGTCCAGTGAGCTCTCCTGCACGTGCCACCTGCTACCCCCTCTCTTTCCAACCCCTTGGCCAGCTCCTGGAACCTAGCATGTGGACAACCTCACCCCTCACATGCACCCATACCCACACCCTATACACACATGATGTCTCCTCACATCCCTTCACTCCCCCACACCCATCCCACATCTCCCTACCTCCAAACATACTGTATAAAAGAATAAGATGCTATTTTGACATATTATGCACTCACCCCTATATACACTACTCAAAAAAACCAAATCAGGACAGAGATTATTTTTTACAATAAGATTAAAATATGTTATTGCAGATGTTTTATTTTTAGTAGATGATTTATTTTTATCTATAATTTGTTTAAAAGACATCTTCTGAAAGATTTTGTGTGGGCAGCCCTCAGAAGCTCACCAAAACTCATTAACTGGCCCTCCAGGTGAAATAATTGCTCACCTTTGCTGTAGACCCACCATCCCCTCTCACAGGCCTGTCAGCCCCCGTGATTCTAATACCCCCCACTCCTGGAGCTGCCAAACACCCCCATGGACCTCCTGGCCACCTCCCAGTCCCAAATTACTTACACTGGGTTCCAAGCATGGCTCCCAGCATTAGCAGACATTTGTACACGCCGCTCCCAATTCACCATCAAATCACATGATCATAGACTGGGTGCTGTGAATATCTGCATGTACCCCGAGTTGCTTTCATAATTTACCTTAGTAAATCTGAAATAGAAGGCATAGTATCTGTGCCACCAGGCTTACATGTTAAGGAGATTTATAAGCCCTGCTCTATAATATGGAAGAAAAACGGGACCTTTGAGATAAAGTAGTATGGCTCCCTTGGCATGCAATGGTCACCAGTAGTTAAAAGAAAACTCCTCCATTTGGCCCCTTACTCCCCTTAGGGATTGTGTCAGTTTCTAATTTTACCAGGCAGTGAACTTTTAACTGTTACTTACTGTAATGGGTCTGAAGAGAAAGCATGCGTGTTGTTGGAGCTGATTGCAAATTTTCCAACGTTTTATATTTTTTGTTTTTAAAAAAATAATATATTCATCAGAAAAAGAAAAATTTGCCAAAAACATTTTAAATCTGCTCTACAAATTTCAAAAGATTTCTAGGAGCTGAATTGGACTTATCATACCATGCCAACTGAAAATATGAGAGGCAAAAAAGGCACAGACTTGTTCATTTGAAGAAGTGAATAATTTGGCTCTTACAAGCAAAATTAGGAACTTATTTCAGGCTAAATTTGAAATTCAGTTAAAAATATAGTGCATGATCTATACACAACTGCTCACTTTACAAGCAGATGTCACCATCACAATAAATGCATTCCAAAGGTCACAGGTCAGCTCCTTTTCTGCACCTGTGTATCATGGATCATATACCTTTCAGGGAAACTCTGTCTTGGGACTCAGCAAGAAGAAACTTTATTCAGTCTGCCCCCTTCAGGACTCCCTGGGTGCATTCAGATGAGTGTACAAGTGCCTCTTGCCTCTTCTCAAACCCCTTTGAGGTGGGGCAACAGGCACGTAAAAATTAGACCCCTGGATATCTAGGGAGGTCTAAAAAAATTGAAGTTTAAAAGACCAGAACAGGGAACAGTCCTGGACCATACCCTGAGGCAACCGGAGGCTGAGTCCTCCACAGAGATGCTCTGGCTGCCAGAGCATCTCTGTGGTTGGCCCCTCGCCCTGGTGATGAAACACATGGCTGGGCAGGGTGCATGTTTAGCATCAGGGCTCCAGTGCTGGTGAGTAAGGGGTCGGGGGGCTGGAGGAGGGGGGAGGGGAACATGGGGGGAACTTCTTATGGCCCTGCCCACTCCCCCAGCCCCCCAACCCCTACCCTGGCTGGCCCCTCCCCCCACCAACCCCCCAAGGCCTCCGATCCCTGCCCCCCATCCTCCCAAGCCATTGCATCTCTGCCCTGCCCTAGTTTAAAAAAAACAACCCCCCAGCACTTACCAGCAGTTGGAGCTTCCATCTGGCTTACTGGGGCCCTTCTTGCATGGTATAGGGCAGGGTGACAGTCCCAGCAGCCCCAAACTGGGGCCCTCCTTCCCCCCCACTATCCTGTTCTGCCCGGGGGGCTCTTCCAGGAGGTCCTGGATGCTTCCCACCCCTGCTTCTAAGGTAAGCAGAGGCTTTTTTCCTGTTTTTTTTCCTGGGATTTTTTTTTTAAGTGACAGTGCCTGGGGTTCTGGGGACAGCCATGGGGGCCTAGGGGTGCAAGTTATGGTGTAAGGCTTGATAAGGCAGCCATTGGGGGTTCTGGGGAAGTGGGGGCTGGGGCTGGGTGGTGCAGCCATTGCAGGGACAGCTGGTGGGGGATGGGGCCTGGTGGGGCAGCAATCGGGGGGCTGGGGTGGGGCAGGTCCCTCCACCACATGACAGGTGCCTGACTGCACTGTGCTCCTGAACTGTGAGAGTCCCAGGTCTCCCTAGTCCTTGGGCTGCAAGTTCCTTTGATTGCACCACACTGTGCCACTCTACCCCCAGGGGAAGAGGCTGGAAGCAGAACACAGAGGGGAATCCTGGAGAGTCTGGCAGTGAGTGCAGGAGCTGGAACAGGAGGGGAAGCAATGCCTAGACTGGGAGCCTGGGGGCCACAGCTCAACTCCTTAGGAGATGCTTGCATTCTGCAGGACAACAGCTGATTAAGTCATTGTTATATGTAAATATAACAATGAGCTTTTGGGATATTGGTACAGCCTTGATATCTTGGATACATTAGGGAATCCAAATTTCAAGAAGAAATAAAAATATCAAAATCATTTGCTCCTTAGGAAGGCCCAGCCTGCCTATCTGTGGCATGCCATGGATTGGGCATTCACTGCACCCTGAGGGTCCCCTCGGGGTCTGTGGCCCCCACTTCTGGCACCTCAGAGAGAGCCACCCAAATGGAGCCTATGGTTCCAAGCTCCACGGAGATGGAGCCCCGGCTCTTGGCTATGGGGGCTGCCTGTCCCTTTTTCAGGTTCTGGGGCCCAGGATCATGACTACCTCCCTTTGTGGGGTCTGCTCCCTTTTGGGGTCTCTGGCACACCAGTTGGAGGAGCTACAGGCCACAGTCCAGAGACTGCGTGCCATCAGGGACTGCAAGTAGGAGATAGATTCCTACTACCCTTTTCCACTGGGAGCCAGAGGGTAGATCACAGTCTCCCTCCAGGACAAGGGAGGATTCCAGGACCTCCCATTCTGTCCAGTCAAGGGGATGGACCAAGGTGGTCAAGGGCGCTAAGGTCCGCTGCACCAAGGACCTTGCCCCGCTGGAGCTTAGCAACAGGTACAAACCTCTTGTAGCCCCAGCAGAGCCTGCCGAGTTGCCAGTTCCTGCAAGCAACACAGGCTCAACTGCACCTACCACCGCCACTCTCCCCAAGACAAAACACAAAGTGCTTGTTGTGGGAGACTCCATCCTGAGGGGGTAATCTGCCATCCCGATCCCTTAGCCCAGGAAGTCTGCTGCTTCCCAGGGTCATGCATCCAAGACATTGCGGAGAAGATTCCTAAGCTCCTCCAGCCTACAGACCACTATCCCATGCTTCTTATTCATGTGGGCACCAATGGCATGGCTTGGAGCACTCCCAACTGGGTCATGAGTCACTACAGGGATTTGGGACCAGGGCTAAAGGGCCTGGGGGCACAGGTGGTGTTTTCTTCGATCCTCCCAGTCTTGGGATATGGGCTGAGGAGGGAAAGGAGGATCCAGGTAGTTAACCAAAGACTGTGGTGCTTGTGTCATCAGGAAGGCTTTGGCTTTCATGACCACAGCCCTCTCTTTGGCAAGAGAGGCAGCGAGCTGCTGGGAAGAGATGGCCTCCACCTCTCTCCGCTGGGGAGGAGGCTCTTCTCAGCCAGACTGTCTGCCCTGCTCCACCGGGCTTTAAACTAAGCCCACGGGGAGATGGGGGGACTACCGCCACTGCTGGCCCACTGAGCAACCCTTGCAAAGCCAGCAGGCCAAGGCACTTAAGGGAGCCTACTCTTGTCCCAGTCCTAGTACAATCTGTAGGCAAGGCAAGAGCCCCCAAGGGGACACTTGCCTGCCTGTATACAAATGCCAGGAGCTTGGGGAATAGTTTCATAGTAGCTAGGGTCAGGAGGGACCTGAACAGATCATCTAGCCTGACCCCCTGCCACAGGCAGGAATGAACTCTGGGTTCACAAGACCCCAGACAGGTGTTCATCCAACCTCCTATTGAATTTGCCCAAGGTAAGGGTGAGGACCACTTCCCTGGGAAGCTGGTTCCAGATTTTGGCCACCCTAACTGTAAAATATTGCCTTCTGATCTCTAAACTAAACCTATGCTCCATCAGCTTATTACCACTGTTCCTTGTCACCCCAGGCAGTGCTGGGGAGAAAAGGGCTCTACCTATTTGCTGTTGATTTCCCCTGATGAGTTTGTAGGCAGCCACCAGGTCCCCCCTCAGCCTTCTTTTGCTGAGGCTGAACAGGTTCAGGTCCCTCAGTCTCTCCTCATAGGGCCCGTCCTACTGCCCTCTCACCAAGCGGGTGGCCCTCCTCTGAACCCTCTCTAGTCTGGCAACATCCCTTTTGAAGTGCGGTATCCAGTACTGGATGCCTTGAATGCATGTACTGGATGCATGAAAAGGTATGGTTGGCCTTGCTGGCTGCGGTCTGGCACTGGCAGCTCATGTTCATCTTGGAGTCAATAATGACTCCAAGATCCCTTTCCGCCTCTGTGCTTTCAAGAAGGGAACTCCCCAGCCTGTATGTATGCTGTGGAATCCTTCTCCCAAAGTGCAGCACTCTGCATTTGTCTACATTGAACCCCATCCTATTCTTATCTGCCCACTTTTGTAGTCTGTCTAAATCTATTCGCAGCCTCTCTCTCCCTTCAAATGTGTCCACCTCATCCCGCATCTTAGTGTCGTCAGCAAACTTGGACAGAGTGCTTTCCACGCCCTCGTCCAACTCGCTGGTGAAGATGTTAAACAGTGCAGGCCCAAGGACCGAGCCCTGGAGTACCCCATTTCTCACATCTTGCCAAGTCACTTTACTAGCCGCAGCATCGCATTGGAGGCTCATGTTCATCTTGTGGTCAATGATGACCCCCAAGTCTCTTTCTTCTGTAGTGCTATCCAACGTAGCACTGCTGAGCCTATAAGGATGCTGCAGGTTTTTCCTCCCAAGGTGGAGAACCTTGCATTTTTCGGTGTTAAACACCATGAGGTTCTCGTCCGCCCATTTGCTGAGCTTGCCCAGGTCAGCCTGGATCACCCACCTATCTTCTGGCGTGGATGCTTTGCCCCAAAGTTTGGTGTCATCGGCGAAATTGGCCAGTCCACTCCTGACTCCAATGTCCACATCATTAATGAAGATGTTGAACAGGATGGGTCCAAGGACAGAGCCTTGAGGGACCCCACTGGTCACAGGGCACCACGATGAGCGACTGCCATCTATTACAACCCTCTGGGTCCGACCACAGAGCCAGTTTCCCAGCCAGTGGATCGTGGTGGAGCCAAGGCCACAACTGGGCAGTTTGGCCAAGAGGTGATCATGGGATACCAGATCAAAGGCTTTTTTGAAATCAAGATATATGACATCAATCTCTTCTCCCTTGTCCAGGTGATATGTCACCTGGTCATAGAAGGAAATGAGATTGGTCAAACAAGACCTACCTGCAACAAACCCATGCTGGCTATCCCTTAGGATGTTAGCCTGGGCCAGTCCATCAAGGATGGCCTCCTTAATAAACTTTTCTAAGATCTTCCCCAAGATAGAAGTCAGGCTAATGGGCCTGTAGTTAGCCGGATCCACTCTCCTCCCTTTCTTGAAGATCGGCACCACACTGGCCTTCTTCCAGTCTTCGGGCACTACACCAGAGCGCCAGGAGTTTTCAAAGATCCGTGCCAGGGGCTGGGCTATGACGCTCGCCAGCTCCTTGAGTACCCTGGGGTGCACATTGTCAGGGCCGGCTGACTTGAAGTTATCCAGCTTCTCAAGGTGTTCCTTCACGAGGTCAGCATTTATGGAGGGTAGGGGATCCCCATCACCCAGATCTCCCTGTCCCATAGCAGGCATGGGCGTCCCATGGGACTGATGAAAGACTGATGCAAAGTACCTATTTAATAGGTTGGCTTTTTCCTGGGCGTCAGTTGTCAGTTGCCTCATCTGGTTTAGCAGGGGTCCAATGTTGCCCTTGCTTTTCCTCTGGCTCCCCACATATCTGAAAAAGGACTTTTTGTTGTCCTTGATTCTTGAAGCTAGTTGGAGTTCAGTTGCAGCCTTGGCTTTCCTGGTTTGCTCCCTGCAGGACTCTTGAGCTTGTCAAAGTCAGCTTTTCTGAAGTCAAGGACTTCTGTGTTGCTGACTGACTTGCCAGCTTTATGGCGGATGGTGAAGGTGATCAGCTCGTGGTCGCTGTCACCCAGCTTCCCATCGATCACTAGGTCGCCGATTAGGTCGTCCCCCGTAGCCAGTACAACTAGGTTGAGTACGACTTGTCCACCACTACTCTCTGGGTGTGCTCCATCAGTGAATTTTTTACCCATCCAACTATGCAGGCATCAATGCTACAGTTGCTTAATTTATTGATGTGGATGGGGTGAGAGACAGTGTCAAAGGCCTTCTTAAAGTCCAGAAAGACTACATTCATGGTGACACCATCACCCAAGGATTTAGTTACTTGGTCATAAAAGGCAATCAGGTTGCTCAGGCAGGACCTGCCTTTGATGAGTCCATGCTGATTGCCCCTGAGCATGATCTCCCCTGCAGGCCCCCCACAGATGTACTCCTTGATGATTCTCTCCAAGATCTTCCCAAGCACCAAGGTGAGGCTTACAGGCCTATAGTTACTTGGGTCCTCCTTTCTCCCTTTCTTGAAAATTGGGACCACATTAGCCAGTTTTCAATCCCCTGGCACCTGGCCAGATGACCACGAAAGCTCATACAGCTGGGCCAAGGGCTCTGTAATGACCCCTGCCAGCTCCCTCAACACCCTTGGGTGGAGGGCATCTGGACCTGCAGATTTAAAAATGTCTAGCCTTCCAGAAGATCCCTAACTACATCTGCACTGACTGAAGGCCTGACAGAGCTATCCCCAAGATTGTCCCTACCTCTGGTAGATGGGATATCCCAGTCCCTGTTCAAGAAAACAGAGGCAAAGAAACTGCTTAAAATATCAGCTTTCTTGTCTGGCATAGCCACAAGATTACTGTTTGCGTCTTTTAGAGGCCCTACATTACCTGGTGCCCTCTTCTTGCTCCCAAGGTACTTGAAAAAGGACTTTTTGTTGTCCTTAATCCTGGAAGCTAGCCTGAGTTCCATCTCTACCTTGGCCTTCCTAATTGCTCTCCGACACTCCTGGGCTGAGGAGGAGTACTCGTCCTTGGTGATAGCTCCTCCCTTCCACTGGCTGTATGCCCCCTTTTAGTCCTCAGGCTTTCCTGAATTCCCTTGATGAGCCAAGGGGGTTTCTGAGCACTCTTATCCCTCTTGCTTTTCTCAGGGACTGTTATCCTTTGGGCCTGGAGGATTTCCCCCTTAAGGTACGACCATCCATCATGGACTCCCATCTCCTCTACCTTCTGGGCCCTCAGTGCCTCCCCCACTAGTCTCCTAAGCTCATTGAAGTTGGCCCTTCTGAAGTCAAGGGCTTTAGCCTTGGTGTGATGATCATCAACCTGCAGGTGATGATTGCTATTGCCCAGGTGGTCAAAGACCTGCAGTCCCCTCACCAGGTCATCCCCCATGGCCAGGACCAGGTCCAGCAAGGCGTTACCCCTAGTGGGGCTGTGCACTTCCTGGATAAGGTGAAGGTCCTGTAATACAGCCAGGAACCTACGCGAGTGGTCAGACCTGGCTGTCTGCTCCTCCCAGCAAATGTCTAGGTAGTTGAGGTCACCCATGACAATAACATCCCTTAATCTAACTGCCTCCATAAGCTGACTGGAGAAGTCCTGGTCCAGCTCTTCCCCCTGGTTGGGTGGTCTATAGTAGACACCCACCGTCAGGTCCCTTTTGTCACCCCCCCCTTGTAGTTTGACCCATAGTGTCTCTGCCCGACCTTCCTTTACCCCAAAGCTAATCCTTGATGATGTGAGGTGCTCTTTGACATAGAAAACAACCCCCCCATCTTTTCTCTCTGTCCTGTCTCTTCTATATAGGGTGTGTCCTCGAATACCCGCTGCCCAGTCATAGGTAGGTTTCCACCAGGTTTCTGTAAGCCCTACTAAGTCTGGGTTCTTATTCACAATCAGGATGCACAGTTCCTCCTGCTTACTCCCCATACTACAAGCATTAGTGTGGAGGCACCTGAGGCCTCCTGAGGGTGCATATGCCTCCCTCCCACTCCCAGGACAGTTATGGCCCCCTGCTCCCTGGACATTGTTGCTTACCTGGGCTTCCCTTCCTCTTGTCGGCCTGCACGCCTCTCCACTTGAAGCAGCCCCTTCCCCCGGCGAAGCTAGTTTAAAGCCTGCCATACAAGATCAGCCAACCTAGAGGAAAAGATATGTCTGCCCTTAGGGGCAGGTGAAGCCCATCCCACCCCAGCATGCCCTCCTTACAAAAGCATGGTTCATTATCACAAAACCCAATCTGCCTCGTGGCACCAGCTCTGAAGCCGCCAGTTAACCACGTCAATGCAGGCCTCATGACGCCTACCCCGTTCACTCACCGGGAGAATGGAGGAAAATACCACCTAAGCTCCCGTCTTTTTCAGTTGGTGTCCTAAGGCCTTGTAGTCCTTTATGAGGTTATCTGGCTTGCCCTTGGATGCATCATTTCCACCCACATGGGCCACAACCAGTGGGTAGTAGTCAGAGGAATTGATGATTTTAGGGATGGTCTCTGTGATGTTGCGAATCCTTGCTCCGGGCACGCAGCAGACCCACTGTGACCAGGGCTCCGAGCAACAGATTGGACCATCGGTTCCCCTCAAGATGGATTCTTTCTGCACTGTAGGCCAGCTTCAACAGCAGGTATGGAGAATACTTCTGGCCTACTGATTAAGCTACTCTCCTAGAAAGTAGGAGATAGTAATTAAAACTCTTAGGCTGAGGAAAGAACTGAAGCTAAATTTCCCACTTCTGGAGTTAGTGTTCTAATCACAAGACTATAATGTAAAAGGTGAGCTGCATTTTAAAAGTAAAGGGTGAGCCTGGTTCATGTACCTACTCTCAGAAGAGGATTCCTATAGATGGAGGCACCCCCTGCAGTCCTAAGACATACTGAGACACTCAACCTCCAGCAAGGGCCAGGATCCTAAACATAATACACATCTAAATACTACCTAAGTCTTGCACTAATCCCACCTTACATGAGAGTCTAACATCACTTTACTTTTGAAAATGGGTCTTGCAATGCTAAATGCCCTTTAAAATCTGCATCCAAGACCTGGACTCAGCAAAATGTCCTTATATTACAAAACACTTTATTTATTTAGTGAATGCAAATCTGCAAGTCCAGGCAATAGCTTCCTCATTAACTGAGTTCAAAGCTGGCACCACAAAAATGGGTGTATGCCTCCTCTACCCTCTGGAAGGGTATTTTTACAATGCTGTGGTCCACAGTCTCACTGTACTTTGGCAAGTCTGCTTTGCAGAAGTCCCATCACATCATTTTTAGGGCTCTTGGTGACTGGAAGGCAAAAGCCAAGATGTATAAGTGATGGTCTGTGTTGGCTATGTGAGAAATCATCCAAGACTAGGCACTATGCTGGTTGAGGGTGGTCATCAGGGGAACTGACCCAACACAGGTCAGACGAGTAGCTGCGGCACCATCTGGCTAAGTTGCTCGTTGCTTGGGGTCATATATCAGGGAAAGATCATTTCTTGAGGCCCAGTCTACAAGCAGCTCACCAGCACTATCTGAGGATGAGTATCCCCAGTCCACCTGGTAACTATGAAAGTCTCCCATGTAGGTATCTGGGTAGGGCAGTGTTGGCTGGACTTGCTGTTCCCAGTTGGCACTTGGAGGCTTGTATACATTTGTTACATGGAAGCTGCCCACCTGTATAGTGTCACAGAACATGTCTGATGACAAAGGGCCTATGTTGGACTGGACATAGGTGGCATGGCTGTGCTTAGCATGGGGGGAGGAGCACAGTAAGTCCAAGTCTTTGATATAATAATGACCAGCTCCCTCATTTCCAATGTGGGTCTCTTGCAGACAGATGATGTCAATGGAGTGTTGAATGGCAAGGACTCTGATAAGGGTATGCTTGGCAGCTGACAGGCCCACAATGTTGAATTGCAGAATTCAATGAGAAGCCCCTGTTCCAAGAAAGCCAGGGGACTGTTCAACATTGGGGCTGTCGGGTGCAGAGGACCTGGGATGCCATGAGGAGGCTCTTTCAAAGGTTCTCTTAGAATACAGTCTGATAGCAGGATCATTCATTTCCCCAGGATGACCTGGATACTGACAGTAGGGCTGTGCGAAGCTTCGGTTGCTGATTTGATTTGGCAGAGATTCAGCCTGATTCAGTGGCTGAATCACCGAATCTGAATTGAATCAGGAGACCCATTAATCTCTCTGAATCAAATTGGAACCCTCTGAATCGATTTGGAGAGATTCGGAAAGATTCGGCAATTTGGACATAGATGCAGCTTTAAATGTTTTTTATACTAAAGGTAACAGGTAGCTAATGAATGCTGCAATGCTGGGGTGGATGGAGCATCCCACAGGAGTGCAGAGGGGTCCCCAGTATGCTCAGCAGCAGACCCCAAAGTGGACCAGAAGCACTTCTGGTCCACTTCCATGTTCACTTGGGAGCACACTATCCCCTCCCCCCACACAGTCCTCTGTCTCAGTGACTGGTGCCTCCTAGGTCTGGGGGGAGCACCCAGGGTCCCCCCATGGCCAACTGCTGAGACAGAGGGGCAAAGGCGGGGGTGCTCCCCGGTGGACCGAGAAGTGGACCAAAAGTACTTCCAGTCCACTTTCAGGTTCATCTCTGATCATGTGGGCCCCCGCCCCTCCCTGCGTTCCTATGGGACATTCCATCCACCCCAGCATTGCAGCATTAACAAGCTGCACATATTACCTTGAGGTATGTACACAAAACATGTAAAGCTGTGTCTATGGCCGAATCACTGATTCTCCAAATTAGCACTGAATCTTCAAATCTGGATTTAGTCAAATTGAATTGGGGACAGTGATTCAAATCAACTAATCGAATCACTGTCCCTAATCTGGGCCGAATCCAAATTGAATAGAGCCTGTTTCACACATCCCTAATGCCAGGGTGTGCAATGTGAACGCTGATCCACTGCACCCCCCCACAAAGCACTGAAGCCCATTATTAACTTCGTACATATGCTTAAATCACTTTGACTTGAACCACAGCAGGACTTAAGCATGTTTGTGTGAACTTTGCTGACTTGGGTCCTATATAAGCAAAGACTTTTAGCCATTCCACACTAAGATTTTATGACATTAGCTCCTTTTTCTCATGCATCTCAATCATGAAAGTACCAGCCTATCTAATTCACTGTGGGAATGTACTCTGCCTGCTGTTCTCAAGACATACTAGTGACTTTGGTCAAAGTCAGGATATTTTATTTCCTTTAAGATGGTCATACCATTCATTTATTAAATGAGTGGCATCAAGCATTTGTTGGCTTTCACTGCTGGTATTAAAACAATAGTTGAAGATAAGTCCTGAATTACAGCTTTCATCATTAAAATATAGATAGCATATACTTAATAGGGCAAATTCACTACTTAATATGAGTGAGTGAGTCTCCATTGATTTCAATTTACATGGACCCGTTTCCATCAACAGAGAATTTGGCCCAGAATGTTCATCTTAATTGGATTATATTTTATTAAACACAAAAGACCTCTCAACCTCCTGGGTCACTTCGTCAGAGAATTGATGATGGTCTGTGTTTAATTATAACAGATTGTCTGACATAAAGAAAATGATATCAAATCATTGTGTGTCTCTGCTAACTAATGAGATAAAGCAGATACATTTACTCCTCTCTCTTGATTTTAGTCAGATCTTGGAATGACATTTTTAAAGCAACTGGTAAAGTAAATAAAAGTGAGGAGTTGACTTATAAGGCCATTTCTGAATAAATTCTTTAGGAATATCTGCTCCATACCAGATGGAATATTATATATAATTCTGACCTATATTTGGAATAACAACCAATTCTTTCCTTCTCGTTGGAAAATTGCACTCTTGCCCATCTACCATAAACTTAATTAAGAATGGAGGAGGGCTGGATACTGTACAAACAAATAACCTTGTGAAATAATGGAAAAATTCTTAGGTGTTTGGATATAAAAACCTTATTAGTGAATAGAAGTAGGGTCTAATTTAAAGATTTTTAATGATGGCATCCTGTTACAAATTGTCAATTTTTTCAATATTGCCTTGAGATAGAGAAGTGATAGAACTATAGAATTTGATTTATATCATTGTCACTCTTTTACTACTGTCATATATTGAGTGCATCTACACGAGACGCTACATCACCATACCAATGAGCTATGGTGACATAGTATCAAAGGGTATGAACCCTGATGCTGAGCTACTCTGTAGCAGCAACAAGCTACTGCACAGTAGGGACAGAAATGACCATGTGCCACTGGGACGACACAGTAATGGTGATTACTGCTCAGTCACGCACACGTGTAGAAGTACCAACTGAAAACAGTGGTTAATCTCATTTGAGAATTCCATTTCTTTAGAAAAACTAAAATACATCCACAGTAACACATTTAATTATGAGATCCTGGGTTTGTCTATGTGTGCACATGCTGCTGCACAGGTTTACTCCAGAGTAAATTACTCTGGAGTAAACCCATCCTGGGCAGGCATCTACACATGCCAATTTGGGAGCAGATTTGCTGCTCCTGGCAGCAATCTGCTCCTTCCCCCTCCATCCCTGCACTGGACCCCTGCAGCATCCAAGGGGAGCTCTAGTCTTCCCCAGGTGCTAGCCCAGGAGCTGGTAGGGAACACAGGGCCAGGAGACAAATGTCTCCTGCAGGGGCTGGAAGATTGCTCCCTGCCCCTGGGGCTGCCTGGTGCTGGGGCAGGCTCCAGTGGTGGAACCTTGGTGGGAGCAATGACCCCCTACTGCAGCAGCAAAGAGCTCCCAGCCCCCTAGTCAGAGGCAGGGGACTTAGAAAGAACTGTTGGGGAGGGGCAGGTCCCATCCCCCTTCCCCAATCTGCCACTGGGGCATCTAGCAGTGAGTCCCTGGCTGAGTGGAGATTCCCAATTGTCCAGTTAGAGTACAGGCCTGGGAAAAAGCTGCAGGACTGGGACTTTCCCATGATCAGGACAGTTCCCAGCCATCCCCAGGCTTCACAGGGAAGTCTGCATGTGCAGCCTAGAGCTGGCTAGGGTTAATCTCATTTTGGCTGGGGACAATTTCCCCCTGCCCCAGCAGCAGGGAGCTTCTATCCCTCACTCTGCAATCATGACCATGGATCAAGTAAGATTGTCTGGCACTTAGCATACCACCCACCCCAGCTCTCTGGCCCGTGAAACTTCTCGCTGTGCTTTCCAGCCTCAGCACAACCCCCAAATCCACTTCCCCGCTGCTCTCAGGCACTTGGCACAACCCTCTTTCCTCACCTACTTTCCAGTAGCTCTTCCAAGGGCACAAAATCATTAGTTATATATGTCTCTCTCTGAAAACTAGAACCCAAATCTCTGGAATTCAAGTTCTTTGTCTTGATCTCAAAGCCTCATGTAATATTCTCCACAACTCTATTTTTGTCTCCTTTTTCCACTGATATGGAGTTTTCAGGTAAAATAACTTAGGCCCTGCTTAGCGATAAAAGGTAAACTCAAAATCATGTCTGGTTTCAGGTTTACACCAAATTCCAGCATGTTTCTAGTAACAGAAAACCAGTCCCACAAACACTCACAAAGTTCATCTCAATTTGCTGTATTTTCATTGAAGCTCGTTTAAAAAGATGATACTTGGCACCGCATACATAATCTTGATTCCTTGGCAAACCATTCTCATTAAAATATACTCACTTTATTAAGGAGAGAGAGCAATCTAATCTTATCCTTTATTCTGTGGAATTGACATGTGTGACCCTATTGTATTCCCATTAATACGGAATATAGTTTGAGTACCAGAGAATTATTCCCACCATATTGCTTATTAGAGGACAGGAAAATAGGTATATATTCTCTTTATCAATCATTTTAGCTGGTAATGTATTGGCTAAGGCAATGCATTACTTTCCACCTCCACATCATTCCAACTGACTAAACTTACAGCCTGGTTTTTATGAAAAAAATTGAGTGTTGAAGTAGAATTGTAAAATAACTTGGGCTGGGTACCAGACAATACCTGGGTTATATTTCTTAATTTGCTACAGCTTTCCTATCAGATTTTGGGCTATTTACTTTTGGGAGCCTTTTGGCCTCTCTCCTAAATAAGTAGGTACTAGAATAATTATCTACTTCAAAATAGTATTTTGGGCGCTCATTAACATTTATAAAGTACTCTTATATTCTTTGGATGAAAGACATTATGTAGTCTCAGGCATGACTATTCTAAATTAAAAATACCTTTGTTAGTGCTTTTTCCATATGCAACATATGCATTTTACTAACTACAACATTTCCAAACAGACAGCATATTGTATGTTTAGGCCTCAATCCTGTAAATTGCGTTGAACAGACAGACCTCAACCTGTATGATACAGGAGCTGGACTACCATAAGATTCTGACGTCTTTTACTCAAGAAAAGTCCCTACATAGCTTAAATTTATTTCCAAAAAAGGCATGAACTTGGGGGAAAAGAGCGAACTTCCAAAATGCAAGACCAAAAAAGATAAAATCCATTGAACCTTCTAAATTAACTAATTTTGGCTTATTACAGTGAACCAAAATATTTGAACAAATAAACATCATCTTCCTCTTATGTATTTATTCAAAGAATAGTAGTTTGATAAAATAACATTTTTTGAAAGTATCTCTAAAATACTCTTCACTTTTCTTTGCCAAATTACTATTAAATGGTATGAAAACTACATAGCACAGACAGGACTGTTGTCCTTAGAAAGAATAAAAATAAGGCTTCACAGATCATGGTGGATTTTTTTCTAGTTGTTCTAATTATAACAGCTATGAGAGATTCAGTTATTTATTCAAAACAACTTCAAGCAACTCTAAAGGTCCCAGTGTGATGTTTTCTCTTTTAATTTTCATAAAATGTTGATAAGAGTGGAATCAGACTAGTTAGTTCTCAGTCTTGACTTTGGCTTAATGTGACTGAAAATGTACTATTTGTAATTACTTGAAAGGAAACAAATTACCTTTAAGAGGAAAACCATAGGTAGAAATTACAGAAATTAGATGTATTAGACTGCTCTTATCAAAAATGAGTATGTCTTACATAACGTGCCTTCTATTAAAGAGAATATGCGAGTAAACCAATAGCAATAACATACAAGTGAGAGCATGGACTAGATGATCTAACATAATTTACCTTTTCCGATTTCTATGAAGTACATTTAAGGTAAATGACATTTTCATAGGAGTTGTTCCATGTCTGAGCTGTTGGAACTTCATAAGCAGTTGGGGGTTGGCTTTCATTAAACAAACACACAAACAAAAAACCCCAAAACAGAGGCTTTGGGGTTTGAACAGAAACAAAGCAACTAGAAGTCCTCATGCAAAATGTTAGGTCATGGAGGTTATTAAAGCTCTCATTTAACTTAAAGCATACATTCATCTCATTCATCATATTATTAACTTGAAGATGTGTCTGAATGGGACTTAAGCACATGTTACAGTGCTGTTCTGAACAGAAGTGGATAGTTAAGTTATACGAGCATATACATGTTTCTCTGAATCTGATACTGAACCTTCTGTGAAAATGGAAATGGAAACATTTTTCTCCTAAGTGGGCATAAAGCTTTATAATTAGCTGGATAAGTTTATACTGGACTCCATCCTGATAAGTTTTGGATGCCCATGAAAATGTGTTACGCTTATCAGACTTCTTCATTACACGATGGCATGACAGCAACTGTCCTATGCAATAGCTTGGAAATGGACCCCCTCACTACTGGAATTGGAGTAAAGCAAAGATATGTAATTACACCAACACTCTTTTCCATCTATATGGCAGCTATTCTACAACTTACTGCAGATAGACTTGCCTCTGGAGTCAGCATCCAGTACCACATAGATCGAAATCTCTTTAATATCAGTTGGTCCAAGATAACCAATACCTCTGTTACTGATCTTCAGCAGCCTGATGAATGTGTTGTGTGTGCCCACTCACCTGGAGAGCTCTAGGTTATTCTTGATTACTTCTGTAAAACATACGAAATGCTTGAATTCACTGTCAACTTCACAAAGACCAAGATAATTTACCATCCAGCCCATATCAACTATGCTCTTCCATATATTACAATTAGAAGGCAATCCTGGGAGAATTTTGAGCATTTCTCCTATCTGTGTAGCCACCTTTCCTAAGAAATAAACTTAAACAATGATAATCAGCAATGGATAAAATCTGCCAGTGCTGCCTTTGGACATCTCTGAATTGTGTCTTTGATGATCATGACATTTGGATTTAAACGAAACTTCTTGTCTACTAGCCTGTTGTCATCCTTATCCTTTTGTATGGATGTGAAAATATTATATCCTGTTGTATGGATGTGACATATTAGAAATAACTGAAAGCTTTGCAATATTACCATAAGTTCATTGGAAAAAACCTCCATAACAATTAGGACAGAAGAATGAATGCCAGCATTCTGGGTCAAGTGAAATCTACCAGCATTGGAGCTAGGTTTATAGGGCTCCATTGGACACGTTATGTCATACGGATGCATGACAACCAGCTCCTAAAACAGATTCTGTATTCCCAATACAGGTATGGTCACCACTTTAGAGGTGAGCAAAAGAAGAGATTCAAAGACACGTTAAGGGCCAATCTGAAGAAATGCTATATTAACATCAATACCTGGGAGACTCAGGCACTGAATCACCCCCAACTCCATGACAAGGAGTTGATCATTTTGAGCAAACTTACCTCACTATGGAGGGGAATAGATGACACAGAAGAAAAAAGCTATGGCCCAACATTTAAAAAAACACAACCTGGGTCTCAGTATGGAGGCAGATAGATGAGAGAAGACAAAGGGAAAGAGCTGTGACCTGACATTAATGGGATCTACTTCTTCCTCCCAAAACTACTTGCTATGTCTGCAGTCAACCATGGAGATTTCAGATCAGCCTCCTCAGTCAGTTGTGGGCTCACAGATGAATTCTCTATTTACTAGAAGACTGTCATCCTGAGAGACCTCCTATGATGTTTTGCCCAAGTAATTCAGGATCATTTAAGAGTGTCAGGTATGCCACCTCACTGAACAATATTAAACTTTCCAGATCCTCAGCTAAGATAAATTAATATTAAAATCAGAGCATCCCTGGTGCTTTACATCAGCTGAAGACCTGTAACAGAAGTCATTTTGAATGCAATCCACTCAGTCAATATGCATAGCACTGAAACTAGAAGGCTAGGTCAGGGGTGTCAAATATAAGGTCCATGGGCTGCATGCAGCCCATGGATCTCTAGACTAACCCCATGTACCACATAGGTCATATGCCAGCCCCAGCCCCCCATATGACGCACGTAACATAGGGGGGCAGTCTGGGGCATGCACTGCCAGACCAGCCCTGCATGTTGGCTTTGGGTCTAGTCTAGATCAGCCCCTGTGCCAAATTTCGATGCTGTGTGCAGTGTGCATTGCCACTGGCCAGTTCAACCTGTGCACCATGCACAGCACATGCTGACCCGGGGGCTTGCTTTACACAGAGCATGCAAACTGGATCCAATGCTGCATGCAGCACAGGGGCCTGGGGCATGAGCTGCATGCAGCATCCTGCCAGATTTGCTCTGCACACTGACTCTGGCATGTATGGGAGGCTTGGAGCCCTATCCATACTAGCCCCAAAGCCAGAGCATGGGTCCGGTCCAGAAGGGCAGCACATGCAGTCCACACCCTGGATCCCCTGGGCTGCATGCCACATGTTTGCACACCACATACAGAGCAAGTCCGGGGCCAATGTGTGAAGCATGTGATGCATGGGCTGGACTCAGTGCCATGGATGGCTGATCCCAATCTGTCCCAGAGGCTTGCCCAGCAACCCTTATCCAGCCCACAGGACTGGAGGATTTTGATACCCTTGGGCTAGATCATGTCTAACTTTGAGTTTGTATACACCACAGAATTTTTCCCAGCAACTGTATTATATCTTTTGGAAAGATATATTGAATCTCATTTAAAAAATTTTTAAGTCCACCACCTCTCCTTATAAGCTGTTCTAATGTTTACTTACTCTCATTGCTAGAAAATTGCATGTTATTTCCAGGATGAAGTATCTGGGCTTCATATGGGTAGACTGCATAGTGACTGAGGACATAAAATCTATCCTTACGACCCTGGGTTAGGGTGGAGACTGATGCAGTCAAAATCTCCCTACCATGCCATATCTTCATTATTACTCTCAGCACATAGGATCAAAGAGGCATAAAAAGCAAATTGCAGGAGAAGACCTACCTGCAGGAGGCAGATGTATATGTATACTTCTGTGGGTGATACTGGGGAGGACCATAAAGAGCAGCTGTCCTCCAGCTAGGTCTTTCCTTGACCAGCCACATACCCCCAACACAGTGCTCTTGTGGCTATGCTTCCTTAGGGCAATGAGCTGCAGGGAAGATGTCACAATGGCTTTCTTCCCTTTGACAGATGATGGGTCATTTTAGGATGTTTTCCACCCCTTTCATCTCCTTCACACATCACAATTTGAAAGCAGGGTATGGCCCTTTTTGCCTTGACTGCATTGGACAGTGATTCAATAGGATCTGAACTGTGAAGCCATCTCTCTTCCATCTCTCATACTTGGCCTGTTTATTGGAAAACTAGGTCATTTAAAACCTAATAAATCAAAAAACAAATAATAACCATAGCAACATCATACCCCACCAAGACAGTTATAATCTTAACATTTTGAAAACCCAGATGGTCTTTCAAAAACCCAGATGGTCCATCTTTTTTTCTGTCAGTTACTGGAAGACCAAAGTGATGTATCTTGCCTTTTTTTTCTTATTTGAATTACAGTAGTATCTATTGTCCTTGACACAGACTGGGGCCTGAAGTCCCTAGTTAGTGTGGACATGTCTACACTGAAAAATACGCTTTGCCCATCTGCTTCTGCCCTGTGTACTTGAAGCCCAGAATGAGGATACCACCCTCATCCCCACTACCCCAACCAATGCTTCATCTACAAGGTCATCTGTCCTTCCTACATTTTACATTTGTTGGTCACTAGAAAAAAAAAAAAGAAAAAATCCAGAGGACTGGGACTCCAATCCAGAACCCCACCTGCCCCTTTCAAGCTAACCCCTCTAACTGTTAGTCTACAGTCAGGCTACCTCTCGCTTGCTCACTTTCTGGCCCCAAAAAACTTCCAGCTCTGACTGCCAAGTGCCTCAGTTGAAAGGGTGGAAGGTACCATCCTTACTTGGGTAGGAATAAGAGATGAAGATAGCCAAGAATGGAGGTGCTATACCTCTTGGGTAACTATTCTAGTAACTAAATTTATATATAAAGGCAGGTACCACCATGGGTTGTGCTTTTGAAAGAAAGTGATTGCAACTCCTGCACTTTGTACTAGACATAATGCCATTAGTATGTACCAGGTGTTTTCAGAGCCTGCCTAGCAGGCTGAGCCCCACAGAGAATTTATATTGCGTTTCAGAGTTGAGTTTAGGAGTTGAGGATCCTCACTCTCAAATGAGGATCATAACAGAACCTTGGTGGGAGCTATGTGCCCAGCTGTTCAAAGTGGTTTGCTTCCATGCATATGCAGTTAAGACCCTTATGGCACCTACATTTTGGATCCAGTTTCCTAAGAGGCCTCTATGGATCTCAGCTTACGTGATGGAAAAGATGCTGGGCTGTGAGTAATGAGTCCAAATATAACTACTTAATGAGGCTGCTGGACAATGACCTTTCAGCTCACTCCACTACTCAAAGCAGAGACTGGCCAAAGGAAGGTCTTCACTGTGGTCACTGCAATATGGTACAGGCATATTTAAGTTAGTTTTCAGCTAGCAACCTCGGGTACTAGAAGCCACCTAGTTGGAGCAGCATGGAGCTTACCAGCCTAAGTATTTACCTAGATTTTCAGGAAGCTTTGGCATACCAGGCAGAGCTTTATTCTGCAACAGATACACTGATAGTAATACCCAGACTTGCAATTTTAAAATAAGCTCAAATAGGCTAACATGACCAGCAGTAGCTGCAAAGTAGACATAACCTAATACAGTCAGTTTGTATAGGGAGTGTGTTGATGTATACTGACTGCAATAGTTACTGGAGAACTGGTGGCAAATCCAAATATCACAAAAATACAGTTGGGCAGGCCCCTTTACCTCAAATATCAAGTAAAAGTTATTTCCTGCTGCCTCACCTACACTATCCCCCGAGATGCCACACTTCCCCATGCATTCTATGTTCCCAGAAGGAAATTTTTTTTTCTGTCCTACCCTTCAAAAAGAAGCTGTATGTTTTACCTGGGGGCATGTTATATGTGATAAAATATGGTAACTATTATCACAATATACTTCCCCAAAATGCCTGAACTGCATATCTTCTCTATTAATATTTTTGTGAGCTTTCCTCATTTCTTTTTCAGAAAGCGATTGCTTCTTGTTGCTGTTATTTACCTGTAATCATCAAACTATCATGGGCAAACCCATGGGCAATAGAAGCTATGTGATTCTCTTTTTAATGATCAGCAGGGTTCCTTTGTAATGATCAGATTAGCTGTACTTTAATCATTGTCTATTGTTTCAGTGTGTGAGAGAATTTCACAGCTCATTGACTGTGTTGACTCCTAATCTGCATGGAGGAAACAATGTTGCAGCTCATCAAATGTAATCAGCCACTAATTGAAAGGAAATGAAGTTTTACAATTATATGGCACCTTTCAACCACACAGGATAACAACGTGCATTACAAGTTTTGCATGCCAGAAACAGTTGACAGCATATGAAATGCAGTCACCTCAAGAGTGGGAATTTATAGTAATTATAAAGCAGCAACACCATGGAAAATACGGTAAGGGCAGGCTGTGCAGATAATTTTACTTACCCAAGAGTATTCAGGCAATACAGAAATACAGGCATAACAAGATGAATGCACTTCACTAAAATTCTGCCAAAAGGCTAGATATAATAGCTAATTTTAATAGAAAGCCCTTCCCCACCACCCCACCTGCCCTGGCCCTCAGTCCCATGAGACAGTAAAACCGTCACTTCTGTTTTTAACAAACAATGCCCTAAGCCATAGCCAACTTGTAGGGGTGGCAAGGAGGAGCATGTGCCCCCACGACTGGCCACTGCCAAAGCTGCCCCCAGCTTCTCACCGCTTGCATGCACCCCCCAGCTTGCCGCTGATGTGGCCCATGGCTTCTGCTGGTAGTCCCCGCTTGCTGCTTGCCATACCCTGCCACCACTGCCACCACCGGCAGCGGCTTTGGGCAGTCCCCGCTCACCGCCATGGTGGCCCCCAAGTCACAGGAGGCACCCGTTGTTCATGCACGGGGAAACCTCTGTAGTTCTTTGCTTATGCAGAACGCATGCGACACTCATCTGCCATGGAGAAATAGTAACATTATTTCTAGTATCAATGATTTAAAACCTGAAATCCAACAAACATCATGTTAAAGATATGCATAGGAGCATGTAGATATACTGTTGACATTAAGCTCCATGGACCTTAAACTGGAATATACTCTCAAAGATGGTTTGCGAATAGGAGCATAGCATACTTACAATTCTGATACAATGAAAACTAGATTACATGACAGATGGAACTGCAGAAATTATTGATCAGTGCTTCATTATGTTCCACTCCCACAGCACCAGCTCCAGTGCAGACCTGCAGATGGGCAGCTGCAGCTCCTGCCTCAGGCATGGGGGGGCAGCACATCCCGCTCTGGCTGCAGCTCCTGTTGCACCAGCCACAGATGGAGCCCATGGCTGTGAGGCAAAGCGTGGGTCAAATGGAGCCCCTGGCCATAGGGAGGGGCCCAGGCCCAGGTCCAGGCCCAAGCCCAGGCCCAGGCCCAGGGCCCCAATTAATCTTAATCTGTCCCTGCTATTGCGTACTAATACTCCATATATAGCTGTCCTCTTTGAGTTCCATTATTGCCAAAGGTTTTCTTTATGTTCCAGCAAGGAATATAAATGTCAAAAGTTTAAAAATTGCAAGAAAATGTTTGGGTTTTTTTGTCCTCTGATCAATTTTATTGATAACTTTCCAAGTCCTCTTTACTGGTCATTGAAAGCAATAACGTTTTCAATCCTGTTCAAAATCTTTTTCTTGAAGGGTTTTTTGGTTCCCCACTCCCTTTTACCAATTTAAAAGAAGAAAAGTTAGGGATGTGTGTTGCTAACAATTATTCACATGCTGTGTTCATTTCCACTGCTTGATTCCCTGAATTTGTTTAGCAAGGGAAACTAGTTTAGAGAGTGTTCATAACCACATTATTTCTGAATGAGTGGGATCCACATTCAAGTAGCTCCCTTGGGCATGTATACGGCTGGAATTTTAAAAGAGAACGGCTGTCTGCATGAATGAAAAAACATGCAAATACAAGAGCATAGGTTGTAGCCATGTTGGTCTAAGGGCATAGGCAGACAAGGTTCTTTGGATAAATCTGGTATCTTTTATTACAAATACAAGAATACAAATGCAAATACAAGAGCATGCTCTTAGATTGTCAGTACTGGAGTTACTGGGTGAATATTTCAGTATCTGAGGGTACATGGAGAAGTGACATTTAGATCTACCTACCAAGGGTCAGGTGGATCTAAATGCTGATTTGTGCAGCTGTTCAGGGGGTTTAACTTGGCCCAAAAATGGTAGGCCTGATCTAAGTTAATTCACCTACTCACCTTTCTGGGTAAACTAACTTAGATTAGGAATGAGTTAACCAGATCCAGCAAACACTGCACACATTTGGAGTGCAGCCCTGGGCTGGAAACACTCAGCTGCTCATCTGAACTCTGGGTCTGTGCTCCTCCTACCTCCTCCCACTCTGATAAGCCCCCAAACTCACCACCTCTGGATGGATAACTATCCCCTGACTACAGATCCACCAATCACCCTCACAGATCCACCAGCCTGTTGCAATTCTGCCTGCCTGAAAACGTTGAATTACCTACGCTATGTTCCTAGTGCAGATCCTGGCACCAGCGTGTCTGCATCTGAGACTCCTGATCTATAATTACATGGGTTAAAGTAAACTGCATGATCATAGACTGGGTGCGGTGAAAGTTTGTACACATCCCAAAGGATCCAAAGAAGGCAGAGTAGAGATACACCTTATAGACTAACTGAATCAGAGATATATAAGCTTCTGTGAGCAAGAGCTCACTTCCTCAGGTACTCTGGAAGGACATGCAGAGATTAGGCTATCAAATAGTAGGAATGATCTGCTGGCCTCCTTTCTGCATGTCTTTCTTACCATCCAATGAAGTAAGCTCTTGTGCACAAAAGCTTATTCATCTCTGATTCAGTTAGTTGATACAAGGGTGTGAAACATATAACCCATAGCCTGGATCTAGTCTGTGGAGCCTCTCTATTTGACCTACAGGGCTATCAGCATGCACTGGAAGTTGTGAGGCATAGCCTATAGTAAAAGCCAGAGTCCTTTGGCCCTTCTGGACATGAATGTCAGCACTGAGTTCAGCTCACTGCTGCTACCCCTGGACTCACTTGCCTGAACTCCACGCTGCCTCAGTATCTCACACCACCAGCACTAAACCCCATAGCACTGTCACTAGACCCCATGCTGCCACAACTGCGGGACCCCTTGCAGCTGCTGAAGTGGCACTGCAGCATCCCTTATACCCAAGACTGGATTTAGTCCACAACAAGCCCCACAGTCTGGATCTGGCCCAAGATCCAACGTGAGTTTAACACTCATGGTCTTTAAAGCTGCATCTCTCCCTTGCCTTCTGTCTGACTTCAAAATAGCATAGCCTACTACCTCGCTCTGCTCAAGGATTCACAGGTGCTTAAGTAATCTAGATTTTTTTTTACATATAAGTGATTGCTATATTTAGGGAAATTCCTGATCTCTTAGGGATGGATTGGGTCTTACATTATATACCTGCACAGGGTAAAAGGGCAATGAATAACTTCAGATGTAAGAGCAGTAGAAGGGGCATAACCTTAGCAGAGCCTTGGTTATATTCCAAATTGCACTAGTGAGCACAGTAGTTCGCAGGAGTGGTGTCATAATTTATTACAAGAAAGAGGCGTCATATTAGTAACTTTGCTCAGAGTGTAGGGAAAACAGAGAAGTAACTGAAACTTACAGGCTATGGGCTGATGCCTCCCAGAGCTGTCCCTGGTGTGTCTTTGTTTAGAATGAAGGCATGATCTAGCCTGAAACCAGTACTGCATAACTGATGGATTCTAGAAAAAATTATGTGTCAAACCTAAAAAGAAGTTGGGATTCAATAGCAGCCTTCAACTACCTGAAGTGGGGTTCAAAAGAGGATGGAGCTAGACTGTTCTCAGTGGTGGTAGATGATAGAACAAGGAGCAATGGTCTCAAGTTGCAGCAAGAGAAGTTTAGATTAGATATTAGGAAGAATGTTCTCACTAGGAGGGTAGTAAAGCATTAGAACAGATTCCCCAGAGAGGTTTTTAAAACCAGGCTAGACAAAGATTTGCCTGGCATGATCTAGTTGGGGCTGGTCCTACTTTGAGCAGGGAGTTGGACTAGATAACCTCCTGAGGTCTCTTTCAACACTAATTTTCTGTGATTCTAAATATAATAGTTGAAATGCAAGGAAGCTTTCCCGGAAAATGTGCATTCACATCTTCTGCATACTGACTGCACCAGGAGCCATTTTTTCAGTAATCTCCAGTAGTGATTCCCAAAGAACATCATGAAAAATTATATTTTATCAATATCAGATGCCACCTCATCTGGCCTGTGAGGCTATAAGAGGTAGGGTCGTAGGTAGTATGGCCTAGGGGTTAGGCCACTGATGGAAGACAGGAGGTCAAGCGCTGAGTCAGGGTTTTGGAGCTGAATTACCAGATCCAATGGGATAATCCACTGGCCCAAGTCAAAGAAAAGAGGCAGGTTAGAGTCAGGAAACAGATCCAAGGGGGAATCCAAAGCCAAAGTCTAGGAACAAAGCCAAACTGGGTGTCTAGAACCAGGAAACCAGGAGTACCAGATCAGGGAGGCTTACCAAAGAAGACCTTGGTCACAACTGCTGCCAGGCCTAGAGTCTCTTGCCATCGCTGTAACTAAATAGGTATGGTGTACTCCTATCAGCCAATCAGGAAGCCAGCTGCTTAATTAGATGGGGCAAACCTTGTCAGCCAGGAACTCAAGGCAGGTGTGGCTGCCTCAGCAACCAGCCCACTCTGGGCTGCTTGCTAGGGCCCCGATAGAGGCTCCCCATGTGTCCAGAAATTTGGCAGTCACCACTCCTTCACCACCAGATTTTCAAGCCCCACATAGTGGGATTGGGCCCTGGCTGGACTGGCCCTGCAGAGCCAAAAGTTTGGGCACCATTGTGTAAGTCTATATATACACTTGTTCAGGTGTAAGAATGAGGAGACTATCTTACTCTGGTTCCTGTTGTACATTCAGTATGAAGTTTTTGACCTTTCTATTAAAATACAGTGACATTTTATTATTGAGGGATGTGACCACTTGATGATTTTAGTTAGTTTCCATAATGCCTGCTTAATCCCACTAGTGCCATCAAACACTTTATGGGAGAAGGTCACATTTCAAAGCCAAGAGAGAAAGCTTCCATTCAGGTAAGTTACTTGATATTGTGAAATAACACCAAATACCAAGATAAATGAAATTTATATAGAAAGTACAAATCATCTCAGACAGGCTAAATATAGCTCACCATGCTTGTTTAAGCATTTCTTTTCTGTATGGGAAAGAAAAAGATTTTGCTTGTTGGTTCATGAAGCCAATATCTGTCATTTGTTACTAATCTGTATTATGGTAGTTTTTAGGGCTTCAACCAAGTTTGAACTCCATTGTACTAGACAGTGCACAAACTTATAATGAGATGAACCCAACCTGAAATGCTCAGTTTAAATAGACAAAACAGACAAAAAGTGTAAGGGGAAACAAGACATGAAAAGTCTTGTCAATGGCAATTTAGCAGTCAACAGTGGAGCTGATAATAGAAACCAGGACTCCTGAACTATACTACAGAGCAATCAGACCATACTGCCCTCATGTATGCACATGCATCCCCATTTTTTACTGATGTATTTTCCCTTAAATAAATGCATTAGCCAAACATAGCCAGACTTTTAGTACAATAATTAGTACTAATCTTGATCTGAGCCCATTTCACCAAGAGGCAAATAATATTACAGTAATACAATAATAACAGTACAATAATAATCACTGGAAAATGTATTTAATTCTCAGATAAAAACAATATTAAATTGGAGAGAATTACATCTCAGTAATTTATGGAATAAATCAGGGCGTAAGGATATTGCAGTCACCACCTAAATAAGCAATGTATCTCAGGATATTCATCTTAAAAGAAGTGCACATGTATTTAAAAAAATATGCTGTGAAAACAGACAAAAACATAATTCTATCATCTACTACTGCCATGCAAAAACTAGTGCTTGTGTCCCATAATAAAAAATAATAATTTAATTTAAACACATAATTTCCTTTGGCTAAATTACTTGTTTTTAGAGAGAAAAAAATCACTAAAGAATAGAGTTAAGGCTGCCTATTTTGGACAACCATTTTCTCTCTCAGTGATGGGCTTTATTTACATTTGAAGTAATGGGAAGTCAGAAAGCACTGCAACTTTGGTTAAACTGTACTGTCATCTTCCCATATGACAAAGTAGCTGAAATGAGGCTTGACATTCAAAATTCAGCTCCACTATACTATGGAAGAACTGTTCCAAAATACACATTTTTATAGCTGTTACATTGCAGTTACTCAAATAAAAATGCTTTGTCACACTAACATTTCCATGAGGTAATACAGAACATCAAACAACCATGTTCCCATGGTTCCTGCAGCACTGTTTCTTTTCTTTCTGAAAGATCTAATAAAGGATTGTTGTTCTTTTTTGATGAGGAAATCTCAGAGTATTTGTGAAAGCTTGAAACAATACCTTTCTAAATTCCAATATATGTTAACAAATTCCTTTAAAATGCAACCTCTGACTATGGACTGCTTTTATAGAGAAGGGGATGTTGCTACTCAGTCACTTCTTTCTGTATGATCTTCTGGTAATACAGATGACCTAAATCAACATAAATATAACCCTGAACAAAAGTTGCAATGGCTTTGCTACACTCATATAGCTAGAGGAGCAAGTGGATTTAACAGTTACTTAGGTCAACTGCATATTTTCATAATCTTACAGAATTGGGCCCGGTTAGCACTGCTGTTCCGTATTGATGTGTGGAAGGTCATTCATAAGATGCAAAAACAGACCTATATATGTGAAATGAGAATAGATGAGCCTTAATAATTTATTTATTTTTTTTAGGCTCTAGTCTTCTTTCAAAAGTTTCTGGTCAACCAAAAAGAGCAGAGCAAGCTTTCTTAAGGATCCGGCTCAGAATGAATTTAGCTAAAGGGATCAAACTTCATCCTTCCATTTCTATCTGCAATTTTTGTAGCCTAGACAACACCGAATTTAGAGAAATATATACATGTACACATTTTATTTAATTTAATTTGTGCATTTGACAACTCCTTGCTTGTAAGTCCTGATTCTTCCACTCAGACTCACATGCTTCTTCTTTTTGTGTCCTGTCTGAGATTGTTGATGACAGATATTTAGCAGAATTTGCAGATTTGTTAGAATCTGACAGGGCCGCGATGTGAGCGCTTCTGCTATGGCTGTTATGGCAGTTGGAACCATTGGACTTGCAATGAATCACATCAAAGGAATAAAGAACTACTTTAGGTAGTATGGTGTAATTGTGCCTTTAGTTAGTTTCCCATGTTTTGATCAGTCTTTCACACCATAACAGGGAGAAAGTAGTGCATTTTCTAAAATAAGATAATTGTAAAGCAGAAGAAACTGTCAGAGGGACTAGGGGACAGAAACAATATCTGAAATGGTTTTTAAACTCATTTTCTAAAATCGACTACATGTCAAGCTGGCAGTCCCCTTTTTATCTGATGTCACATAATCTTAAAATCCACTTCCTTAAAGTAAATTGAAACTTGGATGCTGCAGCTGACTTTTTTTTTTTTAATGTTTCCAGCCAATGCATGAGAAAAATATAGACTAGTCTGTGAGGTTGCAGAAAGTGGCCAGAAGCACTTTGTTGCCCTTGACCTTGTCTGAAAGCTAAGTTTCCAGAGACCTCTCTCATTCTGAGAACTTCTGAGCAAAAATGTATTAACAATGAGTTCTGGTCTGTATCATCCTGTAAGACCACTCATCTTGCAAAGGAACGAAAACAAAATTGCTTGCTTGCATAATGTACAATACCATTTTCTTTTTGTTCCCATGGTCTTTGGTCTTGGTTAATAAGCTTATCAAAATAATATTGGAATGGCACCAGCTTTGCTTGAAACAAGCAATTCTGCATCTTTAGAAGAAATTACAAAGCCTGTCTCTGTTTCTTTCAGTTTAGTTCTTTATTTAGTGATTTGATGATAAATTTATTAATTAAACTATTTAAATTATTGGCAACAAATGAAGAAGATTATGGGTTAGAATTGTTCACTGGAGACTCTTTTGGCTTAACCATCCATTCCCTCTGTGGGGCTTGCTGGGATGTGTTCAAAATAAAAAGTTCCTCTGGAATAACTCCTATTTGCACTCAAGAGTAATTTTAGTAATTTTTCCCAGTACTTCAATGCCTGATCCAAAGTTTCGTAAATTTCTGTGTGGTCAGAGACCTCTCATTCTCCTGACAATGCCTGCCTCTCAGCAGTCTGCCCTCTCCTGGACAGTGGTTCTCAAATTGCATCCACAAAGGAGCAGTCACAAGAAGGGAGATGGAGGGAAGGAATGCCACAAAGATGACACACCACCATCCCAACTTTTTGTCTAGACTTGCAGCCTTCAGGAGTTAAAGGTACCTTGGTCACTCAAGAGTGCCAGCCCTCATAGAAGGTTGAATTCTATCCTGGATATAATTCAAATTCACCAAAGAGAAAATGAGGAAAAGCCTGAGACACTGAAAAGGATTTTCATAAAATAAAGGCACAACTGTGAATTGAAAATGCCCACCAGTGCTATGCACTCATTGCAACTACACATGGCCGTGTCCTAAGATTAATATTATTTGTGCATTCTGTGACATTAGAAAACAGAGGATGTTGTTCCACCATATCGAGGTTTTGTAACTTTAACTGGAACTGTGCCTGGCTTCTGCTGTTATGGAAGCTGAGGATATGGTTATATTTTCCCCCACCTACAGAGTCCATTCCTTTGTAGCACTTATATCATCCTGTCTAGTAAGGCAGCTTTTCAGGCCTATATTTAAGCAATAAGACATGACAGGCAGTGCATTTTCCGATGATTATTGTATGCCTTGGGTGGTGTTATAAGGCAAGAAGCTGAAGACTTTCCTTTAAGTGTCTTTTTCCTATTATGAAATGGAATTTATAAATCAAAAAGGAGAGAGTCAGACCCCTGCACTTAAAGGGCGTTATTGACATGGCCATGACATCATTGACAGCCAGTTAGAAAGCTCCATTTATGCTCACACTTTTAAAGCCATTTTATAATTTACTGTATAAGGAGAATTCTACCTTCAAACCATGCACTGACATTGTAAGGATTATCTACAGAGGGCACTTTAGCTAATTAATTTTCAAATATTATCAATTAATCTGAACACAACTCAGAGTGAGGCTTTGATTATTTTGGCTTTAATAGTGTGAAGTGTTCAGAGTTTTAATATGATTAAGTAAAGCAAAAAAAAAAAAAAAGCCTGATGCTTCTAGCTTCATCCTACTCCCACTGAACTCAACAGTAAAACTCCCGTTGACTTCTCTACAATGGGAACATTTAACAAGGCTACTGCTAAGGTTTTTTATTTTTGTTTTTATTTGTACTATTGCTTTAACAGAGTTCTAACCCCATTAGAATCTGGGTAACTTGTATTATTTTTTTGCTGCATAAAATAAATGGCACTAGGTATGTACAGCATTACAGTTAGTCCAAAACAGGCTATTAGATGATGAATGAGGAGATAAGGTCCTTCTCAGAGTATGCACAAAGACATTTAGCCACTTTTTCTCTTACTATGAGACTTTGGTCAGATTTCTTTTGTTCACCTTTTTAAATACATATATACTATTTATTACAATAATGTTATTCTCCAGACCCCTAAACTATAAACTAAAGAGAAATCAGAGGTAAATTGTTTTCTGTCACTTTTAATCACTAGTAACAATAATGCAAAAATAAGATATCCTGAAGATAACAAGATAACTAATCACCCAAGACTTCTTGGATGATTTATTGGTACAAACCAGTCTGGAATATACCAGCATTCCAAACACATAGTGATCTCTGTGTATCTCTCTATTCCATACTTGCTGTTTGCATTGTGGGATCAGACAAAAGATTTGGAAGACAAGACCATTCCCTTTTTTTCCATTTAATCGGATGTATACTTCTAAGCACATTCCCCTCACTCTTCCATTATGAAAGGTCACACAGAACAGCTCCCTTTGGTTTCTGACATGTAATTTTTCCATCTGGATAACCTAAAATTAGACTTGTAGTCTGCAACCTCATTTAACCAAAACAAACTATGCTAAAGCAAAACAGTGTCTCCTAGGGGCCTCTACAGTCTTTACCCAGGGCTCAGCTCACCACAAAGGGTGTCAGCCACAAACATTTCACAAGTTCAGCATCCACAGAGGCTAATCCTATCTTGTGAAGTAAAATTGTCTTCTTTTGACCAGCAATATGGTTTCTGGCTTTCTCTTCTGTCCTTCCTACTGCAACTTGCCTATGACATGGTCATCAGAATTCATGTCAGCTCACAATACATATTTGAAATGACATTACAAGAGTGGTGGCAGCTTTCCTCCGAAACCAGCTACCCAGAAAAGCACGATGTCAGAGCCCTACGTATACAGGTGCTTCATGGCTGTTTAGGCAGCACAAATTTTAACCTCTTGAAATTTCATGTACTTTTCTTGCTGAATACAACAATAGGCAGATCCTTCAATGGAACTATTGCCATTTAAAAGAGCAGAGGATCTGTCTTCCATTCTCCAACTGTCCATGAAATGAGGAATTTTGGGGGGGCAATATTCAGACTTTTCATACTTTAAGCAACATGACTGGATAATGTTAGACTGGGTTTGATTTAGAATTCAGTTTCAGAGAGACAATAAATATGACTTTTGAGGAGCACCGCTTGCTTTTGCTGCAACTGTTCAACGTGGAACAGTCTTTGGTATAATTAGTCATCTTTCTATTGTTCATACTAATTTACAATAAGAGTAAATGAAATGAACAATTGGGAATGTCCACCTCATGCACAGTAATATCTGTAGGCATCTTCTCGCAAGATGTGGGTATTTAGTACATTTAGGAGCTTCTTATTCCACAACCCAATTTTCTGCATTATGGGCTCTTATCAAAATGCTTTAATATCTAGTGGAATCACTTCATACCAAAAAATATACCTGAAATTGTACTGAAACAACATTTAAGCTAGGGAGTACAATAATTCACAAATAATGGCATTGCAAGTTAAACTACCCAAGAGCAAGAGACTGGCTCTATTATATATCCATATTGACAATTTTGTTTTTCTTTTGAATTTGCAATGAGACAGCTATTTGATTAGGTAAGTGATGAATGAATTGGCCTCAATTAAGATGGACATATAGGGCAAAGCCCAGGAATCTGGCTTTCACTCTAGTAATGCAACTTAGACATCTCCTCAAGTAGAAAGCAGGAAAAAAGAAAATTATCTCCCTTGACTAACAAGCTATTTTAATACCTGAAGTGGCAATGGTAGGCCCAAAAAGTAACCTTCTACAGGAAAATAATACAAGATTATATGCATGCTCTAACTCAGCCTCCCACTTGCATGATTATTGCATTGTTCACACTTACTAACTGTGCCCTATGGTGAAGGGAAGCTATAGCATGGAACAAATTTCTGTGTGCTGAACAGGTGATAGATCCATAATGTATGGCCTCTTATAAGAACTCTCTTCTACTGGCATAATAGCTATTGCTACAAAGCTGGAGGGAGAGTGGATTTGACCCATAAAGGAAGCTTTTTCGTATAACTGCAATGCCACCTCTGACATTGTTCTGCTGTTGTTCAAGACACTACTTTTATGATTACTGACACTATCATCAAGTCAGTATATATATTGTACATGCAGATGTGTCTCAAAAATAAACATTTTAGGAGGATGCTGTGATTTTAGTAACATTTTACCAAAAAAAATATCTGGGGTATATACACGTTGACCTAATTCCTGGGTGAAATTTATTAGGAATTAAATTATGGAAATGATCTACCTCTTCAACCCTAGTGCATGCACAGACAAAGCAACTGTTTTGGGAGTACTATAACTGAATAAGAAAAGGAAAACATAAATAAAATAAATCCTTTGAGTTTCTCTGTCAGGTCTAGTTAGTACTGGTTCAAGATTTGCTCTTTAAAATACTGTTATGTATACAAATAATTCTAAACTGTGTAGGTGAGGCAGTAAAACAGAAAAGGACTCCACATTTTCCAGAGTGCTGCTGTTTTGTATTAAAGGAGTTTTGAAAATATGGTGTCCAATGATTCATAATTTTCTCAAACATGCTTCAGCAATTTAAAATAATTTCATCATACTTATATTTGACCAGTTTTCTATGCAACTTCCAAATCAAAGGCTTTTGAAACATTTTCGGCATTACATCTATGCCCAAACTACCATATTTACTCAAATCCAAGATGAGGTTTTTCCCATCAAAATAACGGGGGGGGTGGGGGAAAGCCTCATCTTATATTTGAGTAATGGGGCAGGTGGAAGCTCAGCTCCAGCTTTCGCTCTAAGCTGCCACCTGTCCTGCACTAGGGTGACTTGTGCAGTGGAGGACGGTGCTTGGAAAAGGAAGGGGAAGCATGGGAAAGACCATACGGTGGAGGTAGGGGACTACTGGGGGCTGAGACTCAAGAAGCTAGGGTCTAAGGTGATGGATCTGGGATGAAGGGTCTCAGCAAGATAAAAAGCCAAGGCAGGTAGAAGCCTGGGCAAGGGTTTTGGAGCCAAAGGGGCACAATGTTGATTTGGACATACAGGTCTGCTATGAAGGGACCACTGAAAGTCATCTGTGAGGCATGGGCATGATTATGGGACTACCTAGTATTCACGATTCTAACTTCTAAGACAACTAAAGCCCTCTTAAAGAGAGAGTACATCTGTGGAGTGAGAAATAAAGAGGCAAATGGCACCAAGGAGTAGGGTATCCTGGCTTTCATAGGTAGCCTCCCCTTAATATATTTAACTGTAAGTCATGTCAGGACAGAGAGAGGAAGCAGAGGAGAGAGAAAGGTTGGAGAACACAGATAGCCCAGTCTGGCCATTAGGAACACTAGACTCTAGGGAGGTCAAAAACCCAAGCTTTTTACAGAGCCTGATAAGTTTGTGCATCCTAAATGAAAAGAGGCACTTGTTTCTATTTTTTAAAAGGAATTCACTGTCATAAAGTGGAATTAATCCTGCAGCACAATAAAATCCTAGTAGCTTAGAGACACTGGGTAACACTGTGAAGCTTTATTAGACTGTGGATATAGCTAAATCTTCTAGGAAGTTTACAAATAACAATTCTGAATTGGGCCACAACATTATAAGGCATTTTAGAGAAAATGAGTGAAATGCAAAATCAGATGTGGGGAAAGATTTTATTAGATTCTTCAAGGTTTAATCTTTTTTTTGTTATACTGCAGTTAATCCTTATTTGAGATCTGCTGCTGTCTAAAGTGTGAACAAGTCTTTGAGTACTGTGGCCAGAAATTTATCATAGTGGATAGTTAGTGGGTTTAATGCTGGGCTAGTCCATTCTTTTTGTTTGAACAAAGGCTTTGACTCTACAACACTAGCTGCAAATGGAACTGAGTGAAATCTGGATGGAGATCATTCTATCTGGTCATAATTATATTTTTTCTCAGTCAGATCATAGAGTCCCTTAAAGGTTTTCTCTACCTCACACAATATTTAATTATGATCTTGTTATAAGGATCCACAATATTTCTCTTTCCAACCATTTTCTTAGCAGATCATATATGAAGTTCAAGGAATTCCTAAATATAAAACTCTTACAAACAATTAAAATATATCAAATTCCTACATCATACAGACAATTTGAGAAAAAGAACAATCCCTGCTGTGATTTGTATCATACTGTAATTGATACCTTGTTAACCAGTGGGCTTCAGCTCAGGCCTCAAGTCAAGAAGGGTAGTCAGAATCTGGCCCTCAACATTTTTGGACCAAATTATTATACCACATCATGTACTAGTCAGACTATGCATCTCAGTTGCTGCTTATCAATAGTAGAGTCACAGAGAAGTAGGGCTGGAATGGACCTCAGAGGTCATCTAGTCCAACCCTGTGCCTCAGGAGTATCATCTCTATCCAAACTATCCCATACAACCATAATCTACCGTCTACCTAAGATTACCTTCATCACAACATACACCTAGCGTCATAACCTGACACAGGTAAAGCAGAGAAACCATGGCAGCCAAAATCCTGCTTCTAAACAAAATGTTGTCAATATATGCTCAAGAGGTCCCAAACAGAGGGCCATGCCCCCTGCTACAGAAGAATCTGGCCATGGGGTAAAATTCTGGCCATGGGGTAAAATTCCTTCCTGACCCCAAATATGGTGATTGATCTGACCCTGAGCAGAGGGGCAAGACTCTAGCTAGGAACCTCTGGCTTTGCTCCTAGCAAGAGAATTGGCATACCCCAGTTGAAGTCCCCAGCCTTAGCTGTAGTCAAGACCCAATGCCTCTGAGCAGGTTTAAAAACAACCCAACACATATTACAGAAAAAAGGGGCAGAAGAGGTAAGCAACCAGCAAAGCCCAGAAGCATGGAAAATGCCCATGGTAGAAAACAGGCATAGCTACACTTATATCTTCCCTAACTAGTGGCTGCCCAGCCTCCTGTTGAATGTCTCCAGTGATGGAGAGTCCACAACTTCCATAGGCAGTTTATTTTGCTGCTTCACTATTCTCTCTGTGAAGAAGTTTTTCCAGAAATGCAATCTAAATATATTTTTCTGGAACTTTGAGCCATTTGTCTGCATCTCCCTCTTTGCAGCAAGAGAGAAAAGGTGATTTCTATCTTCTTTATAGAAGTAGTATATGAAGACTGATACCATGTCTCCTTTTAAGCACCTTTTCAGCAAGTTGTCTATGCCTTTTTCTTTCAGCCTCTCCTCATATGACTTGCCTTCCATACTCTTGATCATCTTTGTTGCCTGCATGTGGAATCTCCCTTCTCCACTTCCTTTTTAAAATGTAGAGTCCAGAACTGCACACAGTAGTCCAGATGAGGCCTAACCAGTGCCAAATATAGAGGCACTATTACCTCCTGTGTCTTACACATCTAATTCTTCTTTTGATGCAGCCCAAAACCACATTGGCCTTTTGTGCAACTGCATCACACTACATACTCATGGAATCTATGCTCTACCAAGACTCCCAAGTCCTTTTCCATAGAGCTGCCATCCAGGTAGGTGTCCCCAGTTTTGTACATATGTTTTTAATTATTCCTCCTGAGGTGTAGCACCCTGCATTTACCCATATAGAACTTCATCCTTCACATTGGAGGATGGACACATTCCATCTTCCAATATATTCACAATCCTTCCCGGTTTTGTGTCATCTGCAAACTTGGTCATGACACGTTCTATGCCAGAATCCGAATAAATATTGGGACAGGATGAGGGGAGGATGTGGGGTCAAGCTGGGTAACAATCTAGTTCTAAATCATTTCTTTATACACATAAAGTAAAATAATTTCTAAATTAAATTTTCACAGCAATCATTACCTATATGGCTAGAAAACGAAAGATCTATAATGCTTATTGCAAATGCAAAGTGGAAGAGTCAATGGCTTGTTGTTGAGTGTCTAGTACAACTCAGAATTTGCCAACTTCTCATTTTAATTTCAACTTTTGTGTTCTCATAACAGGTTATAGTATTTTTAAATTGAAGTGTATTCTTTGACAGACTAAAACACTCTTCGATTGGGTAAAGTGATGAAGAATTTATTTTTCAGGCTTTTATTTGGATGGGGACCAAACCTATTGTAGGAGAGTACTGAATAAGTCTTGTACAACAGGGACCACCCAACATTTGTCTACATGAATTTGGAAGTCAATTTTATATTCTTCTGCTACAGGTCTGTTAGGAAATTTATATTGAATACATGGGTGGGGTGGGATAGAATCCTTCCTGTTTGCTTAATCACATTCAGGGCTGAACGATGATCCACAGTGTCTGATTCTCTCCATTACTCTTTCTAAAATTAACTCACATCTGACATTATAACATATGTTAAATATTATGTAAGTGGTCTGTTCTATATTTGACTTATTCAGTCATAAATCCTGGCACACATACTAAAAAATGAGAAAGAAACAGAGTTGTGAGAAAGCTTTTGCGTACAAAGTCAAACTGTTAAAAGCTAGACTTTTTGAAATTTATAAAGGAGCTAAAACAATCCTCTAATAGATTATATGTTGTTAGCTTTCACTATCACTGAAATATTTTGCCAAGTGAATATCCTTTTTCACTCTACAGAAATGAACTTAGTGCAAAGCATTATAGAGAGCAATTTAAGGGCCAAAAATAATTTGTGTCCTGTAACTTTCAATATGCCAGAGGACAGGTGTAACCACAGGGAAGTTCATCTACAAAGAACTGAACCAACCTTTTTAAAACTAGGAGCATGAGCCTTAAAAGCTTGCATTGTGTAGTTCAGACCCAAGTTCAAAGCAGGATTGTCTAACTAAGCCTCCCATCCAAGTATCTTTTTAACCTGCTCTTGGGATGGAGATTCCAGTTTCTCTACATAGATTATTCCAATGCTTGACCACTCTCACAGTCAGAAAGTTTTTCCTACTATCCAATCAAAATTTCCTCTGTTGTAGTTTGAGGCCCTTGCTCCTAGTCCTATACCCTACAGAAACAAAGAAAAGTCTGTCTCCATCTTCTTTACAATTACCTTTCAGGTATTTGAAAACCATTATCAAAACCCACCCCCAGTCCCTGCCCTCTCACTGTCTTCTTTTCTTCAGCTTAAACAGTCTTTCAGTCATTCCTCTTAAGTCATGTTTCTGAAGCCACAAATAATTTTGTCACTCTCTGCTGAACTCTTTCCAAACTGCACACATTTTTCTGGATTTGAGGGGACTAAACAGGACAAAGTACTCCAAGTGAGGACTCACCAGTGCTGATTAGAGTGGAAGAATCACTTCCTTGATTTGCAAGAAATGCACCTGTTAATATAACCCAATATGGTCTTGGCTTTTTTCTTTTTTTTTGGCAACAAGAGCACACTCTTGGCTCATATTAGGCTTTGGTCCACTGTAGCCCCCAGGTCCTTCTCTGCTTTATTAAAGCCTAGCTAATCATGTGGATACACAAACATATATGAAACACTCTCTTAAAAGTAGTTTTTGAAGTAGTTCCACCCAAGGAGATGACTCATATGCTTAAAGTTCACGTATACTGAAGTGCTTTGCTAGATCAGGGCTTTATGCATCTGGCAAGCAGCTATAATTTCCCCCTGCCAATTCTCACAGCCAGGGCAATAGATTTTGTGTATCTTGCAAGAATAAAGCTGAATGAAGAGTGCAAAAACATACAACCTACAACTCCCTTGCCTCCCTGCACAACACTCCCCCCACCAAAAAAAAAAGCCCTCAATCCTTCATTATCATTGAATTCTACCCTATGTTTCTTTATATTCTAGATTTCCTGCTGGCTTAATGGGGTGCCTCAAACTATCTTTCCAGCTGGTAATTGCCTGGGGTAGAGTTGTGTTACAAATCCCTAGACCACCGCAGCATAAATGAACCAGAGCAAACCACTGACTTAATTAGAATATAAATTTCAGTTATGTGTATCTGCTAATTAGAGTGACAAAGTAATAAAGTAGCAGGAATTAGTATATACAAAAATATTAAAAATTCTCCATGTCATGTGATTTTGATCAGACTGAGATCGGAAGATAGAAATAGAAGCTATAAAAATCTTAGCGGCAAAGACTAATACTGTAATACTATCTTCAAATAGGAGCTACCCTAACACAAAGAACCACTGTTACCTTAAATTATTCAAAACTCTGGGATTGTGGGGTTTGTCATGGTAAAAAAAAATGGACCAACACAAACAACATGTACCTCTTCCTAAACTTTCCCCAACATAGATGCATTGTTAAGCACATGGTAAAGAAGGAAGGAATAGGATAGAAGGAAGAGTGGAAAGTAGAGGGTCAGAAGGACAATATTAGAATACACATGCTACAAAGGAAAAACATAGTCCAAATGGCATAACCTCCAAAATGTGCATAAAATTCTGATAAACACCGAGGCTTTCAACTGGTTTTCTAAATGAAATTTCCCATTTTTCTAGGCTTACTTAATACTATTACTTTAATTTAAGCATTTCACCACATTATGGGCTAAGTTTCCTTTATAGTCTAGCTAGAAAGTCAAATATCCCATTCAACCTGGCTTTTCTGAAGAGATCTTCAGAGACACTAAAATATACTGAAATGAATGGTCTTCATTTGGGGGAAGCCACATTTTATTTTGACTCAGTGTTGTGCATTTCCTTTTCCTTGTGTCTAAGTTGACAGCAACACATGGGGCCACATTAATTTCTTCAGGGAATTCCCACAGATATAGACAGGAAAGATAAAGGAATGGGAAGCTACAGAAGCACAACAGTTGGGATAGCCTAAGGTATTTAAGTGCTTATGCCCCATTTAAATCTTGTGGGAATTAGGTGCAACAATATTGTTGGCATCCAAAACTGGAGGACCAGGGAGTTGCAGCTTACACCACACTGCACCAGCTCTACAGGATCTTACCTACACACTCTATTACTATGAATGTCATTTCTTGACCTGGCACAGCATTTTAGTGGAGAGCCCTTCCTCACAATGGCCATATTTATGAGGTACATATCTCTCTGTCCTGTGAACTGGGATTACCACTACAACCTACAGCATGGCTATGCAATGGCTAGTCTACCTATCTAGAATAACAGCAAGGAATTAACGGATTGTAAACCCATCATTATTTAGTATCAAGGGCCAGCTACATAGTGATTCATTCCTACTTTCAAACTTCCTGCATGGAAAGGGCTCTTTGTAAAATGCAAACAAAACCACAGGTAATCCAATTTTTAATATAGTGACAGTTATCCATGATCTACATTTATATCTCCCTTATATCAAATTATTCCATATCCATAATTATCCCCCAATTACATGGTTATTTATGAACAGAACCAAGTCCAAACCACAGATAGTTTCTCCTCTCCTTGGTCAATTGTGCTTAAGTAACCAGTTTCATAACATTCAAAAGCCACAATAAGATTTTCATATGCCAAGGTTCACACTGCCATATACCAACATACTGTAGCAAAAGACCAATCAGAGGCATAATAAAGCAAGGCATTGTTAGTGTGCAACTTTCATGAAATTACATGTTTACATTCAATTACATCTGGATGGCTGAAGGGATGGTTCACATTATGACCAGACACTCTTATGTTGAACTACTATAAAAATTGTGAAAAAGGTTTGCCCTCATTGTTAAGAATTAGAAATATTTTGCATTTTTGTTATTACAATATGACATATGATTCATAATCCAATGGCCCACAGGATTCTGTTTTTAGTCAGCACAGGCTGAAGGAATAAAAACTAAATATGCAACAGCCTGTTTCATATTTGTTGACAGGCAGCTGATCCTTCTATATATGTCATGTATACACTATTGCTAGAAACAGTTAAAATAAAGCATATGTGGATTTTACAGTATTGGTATAATGTACATATAGAAATTGCCATAATTACAGCTATTATGGCAGGACAGTAGCCACCCTACAATTTCTTGCTGCTCCCCTTTCTTGCTACCCACAGCTATAACTAGAGCCTCTTGTGCCAACTTGTTTTTATGTAGAACAATATTTACAGATATTAAAATATGAATTGACCGGATGTTGACTTGTTGCATGGTGGCTTGAACAGAGGGAAGGTGTGAGAAATTACAGGGTTACAATATAAGGAAAAAAAGGGAAGAGCAGTAGTCTGGATAGAGGTAGAAGGTACCTTTGAGTCATAATTTGAATTAAAAATAAATTCACTACCAGTCATAAACTGACAATATCAAAAAGATCAGCCATTCCAGTTCTACTCATAGCATAATCCTTCTCTTCCACTAACATATGGCACTATGTAAAAATGAAAAGAACGCTCACAAACTGAAGCTTTACATGCCCTAGTCCTATATTCCTTATAAAACAAACTTAACTACACGTTTAATGCACAATACATAAAATCTCCAGGAGACACCCAACAAGATATTTCCATTACATAAGACATCAAGGAAAACAAATTAAGTCTGGGTGGGTAGCATAACTAGGGTGGAGTGATAATGATGAAGTATTTATATATGGCAGTGGGAAATTGACTGGATCCCTGAACTGTTCATGTCCAGATGTTTCAATGTTTAGATTTACTTAAAGGTGTAGAATGTTTGTAAAAAAAAGTGTTATTTTTATTGAGGTGGAGAGGCAATGAATGAAGGGCCTGTGTGGGAGGGCTAGCCATGATGAACAACAAAAGCCATTCTGATGGTTGGACTAGTCTGGCCCACTCCTGCTCTTACTTATAGCCACCCATTATCTTACCTGCCATGCCTTGAAGTACTATTTCTGTGGGAGGTGCCCCATGGTCCCGGAGTGGTGCAACCTTAATCTGTGTGTATTTTACTAAAACAGTGAAGTCTGGCCAAGCTTGGTAGGCTCCAGTTTTAATTGTTTCCTGCCTCCCCTTTAGCCACACCCAGTCTTTGCAGGTGTCACTAAACTGAGATTTCTCCATAGAGTCCAAAATACAGCCATTCTGCGTACACACAAAAATACCAATACAAGATCAAATCTTCACTCACCACTCAGAAAATACTTTTTTGCCCTTGTCCACCATGACTCCCCTTACTCTGACTCTAAATTCCCTAGTAGCCTGCCTGGGATCTCTTCATCCTTTCCTTTCTGTGGCTAGAGCGAACCCCTTTGGTCTGAGGATGAACCTTTTATACTAGTAAATCTTTCCCCTTTCACCCAGCTGTCACTCAACCTAAGCACAGGGGCTTTTTAAGTCCTTGCAGGTGTTGTTTGCCTTGCAGCCTTTCCCCAGTAATGGAGCAATTGTTCCCCATTACAGGCTGCTATTGGGTGGATTCCATTGTAACAGGTTTTCAACCCTCACACTCTTTTCTTGAAAATATTCCTAAACTCAAGCTAGTAACACATATGCATGCAGCAGCTTTACTAGTTGTCAGAAGTCACAATCCAAAACAAAATAACTTTCCTTGTGAAGATTCTGCAGGATAGTGGAATTAGCTGACACAGTACAAGAACAAAAATCTGTTGCAAAGAGCTGTTCTTCCTGACTTTTCTTGTCACAAATTTAAGTAAAAGTAATACAAAACAAATACAGGTGTAGAAAATACATAGAAAATGAAGAGAGCCTTGTTAGACAACAATAATCAGTCCCCTGTTACTCACTGTGGTATGCTCCATGGCTTTTGGGTTAGCATACTGACTTCAATGATTCCTCTTTCATCTCAAACAGCTCTACTGGTTAAAAAGGAATCTCTGCTATAAGCTACAGTTTGCCCTCAGTCTATATATCTTATCTGCATACAAAAATTGTACCATTTTAATTATAGTAGTATAGACAAAGTGGTAACTTCTTCTAATGCAGATCAAATGCAGATATAAAAGTATTTATTAGGGGTGTGTGAAGCGGACCCTATTCGATTCGGATTCAGCTGAAATCAGGGAGAGTGATTTGATTAGTTGATTTGGATTACTGTCTCTGATTCAATTTGGCTGATTCTGAATCTGAAGATTCAATGCTGATTCAGAGAATCAGTGATTCAGACATAAACACAGTTTTAAATGTTTTTTCTACATACCTCTAGGAAGCAGGCAGTTCATGAATGCTGCAATGCTGGGGCAGATGGAGCATCCCACAGGAGCATGGGGTGGCCCTCCACATGCTCAGCGGTAAACCCAGAAATGGACCAGAAGTACTTCCGGTCCACTTCTGGATCTGCTGGGAAGCGCATGCCCCCCTCCACTCGGCGATCAGTTGGGGACCCTGGGTGCCCCCCAGACCCAGGAGGCACCAGTCACTGAGGCGGTGGGGTGCAGGGAAAGGGGGCAGTGCACTCTCTGGCAAGCCCAGAAGTGGACTGGAAATGCTTCTGGTCCATTTCCAGGTCTGTTGCTGAGTGCACTGGGGAGCCCCCCATGCTTCAGTGGGACACCCAATGTGCCCCAGCATCACAAAATTCATGCACCACCTGCTACCTAGAGGTAAGTAAAAAAACATTTAAAGCTGTGTCTATGTCCAAATCACCAAATCTTTCCAAATCACTCTGAATTGATTTGGAGGGCTCTGATTAGATTTGGAGAGATTAGAGAGTCCTCCGATTCAATTTGGTTTTGGAGATTCAGCCACCAAATCGGGCCAAATCTCCTCTGGATCAAACCAGTGACCAAAGCTTCACACATCCCTAGTAATTATATCACTATAGCACTAAAGATGGGAATGAGTGCATGAGGTATCTCTATACTCCTAGCATTTGTAACCCACGTGTCCCCAAAATGAGTGCCCCCCACCACCAATAGAAGGGGAAAGCCAGCAGGGCACATGTGCTGGGGTGGAAACTGCATTTACTTGCAGTTCCCTCCCACCTATTGTGTCTCAATAGAGGAGGGACAGAAAGCGATGTTTTAACCAAGTACAATCTTTAATATGGGTGCATATCTATCTATCTATCTATCTACATATATAAAGGTAGTGAACTAAAGTGACTATTTACAGGTTATAACTAGTAAAAGCTGCCTTAACCAGCACCAACTTTGACAAGCTCAGGAGGCTTGTCAGTGGGGCCCTAAGGGATCACGACCCCAGGGGGAAGGGAGTTTGAAACTGCTTGCTCCTCAAGGGAGCAATCCTCAATGCACAAGCTAATTCTATTCTATCTCGGAGGAAAGGCAGCAAGAGGTCACAGCAGCCCCCTGGCTCTCCAGGGATCTAGCAGACCTCCTGAGGCTAAAAAGAAAGGCCTACAAAGGATGGAGGATGGGATTCACCTCTAAGGAGGAATATTCTGCACTGGTCTGGTCCTGCAGGGAGCAAACCAGGAAAGCCAAGGCTGCAACTGAACTCCAAGTAGCTTCAAACATCAAGGACAATAAAAAGTCCTTTTTCAGATATGTGGGGAGCTGGAGGAAAAGCAAGGGCAACATTGGATCCCTGCTGAACCAGATGGGACAGCTGATGCCCAGGAAAAAGCCAACCTATTAAATGGGTACTTTGCATCTGTCTTTCATCAGTCCCATGGGACGCCCATGGCAACTACGGGACAGGGAGGTCCAGGTGATGGAGATCCCCTGCCCTCCATCAATGCTGACTTCGTGAAGAAACACCTTGAGAGGCTGGATATCTTGAAGTCAGCCGGCCCTGACAATCTAAACCCCAGGGTAATCAAGGAGCTGGTGAGCATCATAGCCCAGCCTCTGGCACTGATCTTTGAAAACTCCTGGTGCTCTGGTGTAGTGCCCAAAGACTGGAAGAAAGTCAATGCAGTGCCTATCTTCAAGAAAGGGAGGAAAGTGGATCCGGCTAACTATCAGTCTGACCTCTAACCCAGGGAAAGTCTTAGAAAAGTTTATTAAACAGGCCATCCTTAATAGCCTGGCCGACGCCAACATCCTGAGGGATAGCCAACACAGGTTTGTTGTGGGTAGGTCCTGTTTGACCAATCTCATTTCCTTTTACAACCAGGTGACCTATCACCTGGACAAGGGAGAAGAGATTGATAACATATATCTTGACTTCAAAAAAGCCTTCGATCTGGTATCCCATGATCACCTCTTGGCAAAACTCGCCAATTGTGGCCTTGGGTCCACCATGATCTACTGGCTGGGGAATTGGCTCTGTGGTCAGACCCAGAGGGTCAATCATCATGGTACCCTGTGACCAGTGGGGCCTCCCAAGGCTCTGTCCTTGGACCCATATTGTTCAATATCTTCATTAATGATGTGGACATTGGAGTCAGAAGCAGACTGGCCAAATTCGCTGATGACACCAAACTTTGGGGCAAAGCATTCACACCAGAAGACAGGAGAGCGATCCAGGCTGACCTGGATAGGCTCAGCAAATGGGCTGATGAGAACTGATGGTGTTTAACACTGAAAAATGCAAGGTTCTCCACCTTGGGAGGTAAAACCTGCAGCATCTTTACAGGCTCGGCAGTGCTACACTGGCTAGCACTATGGAAGAAAGAGATTTGGGGGTCATCACTGACCACAAGATGAACATGAGCCTGCGATGTGATGCTGCAGCTAGTAAATCAACCAAAACACTGGCTTTCATCCATAGATGCTTCTCAAGCAAATCCCAGGACGTCATTCTCCCCTTGTACTCGGCCTTGGTAAGGCCACAGCTGGAGTACTGAGTCCAGTTTTGGGCTCCACAATTCAAAAAGGATGTGGAGAAGCTTGAGAGAGTCCAGAGAAGAGCCACACACATGATCAGAGGTCAGAAAAACAGACCTTACCAATGACAGGCTGAGAGCCATGGGGCTCTTTAGCCTGGAAAAGCGCAGGCTCAGGGGTGATCTGATGGCTACCTAAAAGTTTATCAGGGTGACCACCAGTACCTAGAGGAACATTTGTTCATGAGAGCACCCCAAGGGATGATGAGGTTGAATGGTTATAAACTCCTGCAAGACGGTTTCAGGCTGGACATAAGGAAGAATTTCTTTACTGTCCGAGCCCCCAAGCTCCGGAATAGCCAGCCATTGGAGGTCATTCAAGCACCTATATTGAACACCTTCAAGAGTAAATGGCTGTGATCCTATGACCCCAGCTGACTTCCTTCCCTTCGGGCAGGGGGCTGGGCTTGATGATCTTCCCAGGTCCCTTCCAGCCCTAATGTCTATGAAATCTATGAAACCTTACAAGCTGGCATGCTTTATTAACTGGCATGCCAGCTTGTAAGGTAAAAGCAAAACCAGAAGTGCCCACTGTGCCCCAGGGGGGTTGGCAATGCAGTGGGAGAGGTGGCGATGTCCCAGATGCAGTGGAAGAAGCTGCAGTCTGAACAGGCAAAGACGCCTGTTTGGGCCTCTCAATTAACCAGCATATCTTGTTATCCAGCACCCCCCCATTCCCCATGGGTACCAGATAACAAAGCTTTTTCTATATATACACACCCAAATACAAACAGTAAATATAATGGTCTCAAATGATACGAACAGGTAAATACAATTATAAACAGCACTCTAAAATAGAAGGTATACAATTAATAGTTAATAAGCCAAAATGCACAGCATGTATCAAACAATCAATAAATACTGCAAGCTATAAGACACAAGAGTTCTCTAGTGGCTCCCCTCCTCTAAAAGATTTCTTCTTCCTGCCTCTTCATTGAGGCTACCTTCCCCAAGTGTCACTCCCCAGTGGGAGACCCATTTCCCCACTGACCCATGTGTCCCAAGGAGCTGAATGGGGCAGCTCCCTGGCCTGGCTAAAGTTTCTCCAAGGAAGGCTCAGTCCAGGCCTCAGGGGAGCAGTGTGACTCAGTCATGCATCCTTCTTAGGGGGAGTTGCAGGCCTGGTCCACCTTGTGCATACCCAGGGCTGTGCTGCTCTGAATGCTGGTCCCCGTGCTCAGGAACCACTCCAGTCCTTGAGGACCCACTGCAGGGAATAGGTCTCAAACAGCCCATCCCCTCTTCCTCCTGGGCCTTATGCCCTGCAATGACTCACCCCATGGCAGCACTGACTCCTGTGCCCGGCCTCATGCTGTGGTTGAAGACCCGAGTTGCCTTGCTGAGGATCCCCAGATCCCAGTCCCTTGTGGATCCTCCATGCACTGATGCCTGCACCGCAGCCTGGCCTCGTGCTGGGCTTGGAGACCCAAGCTGCCTCACTGCAGCTCCCAGGGTCCCAGTCCCTTGTGGACCCCCTGTGCACTGATGCTTGCATCACAGCCTGGCCTTGTGCTAGGGTTGGAGACCTGAGCCACCTTTTTGTGGTTGCCAGGGTCCCAGTCCCTCACAGACTCTCTGTGTAGTGATGCATGCACTGCCTACTGCTTCCATTCAGTGGCGGAATCTTTTGGGCTCTTCTGGGCAGCTGGATATGCCCACTGGGCAGCTCTCCCTGCTCTTCTTGGCCCCAGGACCCTTTCCTTCTTTGTCCCTCACTGACTGTGCTGCATGCTAGGTATGCAGCTGCTTGTAACCCCTTGTATCCCCTTCTGGGGCTCCACCCCAAGAATGAAAATGAATGAATTAGGGGGGCTGCAATGGCAGTTCCCAATTAATTCTACTCCTGCCCTCCCCTTAGGAGTAGAGGGGAAGTGAACTCTCCTCCTGGCTCCTCCCCTTCTGGTCTCTGATTGGTGGGTTTTGTCCCACCAAGTGTATTTGTGGTCTCCTGAGCCCAGAGAGCAGGGTGAAGGCTGGCAAGCCCACCACACATTCAAATGGGAATAGGGAGAAGTTGTACATTGCATACAATCCATCCATTCCCCACCCCCCTCAAACAATAGTACCCTAAATGGTTAAGATGCAGAGCAAACCTAAAGTATTTGTAGCATACATATCAACATAGTTTGTCACACAACCTTTCACTTTAGATGTTTGAGTTGTCAGAGAAATGAAGAAAGAATTAACTCTCTGGATCCAAGATAGGATTAATACAGTCAGTACTATTACATGATTTGTTTACACGTCTTATGTCATGGGTAAGAATGATAGTTTCAGTGATAATAATATTTATGAATGCCCCATGGAAAAGTAGACTTATTAAACCTGCTTGTAAAATACATATTACCATCTTTAGATAATGTATTCCTCTGAAGTCTAAAACTGTAGGAGAACGGAAGTCTAAGTGACAATATTTCAATCTTCTTCAGTAGAAGTCAACTAGGGAAGAACAGAACGCAAACATCTTTTTTTGCATTTATTACTTATGGCATCTCCTTAATTACAGTCTTTTTGGCTGAGTTCCTATTTTAACTTACAGATGATTCTCTGAGTATTGGATTCCTATAACATAGTATAGCACACAAGTCTCTTTGTGTTTGATCTCCCATTCACCTATACAGCAAAGGTTGGCTGAAAGGAGGATCAAAGATTTCTCAACTTTCTCCCACCCTATTTTCCCTGATGACAATTCCACACTAGCATTTTTTGTTGGGCTGTAAATTAGTTCATGCTTGTGAACACCTGAATAGAATATGTGAGACTAATTAGCAGGGCATTTACAGGTAAAACTTGTAGCAGATATTTTTCAGTTCAGCAGAATGTTAATATTCAAGTGAAGAGTTGAGTAAAATCAAGCTCAGAGGCAAGGGGATTGAATACAGGATAAAAATTTCAATCATCTTCAACTGCATACTAATGTTTTACAATGAATGCCATCAAAAATGAGTGCTTACCATGTGATATTTCACATGGGTTTAATGTGGTATTGTCCTGTATTTTGAAAGTCAAATGTCAAAGTTAGTTTAGCTGTTTCTGTTTCTGTACAGCCATGCACTGAAAATTAAACCTGTGTGAATAACAAGTTTTTAGATCAGTCACCAACCCAAAAAATTGAATAGAATTTGACTTAGGTCAACCTCAAATGCAAATATATTGCTTTTTCCATCAAATTAACAACAACAAAACCAAAAATTTGTTTCAGGGCAATCAAAATATTTTGTATTTGAATTATTTAATCTTTTAAAAATAAAATACCTCAATTTCAAATAAAAGAACCTGTTTTGAAATGTTGAATTTGTTTTATACTCCCACATTCGATTCCCCATTATTTCCCAGTGAAATTATATTTTTTAGTAAATTTCGTATTGATTGAGAAAGAAATTACTTTCTCTTTCTCCTTCAGCTGCTCAATGGACACTGGACTATCACTATTCAGGGAATAAACCACTATTGATGTTGAGTAAAGGAGGCAGAATTGTGCCTGAGCTGAGAGATTGACTTCTATTGATATTAATAGGAGCTGTATTTGTGCACTATAAACAAAGTCAAAGCCCAGTTAGATTTAGGGTCAGACTTTAGGGGAAAAAAACTGTTTTGTAGGTCACAACTGCCAATAAAAATAATAATGACAATAAAAAAACTAAGTCAGTTTCTTGGTTTCCTTCTACTTGAACACTTCTAGTTCTCCTTATAACCTACTAAATCACGACATTTGGTAGCTTGCTTTCAGCATTTATTGATGTGTTTCACTGAATGCTATGATTTTGCAACAGGAATAGATCTGTTCATATTTCTTCAATTGCCAGAAATAATAAAATAGTGAAAAGGAAGAGGAAATAAAGGAACATTGGAAATGTGAATAAAATGTAAAGTACATGATATAATAAATCAAGGACCACAACAATGATATTTAGATTGCTGGTGGTCCATATGTTTTACATATTATGAAACCATCATCATAAACAATTTTAACTAAAGAATACAATTCACATTCTTACTAAACTATCCTATATCAATTGTTTACAGTTTTCTTTTCAAAAAGCTTTGTTAAATTGAAGACAGCATGAACAAGTTGAAACAATTCATAAAGAAAAAAAGATTCCTATTAAATAATGTTAACTTCAAAGGAAACAATAAGTAATCATCTGCAGAGGAAAAATTGTGAAAGCCTCTTTTGAGCCGGTTAAAAACTGGCAATTATCAATTTCATTTTGACATGAATTAGGGGGAGGAATATTACATGTGAGCTTTAATCTTCTAACACATGCTTTATAACAAAAAAATTAAAACACCTTAAGATACTCTTTGGTGAATATTTAAATAGCCTGTACTAGCTCAAACATGATCCATCTATGGCAAAACTTTCTACAAAATATGCTCACTTCACCTTTTATTCATTCTAGCTACAGATTCTTAAAGTCATAACTGGTTGTGTTACACAGTCTAGTTTTCATTGGGTGTGTCTACACATGCAATTAATGTGCATGAACAGTTTTTTCATGCACAGCACATGGAGCCCAGTCAGAGCAGCCCAGGCTGGCAGGGCACCCAGGGGGTCAGCTCAGCTGGGGGTCCAAGTGCAGTGTGGGGGCTGGCTGAGGCACACTGGTGCTTTAGTGCAGGGCTAACTGGAAGGCAGATCCTGCACTGAAGCACACTTATGCCCCAGCCAGCCACTCCACAGCAGGTGGAGCCGGGGGAAGCAGCCAGCCAGTGTCTACATGTGTGCTGCTGGGCATGAAAAACCTCTGCCGCAGGGTAGCACTTGTATTTTACAAGACCACCCTACTACAGAATTTATAAGTGTTGTGTGCCCTAATAGGGGCACACATGTAGATGCCGAGACATTTACTGCACAGTTAATTAGTCAACTGTGCAGTAACCATCTTGTGTAGATGTACCCACTGTATCAACAAATTTGCAATAGCAATGTCAGCATATGGCAACATGTAGATACACCCCATGATCCTTACGTGTTAGTATTAACACATAGGGCAGCATACATACATGAAGATGAAGTGCTAACTTCCCTAGTAAAGTGCCTCAGCTTTAGCCTGGTAGGAACCTGAGAATTTGGAAGGAACTCTAATCTCCATGCCTATTCAAGCCATTGAAAGCATTAACTGTGATGCAGAAATCTGTCACACACAACTGATTTTAGAGTGACTTAGTTAAAGGGAACCAAACAGCTGTTTTGTGACAATAACATTTTGATCACTAATGTAACTGATTTAAATCAGTGGCTTTAAGGTGAAATGCTCTGCATCTCATTCATCATTCCCCCTGAGCTATCCAGAATCATTTGCTAAACACTATGCAACCATGTCAGATTTAATTCAGCATGAGAGCAGAATTAGACACCTCATATATAGGAGTCCCTGCACAGCTCTGTTACTACTGAGTACTGTGTGCTTAATGCTAGACACACAGTCGTCTGTGACAAAACATCACTAACATCACTAAGCTAAGCTAAGGGACTAAGCTAAGACTCACCCCCAAAATAATCAATCATAACAACAGCCGTTTGAAAGGTGACTCTTACGTAAAAAGGAGTGGGGGGAAAGGGGTTGTAGGTAGGAGTGTGCGAAATGGGCCCTATTTGATTCAGATTCAGGTTTGGCCCAAATTGAGGACAGCAATTCGAATCATTGATTTGGATCACTGTCCTTGGTTCAATTCAGATGAATCCAAACCTACAGATTCAATGATGATTCGGACAATCAGTGATTTAGACAGATACAGCTTTAAATGTTTTTTCTACATACCTTAAGGCACTGGGCATGGCTCATGAATGCTGCAATGGAGCATCCTACAGAAGTGTAGAGGGGTCCCCCGCATGCTTGGCAGCGAACCCAGAAGTGGATTGGAAGTACTTCTGGTCCAGTTCTGGGTCCTCCAGAGAGAGTGCTGGGGTGCCTCCCTGCATCCACCTGGCTCAGTGATTGGCCACAGGGGTACCTTGGGTGCCACCAGCAGGACCTAGGAGGCACCAGTTGCCAAGCCAGGAGTGGGTGGGGGACCCCCAGTGCGCTCTCCAGTGGATCCAGAAGTGGACCAGAAGTGCTTCTGCTCCATTTCCAGGTCTGCTGCTGAGCTAGCTGGGGAGTCCCCAGGCCAAAAATCCGTTGAATCCAATCAGGGACTGAAGCTTCACACAACCCTAGTAGTAGCATGACTAAGCTAATTTACCTACTAGATCATAATTTTTATTGTGCCGTTCCTTCTATGCATCACATTGGATGTTAATCTGATGAAGACATGATTGATTTCCAGAGTGTCTCAATTCAGAAGCTGTTCAGTTACATAAACCCAAGTTAATCAGCACTAAAGCCTTAATTTTATGTTAGCTGAATTTGTGACCAGTCTGTTACGATTTAGGTCAGGAGGCAACAGTCAACCAGCATTGTCTAATAAAGATATTCAATTTTCAACCAGTTGATGCTTAACTTCCTCTATATAATTACCTCATTATTTCTATGCACACTAATTGATTCTCTAAGGATCTATATTTCTATTTTATTGCATATCCAGGATAAAATGGAGAAATACAGCAAATTCAACAATACTTTTAGCTTTGCCCATATCTTACTATTATTCCAAGAGAAGTAGATGCTTATATTGCCACAACTCCTATTACTATTTAGATATATTCATTCAGGGAAAAAAAGGCCAGACAGTCTTTTCCATCCCCAAGTTTGCTACCTATGGAATGGGAGGGATTTGTTGTTGAAAAATATTAAAGTAGCAACAGCCAACTATGGGAAGCCCAAGTCTGTGGAAAGCATACAAGTATATTACACATGCATACTAAACAAATATTTCATAGCCAGTTGCACACCCTTTTTAAGATGTAACAGCTGAGTTATTAAGAAGCTAGAGCTAGGAGGAATGGCCGGTATACAGTAATTGTAAAGACAGGGATAATAGTACTCTTCCCTTAAGCAATTAATAACTCCTCCTGTTAAACAAGTTCCCACTTCCTACAAATTCTAATGCCTTGTCTAAACTGGAGTGCAGTTCCATTGATCTTCACCTTGTACAGACACTTACAGCAGTATAGTACAAATGGAAAATGCTACCATTATGAACTGTGAATATTTACTGTTCCATTTGCAATGACATAAATGATTGGTGCTGGCCATCATAAGAACTTACCTTCTTTATTCCTGTAACTGAAGAGCGGGCACATTGGCACCCTATGTGGGGTATTCTGTAGGATTCTAGAGGATGGAGCTAGACTGTTCTCAGTGGTAGCAGATGGCAGAACAAGGAGCAATGGTCTCAAGTTGCAGGAAAGGAAGTTTAGGCTGGATATTAGGAAAAACTCTCTCACTAGATTGATGGTGAAGCACTGGATCAGGTTACCTAAAGGTGTAGTGGAATCTCCATCCTTGGGGGTTTGTAACATCTAGCTCAACAAAGCCTTGGTAGAATGATCAAGTTGGGGATGGTTCTGCTTTGAGCAGGGGTTTGGAATAGATGACTGATCCCTTCCAACCATAGCTTTCTGTGATTCTATGATCTCTGTGGCTATTTAATCCTCAGTCTTTGTGCCAATAGTGTAAGGGAAGTTGCCAATTATCATATAGCACAAAAACAGAATAAATACTCATTCTCTAGTATTTGATACAAGGCCATCAGCTCCCTTCACATGTATCACTATGTAGTCATCACATGGTTGTAACTTTTGGTTACTGAGTTAAATATTTACAGTAAATAGTCCATTCTAGATTTTTTTGAAATGAGCCACAGTGATATTATACAAGGTCTGATTCAAAGGTCATTAAAGTCAATGAAAAGTTTTCAGCTCTCTACAGGACATTTTGGATCAGGCCTTTACTGGGTGATTATTCAGCTATTTTATCCAACATTGATGGTTCCTGTACTCATACACTTTGGATTCTCTTTTTAGTGCACTGACTGGATCTTTTACATCTTTCATTTCTAGGTAGGAGCCCAACGAGTCAGTGCTAATAGGTATGCTAATTCTTATTCACCAGAGTTCACAGTGCTGGTGAACATTTCACTTTGGAACTCTGCTTAAGGGTCTCAAGTGTATTTCAGCACACTCAGGGTACTAGAGCTTTATATCATTTGAAAGAATCCTTTATTTTTAGTGCTAAATCAACAAAGCTGTTAGTGTCATTTTCAGTCAGACTGTCATCTACTGGGAATTCAAAATTACACTCAGCTGCAAACTATTGACACTCCTCTTAACAAAAAAATGGTTTTAATAAATCTTTACATTAGTCTATGAGATTAAAAAAAAATCTTTACCATGAAATATACAAGTGTATAAGTGTTTTATGAAAGTTTTATTAACTTTACAAAAGAAGAATTGGCAGTGAACCATGAACATCCTGTACTCCTAACACGTGGTTATAAATTACATGTTCTTTCCAATAACATCTGAAAAAGAGACTGTAATTTAAATTTCAAAACCACTTGGCATACCTACTATATAGTGCTGACATGAAGTAAAGGGAGGATCTGGAGAGACTCAAACAAAGAGTGAAAATATAAAGACATCCTTAGCTAAAAAGCTGCTGATGAATACAATTCCTTTCCAGCTGGACAGGGATCAAGTACTTGCTTGTCATATCATTCAATGCACTGTTCAATCAGGGATTCTTCCTTTCAACAAAAAGAAAACTTAAGTGCTGCTAATCATCCCTTGTAGAACTTTATCTTGCAGATACCTTCTTTATGTCAGGATTTCTCAGTGACCATTGCCAACAGAAGAAGAATCAAAGTTGTTATTAAACAAAAATGCAAACATGCCTTCACTGAAGGGGAAAAGCAACCATCCCGTGTTTCCGCATATGAGATTTATGGCCACTAGCAGCTTAATATTTAGTGTGAATGATAAAGAAAATCCATATAAAGCCTCTGTCAAGCGTCAATAGAAGGCATTTGCACTTCTCATTTCTAGAGAAGTATGGTTGCTCAGCTTAAGACAACCTTTTTATTGTGATTTACTATAGTAAGATATGTCACTTTCACTCACTAGAGCATGCACTTTACCATTTCCATATATTGAAAAATGCTTTTGTGAATGGACCCATTGTTTTTTCTTCTACATTTCGAAATATGTTTGGAAGTAGGATAGGTGGTTTTCAAGGTTTGGAAATGCCTTTAGCAGTCAAAATAATACATATGTTTACAAAAATGTAAATTTTCTGCTAGTAGACTGGAGAAGTAATTGCATGCAACTCATCTCTCACAGTACAGGCTGGATAGAACTGGTTTTTCTGCCTTGCAGCAGTATATGAAAACCCAGAGTGAGAAACTAGCTGCCAGTTAGTTTAGTGGCTTAAATGGAACGCAAGACTAGAAAGGGAAAGCCAAGCCACAAATAACCATGCAGTGCTGTGATTCCTTAAGACCAGTAGTTAAAGCAAATGAAAGAATATACCCTGAGAAGAACAAGTGAGAAATGACAAAAAAGAAAATATGTACTTTCTGTGTGATGCAGAAAAGAGACTCTATTACAAGGTTCTTGTGACAAAGAATAAAAATCAAAAAGGTGTTCTGGTCTACCCAACAGCACATTTGCAATCCATACTAAAATTTGGTAATACCTACCCACAAACCTACTTCCACAGAGGAAGAAAAAAATTTAAAACCCTGAGTCAAGGAATAATCTTGGAAAATACAATATTGTAAAACAATATTGACAAGTAATTCTCTAAGTAGGATACAATTACATCATCTCTGGCAAATAAAAGGAAATAGTATTTTAGGACTGTAAGACGGGATGGGACTGAATGCATGCTTACCAAATTTGCAGATGACACCAAGTTGGGTGGAGTTGCAGACATTCTGCAAGGTAGAGCTAGGATCCACTATGACCTGGATAAACTGGAAAAATGGCCAACAATCAATTAGATGAGATTCAAAAAGGGTAAATGAAACACATGGGATGGAATAATTGTATGCACAAGTGCAGATTGAGGAATGATTGGATAGTTTGTGGTACTGGAGAGAAGGCCCTGGGACCTTCAGTAGACCACAAGCTGAGTATGAGCCAACAGTGTGCCCTTGTTACAAAAAAAAAAAAAATTAACAAAATACCCACCTACGAGTCATCCCAAGGCAGATAGAAAAACAAATGACAGAATGAAATAGAATATGAAAGCATAGCACTGAACTGGAAAAAATATCCAGAATGTATGTCTAGGAGCAGAGTAAAGTGAGGGATTACAATTACTTTGGTGCTAGAAACTGAAAAGTCCTGGAGAACAACCTCAAAGACTTCATCAGCTGTACTCCATTTGTGTATTGTACTGTGTCCCGGAGGCCGGGGTGACACCGAAAACTCACCGGCAGCAGGAGTCGATGCTCCAGGGAAAGCCGCACGGTTTGTGAGCCAACTCTTCATTCAGCTGCGGCTGGCCGGTGACATCAGCGGTGAATGCCGGCCGATGCGGATAAAAACGGCGGCAGCTGCAATGAAGGGGGTGGATGGCCCCGAAGAAGAAAACACGTAGACGGAGGAAGAGGAGGGTGAGGCCCTGCGGCGTCCGGGGAAGGACGGGGAGCCAGAGCAAGAGGAGCTGGAGAGAAGGAGCCAGCGGCAGTGGCCAGGAGTCAGCAGCAAGCAGGAGGCACCTGTGTTGGATAGCGGTGGAGTGAAGCCCCCGAGGGGCACCCACCAGAGCCAGGTGAATGCGGGGCATGGTAGGGCGACGAGGAGCCCGGAGGAGGAGCCAGAATGGGGCAGGGTTGCCACTGGGACTGCAGGTGCCCGGACCTATTAGGGACTAAGGTCCTAGGGACTAAGGGTCTAGAGCCAGATTCGGAGCTGGAGAGGCCCGACCCTTTTAGCATAGGGAAAAGGGCTAAAGGAGGGTGGCAGTGGGGCAAGAGGAGCCATGTGCCAGCTCCTCCAGGCCAGCTTCAGAAGGTGGCGTGAGGCCGGGGTGCAGGGGTGGTTGGAGCCCCGTGTACATCCATCAGGAGGACCCGGGCAACAAGAACCCATTAGTTGTTCCCCCCATTGAAGATACATAAAGACGTGGCAGGCGAGAGTGGGGGCGGCAACGTGGTGAAGGAACATCCGCCTTGCCCTCAAGGGTCCTGGGGCGAGACCGACATCTAAAGGACGGTGGCCTCAGGAGCGAACATACCCCGACGGGTACAGTACTTGGTGCATTGGCCAGGAATCGAGGTCTGGGACACCCAGGATGCAGGCATCTGAGATGGGTCCTGCTGACTTGATTGCCCAGAACCTACAGACCTTGACCCAAATTGTAGGGTCACAACAGAGGTAGATAGCCCAGCAGGGCCTGACAGCCTTGGGGATGCTGAAGATGTCAGCGGAAGCTGATCCTGAGGCCTTTATAGAAGCGTTTGAACAGCATACCATTGCAATAGGCTTGGATAAACGACTATGGGCGAGCCAACTTGGGGTGCTGCTAGTAGGCAAGGCCCAGGCGGTGTATAGGTCCTTAAATCGGAAAGAGGCCCAAGATTATGGGGCGGTGAAGGCCGCCATTTTGTACCACTTGGAGTTGAGCACGGAACACTGCCGGTGGCTCTTCCGAGCTCGTAAGGCGCCGGAAGAGAGGAGACTGAGGGTACTCCTCCAAAGGCTGCGTGATCTATTTGGAAAGTAGGTCAACTTGTCGGTGTGCATGATGGTGGGTTTGGTGGACAAGATCATCCTGGAGTAGTTTGTTAATGATTTGGAAGACCAAACCCAGTAGTGGCTCCAGCAGCATGCTCCGGAGACGTGTGAAGCGGCCTTAAAGGTGGCGGAAGCCTTCACGGCCTTGGAATGGTTCTACCCAGGGGAAGTGAGAGGAGTCGCGGGGGCGATGCCGGCGGCGAGAGATGCCGTGCGTAGGAAGATGGGATATCGGCCCCAAAGCCGGGATATGGTGTGCTATCATTGTGGGAAAGGGGGCCACTTCGCACGAGAATGTCCCATGCGGGGTCTAGGGAAGAGTAATACCCTGGGTGTGTTCAAGGGGACGAAGGAAGGCCCCAGAGATTGGAGTAAGGGAGAGCCGATGGATTGCAGCTTCAGGACGGCAAGTGAGAGCCCTGTGTGGGAGCGCCCTGTGGTTCAGGCATGGATAGGAGATCTACTGTCCAGGACATTTAAAGCCGAAACAGATCTATCATATTAATTTATTGAAAGAGTGCCGGCAACCAGAGGGCTGGGTGACCTTCGACGGGAAAGATGAGGGGCAAAATATCAAAAATAGTAAGGACGTGGGAGCGGTCCAAGTGAGTGGGGACTTGGAGCCAACACAGCGGATGCAAGTAGAGAAGGTTCTAAGAGAGTTCCAGGCTGTGTTCTCTGAGGAACCCAGATGGGTACGGGACACGCATCACACCATCCAGACCCCGCCGGGAGTGGTGATACGAGATCACTGGCAGCCGCTGCCATATCACTGGAATGAAGAAGTGAAAGCCGAGGTGGAGAAAATGCTGACACTGGGGTAATACAGCCATCGCGAAACCCCTGGAGGAGTGCCCTGGTACCTATCCGAAAAACAGATGGGTCTCTGCGACTCTGCATAGATTTCCGCAAATTAAACAATATAGCGACATTCGACGTCTTCCCTATGCCACAGGTCATCGAGCTAGTAGAAAGAATCGGAGCAACACGGTTTAATTGATTAATTCTCTAACTTCAGCTTCTATCCTTTGGATGTGTCTTTGTCTATAAGATGGACAAATTTTTGCTCACAGTATAGATTGTCATCAAATCACTTTTTATCCTTCTCTTTGATAAAATAAATAGACTATCCTCCTTGAGTATTTGATACAAGATGTTTTTCAATCCTTTAACCATTCTCTTGCTTCTTCTCTGAACCCTCTCTAATTTTTAAACATTCTTGAACTGTAGACAGTAGAGTTGTATGCAATATTCCTGTAGCAGCTGTACCAGTTCAAATATGTAGGTAATAGAGTCTCCATACTCTTACTTGAGATTCATCATCTTATAAATCAAAGGATTACCAAACAAAAATCACCCACCACTCATTCTAATTTAAATTTATTCTAAAAAAGAGGTGGCTTAAATAGATCCCTTGAATAGTAAATTAAACTGTATTATTTCCTAGCAATTTGTTACTTTGAGCTTTGGCAAGTTTATTGGCCAGAGTTAGGGCAAAAAGAGTTGGTTGGGGGTGAAAGAATGGAGGAAAAATTATACAGCAGCAACACCTAGATCCTTTAAATTGCTCTCTGATATTCAAGTGTCATGAATAAGGTATATCAATTTTGTAAGAAAGTAATTTTTAAAAGGCATTACCTGGATTTTGCTGAAACATCTCAGCAATTCAACTATGAGAGTCACGCATGCATGTCCTGCAACTTCTAACCCAGGGGTGGGCAAAATGCAGCCCGCGGGCCAGGTGAGGCCCTCCAGACCATTCTATCTGGCCCACAGGGCTCCTAAAAAATTTAGAAAATTAATATTTATCTGCCTCTGGCTGCCTGTCATGCAGCCCTCGATAGCTTGCCAAAACTCAGTAAGCGGCTCTCTGCCCGAAATAATTGCCCACCCCTGTTCTAACCCATGCATGCACACTTACACATACACAATGCTAGACACTTCTCCACCTCAACTTGAAGTACAGGGAATCAAAATCAGGGTTTTCTTTAGTTAAATTCTAGAAGGGAAATGAAAGCAATAAGTTAGTTATACTTTTTTCAGCTACTTAAAAGAAAAGAAAATAGATCATTTAAATAGTATCTTGAAATGGTATATAATTTTTCAGGTGATTCTTCCTGAGTTGGATGGAATAAAGTCTTGCTTTTCCTGTCAGGCCCCTCCCACTCACCTTGATTTAATTAGCTTTTAGGTACGCATTTTCCTGCCTACTCAGCAGTCCTGATTTAATGTGTGAACATTTCCTCAATTTTATTTAAGATGTTGTGGGTTAATTCTTTCCCTCTTCCATTTAAATGTTGCCCTTTTGACATACTTTCAGTAACCTCTGATCCAGGCTTGTCATGTTTTATTTCCCTACTATTTAGAGCAACTTATCGAGAAGAAAAAATATTTTAAGATCAACTGCCCATACATGAAAACATTAACCTACTATTGCAGGTCTTATCTATCTGTCTCAGTTTATTTTACAGAAAATCATACAAAATTAAGTTACTGTGGTACGAAAATGTGATAAGGAATCTGGGTGCCTGAGGCAGCAAAGACACATGAAGACAGCAGCAGTGACTTCTGGATGTGGTAGCAACTTCTGTTTTTCCACTCTCCTCCCCCACATCCAATGCAAGTCAGCACCCAAGGCCCTTGCTCCAGGAACCCTGCCTTGGTTTCACTAGTACTGTGGTAAGCACTATACAAAATGAAGGTTCTAACTCTGAAAAGCCTTGCTCAAATATTTAACCTTAAGCTTGTGTGTAGTCCTGTCTATGTCATTTGGACTATTAATGTTCTTAATGCTAAATATGTACATAAGTCTTTGAAGGATTGGCACCTATATTGATTTCTAAGATCTCAGTCTTGAGAAATGAAAATTAAATCTCTGTTGAGATAAAGCATGATAAAAATAGATAAATAAAAAGAACTACATTCAAGTGAAGATACAGTAGTCTTCTCAATCCAGAGAACACAGTATGTATTAACCTATAGATATATACACACACACACACACACACACACACACACACATATATATGTATGGATGTATAGATATAGATCTAGATATATAGATATCTATAAGTATCTATCTAGATATCTAGATAGATGTCACAGAGAGGAGGAGAAAAAGAACAAATTGCACATGCCAGATTTTAGCTGGAAAATAGTTAGATATCCCGCAGTGACGAGGGCTGTAAAAGAAACTGACCAGAATAGAATGAAGTTCTACTTGAAGTTCGATGTTGTAAGGAGGCCTAAGATTGTCAAATGACTTAAAAACATCTCTGGGGTGAAGGAAATTTTTCTTGAATGTGATAGCCAATAAACCAACTTGAGTTTGATGGAAGAAAATAGTCTTCAGATGAATGATCATGAGTTGATTTGGCTTAAATTAAAAAAGATGCACACAAGCATGGGCTGATCTAGGATTCTGAAAAGGTGGGTACAGATGATGTGCATCAACACTCATTTTTCTCCAGTTAAAGAGAAACTAGACGCTTAATAATATGCTAGGGGCCCAGCACTATATTATTCAGTATAAGATCAAAGCAAAAACAAATACTACCTTATTGGGATGTGCACTAATTTGCAGCTAAATTATAGATTACCTTTAAAAATACAACAAATAGGGAAAACAGTGAAAAGATATTGTTCCATTAGTCCTGTAGTCATTGTGGGTATATGTTCACTTCTTATTCAGATTCATGAAACAAAATCTAGCCTGCTTGAGTAAATTGACAATGCTTTCAATACTTCACTGTCCGTTATTTCCACACCTTAAAGTTCACTTGAGTTAATACTACCATGCCTGAGTTAAGGTTTTTATCTAGAGCTAAAAACAATCAGTTGGGCCATAAAATAGACAAGAGATATTACCAGGAATGGCTAACAGACAGCAAAATCACAGAAGAAAGGTTAACCTGAATAGTGGACTATCAAGGCCATTAAAAGGAAAGTAAGTTATTAACATCCATGGAGTAAAAAAACCTCGCAGGAATCTGGCAGATTATAATATAGCATGAAGTCAACTGACTCCTTCAGTGCTGCTTGGATAGAAATGTTCCCCCCTCCAGGCAGATGGTTTTAAAGTTTGGGTTGGGCAGGAATCAAAGGGCATGGGGGTGAAGCTGCTCCAGTGCCCCCCCTGGTTTTTCTCTGCACGCGAGCAGGTCTGTAACTAAGGCAACTAACAGAATCAGTCGGTGAAATCAACTGGACAGAAAGTCTCTACGTCTCAGATGTAGAAAAGCCCTGCAATTTCTACAGTCATACTTTCAAAAAACATTGGAACTTATCTCAAGCAAGGGAGAAAATAGTGTAAAAAAGGTACCGGACAAATAGCCATCTCAGAAAAGATAGCTGGATTAAAAAGAGGAAATGGATAAAAAAAGAAATGGAATGATCAAAGAAAGCTACATCAGAGGGTCCAGGACACCTGTCCAAGTGCAGGGGGGCTGGACCTGATGATCTGTAAAGTCTCTTTCAGCCCCTAACAACCATGAAACTATGTAAGGATAAAGTGAGAAATGCAAAAAAAAAAAAAATCTGAAACGTAAAGGGTATTAAAATAAACAGGAAGGACTACAAGGAAAGCAGTAGTGAGGTTTCCATGTAGTGAAGACTGGAGAAAGGTTGAAAAATAAATAAATATGGTCTCAAAACTTAATATTTTATCTTAGTTTTCAATGAAGATAATGATGTTGAACATGGCAAAGTCAGGAATGGAAACAAAGGCATTACTGGTAATTTCCCAAACTCTGGTAGAAGTAAAACTGAAAGAAAAAACCCTATAAGCTCAGATACAGGGGAAAAGACCATCTCTACCCCAGACTTCTGAAACATAAGAAGACAGTATCTAACTCCTGAAGCAGTGAGGTTCTGCAACAATCTTCCAGAGAGAATAATGGGAACAAAATAAACAAAACACATTAACTTTTTAAGACTGGGTGTGCTTAACTTATGAAACATGATATGCCATGATTCCTTGAAGTTACCATGGACTGGGCTCTGACCTACAAGGTCTATCCCAAACCTGGGTTTAATTTATAGTCTCTATGCCAGAAACTGCTGCCAAATGTACAGATTACAGGGACTGTCTCCTCTTTTACATCAACTAATACATGGATTGAGAACAGGAACATATTTCCCCACAAGCTAGTGAATTCCAACTGGACATTAATGAATTTTGGCTTCTGCTAGTCTGTGAAGGAATGATTTGAAAATATTTGAAGACTATGCTGAAGATTGATTGAAATATATTGATTGATTATAATTACAAATATATATGTGTAAGGTATTTATTTTAAATTATTCCTCTCCTTGCTCCTTTTCTTCAGAATAAATAAAATAGAATAAAATAAAATGTGTAATGTGAAGTCTTTATTTCAAATATATCACTGGAAAGTAGGATTTTTTTTCCTTTATATACTAAGTACAAAACGTCTGCCCTTGACTGAAAATCCAAGAACCTTTGACCAAATAAATTAATTTCTCCAGTTCAGAATAAGTGATGCTCTCTACAAAGTAGAACTTGCCCTTCTACCAAACGTGTTAAAGCAAAATGACATATATATAGCGAGAATGTTAAATTACAAGGGCATGATGTTAATCTTAACAGATCACACAGTGCTACCACATAGCCAAAAATAAAAGAGGCAAAGACAAGGAAGAACATGTATCATAATTTAAAATAAAACTCATATGATTACAGCACAATCACACTAATGTATTAGACATGAAGAACTTCCAGTAACTGTACTCTAACAGTTATTATGCAAAGTACTGCATATTGGTGGTTATGAATGTAATTCACTTAACAGACACTAAGTGTGTCCTTAAAATATGTGGGGGATGACTGCATTTAGAACCCAGGGCAGAAGTTTTCACATGAGTCATGTAAGTAGTCCCACTGCATTCAATTCAATGCCCTATAGCCAATAAAGCCACAAAAATAACACACTACATCTCCTATGCCACCCTTTGATATTGCTCTGCTATAGCATAATGCATCTGTTATAGTAGGTGGGATCAGGTAACTAGAACACAGGATATAATTAAATTAAGTATATATAATGATGTTGTAAACAGGATGCAGAGTAAAATAAAGAGAGAGAAAAAAATACCTGTGATTTGATGTATAGTGTTTTTTAGGGGTGTGCAAAGCAGGCCCTATTCAATTCGGATTTGGATTCACCCTGAATCAGGAACAGTGATTTGATTCATTAATTTGGATCACTGCCCCCGATTCTATTCAGCCGAATCCAAATCTGAAGCTTCAATGCTGATTCAGAGAATAAGAGTTTTGGACATAGATACAGCTTTAAATGTTTTTTTAATCATTCCTCTAGGTACCAGCATGGCCTGTGAATGCTGCAATGCTGGGGAACATGGAGCATCCCACAGGAGTGCAGGGGCCCTCCATATGCTCAGCAGTGAACCCGTAAGTGGACTGGAAGTACTTCTGGTCCACATCCAGGTCCACTAGAGGGCATGCTGCAGGCCCCTCCATGCCCTTCTGGCTTGATGATCAGCCACAGGGAGCCAGGGTTGCCCCCCCAGACCCAGGAGGCACCAGTTGCCGAGCCAGGAGAGCTGGGGGGGCCCCCAGCATGCTCCCTGGCAGACCAGAAGCGGACCAGAAGTGCTTCTGGTCCGCTTCTGGGTGTGCTGCTAAGGATGCTAGGGAGTCCCCTGTGCTTCTGTGGGATGCTCCATCCACCCCAGCATCACAGCATTCATGAGCCACCTGCTACCTAGAGGTATGTAGAAGAAACATTTAAAGCTGTATCTCTGTCCGAATTGCCAGTTCTTTCCAAATCAATGCGGAGGGTTCCGATTCGATTTGGAGAAATTAAAGAGTCCTCTGATTTTATTCAGATCCAGCGATTCAGCCACCAAATCGGGCTGAATCTTTGCCAAACTGAATCAGGGACTGAAGCTTCTCACAGCCCTAGTGTTTTTATAGGTAGGAAATTGTAATAATTGAAAATATGTGAGTAGACTGATTTATTTTCATTTTAGGTAATGGTTCATACTGAAAGATGTGTACAGCAGTCATTTCCTCTAAAAGATGACCAACAAACAAATTCCATTATAATCATACATGGAGATTTAGAGCATGGTTTGCCGGCTGATATTAAACAAACTTTCCTTTATAAACACTAATTCCTATATTAGCAAGTAGAAGTGTTCTGTAAAGAAAATGAGGAGAGTTTTTTAAATGTTGGGCCCTATAATCTTTATTTACTTCCTGATATATTTGTAAAATAAACTCCCATATTATTAATGCCAGTAATACATACACATAACACATATACAGTAGGCTAGCCTTTGTGTTCAGATAATTATTATTGTCTGGGCTTAACACAATTTGCTGCACATTTCTTCTCATTATAAACCAATGCTTGCCAACAGGTAACCCAGATTCCACACTTTATTTTGTAACCTAATGTAGCAAATTCCAGTGGTATCTCAGACATCTCTGCCTGAAAGATTTTGGATTAAAGTTGGATGCTACACCAAGCAGTAATTTGTTATAACATTTGAACTACCTGCTTCATTACAGCATAATGGGAGAAGAACAGACCAGAGCTTATCAACACAACACCTGATTGAAAGACTACCCTCTTTTGACATCCCTCTTCCTTTTGAGGCATGACATGCTAGCTGAAGGAATACTACGGTGTAACTTCCATGATAATGTGATACCCATTGCAAAACTTTGTAAGAACTCTTGGGCAAGTGACATTATTTATTAGTAGGGATGTGCGAAACAGCACCATTTCATTTGACTCCATTTCACTGTTTCAATGGGACAGTGTTTCATTACAAGTTTTGTTTAATTTTGAAAGCATTGTTCTGTTTTGTTTCATCAAAACTGTTTTGCTGTTTGAACATGGTTTTGACATTTCACCCATAGGCTATAATGGGGAAGCACGAAACTGCATGATTCATGCCTGATTTACATGAAACTTGCAGGGATGCTAGATCCGTCTGGGGCCATGAAGCCTGCCCAGTTTCAAGGATATAGGTGAAGGTTTTTCTGGGAAACTGCACCTCAAAACCTTGAAAGCAAAACTCATGTATGTTTTTGAGTATGTTAAGGCACAGCAGGTTTAAAACTGCCGAGATGGTAGACACTGTTGAGGCCATGAAGCTTGTCAGGTTTCAAGGAGATAGGTGCAGGGGTTTCTGGGAAACAGCACCTCAAACTATTCAGAGCAAAACTTGTGTCACTTGTAAGTGTGAAGGCACAGAGAAAGTCCAGTTCAAACAATGCTGCTTTTTATGCTGTTTTTCCGTCCCCCCACCCAAAGCACTGAGATTGAAAGGGACCTCAGGGAAGCATCAGAGTCACTGGGTAGCTACACATATCAATATCAGAGAAGTCCTTTCCCCTCCTTCCCCCTCCCTCTCCTTACTTTCTATTTAGCTGCAAGCAAGCCCAGTTTTGAAACTCAAAACATTTCAGAAGTTTCTACATGTTTTGACTGCCCTCATTTTATTTTGAGCTCACTGTTTCGAGCTCAAAATGAGTCAAAACAGTGTCAAAATGAAACAGCCAGTGAAATTTCGCACAGCCCTATTTATTAGCTCTATTAGTGCAGTATTTTGATGAACCTAGCAGGAATGAAGGCTATGACATATTGTATTCCACAGGGTTTTTTTGACCACATATTGGCATGCATGTCCCTTGAATATTGATAGCTTTCATGCATATGGATCAAGAACTGCACGTGGCTTGAAATGCTTTCTTACTGCTGGAATCTAAAGATCCTTTGACTGTGTCCTCGTGAACTAGAAGCACTAAGCAGTGAAGTCTAGTCCAGCCAGTCATTTAAGTCTGCTCCTATATGGTCAAAAGAGGGAGATGGGAGGATTTTGTCATTCCCCCATGAGCTGATGGAGCTCTTCACTAAGTACCATATTTACCTGTATCCAAGATTACTATGAATTTAAGATGCCCCCCATAATTAGATTCTATACATGGAAAAACTATAGCTTTAGTATATTTTTCCATGTATAGAATCTAATTATTGGAGGGTCATCTTAAAGTGTGTGTGTGGGCGTGTATGTGTGTCCAGCAGGGAAAGCAGTGGCAGGGAGACAGGCAGTAGGGGAGGCAGTGCAGAGGTAGACAGTGGGGTAGGGGATTGGGGAGGCAGACAATGGGGGGGAAGATGGTGGGAACTTGGGGGGACAGGCAGTGAGGAGCAGGTGGTGGGGGTTGGGTTGTGTGGCTGGGTCATTCCCGTTTACCCTTTCTGCAGGTACCCTCTGAACCCAAAAGTAAGATCACTGATACCGGTAAGATCACTCCAGACTTGGTGTTTGATATGCTTGAAAATGACTGCTGGGAACTACCCCAGAGCAAGTTTACTAGCATACTTCTGGGCATGCTGATTGCACTGTTGGAAGGGGCAGGGGGAGAATGCCCAGCCTGGGCATGCCACCATTACAATACAGATATTTCACAATAGGTAGCAAAACATCTGTAACTGCAACATGAGCTATTGTTCATGCATCCAGTACAAAAACTCGTAGAATTAGTTAAGTAACACAGTAGCTCTTAGAAAAGGAATACAGAAAAGAGAAGCGAGGGAGTATAGAAGGGAAGAACTCCAAAAATCTGACAAGATGTAGGCTGTGTTTAGAATTACTATATTGGCAGCCAAGTATGGAATGAGAAGCACATGAGGAAGGACTGGAAGCAATGGGGAAAACACTAGGCAGATAGCACAGGATACAGCTATTGATTGATCCTTTTATTGCTCTTTTCTTTGATTCATATTGTCTGATTTTTTTACACTAGAAAGTGGGATAGGTTTCTAGATGATTGCTTTTTGTTGAACTTACCTTCTTGTTTCCCAGACCTCTGTATTTTGTCATTGCTAATTCCTTAATCTTTCCCTCATATGATAAAGACACTTTTGGGTTTCATTGCAACTTACCCCATAAATTGTTGAAGAAGAGGAGAGCAGAGGCTGAATTTTTATACTCGTCTCTCCCTATTGGGAAGAGAAAAGAGGTAGGAGGGGTGAAGAAAGAGGCAATAAACTGTGTCCGTTAATGTGCTGGTACAGCAGATTCTCCACCCCACACGTGCACACATATGCAGTTGCACATCACCACCAAACAACAGGAGCTCTACAGGGACAATGATGACTTTGGAAACTGTCCAAGTCACAGCTTCTCCAGGAGGAAGGCAGATATGTGCTTTGTTTTGCTGAGGGTTAAAGGTAATATCTCATTCTAGCCCTTAACAAACAAAACAAAAATACTGTTCAGAGCAGAAAAGTAGGACAGAAAACCCACAGAATATTTTATCAACACCAGATTAGTGTAATTTCATAAAATGCTGTCATCCTCTGATACTGCTAGGCTTCAAACTTTCCATTATATGGTACAACCTCCTTTGCACTCTCCTCCATAATCATTTATATTAAAACTGTATTTGACATACAAGACCCGTCAAAAAACCAAACAAAAAACCTGTCCTTAAATATACACCTGCAACACCTGCTAATAACAGATGGGGTACATGGATAGACCTTGGGATAGATTTGACCTGTCCTGACATTTAACGTTTGCCATTTTATACACCAGAGACCATTGTCCTCTTCTCTCATAGGCTCTTAGCAGCGGACAAAATTACAATCTTCAATAGGTTCATCTGAACAAACACATGGCAGTGGAAAATACCACAGAAAATTTAAATGCTATATTACCTCTGTCCCTTACATCAGGTACCAGTAAAAATGGATTTAATACAGCTTTACAGGCCTCTCGTCCCATGTGAATTAACAGACTGTTTTGGAAAGGACCACTCAGACTATTTACTGTGCATTACAGTAGCACTTTGGCCTTCCTCATTCCTTCCACCCAACCACATTCTCTTCTCTTCTTAATTCACACTAGAGTGCAGAAATGTGGTGGCACTGTATTCCCCTCCTTCCCCCCAAACCAAAGCAGTCACACGTCAGTGGAGTACATCCTGGGCCACAGTAGCATTCATCTCATTGCCTTGTCCCTTGCCTAGCTACTGGCATCAGTGTAAAGTGAATATGAAAATACCTATTTTCACATGCACTTTGTATTCATTCAGTGTTGCTCCTTTCCAAATAATGTCATTGGTTTTAACATAGCAATCTTATTTTTATTTTCTTTTTTGAGCCTTAAAAATGATGTTTTCAAGATTTTTTGGCAACAGTGAGGTCAAGAAAGGTAGCGTGTAGTTCCAGGTTACCTTTAAACTATCATAAATCTGTGGAATATTAGGCAATGCTGAAGTTAGAACAGTTTCAGAGCACCCACAAGTTAAAATTTACTGCTGTCTTTGACCTGCACAATAATAACTTTTCAATAGAGGGCCTGGGTGAACAGGGGACATGGCCAGTAGCCAGGACTCCATCTCTCCTCTGGGAGTGGAGCCCCAGGGGTTAATTGCGGTGAGAGCACGAAGTCTGGAGAAAGCATTTTTCTCTAGGCTCCATGCTCTTAAAGCCTGGTGACTCCTCTCCTAGCATGAAGCTTTTAGGGTTAACTGTGGCAACATCATGGACCCTGGGCATATTTCCAGGTCCAAAAAGGAAGACACCTGGAGGGTGTATGATTGTAGGGGGACAGTGACATGCCAGTGCCCTACACTTTCCCATTCTGTTGCCCCTCACTGACAAACCACAGCCCCCCTCCCTGTCAGCCCTGCTGGTGCCCCTCCCTCCCAACCTGCAGCCCCCTGGCACTACCAGTGCCCCACACACCCAACCCACAGTCCCCCCATGCCCCTTAATCCTGATCCATGGTCCCCTGCCCGACCTTCAGTGCTCCACTCCCTGCTGCCTCTGATTGCCCCCTTCTTGGTCCCACCAGCAGGGCAAAGCAAAATCACAAATTCAGCTTCTGATCACACACCCACCACGCTAGGTATTCTGGGAATTGTCATTCTACCTAGCAGTGGCCATATTGAAAATGGACTGGTGGGGACAACATCCCAGACATTTTGTCTGCATTTAAAACACCCGCCTGGACACAGCACAGGGGGCCAAAAAAAAAGACATGTCTGGGAAAACCGAGATATATGGTAACCCTAGCTTAAACCAGTGAAGGGTCTGGGATGGACATTGCATAAACCAGTTTGACCCAAATCAGTTAAGTCTGATACTACATTCAACCAGGTTTATTTCAAACTGGTTTCAGCCATTTTCAAACTGGTTTATGTGCACTGAACATCTGTTCTGCTAGCACAAAGTGCTTTTCAAGCTTAAACCAGATTCTGATCACTTAAACTGGTTTGTGTGTAATGTCTGTCCCTAGTCCCTTAGACAAGATGATGGAATGTTTTGTTCTGACCTTAAACTCTATGAATTTATATATTACATAGTAATCATTTAGTGACTTCCCAATGTGTAGACAAATCCCAAAGAACGGATAAGGCCTGAATTTTAAAACCCATCTTGTCTGAGTAAGATCAATTCAGAGGAAGAGGTAAAGAGAAAAAAATCTGATTATCCAGTACAACCCTTTGCAACATAGCAGACGGGAGTGGGCAGAGAATGGTGGGGAGTAAGAGTAACTTACATAGTCCACTTCAAAACTACCTGGTAAAGACAGCTGCCATGGTGGATGGGATGAAAGGCAAGTTGCTCCAAAGGGAGAAACAACTTACCCTTCCAGATCAAATGGAAAGCAAAGGAGTTGCATTCCTCAGAGTCAATGCTTGCCTTATGAATTGCTCCTGGGTTTATGTAGCTGCTCATTGCTCCTTACTTTGGGCATATTTTATGAAGTAACAACCATGAACAAAATCATGCCCTTTTTATATGCAGGCAGACAAATCTAGAGAAGAGAGTGCAGTTAGTGAAGAGTCACTCAGGCTAGTATTTGGCCCACTAAAAGTAATTAATAATAATGTAATATTACTAATAACAAAGACTACAAATACATATTGTTGGTAATTAATCAATACTGGCATTAAATGTGTGTCAGGGAAGGGATAACCATATACCTATACCTAGTGTCTATCACTGGAGCCTGTGTGGCCAGTATCATCCCCCTATCAGAAAGGTCTATGAGCATAAACCTGATCCAGTAACAAAGAAAAGTATACTGAAGGTCCTTTGGTAAGGAAAGGTAAACTGAAAACCAGAAAGACAGCCCCCTTATTCAGAAGACCTGGGAATCAGATTCCTAAGACATTCATAGTCATTGCTTGTCTGTGGAGTATACATGACATCTATAAATTCCAAGTCATAAGAATGGATTTAGACAGAACATGGAGAGGGAAAGCCAAAACAGTACTGATTGTGAGAGGTGACCTGGGGTTCTCGAGACCACAAAGAGCCACGCCAGTTACTTGGCCATTTCCATCAGGACCCAGATTAGCCAAAAGGATATTTCTTTGAACATATCTTCCAGATTGAGAAAATTTAAAACTTTGCTCATCCAAATCTTAGGCAAAAGACTGCAACTCACAGACAGTGATACCACTCCATGTGATTGTGATGTAAATCATTAATAATAATATCACCCTAAATTCTAGTTCTTTTCTGCCCTAGCAGAATGAACCATAAATCTTGACATCTCATTAGCTCTATTTTACATTGAGCTAATCAAAACTATATAAAGGGTGTCCAAATATCATTTTCAATATACTTCTGATGAATGATAACAATTTTAACTCACCGCTTAGCTCAACTGTATCTACTTTTTTCCTAGACATGAGGAAAGGTACCCTGTGCCTGAAAGCTTATCTAAGATCTATAGCTATATAGTTTGTCCAATAAAAGATACCACCTCAAAAAATCCTTGCTTCTAGCATTCTTTAAAGCACTTGGCTAATTTAAAATTTTTATTAAAAGTTGTTAAAGCTCTGAATAATCAGTAAAAACTTCAAGATGTAAGGTGGGATTAATTCTTAAAATGAAGCATAATAATACTGCAATTATAACCTCTACAGACTATTTAGCTATTTTAGATTTTGTTTTGTCTGTTTAATGGTCTGTAAAAGGGCCTTTTTATACATTTTTTTCCATCTCTCTCCAGCTGTATCTAACATTGTCTATGTCGTTTATGATCTACAATGCTCACTGCAGCTGTCATAGTGGGTTTTTTCCCCCTCCTGTTCTTTCCAGGTGCTCTTCTAGCTTTTTTGGAGATATATTACTTGTTTCTCCAGCACATCATGACTTTCTTTTCAGGTCTTTTAACCTTTAATCTTATCCTTCTTTTCTATACATTTCTTCACATTCTCACAATTATACTCTTTCAACAGTAACATCCTTCCTCTATGCCTGTGGTTCTCTGTCAATGCTGGACATTAATTCCTTATTTTCACAAATATGTTCTAAATTAAAACATAGTAGTCTACAGGTCCTAGACACCTGTCATATCAAAGGAACAGCATTTGTCAGCAAAAAAGGAAAACTTTCACACAATTCACTGGCTTTCCTTGCAAAAGATGTCAAAGGCAATGAAAAGGGGGAAAAAATCCAAAAAGACAACTGCGACTGATATGACTGATGTGAAAAATGTAGTGATAAAACTTGAAAGGAATACAGAAAGATTCTGGAAGTGAATAGGTAATTTGGAACCTTAGTGGGAACTCTATAATCTTAGAATAAACCTCTCTTCTTCCCCCACCCCTACCAGAGTAATTTTAGCTCAAATGCCTTTTGCATAAGAAGTGAAGTATATTTCATCGGCGGTATTTTTTGTTTCTTAAATTGAGTGCCATTTAGAAAATGAAATATTTGCACTTCAGCAGAATGATAGAAAACATTAAGGTATTATACATGGCAATGATTTTGAATTTTGTCTCTCAAACTAAAGGCTTTATTCATAGTTTTAGCATCACTGTAACTGAACACAAAACCAACTACTGCACTTGACTCTAAATACTATTAATTGCTTCAATCCTGCAAACACTTAAGCATGTGCGTAACTTTACTGACAGTATTAGTAGGTCCATGTTGAGAGTCACAAGTTTCTTCCTAATTCTTCTAGGAAGAATAATGTATAAACCAATAGCAAATCACTTCCTGTCTGTGCCAGCTCATTTGTGCTGCATGGCATATATTTGGATGGGGAGCAGTGAACAAGAGTTCTGCTGATCCCTATCACTGGCCACCTACCGGCAGGAGGGAGGAACAGTGGTGTAGTAGGGCTGTGTGAAGCTTTGGGTGGTGATTCAATTTGGAGGAGATTTGGCCCAATTTTGCGGCCAAATCTCCAAATCCAGAATGAATCAGAGGACCAATTAAAAGGTCCAAATTGATTCAAAGCTCTCCAAATCTTCGGAAATGATTTGGGCAGTCCCTGGTGCCTACAGCAGGAAGCTGCAGCTGGACTCCGAGCTGGTAAGTACTAGGGGCAGGGGAGGAGGGTGGGGGAGGGAACCATTGGGGTCCCTGCCAGCCCACTGACTCCCCCAGCCCTCCCAAACCCTGCCTGTTCCCCCAGCCTCCCCCATGGGTGCCCCACCCACCCCAGCTCCTGGCCCCTTAAAGAAAAGCCCTGGTGCTCACCGGGTGCTGCCGGGCAGGTGGGTGATCCCCGCTGCCCCCCACTGTCCCACACTGCATGGGGGTCTCTGCATGATCCCCCCAACCCCCTTTGTTTCCCCAGCCCCCCGCAGGTGCCCCGCCCAGGGCCCTATAAGAAAAAAAAAATGAGAATAGCCCCGGGACTCGCTGGTCCTGCAGCAGCCTCAGGGCTTTGAGGGGCTCGTGCAGATCCCCTCACAGGGTGTCGGGCAGCAGGGATTGCCCCCGCACCAGCAGGAAAGGTAAGTGTGGGGATTTGGGGGGGGGTTATTTTTCTTAAAGGGCTGGAGCTGCACCCATGGGGAGGCTGGGGGAGTGAGGGGGGGGTTGGGGGCTCATGCAGAGCCCCCCATGTAGTGTGGGGCAGTGCGGGGCAGTGAGGATCACCCCCCACCCAGCAGCACCCGCCGAGTCAGGGCTCTTTTTCCCAAATTGCTGGGAGCTGGGACGAGCAGGGCATCCATTGCTGGGCTGTGGGAGATAGGCCTGGCTGATTCAGAGATTCAGCAGGAGCTGAATCTCTGAATCAGATTTGGCTGAATCGAATTGGGACAGAGATTTGAATCACCAGATTGAATCACTGTCCCCTGTATTGGCTGAATCTGAATCTGAAGCGAATACTAGCCACTTCACACAGGCCTACAGTGCAGGGGCACAGCCAGGAGCCCAGGGCAAAGTAGAAGCAGCAACTTCCAGTTGCTGCCATAATCACAAACATGAAGAAGCAGCTTCCAGCAGAAGCTGCTTTTAATTCCCCTCCTCCCAAACAAGTTGACAGCATGCTGAATTGCTTCTATTGCCCCACACCCTACTTACACCACTTGGGAGAAGAACCCAGAGAGGCTGCTCCTTATGTGACCTGTGAGTGACATTGTGACCTGTGAGTGATGAGACATCCTGTCCAGTATTGTACAGGCAAGTAACAATCCATTTGGTTTACACAAATATATAAAACCACATCAACTCCAGAAATACACAAAGGGCTATGGCAGAGCACTTTAACCTTCCTAAACTATTATTGACCTCAGGGGAGCTGTTTGTAGACAGCAACCCTTTAAAAAAAGATTCGAATGGGACAAGAAATCATCCACAGTTTAGATTGTGTTAAGTACAGTTTCAGCAAGAACTGTAAATTCTTATCCCATGACCAGATTTGTAAATCACGAAAGGGGTCTATTCCACATAAGCTAGGAGTAGATATTGCATTTGTCCAGGGACAAGTCATGCCTGTGTTCTTCCTGGAGCTTAGAAGTCCTGGGATTGGTGTGTATACATATTGCCTTCCAATCAGTGTTTACTGAGAGTTTGAACATAATGCCGCTTTTCTACCAATGATTTAATGATGCGTTGAATTCAGGACAACCATTCAGATACATAATGCAATGTCCAGGGACACACTGTTAACACTTGTTAACCCATGATCCATTTTATAGTTTGTCCTGGGACACCAGACATGGACATCTAAACAATTGTACTTTGCCACAGTATAACATGGTTTCTCCTGGGACAAACATTTATTTGTAGCTTTAGTGTTCTTTAATGATATTTTTTGTGCAAGTATGCAGCATCAGACTAGTATAGTAAAAATCACAATTGATTAAAATAAAAACTTGTTTTAATTTTACTCATAAGGATACTTATGTTATGTAAACCATGCTACAAGAAATAGATACAGATGTAAATATTGGGGGTTTTTTAATATCAATCTTATAAAATCACATGAAATCAAACAATATTCTTGACTAAACTTATGCATGTATAGGCACAGAAAGGTTGTAGAAAAAGATTAGGGACCCAAGCCAAATCCCAATGAGGTCAAGCAGTACAGATTTTTACAGGAGTAAAGTTTCACTCAGGTAATTTTTCTATTACCATTGGAGAAAGTAAAGCTTTTTTGTTATTTGCTTGATCACAGTACTATTCCTGATGCTGACACACTGGTTGGCCAAGCTTGGGCAGCTTGCCTGATTGCTCTTTCAAAAAAAAAAAAAGGGGGGGGAATATTTATTCCCTACCTTGTAGCCTGTTGTGACTCACAAGACTTGACCTATGCTTGCAAACTGCTTTTAAATTTCTAAATGAAAAGCACTTTGTGAGTCCAATATTTAACTATGGAATGTTGCTACAAGTTGCCACAAATATGCACTAGCTTCATTCTCAAAGGCCCCTGGCAGATGTTCAGTTAAAGGCAAAATGGGATCTGAACTGTGATCCCAACAATTGCACCTCCTGCCATGCTACATGTGCACAGCAGGAAACACAATTGTGGAATCTGTGATCACATTATAATTGCACCACATTGCTGGTGCAGGTGGAACCTGGGATTATAACCCAGGGCTCCTCCTGAACTGGCAAATAGCAAGCCAGATCCTTGGTGCTCCTGCAGTTGAGAGCCCCAATCAGCTGACCAGTGCTCCTAAATGCAGGAGGCCCAGTCAGCTGACAGGTGGTTCCAGCCATGGGAGGACATCAGAGCCAATGGCTTCCATGCACATTGAAGATCCCCAATAAGCTGAATGAGCTCCTCACCATGGGAACACATCAGAGTCAATAGTTTCATGCACTCCTACAGTTGGGAACCCCAGTCAGCTGAGCCAGCACTGTCAACTGCAGAACTTGTCTTCCCTAGATTGGGAGCACTGGTCAGGCTGCTCAGAACTGGCCACACATTCAATTTATGGCATGATGGAAATCAGCCACAAAGTTATACATTTTTTGTGTAATAACTTCATGGCATCATGCTAGTAATTAAATGAATGTGTAGCTGGGCTACTAATGAAGACATGATTAACTGGTTAATTGTGTCTTAAGCGTAATGTCTGCCAGAGGCCAAAGAGATGAATGCACCTTTATGCTATTGCTCAGGGTGGTCAATAAATGAAAGAAGGGTGTTGTAGGACCATTTGGGAGCAATTCCTGCTCCCAAATGTCATTATTTTTAGTACTGATACAAGAAGTAATGGAAGCAATTCCAGCTCAAAGTTTTATAGACAGCAGAAATCCCACATCCTTAGAAGCCAAATCAATGTCCTACCAACTAAAACAGATAATTGGGCCAGCTCGGAAGAGTACAGCAAAGATGCTCAATACTACTTTGCTCCTTAAAGATGCTAGGGTGAGGAAAAGTGCAGCTACTCTGAATGATATTGCATGGCTTTTCACTAAAATAGCAGTTACCAGCTCCATTTCAAGCTACTTATTAAGAGAACTCAACCTGAATTTTTGGAGAGAAAATGACTAGTAAGTTAAAAAACACAAAACAAAAAAAAACTTGAATGCACTCCTGCTTTAGAGAAATATTTGCTACTAAAAAACCTGGAATGGGAATAAAAATGCTTCATCTTTCTTCCCTTTTTTATCTGATGCAAACTTGGTTCAGAGTCTAGATAGCAGTGCTTGTGATTTAAGTAACTGAAAATAAACTTGCTTTATCTTGTTTATGTCTGCTGTTACCACAAGGATCTTGTGTTCTTGACAGTGTCAGAGAAGGCAAATATGCAAGCATGATGTCTCTAACATCCAACTAATACTACTGAGAGTGGTATGTTGGGGGGATGATTAGAAATAAAGTAAAAGAACCATAAAGCAAAACTGCAGTTTCATGGAAGTTTTAATCAATAATTAGGGTTTTTTCCCTGATAAATAAATGGTCTAGTGCCTGCAAACACCCCTAAAGTTGAAGTAAAATGTTACGCTGACTTTTCCTTTTGCTATATAAATATTCTTATTCTAGGTTGCCTTTTCCATAGTAAATTGGTATTATTTCAGAAGGTTTTGATTAACTGGTTTGCATACACGTTTTCCTGCATGGATAGCAAGAGTGTTTGAAAACCTGATCCTTATCATCACTTTATAATAGACATATAATTTGTTTATATGTATGTCAGTATCATTTTGTCCAATAAAATCAGAGGCTTGAATCCAGTCATCTGAATCCAAATGTTTACAAAACAAAAAGAATGTTTGGACTATATCAATTCCTAGAGTTGAAAACTGACAAAAGAAGAAAAAGAAAATATTTTACTTTATACTTAATTTTTTTCTTGTAAACAAAAGTACAAAGATCTTTTAAAGGCTTTGGGTATTGTTAAGGAAATAACTGTACCTGAGAAAATATGAGAGGCAGATTTTAATTAAAAACCATGTCCAGTAAATTTAAACAGAGGCATATGCATTTCTAGAGAAAAAACATATGCTTCCAGAAATGAAAAAAAAGCTCTTTATTTTCCTAGAATTATAAAAGCAACTGAAAAATAACAGCATAAAACAATGGACAGTGTAACAGTGGGGTGAGATGGGCCAATCGGTCCCAGCAGGGGAGGGCCCTCCGAGCCTCAATGGGCTGCCAGTGGAGGGTATCTACTTGCTTGGTAAGAGCAGAAGATGACAAACATTTACCTGCAGGTGAGCTGACTGGAACAGAGCAACACGCTGTGCCACCATGGCAGTTCATCAACATCTGTTGTCTTCAGGTTGGGTGGCACATGAAATGTGGCATCACATCACCATGACCCAGCACCACTAGAAAAGCAGAAGGTGGGCTGTATGAGCCAGCACTCGGGAGCACACCTGACAGAAGGCTCCGGAGAATGTCTAAGCCCACAGCAAGCATTGTTATCTCTGCAGCCTGGAGCCCTGAAGGGGTTTCCAGCCCACCACCAGACCCAGGACCACAAGGGAAGGGATTCCCTGTAGACCCTGGCATTCATAACCCCAGAAGAAGAGGACATGAGTGAGGCAGCTGCCAGAGCCTGGAGATCCAGGCCTGGGGAAGGGGATGCCATCTTCTACTTTCTCTTCAATTTTTTCAAGTTGTGATTGAGCCAGGGGTGACCACTTCAATGCAAAGGTTCATGAACTCAAAGATGCTGAACTATTAGCCACCCAAGTATGTACTGCAAGGGGTGATGAATTTATATTTGAAACTTTTTTGTGTTAATTGATTATTTAAGGGATTGACTGAGTCACTGATTGGGGTTCACCCCCACACTCAAAGGGGTGAATGTTATTGATTTGATCCAACCTGGGAATTGCTTTCTACTGTTTAAGTTAGATTAAATTCCCAAGGCCAAAAAAAGAGTGCCCTAGAGAATCCATCAGTAGAGTCCAGGCTATACCCTGGTGCCATCAGAACCTGGGTGAGGTCCATTGGTATTTGACTCAAGCAGCAAGACCATGGACATTCTGTCATCATTATGCCATTGGTTGGTGCATGGGTGTTGTGTAGGGGAGGAAAAGCCCCATGAAAAGACACTGTGATGCAAGCACATCCACAGAGGTACCAATACCACATAATGACCCTCCTTTTTTCTTTTCTTTTTTAAGACCAAGGCATGGCAGGTGAATTGAGAGCAGTGCCCTATGTACTCACTGTATCATCACCTCACCATCCCAGTCATGATCATCACAGTGGTGCACTGGCTGGGAAACTTTCAAACACAATCAAAGAGGCAGTAGGCTGAAATGCAGCTGGCTATGATGCTGCACCTGGAGATTCTGGGATAGACATTACAGGCCATTGACCAAGTGCTATACATCCAGCAGCAGCAAATGACTTGACAACAAGAACGACTACAACATAACTTGTCTTTCTTCAAGATGCCAAGAATGACAAGAAAGGACGATCCCGATGCATACATAAAAGCCTTTAAACACAAGGCAATACAAGTCAGGTTGGATAGGGTCCACTGAGCTAACCAGCTGGGAGCCTTCATGATTGGGAAAGCCCAAGTGAGTGAAGAGTCACAGGGATGAGACCCTCACTATGAGGTAAGACATGGCCTTCTGTATCAAGTTAACAGAGGGTGAGAGGAGGCAAGGAGATTGTACAGCTAATGGTGCCAGCCCCATTTCAGAAGAATTTTTGGTAGTTGGCCCATGCAACTCCTTTGGGGGGGGGCGGGGGGGGTATTTGGGGCAGGGTAAGCAGCCTTTTGAGATCATCCACTGGGCAGGCCCTGTGAATTATGAGGTCTATCATCCCGGACACAAATGCAAAAAACAAATATACTATGTAAACTTACTGACAGCCTGGAAAGAACTGGAAGGATGGCTAATTACACCTGAAAGGGAAAGAGAAGAGTTGGGGCCAGAGTTTAGATCTGAAGGAACTAAAGTTGCCATAGAAGATTAATACAATTGAAGAAAGCCTAATCTTTGCCCAATGGAAAGAAGTAGTGATCCTGGTACACTCTTTCTGAGATGTATCCCACAGTGACCCAGATGTGCGAGAGGCACTGAACATGAGATCTAGATGCCTAAGGGTATGTTAGTCTGGAAGTGACAGTGCCTGGTTCCCCTGCACCTACGTGACGCTGTTCACCAAAAGCTAGAGAGGATGCTGGATGAAGGGATTATAAAACCTTCAAGGAGCCCCTGGAGAGTCCATTAGTACCAGTGACTAAACCTAGTGGGTCCTTATGGCTATGTATCAACTTTCAGAAGCTAAATGCATTAACTGCTTTTGATGCTTTCGCTATGCTGCATATAGCCAAGCTAATGTAAAGAATTGGGAAGGCTCATTACATTACCACACTCAGTCTATCCAAGGGATATTGGCAGATCCTGATGGCCCATTGGGATCATGCCAAGACAGCCTTTAGGACCCCTTGAGGCTCATATGAGTTTTTAAGAATGCTATTTGGACTACATGGGGCTGCTGCTCCATCTCAGTGGCTGATGGATAACAATTTAAAACTCCATATGGACTACACAGCCATGAATACATGAATATAGATAATATTATTATTTTTACTAGAATTTGGTCATAACATCTAAGAGCCATGACAGCCATACTAACAGAACTCAGAAGAATAGGAATGACAGCCATCCCAAGAAGTGTTCATTAGGTAGGAAGGAGACAAAGTTCTTGAGATTTTTGGCAGGCCAAGGCATCATCAAACCCCTGGCTGACAAAGTCAAGGCCATCCAGAAGTTTGAGGGTCCAAAGAACCTGAAGCAAATGCAATTGTTCCTCAGACTGGCAAATTATTATTACAAATTATTATGGCTGATTTGTACCCTACTTTGCAGAGTTGGCAGCCCCACTAACAGGCAATATAAAAGGACATTGCACAGGACCAATTGGCTGGACCTTGAATGTGGTTAAGAGCTTTGAGGACATCAAAGTGACCTTGTGTTGGGACTTTACAAAATCTTTTATTTTGCAGACCAGTGACGCTCAAGTGGTAGGGCTGTGTTAACCCAAAAACAAGATGGTGTAGAAGGGCCAGTCACGTATACCAGACACAAACTCAATCCAGAGGAGACCAGATATGCTACAATTGAATGGGGATTCTTGGCCATCAGCTGGGCCATCGAGTACTTCTGTTACTACCCAACAGGCTGATAATTCCATTTGGTCACAAACTATGCCCTTCTGTGCTGGTTAAGTCAGGCCAAGATGGACAACTCCTGGAGATTCAGGCCCAGTGAAGCCACTACTTTCTTTTCCCTTTTTTTAAGTGCAGTTGAGCCAAGGGTGGCCACTTCAAGGTGAAGGGTCGTGAACTTGAAGACCCTGAGCTATTAGCCACCCAAGTACTAACCAAAAGTGATGACGAATTGATATTTGAAATGTTTTTGGGTTAATTGATAATTTAAGGGATTGACTGAATGAGTCATTGATTGGGTTTTACCCTCCCCACCCCAACTCAAAGGTGTGAATGTCATTGATTTGACCCAACCTGGGAATTGCTTTCTACTATTTAAATTGGATTAAAGCTTCATGGCTGAAATAAGAGCCCCCTAAAGAATCCATCAGTAGAGCCCGGGCTATACCTTGGTGCCATCAGAACTTGGGTTAGGTCCATTGCCATTCTACCCAAGCAGCTGGAGTATGGATCTGCTGTCATTCTTAGGCCATTGGTTGGTGTGTGGATGATGTATAGGGGAGGAGGAGTCCCATGAAAAGCCACTGTGATGCGAACACATCTACAGAGGTACCCATACCAGCCAATGACCCTCCTTTTTTTTTTTTAAGAGCAAGACATGACAGGAGAATTGAGGACAGTGCCCCATTCACTCACTGTATCATCACCTCACCATCCCAGTGATGATCATCACAGACAGCATGAAAAAAAACTAGCCACTATTCTTCATTAGCTTCCATTTTTGTTCCTTCTTGAGTGAAAAACAAATTCCAGGTTTATTTTCCTTCTAGCTAACCTGCTAATATTCTGTCTCTCAAGGCATAGTTATACCTTGTGGAAGTTATCATTTCAGTCTTCATAAAACAAGAACTATAATGGCCACAAATGTCATAGGGTGTGTGTAGACGGAGGTCCCAAATTGAAGCAGTGGGTTTCACAAATCACCATTTCAATTTAGGGCTGATTAAACCCCCATGTCATGTGCACACCCCACTGACTTACCGGCCCCTCCGGCAGGGAGGGGAAGGTGAGCTGCTGGTGGGTGGAGTGGTTCTTGGACTGCAGTGGGAGAGGGGGCCTGGTGCTTCCCTCTGTAGCAGCTGTGGCCGCCCCCCAGATGGCATCTGCCTGCAGGCACCTGGCTTGGGGAGCACCTCAGCCACGGAGGGAAACACTGGGCCCCTGCATAGCTCAGGCAGGCAGTCAGGCTCCAGCAGGGAGGGAAAAAAAATGGCTCACTACTTTTCTTGGGTGGAGCTGCTTTTCTGGGGTGCTGTCAGGCTGTCTGCAGGGTTTCCTGCAGACCCATGGAGCTGCACACAGTTTGGTGCTTCACTCCATGGCTGTAGGGGCAGCAAACTAAGGAGTTTTAGTTTGCTATGCCCCAAGTCATTTAAAGCACATTATGCTGCCAAATTTCCAACAGTGGCTGGCATTAACATGCAATATGCCACCAAGGCGTGCAAACACAGACACCATTAAAGCAGTTCAAAAGCAGTTAGCCCACTTCAAAGTGTTGTGCACACATGCCTCTCATTTCATCTACACATGGCCATAGTTGTCTTTATGTAGCTGGGACAATTGTAAAAGAATCCTGCAAAAATAGGATGTGAAGTACAACAAGCTATTCCAATCCAGGCACAGGTAGATTCCCTGCTATATTTTATTAACGTATTTATCTGGTAGCAAGATAAGCCTATGCAAGCAAATACAACATACATTTTAGCCTATTTGTTCTCTATTTTGGCAAATCAAAATTTTAATCTCAAATTCTCTTCTCTTTCTATCCAAAAGGGATTCTTTAGGATATATTCATGGTGCTTAGTTTCTAATTATGAACTTGCTGGCAGTCGGTTCTTTTATTGAATATTTGAATCTGAACAGGTGATATGGAGGTTTATAGGCTAGGTACAGACATTCAAAAAGCCCAAGGTGGAATTGATCTAAGTTGTATAGCTTTCTGTAAGTGGCATAATTTAGAATGGCAGAAAACAAAGCACACATTCACTCTTTGGTGGGGTGGGGGCAAATCTTAGACTGGGTTCTGCCATTTTTAAACCAGCCTATGTACACCAAACTTCTGTTTGGTTATGGGTATAGACCAGTTGCTGATCACTTATACTGGTAAAAGTGGAATGTCTGTACCTGGCCATAGTAGTGGCCTCTGAAAATACTCTATGCCTCCCTGGCAAAAGTAACTAACAGTTCCAATTCTGCCTGATTCACAGACAGAAAAGGTATTTTGCCACGGTCTTCACTTAGGTATAAATCAACATTTTTCATGGGTAAAACACAGTTCTCCTACGTAGTCTTACTTCCTTCTCAAAGCCCAGCTCATATCTACCCTAAGCCTCACAGGCCTAGGTACAAGAAACAGGAAAGCCTAGGTTTATTCTCTTGATGTAATTTTACAACTACCTTAGGAAGATAAAAATCCTGCTGGGCTAATAGAATACTCAGAAGCATCCTCAGTTTTAGCTTGGCTGCATTTTGTAATACGCTGTATTTAAATTCCCAGAGTTCCCTAAATAATTTCAGTGTAAGACTCCACTTAGGGTAACAATTAAGTAGAATGGGGCCATGTGGAGTTTTGTGAAGCAGATAATCAGCAAAGGACCAGGATGAGATCAAACTCATTTTCTTTTATGACCTATCAGAATTTGAACCCAGGCCAATGATGGAAGTTTGCCCTGTGTATCTTAGTTCAAACTTACAAGAGAATTGAGGGCTGGTAAAGGGTGGAGATGGGGAGCTGCAGGTAAAGTGCAAACTCTCATTTCTTGTGCTTTGGGTTTTTATCCTTATAGATAATGTTCTGAGAGTTCCCTGACCATAGCAACAGACATTTACAGTGTCTTGTAAATATAGCAGCAGTGGCACAGCTGAATATAATGCTATAAACATCTGGATCACAGATGTTTGATTCTGTGGTTGGTAGCTAGCCAGATTTTGAAGGATCCATTTAGTTGCTGGAGTGAGGGAAATTCAGTGAACAAGAGAATAGTCCACTGGTAGTAGTAATCTTCCACATTCCTCTGCCTGCCTGACCCAGAACTCACCACTCACTTTCTGTTAATCTAAGACTAAGTACAGACAGTCCAAAAGCCTGAGGCAGATTTAACCTGACCTTCCTGGGTTTCTCTAAGCTACAAAGTTTGTATCAAGAGCAAAGGGAACTTATGTTCACCCTTCAGGGGGTGGCCAAGACATGCAAATTCCTGCACTGGATAGGCCAAAATGCAGGGGGTGCTCCCACATGCCTCCCAGAACACTGAACATTGCCAAGGGCAGCTGAGTCCAGATGAGTGGGGCCATCCCATTGGCTGTGGGGCATATAGCTCCAACTCCCTGCTGTCACTGCAGACTCTCTCCTATGCCCAGCCTTAGACTTCCAGAGCTGGTTACCATGGTGGTCCCACAGGAGGCAAGGTGGAGGGGGGGCAGGAGCCCCTGACCCCAGTGGTCCCCAACTGGAGTCTGCAGTGTTATGGTCCCCACCATGGCTGGGGATTCTCCATGCCTCCCAGGCAGGCCAACTGGATGATCACCCCACCCACTTCCCCTGCTAGACTCAGCCTCTCAGCTATGGGAGGGTGGGGGAGAAAAGGCTAGGGGGAACACAGAAGCACTGGTGGAGCCTAGCCCACTTGCCCTATGGGAGGAGGTTAGTGGGGGCCACAAAGCATTACTGGATGCCGGGGGATTACAACCTAACCTGAGTCAGGAGAGAAACTGGAACAGAAGTTCAATAAATCATTCTAACGTAGACTGATTAAATCCAGTACGACATCCATCTAGGTCCATCTTAAATTAGGTTCTGTTATTTTGAAACTGGTCTATGGTTGTGTCTACACATCACCCTACAGCACCATTATTACTGTGCCATGCTTTAGTACTTTCTTTTTGAAGACTAAAGCATGAAGCAGTAACCACACAAATTGTGCTGTGCATGTGGCCCATGCTTAGTTCTAGCTGCTACTTTGCTTTAGTGGCACACTAAAAAGGAGGAGTGTGCCACTCTGGCAAAGTAACTGCCAGTCACATGTAGATTCACATGATCACTCTGTCACTATAGCACATCAGATGACAATGTTGTGCATCACTACAGCAAAGGAGGGTGACATGTAGACCTACATGCCCATTGTGCATTGAACTTCTGTTCTGCTACAGGTTAAGCCTGGTTTCTAATCACTTACATGGGTTTATGTGCAATTTCTGTCCCTAACCTAAGTCACAGTTTTTCTTTTTCCTTTTTCAGAACAGGAGACTGTTTTGGGGTAGAATAAGTTAGGTACAAGTGGTATCATCTACTGAAAGAAGTCTGATATTCTGGACATTTACTTTTGACCTCTAGTTTGTTCAGCAAAGGGCTAATCCACAGACCATTACAGACAGTAAAAAAAACTTAGGTGGGCTCGGGATCAGGTCCTAAAGAAATATGAAATGAAGAGACAGATTCCACCTTTTGGATTTCTAGTCCTTCAAGCAATGTCCAAATTTCTGTGATTGTAACATTTCTGAGAAGGTTGAAAGTTCTTTTCAAATTGAGTAGAAATAATTGTATAACTAACTGGTGCATCTGTATCAAACTGTCTATATCAAGCCAATCATTTTAAAGGTAACAAATATATTGCCAATGATGGATCCCTTTTTAAAGGGTCTCGTTTTCAGAATTAATATGATTGGCAAGTCTATGATGAGTTTTTCAAAGAAGAATAAAGAAATAGGATACCTAACTCCCTTTGAAAGTTAAAGGCCACTGGGAGCCTGAGTCACTGCTTGGGTTGTTAGCCAGATTTTGACATCAGCCTATTTTGCCCCATCACTTTTCCTTTGCCCAAATAACTAATATTCTACTAACCAATGTTTTATAATAATTCAAGCTGTGACCGTTTAGCCAGAAACATGAAAAGACAAATTAAGGTACAAAGCATGTATAAATATGAATTTAAACATATTCATGGTAATGCTCAAAATTTCAGCAAACATTAATACAAAAATGTATCCATGGATCCTAAAAGGAAACAGATCTCTCCAAAAATATTCCTTTCTTGCATTCCAAACTCCCTGTGTTACAGAACATAAGAATCCTAGCAAAACATGGCAGTCTTCAAAGCTCAGCTCTCAATGAAAAAATCCTAAGCTTTTGCAGGTCAGAGAGGGAAGTAATTCTGAGAGCTGAGAATATCTTGTGATGGAAGGCACTTAATGAGTTAATGCTGGATTGGGTCAGAAACAAAATTGCCATACCATGGAAAATTCTGACATTTCAAAATTTGTTTTTGTGCTGAATCTGACCAAAAAGATTGAAAAAAAATTAGAAATTTGCTTTGTAAAAATCAAAAATATTTCAATTGCTAATTCAAAGAACATTGTAAGTATAAAATAATAAATAGATAATTATGAGCATTTTAATATGAAATCTTAAATAATGATGAAGCATAGAAACATTCTGCCTATTGGAAGTGGAGTGAATGATTCATTTAAACTTTTTCCACATATAAAAAATGTCAAAATCAGCACATTAGTACAAAATGTTTTGCTTTCAGAAAACTGCCTGTTCTGATGGAAAACCACATGGCAGAAATATTTCAGTCAGTTCCAGTTAATTCTGCTGACTCTTTGATATCATTAGTAAATAAGTTCTTACCATTGTTGCAATCTCACGTGCTTCTCTGTGTTCCCTGTATCACAACACAATACAGGCCAGAAAGTAGATGTTGCCAAGTAAAGCAGATCAGCACAGATATCCCAGCATGATTGGTCCACTTCATTGGGCAAAACATGAAATGCCCGGTGTCATAGATACATAGATGCTAGGGTCAGAAGGGACCTCAACAAATCATTGAGTCCGACCCCCTGCCTAGGCAGGAAAGAGTCCTACCCATTGATCTTGTGGGGCAACAGCTGCCATGTTCTCTCAGGGCTTGATAGGCCCAGTCCTGAGTGCATCAGTAATTCCCATGCAGCATCAGGCCCCTCAACCCCAGAAGTGCATGCCTGGCTTTCACCTCTTACAGAGACACACCTCAGGGAATCTTGGGGCATGTTTCTATTGCCCTGTGCACCCCAGAGTGCGTCTCTAAGAGGAGAAAGCCAGGCAGGCATTCCAAGACATTACAAGGCCCAATCCAGAGTGCACAGAATCAGGCCCACTCCGATCCCCAGAGCACCTGCCCAGGGCAGATGGAGAATGCAGGCAGCTCCAGTTGCTAAATAATACATACGAAATAATACACAATTAAATATATAGCAGGCTTTCCTTTTGGAGCTTGGGTTGAGTCCCAGGCTTGAAATCTTGCTGTTTTGATTGGTGGAGCTCATCCCCCAATCAGGAGGCAGCCAGAGGAGTTCAGTCACTCCCCTCTCCTGAGGAGAGGAGTTCCCCCCTCCCCCCACGGACCTGATTGAAGACTGCAACACTTAGGTCTGGAAGACTTAGGGGCGGACCCCTGGAGCATATAAAAGGAGCTGTGTGCCCAGCATGAGGGAAGCACATCCGGGAGAGAGAGGAGAGAAGAGCTGAGGAGAGCTACTCAGCAGGGTGAAGCATAGCCCAGACATGCCCCTGAAGACTTCCATCAGCGGGGAATGGCAAACAGTTCCAGCAGCTAGGTTCTTGGTGTGCAACACGGCACATGGTGTCCAGACCCTAGGAGCTGTGTGAGGCAGCTCGGGTCTGCAACCTCTGGTGTGTGGCCAGAGACACAGTGCACAGGCTGGTGCATGGAGTAGGACCTTTGGAGCACTTGGGCAGCTCAGGTCCTCAATCCCTGAAATGAGGGTGGAAGCTCAGTACAGGAGCCGCTGCATGGAGGGTCTGGGAGCAGACTGAGCCTGGTGCTGGATGAGGCAGCCCAGGCCTCCAATCCATAGCAAAAGATTGAGTCCAGAGAGCCAGACAGTGAACTGAGCCAGCCAACAGGGCCAAGCCACAGGTCCCAGAAGCCCTGCATAGCAAAGCCCTGTTCCAGGGGACAGCAACGCCCCCCCCCCCCCACACAAAAGTCCACCGCAGGTGAGAAAGCAGCCTGGTGCAAAGGATGAGGGCCACCCTCCAGGCCTGGGGGCCGTGAGTTGCAGGGAAAAGAGGATTCCCACAGGGGAAGGGAGTCCCCACTCCAGTTAGTTAGTGGCTCCTAAAAAGGGAGGTCCCACTGAGAGGGCCCCCCTAAAGTTACCAGCTTCTTTGTAGGGCTTTGGAAAATCCCAAGGACACTGGGGTATCCCCTCAGGATTGTTTATCTTTGAGGTTTATCTGTTTCAGATCAAATACTTACCAGTGACTTACCTGTATCTGGAGCACTGGTATAAGGTTTTATGTCATTTGCCCAGAGGATATTGTTTATGTTACTAGTTTAGACATCTTATAAATATATATATACATTGTACATATGCTTATATCCATATTCCTTTCCTTTGTGATAAGTTAATGTAAATAAATGTGTATATAGTTAAGTCCCCTGACTGTCCCGGCCTGATTCTATAGGGATGGAGGGAACCTGAGTGGTCTGCAGTTCCCACTCCACAGCACACCTACCAGCTAACAATCCCCTTCAATTGGAGAAGTGGAGTATATACCCAAGTTACCTGGGCTACAAATAACCTTTTTCACAGTCACAAAGAGGCCCAGGCTTCTATTTGCTTGACCTTTGTGCCACTATAAAAATTGTTATGGTGCAACAAACGTGACATCTGTTTCCACCCATAGTGTCAGAAAAGGAAAAGGAATGAAAGATAATAAACTACTTGGCACTTCAGCATGGATTTGATCTTCTCCTCCCCAGTCTCCAGAGCAATGTATGCTATTAGCAATGCACTAAAAATGAACAGAGGAAGAGTATGTAAGTCACTTGAATTGTACAGCTGATATGACCTACCTTTCTCTTGTAGTTTCCTGCCTGCAAGCTGGAATAGCAATCAAGTATTAAGCTGTGGGTGTATTCAGAACCAAGTCTGGGGTTAGGAGAAGAAGTGATATATATAAGAAAAATGGGAGTAAAAAAGCTTGATAGTGTAGCTGAAGGCCATCTGGAGGAAGAATTAAACTAAGAGGAAAGCTGCTATGGAGATGTGGGAGGGGTCTCAGTCTCATTATAAAGGAAGAAGCGGTGAGCCTAGACTCCATGGTGGGGGCAAAAGATGTAGATGGAAATCCAGAATATGGACAGATTTGGGAAATTACACCTGTGTTGACTTTGAAAAACAACTTTTCTTCCTTAAACTCTGGGTCAAATTTGCCCCCTGTAACACTAATATAAATGGCAATTAATGCCATTATTGCACATAAAGCTAAGAGCAGAAATTGATACTTTTTTTCCCCCCTCTGCTGCTTCTGTACTCTTCAGGGCTCCAAAGACAGAGCACATCTGGGGCTGTTGAAAATAACTAATATGCAGTGAAAAGTCTCAGTCTTACAATGCACTAGGTATTACATTCTGTTAAACAACTTCAGAACAGAACAAGGCAGTAACAGTAACTCCAAGGTTCTTATGCCAGTCAGGCAAAAGTGTTCATCTGGAAGTGGAAGACTGACTTTTAAGAGTAAATGATATTGCATTTTCGGGATCCATTTAGTCCTGGACCTATATATTGAGACTTCAGACAAGCAGGTCAACTAGTGAAAGCAGTGGTGGCATTTTTCTTGTATACACACCTGTATACCTGTATATTAAGACTTTATAGTTATTAGGCCTGTGTGAAGTGGCTAGTATTCACTTTGGATTCAGAATGAGCTGATATGGGGGACAGTGATTCGATTTGGTGATTCAAATCACTGTCCCGAATCAATTCGGCCGAATCCAATTCAGAGATTCAGCAACCACTGAATCAGCTGAATCAAACAGACCCATCCCCTGCCCACTCTCCCAGCCCCATCAATGGCTGCTCTGCCCGCCCCCAGCCTCCCAGCTCTTAAAAAAAAAAGCCCTGCACTCACCAGCTCCTGCCAGGCTGAGAGGTGGTCCTCACTGCCCCCCACTCCCCTGTACTGTATGGGGGAGCTCTGCCATGAGCCCCCAGAAGTCCTGATGGCTGCTGCAGCAGCTGGTGGGTGTGAGGCTTTCTTTTTTTTCTTTTTTTAAAGAACCGGGAGGTGGGGCTGGGTGGGGCAGCCATGGGGGAGCTTGGACAGTGAGCCAGGGATGGAGGCTCATGGCAGAGCTCCCCATGCAGTGCATGGCAGTGGGGGACAGTGGGGAGTGCCCCCTCCCCTGTCTGGCAGGAGTTGGTGAGTGGGCCTTTTTTTTTTTTTTTTTTTTTTTTTTAAAGAGCCAGAACTCTCAGGCTGGGAGAGCAGGTGGGGATCAGAGGGTTCTCAGGGGGAGCTAGGGAAGGAGGCAGGGGATGGGGTCTGGTGGGGGTCCCCTTCATAATCCCCACCTCCTTTGCCAGCCCCCCCACCCCGCATCTTACTTCCTGGCACAGAGTCTGAGTCCCTGGGGCAGCAAGTACAGACTGCCCAAATCTCTGAAGCTCTCCAAATATTTTCTGAATCAATTTGGAGATCTTTGAATTGATTTGGAATATTTTATTGGTCTCCTAATTCAATTTGGATTAATAGATTTGGCCACCAAATCAGGCCAAATTTCCTCCAAATCAAATCAGCACCCAAAGCTTCTCACAGCCCTAATAATTATAACCCTGCAAGTGTGTTACGATGTTTATAAATGTTCATTGCACCTGGTCTACAATCACTTTTATGATTGTAGACTGGGAGCAGTGTGTGCAAGTACTCAATGGCACCAGAAGCTGCATGGGGAACCCAGCATAAGTAAATAAGGGTGGAGGGAAGCCCAGAGGTTAGCAGGTCATCAGAGTTAAAATAACTTGATCAAGGTCAGGAGGTAGGGTAAGTGGTTGGGCTTTTCCAGACCCAGCTGTGCTCCAAACCCATGCAGACATTTGCTGGATTGGGTTAACCCATTCCTTAACTAACTTAGATTGGACCCTCTATTTTTGGCCTATTTTAAACCCCCTTAACATCTGCACAGATGGGGTATATGGATCAACTTAATCCTAGTTAGGTTGATCTAAATGCAATGTCTGTACATACCAATATTTCACTACTTAGATAAAGCACTTTTTTCCCCATAGAAGAATCTGTCATAACCTATCTTCTAACAAGACAGTACTGCAGTAATGAACATAGCTAGAGGCCTGGTACATAGGATGTGATCTAAAACTGAGAGCTTCCTGTTCTGTAGAGACTGAACAATTGAAATTCTAACTTCTCTGATTTGCTTAGCATGGAATATATTATCTAGGGGAGACCATTCCCTAAAAGTCAAGCCATAGGATAGAACAGGTAAATCTAAGCCAGCAGTTCTCAACCTTTTAAAACTCAAGGTACCCCTAAACAAACTCGAGACCCTCCTTGGAAAATGCCAGCTCTCACATTTCACTCTTTCTTTGAATACAGAAAAATAATAGAGCAGCATTTTTTTCTGTTGTGAAGGACTCAGGAAAACCACAACTCTGAATATTGAATGTGTTTATTTGTGAATCATGTTTGCAAACCTAACAATGCTAACTTTGTATGGTACCCACATCACCCTTGAAAGGATCTCAAGGTACTCCAGAATGCCATGGCACCCTGGCTGAGAATCACTGATCTAAGCCATAAAAAGATGGCTGCAACATCAATGAAATTCAAGTGAATTCTTCTCTAAATTATCAATTTAGTTTTGTAGTATTAGAAACTGAAACACTTTAAGTTTATACTCTTGGACAGAATTCACATCCCCACTAAAGTTAAGGGAAAAGTCAGTAAGGAAAAGATTTCACCCGTTACCTGTATAATAGCATTCTAAAACAATATAGCTTGTTGTTTACCTTTCACAAATCAACCAGAAATACTCAGCTAATCAAAGTGTTTGAAGAACTAATCACACCAGTACTTTCCACTGGAAAACAGACATTTCATCCTGTGAAACAGATGAAGAAAGGAGATGATAGAGGTCTTTTTCCTTTTAAAACTGTATTTATTTAAATACTATGAATTTTGGAGTTGCCATGTTATGTAATATAGTTGATATCAGGTACTCTTACAATTTATATTTAGATTAGAGTACTGCCTTGTTCTCAAGTGGGATGATATGGGGATCTGCCCCTTTTAGTGTCACCAAATGATTACTATGAAAAAGATGCAACTGGGAGTAGTTATTAATATATATAATATACAACTTGGATGTAAGTATTTTTTTTCCAAAACTCTCTTCAATTATACTAAAATAAAAAACAGCATGCTCCTCTTTTTCAGCCTTTGGAATCTCCAAATCATTTGAGTGCTCCTTTAAAGTTATGGGAAACCTACCAAAATACCAGATGTTTAATCAATACCCTTAACATTCTGGAAGCCTGAAGTGTAGAAAGAAAATGTCAATTAAATCACTCTGGAAAAGCAGATCTTTTGATTTTCATAGACTGCAATGCACAGTATCGACACTCAAGAAAAGTTTGCTTTTTTTTTAATGAAAACATGTGGAGAAAAAAATTCATGGTATTCATTCTAAATATGTACCTTTATGGCCTAAAAAAGAAACTCCAGTCTTCGGTGATTTTTGTCTATTTTAAATTATAACATATGCATTTCTTGTTATTTCCTGGCTTGATACTACTTTAGAAAGAAAGTCATTTTGGGCTTATAACGGTAAACAAACAAAATGAACATTTCAAGGCCTGATATCTTACTAGAGATTCACAAAAAATAAAGTTCCTGCCAACCGATTGAAAATAGATGGCAAAAAAATATTATTCTTAATATAAAGTATGATGGATCTCGAGTCCCGTTAATTTATAAAACAGATTTTTAAAAATTTTTTATTAATATTAGGCATCAGCCTGTAGGCCTGTGGGAAACAGCTAGTATTCACTTTGGATTTGGATTCGGCCGACTCGGGGGACAGCAATTCGATTCGGTGATTTGAATCACTGTCCCAATTCGATTGGGCTGAATCTGATTCAGAGATTCAGCTACTGGCCTTTTCTCAGGTTTTTTTTCTTAAATGGCCAGAGTTGGCCCAGGTGGGGCACCCATGGGGAGACTGGGGGGTTGGAGGGCTCGTGGCAGAGCCCCCTATGCAACATGGGGCAGTTGGGGGGCAGCAGGGATTGCCCCTCCATCTGGCAGCACACAGTGAGCACCAGGGCTTTTTCTTAAAATACTGAGCAGGGGCGGGTGGGGCAGCCATGTCGGGGCTTGGGGAGTGAGCAGGGGTCAGGGGCCTGGCAGGGGTCCCCCTATGGTCCCCTCCCCCAGCCCCCCCTCTCCCACCCCTAGTACTTACCAGCTCCCTGCTACACCCACCCAGGAATGCCCAAATCATCAAAGCTCTCTGAATCTTTTCTGAAGATTCAGAGAGCTTTAACATTGATTTGGACCTTTAAATTGGTCCCCTGATTTGATTTGGATTCAGAGATTCAGCCACTGAACCAGGCCAAATCTCCTCCAATTCGAATCACCACCCAAAGCTTTGCCCAGCCCTATCAGCCTGGTTTAGTCTTTAGTGTTGTATTTTTGTGCTGAAGACATGAGATTTCTGCTACATATTTTTTTACTTACTATTTAAAGTTTAATTTCTAGATATCCTATTACCTATAAAACAGACACTATATTGCAGCCCATAGTGACTCAGGTTTGGACTGGAGTTAGGCCTTTTCAAAATAATTTTTATATTTCACTAAAAAAAGCTTAAATGGGTCTATCTTCTTCTAAAACACCTTGCTTCCTAAGCATGTCGTATTCTACCTTGTTATAATGAAGTATTATTGCTTCAGACATTTGATATTTTTCTCCACCACTGATAGTGCATTGGATGATAATATGACAGATGTGCTTGTAGGATTAGAAACATCTTTATTATAGCTACATTTAATTAGCAGGGTGGGGGGTAGATAAATCTTTTCTCCTCATCCTGTCAAACAAATACACATACCCAAATCAGGTATTTGTGTGACACTTTCTTTTGTACACCTTAATGTGCCTTTCCTAAATTGTTTCCAGCAGAAATGAATCGAGGATGTTCACCTTGTCTTGCAGCTTTGAGTTTTTGTTTGTTAATAGAGGTTTATTATATAGATATATAGATTTAAGTGGGTTTTTTTATAGTGACAGACATAAGCATTAATTATTAAAGTGATGAAATATTTTCCTTAATATAGTCCTTCATTCTTTACTTACACCAACACTTCAGCCTGTATAAGTTCATGTCAAATGAGCATTTTCATAGCCTTTGAATTTTTCTTTCTGAAAGAAGTTGTGGTGTGGAGGAATGGGTGGGGGAGACATGGATAGCCTATATTTCCATCCTTTAAATATGGTTATGCCAAGCAGTTATTAGAATGGTGCAGCCTTTGCATAAAGCTTGGCTTACCTTCCTACATACAATCACAGTTTCCATGCACCTCTGTAATTCCCTTAACAGGATAAAACCTAGAAATCTTGCACCTGGGGTTCCTGATTCCTAACCCTTAACCGATATGTGTCAGAAGTCTCAGGTTATCTGCTCTTAATGTAAGCATATTTTTATATACACTTGAAGCTGAATTAAGATTAGTACAAATACAAAACAAACAAAAAAAAAACCATTGCAGTTTCTTTATTTAAAGCTAACCCTGGATATTTTTACTTGTCTGTATTCAGGAACATTTCACAAGGTTCTAAATTAAAACTCCTGTCTTTTCATATTATTTTTACAATAAAAAAGTAAAACAGCTTTAAGATTGTTTTACAACCTGGACAATAAATACAGATCTGGGATTTGACTATATCATTGTACCATGAATTTAGGACTGAGCTGGATCCACAAAATGACTCTGACATCTCAATGCTGAGGTCCACAATTTAAGTCCTAAAAAAATCTCTGCTCAGCTGCTGCCTAAACCCTAAAGAAGCCTAAGGTCCCTAGACACCTAAGTTTCCACTATCTAAAGTTTCTTACATACCTAAAAATATGCTTTTGGGTATGCCCAGAACTGCCTAAGCCTCACTAGTACTGTACTGCTATGCATTGTAGCTCATGCTTACACCTTGTTGGGATTCACAAGCTAGGTATTTCCTTGCCTGTCTCACTTGAGGGATCTTATCTGGCAGGCCATCACAGAGCATAGCTAACCCTATATAAGATATAACCAGTGGGGTGCAGGGAATAGAGCTTCTATTTATTCGATAAACCAGTGATTAAAGTACTGATCCAGGATGTGAGACCTAAGTTAAGCTCCTTGCCAAGAGGTACCTGAAGTCACATTTCCATGGCCCAGGAGAATGCACTAATCATGGGGATATAAAAGAGTGCTTTTCAACTTGTGAGCAGCACTCAGGCTATGAGGGGACAAATTGTGGCCCTGCCCACCTCTAGCTGCTGCTGGGTCTCTGGACTCCCCCTTCCTCCTTCAGCTTCTGCTTTCCACCCCTGCCCCTGGGGGCAGAGCAACACTATGCATGGGGCTCAGGGAAACCTATACATGGGCAGCAAGGCTGCTCTGATGCGATGTAATCACAGTGCATCAGAGCAGACTCAATTAATTCAGCCTACTGGAGTGTGCTAATTACTGCACTCCAGCAGACTCTAGCATCAGGTGTTATCTATGTCCCCATGCTGAAGAATTGTGGCAGGGGCGCTTTAACTCAAGCTCACCATTCTTCACCAAAGGGATGCTGATACATGTGATGCTCTGGGCATTTTAATTAGAGCAGCTTTCACAGCCACTCTAATTAAAGTACCCACTCCTCCACTCCTGGAGGATGTGTATAAGAAGCCTGCAGCTGGAGGAGTCAGGGAGGCTGCCTGCATGGCATGATGCATCTTGGCACAGTAGAGGCCCCATAAAGCATGCAAACTGGGGAGCCTGCAGCCTACATAGGTGTGGCCCCTGACTACTCTGATGTTGGACAGCCCTGCTATAGGTTTTACCGGTGCAGAGTCCCAACATTCACTAGACTTACTAGATGTGGGCAAGGGGAAGGGAAAGAGAGCGAGAATGACTTAAAAGCCTAGCAGTTAAATAAGTCATCTGAGGAGGTCTGAGTTCCAAAAAATATTTAAAGTATTTTATAGTAAGCAGTCATTGGCACAGACATTGGAGCCCATGTTTTCTTAGTCAATGCCTGTGAACAATTATCGTATAGAGGTGGTTCCTGAAGCTGAAAGTTAACGACAAATCTTTGAGGATTGGGGCTTAAAATCTTCCCCTTGACATTTTCTCTTCCTTAGGTGAAATAGTTCAACTCACTTACTCTCTCATGGTGATGTGTAGAGGACCTAGGTGTACAACTCAGTGCTATGGATTCCACCCAACTCTCTTTGAAGACCTACGGCTAAGTCTATCCCATGTCATTGACAAGTTTGATTCATACAAGCCAGTTCATCTCATGCCTATTACTAAATCTGGTATAGCCTTTATAGCAAAACTGTTAGAAGAGTGAACATGGTGTAAAACACCTGCTAGTACCCCCCACAGGATCCAACTCAGAGAGAGGTCCCTAGAGTGTAATATTAAATGAGGCACTCCCTGCACTGAAGGCTTTCAATTTTTAGTATTCCAGCCAGCTAGAAGGTAGAGGAGGAGAAGTAATTGCAAATTTTACAGATGAGGAACCAAAGCATAAAAGGCCTGAGACTTGCTCAAACTTATGTAGGAAATGAGTGGCAAAACCAGGAACTGAATCTAGATCTTCTAAATCTTAGTCCAACTATTTAACCACCAGACTAACTTTTTGTGGCACTGTATTATAACACAGCACATCTGTCTTTTGTGGTGATTTAGTCTTGTAAGGTATTCTGCAGCCTCAACTCCATTTTAAATCCATGGGGGTGAAGGGCAATCAACACCTCCCCGGACCTTGATTTGTAAAGATGCTCTACAACTCTCTTTCTATGTTGTGACAGGATCAGGCTTTACACTTTCTCTATAAGACTACAAAGAAAGAAAACAGATCATCAGTCATACAGTAATTATATAGCAACTGCAAGGCCATTTAGTTACTGTGGGATAAGCAATAGAATGCTTAATAATTTAACCAATTACCATTCATTATAATATCTAATTTGGCATTTGATGATCCACAGGGGTCTCACCTGTCTCTTCACATATGCAACATTTAATATTGCTGCAGCATTACTGTTCACACCTCTACAGCTCAACTTGTGTCAATTTTCTTGATATTTCCTAAAAATAGGAGTTTAAATGGAAAAAGCTTACAAAGGAGGTACAAATTATATAATGCCCTGTCGAAGGCCATTTTTATGACACCCATCTATCCTGACAGGTGCATTATTGCCTTCTCCCTAGGTCTAAAATTTGCTTTCTGTGTACTATCTTTATTGGTATATTGAAGATATGAATGAGATGAGATGAGGCTTTGCTGTCCAGGGGCTTGTCCAGACAAATACGCATGTGTGTTTTGCAGTGCCTCAAAACTGTTTGAACCACCACAAACAACATGCAGTGCACGTGCAACCATTTGCCATACTGCAAATTTGCAGCACAGCACCAAAATTTGATACCAGGAACTCCCGATATAAAAAAAAATAGCAAAAAAAAGCTGTACAGCGCACACTCCAAGAGTGTGCACCAAAGCAAATGGATGCTGGGTCATCCAAGGAGACACTCTGGCTGTTGGCCACAGTGTCTCCACTGCTTTAGGTATCCCCTGACTTCTCCAGGACACTGGGAGCCAGGAGGAGCGGGGAAATGGCAGTTTCCCTGAAGTGGAACATTGTTCCCCACAACTAACCCCATGTGCAGGGGAACGCACAGTGGCAAAAAGCAGTGGCACAAATTCATGCCATTGCTATTTGTGCCATGGCAAATGCAGCCCCTGTACGTGGGGATGTGCCGCAAGAGTCTGAAATCTATTGTGGTTAGAGTTTGGTACAATACTTGCAGCGTGACTTTGAATTAGACTGTTTGGCATACTGTACAAATCAACTAGCCTGAGCATAATGACAGGTTTTTGTTTTTTAATGGCTACATCCATTACAGTCACATCTGGTAGATAAATATCTGTGTCATATTGAAAAAATCAGCTAAAGAATCCATTAAACCTAACACATGCTAACAGAATTCTGCCCAAATTGTTTCTGAAGACAGAAAAAATATTAGATGCATGGAATTTGGGGTAATTGACAGAATTAGGGCCTAATCCAAACTCCACTGAAATGAAGAGGGGTTAGTCTGTATTGATACAGTGGTGGGTCCCGGAGATGGTGTGATTGAGGACTTGCCCATTTGATGCCTTGCCCATCTGTGTCCATATGCTTCAGAACTAGAAGTTTCTAGAAGTTCCCATTGAGCCTGCCCCCCAGAGGTTATTTCTAGGCCTGCTTGTCACCAAAACTGACTGCTGGGGCCTAGCCCAGAGTAGACTCACCAGTGCATTACTGGATCTGAAGTGTGATTGTGGATTTGTCCAATTCTTGTCTGTGAATCAGTTAAGACCTTTCTGCCTCTTCCTCAACACACGCACCCTCCAAGAAATAAACAACTCTAAAAAATAGTCTTAAAACAGATCTCAACATCTGGGTCTAAGTTCCTGCAGAACATTGGGAAGTTTTGTTTGTGGATGTAGCCTTTAAAACTAGTTCATCTGTAGTTTCTGGGTTTACTCTAACTGCAGAGCTATAAACAAGTTTGTGAAAACAGTTCTTACGAGTTCTTGAGCCTTTTGAGATAACTTGGTTCCAATTTTGTCAAAGCTGGTCTGATTTATGATTTTATAAAAGCTATGTGAAATGGCCGAACATGCTTTTTAATGTGAAACCAAGAGAAACTTATGATTCTGACTGCATTCCACTGTCGGGTTAAAACTCAACACAGAAATGTAAAATGTGAACCCCCAGGCAAAAGAAACAAATTTCTAGCAAGCAAAGCCACCTTGTTAGAGTGCCACATTACATGCTAAGGACATTAAAGGACTAAAACATTTCTGTCATTCTGTAGAACGAATGTTGCATGTTTCTGAATGTTGGAAGAAGAAGCAGAGGTACAGTTTGTAGCCATATTGGTCTGCAGGCAAAAGGAGTAAGAACTCGTGGCAGAGGTGATATCCTTTATGAGACCAACTAGATATTTGCAAAAAAAGGAAGAATGATACACTACCGGCTTGCATAACTCTACCACAGTAAAGTGGGGTACTGATTCTTCTTGTGGAATCACCTAACTAGCAATACTCACAGAGTTGGGGTAAAATCAGATGCCACGAAGTGGGAATGTTGCTTTCATCCTTAAGATTAATGCTCTAGGGTACAGTAATAATACAATGTTTCCATTTAAAAACAAAACTAAAAAACTGCTCTTCCAAGAATTTTCTGGATTGTGTTGGTTGATTTATGTTGGTTGTGAGGGAAGCAATGGCAGAAGTTGGTGCAGTGGTTCATGTTAGAGACCAGCATTCATGCTACCGGGGGAAGAATACATTGAAAAAAAATGAACAGAGACAGGAAATATAGTTTTTTAGGGAACAGATTAGCATGGGATACTTCTTCCGCAACTTATTTTGGCTCAAGAGAGGCTAGCAGGTGGCAGATATGTGACTGTGTGGTCATCAGTCAGACTAGAACTTTTGCTAGAATTCTTTAAATTAAGTGTCTCTCAGAGGAGCCATAGAAGGTAATTATGGTAGGTACTTAAGCAAATGGACTGTTAATAACCAGACAGAGGTGATAAGCCTCCCAGGCCAGCTGGAGACTTTTGCTAGGGAAGGAGAGAGGGAGGAAGGGAATGAAAAGAAGAATGGCTATCAATGAGAAACAGGCAGCTGTAGCATACAGACTGGCTCCATTTTTACCAAAGTATGGTAATCTACAAGCAATGCTAACAAGGCTAGGAATTAAATATGGCTGTCTTCATTTTTTTTTTCTAGACAAGCAACTGAAAGTTATTACTGCATAGTCTTCTTCTAGGAGGACTAACTGAAATTTTATTTAATGTATAATTTTTCTTTAGAAAATTTACTATTCTGGGTGGTATATTGTCTGCTTACAGGGAATTGCAACTTCTGTCACCTTAGAGCCTACTAAGGAAGGGTTCTCTTTCACATCTTTCACAGTTACACATATTATTCAAGCAGGGTTCCAAAAGTTAGAAAAGGATTTGAACCCCCGATGTTTAAGAACACTGAGGAAACAGTTTCAAAGAAATTCATTATAACAGTGGTCCAGCAGCAAAATATGGAACCATATCCAAATGGATTCTGAAATGCCAAAATCTGGTGTCTCGGTTTGGACCCATCCCAGTATTTATGAACAGTTTAAAAATACGAAATTAGACAAAGAAGAGTGAGGATATGAGGGTGGCAAGATGAACAAGCAAGACCAGAGTCATTTTAGCAACAAAATCACAATTTGTCATTGAAATGCAAAAAGCTAGTGTGAACAAGATTCTATGTGGAGCCTCTAATCGCTCCTGGATTGGAACACGAGTTAAGAAGGCCCCATCATTACTTATACAAACCTAATGCCTTGAATTTCAGCAGCAGTGCATGTTATGGATCTACTCTAACCTCTGGCATCCTTACTCCCCTGCCTCATGAGGTAATGGAGGGCACTCTTGTGGCTCTGTATAGCACATTTTGAGCCCTTCGTTATCTGGAGTCATTATATTTCTAGCATGTTTATGGCACTCTGGGCACATCTACATGTCCATTAATGTGTTTTTCCTAATGCGCATTAAATTTAGTACCTCCACGGCACATCTACATGTGCCCCTGACTGTGCATTTGATACACAGTCATTTGCTTTAGCACTGTATTTCCTTTAGCTCATTGCTACAGTGACATAGCATCTCATGTAGATCTGCCCCCAATGTGAGGTTAAATAAATGTGCATTAGGCTGCTCTAATGCACAGTAGTGAACGTGCATGCATTTTTAGTGATGCTTAATGCGCAGTCGCCTCTTTTACTGCACATTAGTGTATCAGCACATTTTTTACACAATGCTTTAACGCACAGTAAAAGAGGTGACTGCACATTAAAGCACACCTGTAGACATGCCCTCTGACCCTTAATGTGATATATTAATGTTATTTTAATTATAAGGAACAACTATTTATTGATTTTTTTCAACAAGTACATGAAGAACAACAATGAAAATATTGTTTTTAAAATAGAAATATGCAAACCAGTGGTAGACTACACTGGTACCTCTTCCACACAGCTCTCTTATTCTTCAGAATCTAAGGAAAAAGAGTAATTCTACTTGCTCTCTGCTCTCTATAGTTGCCAAAAAACTTTAAAAAATATGAACCAGGTATAACCAATGCATCACAAAACTAAGAGAGAGCTGAAATAAGAGATCTGACAGGTATGAACTGCTCCTTTCATCTCAGCCGGGTGTTACAGATGGATAGTGATGATAATTTAAATAAGAATCATAAGTTAAGAAGAGACCTGAAGGGCCACTAAATCCAACCCCTTGCATAGATGCATGGTTTTCTATTCCTAAATCATCCAAGATAGGTGCCTTTGTAGCCTCTTCTTCAAAACTTCCAATGAAGAAGATTCATTATCTTCCCTAGATAGCATGACTTGATCAAATTGCTCATTCTTCACATAATAATGGAATGTAAAGATCACAGATGCTATGAGTATCTCATTTCAGTGGCATGAGGTGAAGTTTTGGAGATAACCCCATAGGGTGCATCTAGATGAGTGAGCACGTGCCTATTGCAGGGTCCCAAAGCAGAGGCACGCTAGGAGCAAAAAAATGTTCCACACATTGCATACTTGCAGTGCGGACTCTAAGTTGATACCAGAAAATCCTGACATAAAAAAAAAACATGCTGGAAAAAAGCGGCTCATGGCACACTCCTGGAGCATGCCCTGAAGCAACCAGAGGCTGGGTCCTCCAAAGAGACACTCTAGCACCCAGACAGAGCATCTCTAGGCCTTCCATATGTCCCTGCTGCTCCAACATGCTGCCTCAGTATGTGGGTGTGGGTGGGGGGAATATATGGGAGGGGTGGCTCCTCTGCTTGCTTTCACAGCACTCAGGACACTTATGGCCCACAACAGGCAGAGTGCCCCGGCAGTGCATGGTACCACCTGAGACCTGGGAGCTATACATGTTGCATGGAGCTGGCCTGGCCCACTGGTGTGTGCCTTTGAACAGGACCAGGCCAGCTTCTACCACCACCTCGGGCTCCCAGTAGTGCACGCAGGAGCCGTGCACCATCAGGCCGGGCCAGCTCCTGCCTCCACATGGCGGACACATTGAGGCAGGATCAAGCCCAGCCTGATGGCATGCAGCTCCTGCATGCAGTGCCAGCAGCCCCGGGTGGTGGCAGGGGCTGGCCTGGTTCTGTTTGAAGGTGCATGCCAGTGGGCCAGGCTGGCTTTGTGCACCACACATAACCCTAGGTGCTGCCATGTGCTGCTGGGGGACTCTGCCTACAGTAGGCCATGAGAGCCCCAAGGGCCAGCTGCTGGTTGTGGCTGCACACTGTGGGGGAGGGAGGGGGGCCTGGCTGTGCATGTGACAGGCCCCCCCCACAACCTCACACCCCACCAAAAACCCACATCCCCCTATATACCCACTTACAAACCCCACACCAATGAATCCCCTACAATATACTCACAAACTCTACACCCTCAAACCCCCCACCCCACACACCCCCACACCCACTCCAAAACCATGCACCACACTGCTTCCTCACCCTCTGAAGCCCCATATCTCCCCCAAATTTCATATCCTGCATGCCCAACCACCAGGTGGAATGATACCTGCTGACAGGAGCTGCAGCTGCAGGGGTAATTGCCACAATGCAGCCCTGTCCTACACCCACACCAATGCTGGGATATGTGACCCCCACCTGGGGGTGGATCCTGGTCCAAGAAACCACTTGGAGAGTGTCATGGGTTGGGGACAGGGTTGGAGGTGGCAGCAGGTTTGTGTGAGAGAGAGAAATGATGGTCAGGGTTGGGGGAGCACTCGGGGTATGAGAGGCCACCAGAGCTGGGCTTAGAGCCCCTCTTCTCTCTTAGAGCAGCCTGTGCTGGGGAAGGCTGGCCTGGAAGGGAAGGGGCCTGCCCAACCCAGTCTGTGAGCCTCAGTCAAGGGCTTTCCATGAGTGGAATGGGGATTACTAGGGCCTGGGCACAGGCATAGGAAACAGAACAGTAAGGGCTGGCTCTACTCAGAGCCACAAAGCACTTGGTGAAACAACTGCAGCTGGACTCATGTCCAAGTGCTGGGACGGAGCTGCTGCCAAGAGGGAGCTAGTGGGGGGCAGGCAAGAGCTGCTGGTCAGGAATGAGGGGTACTGGTGGGGTTGTGGCTTGGGAGTGAAGGGGAAGGGCTTGGGCAGGAGCCAGGTACTGGCAAATCAGTGCTGCTCAGCACAACAAAGCAGCTGTGGATCCAGCTGCAGCTGTCCCCAAATCCTGATGAGCAAAGTGGGCAGGGGCAGCTCTACTTTTTCTATGATAAAAAAAACAAAAGTAAATGTCAAATTGCCCATCAAGAATGATGCGGTGGGGGAGCAGGTGGGGATAGAGCCCTGTGCCCCCCACCATCTGGGCCCACTCCCCCTTTCCCTCCTGCTGATTGGGGTCTGGACCTGTTCCCTCTCTCCCCACTGCAGCGGCAAAGGGAAGGGAGGAGTGGGCCCAATGAAGGAAAGGACCAGGCCTAAGGCTGGGGAGAAACTGCAGTGGCGGGGGAAGCAGTGGGCCTGGGCCAACCTGGAGGCAGTGGGGTGATGGGAGGAGCATGTTTGGGGCCAATGTGGAGGAGGCGGGTGGGAGTCCAGTGAGCCTGTTCCTCCCCTTCCCCAGCCAATGCACTGGGCTGTTCCCCCACTGTGTTGGGCTCGTTCCCACCCCCACCCACTTTGGGCCCACTCTCCCCCCCATGGCAGTGGCAATGGGGGAAGGGGAGGAGTTTGTCTGGGTCCGATGTGGGAGAGAAGTCAGACCGCCACGGCAGGGTGGGCAGCAGGCCCAGGGTGACCTGGCGGCAGCAGCAGGCGAGATGGGAGGAACAGGCTCGAAGCCAACTCAGGGGGGAGGTGGGGGAGGAGTGGGACCAGACCTGAGGGGGAAGAAGGCCTGCTCCTCCCCTCCCTAGCTGCTGCCCTGTTGTGTCAAGCCCACTGCTCCCCCTCCCACTGCCACAGCAGGCCAGCTTTTCCCCCCTTGGGCCCAGTCCAACTCTTCCCCCACCAACCCCCTCCCCCACATCAGCTCCAAGCCCACTCCTCCCATACCCCCACTGCTACTGGGTTGGCCTGGGCCTGCTGCTCTCCCCACCATGGCAGCCCGGCTTCTCCTCACCCTCGAGCCCAGTCTTCCCCTGCGTCGGGCCCAGGTCCACTCCTCCCTTCCCCCTGCCACCACGGCACACCCACTATTTCCCCTACCGCTATCACATTGTCCCATGTCAGGCTCTGCATGTGGTGATGATGGAAGGGGGGATGGGTGGGCTGAGGCCAGTGCCAGTGTTTTCGCCCCCCCGCCCCGTGGCATCCTGACCCTGTTCCCCGCACACTGCCACTGCCATCACCTGCAAGGAGGGGGGGTGAGGCCAGCTCTGGTGGCCAGCTCTGGTGGTCTCACCCCCCCCCGCTGCATTGGGTGGGGGCATTCCGTCAGCTTTGTTGCCTACACCTTCAGGGAGCAGGGGTGGGGGGCAACTTGCCCCCTCATCCCCTCTGTACCTGCCATCATGGCAGCACTCCACCACTGCCAGCTCCTGTTCGAATGCTTGTTCACACTCTGATTGGCTGTTTGTCAATCAATCAGAGCATGAATAAAGCATTACAAACAGACAGACAGACTTAGGCTTCTATAATATTAGAATAGAGGCACTGGTAGCCTTCTAAATTGCTTTAAAATTTTAACTATATCAATAAAATAGTAACCAACTGATGTCTCTATACACCATGGTGTTTCATTTTAATCATGGAAAAATGAGGATTTGGGGTATTTTAACAAGAGAATTTGGGGAGTCGAGTTATCAAAGATGGTGCCATTTTTAAACAGGGAACACCAGGATCCCTGCTGGTGAGACAAGTGGTGGGACCCAGACAGAGGACCAGCAAGGACCTTTTGGGGCCAAGAGACTGTGCATCAACAGTTCAAAGTGGGCCACCACAAGGAACACATCTTCCAGGTGATAGATGCCCAGATGGCAGAGCAGGAGCAGCAGAAGACATGACAGCAGTGCCAGACAAAGCTCAACTGTTTAGCCATTGTCCACTGGCAGCTGGCCCAGAGGTGCAGGTACCTCTGCTACAGTGCCCATACCACAGCACAGGCAGCCGTGTGGCCCCCATCTGGGTCAGGCAGGCACGCAGCCATGTCCATGTCCATGTCCATGGCTGCAGGTCCAAGAGAATGGAAGCTGTCACAAGTGGCAGTAGGTCATAGTCAGACCTCATCCCCCACTGACAGACTGCTGCACTGGGTAGAGAGTACTGGGACCACTCTAGGTTAGGGCTGCTGCAGATACTAACTGGCGAGGCCCTCAGAAGCTCCTGATGGCAAATAGCCCTGAGGCTATTTATACTGCTGGGGCCAGCACAGATGTTACCCCAGCCTCTAGCTCCCCCTGACAGAAGATCCTGGAGGAGCTAGGCAGGGTCAGTTTGCCCCAAGTGGCATAATTTGCCCCATATCAAAGTGCATGTTCACGCACATGTGCTGAGGCACAAATCTCTGGCACAAATATGTGCCACTGCTATTTGAGCTGCTGCAAGCACATGTGCCTGCATGTGTGGACATGCCCACATAGTTATTTTCAGTAGTACAACTGGTATGGCTGTGTGAAATGTTGATGGGTGTTTTCATTTTGAAGCTGTTTCAGTGCGTTTTGAGCTCAAAACAGCAAACTCAAAATGAAACAAAAACCTTTGAAACAGCTTCACAATGAAACAAGGGCACTCAAAACATTTCAAAAGTTTTTAAGTATTTTGAGTTTTGAAGCACTGCTTATTTGGCTTCAGCACCAGTCTCAGCTGGCAGCAGCAGCCACATGTCATCCAGCATGCAGATCCAGGGGCTGTGCTCCCCAGGAGGAGTCTGGGACAGCTCCACAGCCCTCCCAGGGGTGCAGGCTCCCAGATCTGCATGCGGGATAACAGCATGCTATCACCGCTGGCTGGGGCCAGCAGCAGCAGTCTTCCTGGTGCTCAGCATGGGCTGCACCCAATGCTGGTTCCAGCTTGCAGCAGCACCCTCCTGTCATCCAGTGCACAGATTGGGGGCCCACAGGGAGGGCTGCAGAGCAGCACCAGACTTCTCCCAGGGGTGCAGGCCCCCAATCAGCATGCCAGATGACACGAGGCTGCTGCTACCACCTTGCCAGATAGATTGGTGCTGCCACTGGCCCCAGGCAGAAACGGCAGCCTCCTGTCATCTGGTGGGCAAACCAGGGGCCTGCATGCTGGGAAGAGTCCGGGACAGCCCTGTAGCCCTCCTGGGGTGTGGGCAAGCCATTGGTCTGCATGCCAGATGACAGGAGGCTGCTGTTGCTGCCTGGGACCAGCACTGGGTGCAGCCCATGCCCAGTGATGGGAAGACCCCGCACTCGCCCACTAATTTCCAGTGCCCCTGCCCCAGCCCCAGGCCCAGCCCCGTGGTACAGTCAGGGAGTAGTGCACAGCCCCAAACCCATGCACCCTGCAGACTAGAGTGAACAGCAGCGGCAGGGAATGAGCTGGTGCTCAGCATGGGGGAAAAGCAGCCGCTCCCCCTCCCATAGCCAGTGTCCTGTGCTGCAGCCTCTTGCAGCCTGGGCAGGACTATCCTGCCTCTCTGCTGCATCACCAGAGAACAGGCATAGGCAGCCCTTCATAGGCTCCAAGCAGGTGCAGCACAAGGCACTGGCCATGGGGAGAGGGAGCAGCCACTTTTCCCTGCACAGAGCACCAACTCATAACCCACCACTGCTGCTAGCCTGGGCCCTGTGCCAGCTCAAGCCTCATCCATTGGGGCTGAGCCACAGCAGCACCAGCTCAGTTACAAGCTGTTGCTCAGCATGGGAAAAGCAGCCTCTCCCCCTCCTTGGGATGACAGGAGGGTTGTGGGGCTGTGCCAGATTCCTCCTGGGGGGTACAGGCCCTCGGATCTGCATGCCAGATGACAGGAGGCTGCCACTGCTACTTCGGGCCAGCAGCAGCACTGGTCTTCCCAGAGCTGGGCATGGGCTGTGCCCAGCGCCAGTCCCAGGCAGCAGCAGCAGCCTCTTGCCATCTTCCATGCAGATCCAGGGTCCTGCACCCCTAGGAGGAGTCCAGCACAGCCCCACAGCCCTCCCAAGGGTGCAGGGCCCCAGATCTGAATGCCAGATTACAGGAGGCTGCCACTGCTGGCAAGTGTCACAAGTTTTGTTTTGAACAGTTTGACGTCCAGAAATCACTGCACCTATCTCCTTGAAACTTGGAAACTTCATGCCCTCAGAAGGGGCTACCATCCCTGCAAGTTTAATGCAAATCAGGCAAAAAATGAAAACGTTTTAGGCACTTTCATTATTCCCTATAATTCCCTATGGACAAAATGTCGAAACAGCATTTTGAAACAAAACTCAAAATGAAATATTGTCCTGTTGAAATGGTGAAATGGAAGTCAAAATGAAATGGTGCAGTTTCACACAGCCCTAATAACTGGGATTGGGGGGTGGGGGGAGTTCTAGCTCCAAGCACTGATTTAGAGGGGGTGCCAAACAGGTAGTCACTGCTGCCACTGGCCCAGCTGCTGCCGTTGCCTCTATTACTGCTACTGTGCTGGATGCAATAATTGCTTGTTATGCCTCTGTTTAATAACTGCTTGTTATCTGTTGCAGTTAAGAATGCAGCTTAAGAAGCCTAGCTGAGCTGATGGTCATGTGCAAGCCCCACTGTAGGAAGCAAATCCCAAACAAATGATTGGAGCTGATAGAGCATACACAATCATAATGTGAGCACATGTACAAGCCACGGTGACTGGTGTCTCATTTGGACAATTCTCATGAGTATTACTTGCTTTGTTGATAGAACACAACCACCATTTTTGACCTCCGGGGAAAAAGAAAGATGCAATCCAGCATGGAAGCTCAGAATACACCATAAATACTTTTCAAATGGAACTAGTTGTTGGGGTGACCCCCAAATTATGTGATCACCCACCCCACATTTTATAAAAATTTGGTATTCATGGAAGACAGGTGCATATCACAACAGCTAGATCCATATGTGGTTAATGTATGAATTGTGCAAGTGTCTAAACCTTAATGAAAAGTATTCCTGCATTAATACACTTCCTTGTCAAAAATCTCCCAAGCACACAAACCTGTTCTATATATCAGATCAATGAATAGATATATGCATATATACAAGCATCCAGTAGGAAGACTATTACTTGTGACCTTAACAGGGATTTCCAGTAGGCCTGTGCAAAATGGCTAGTATTTGCTTTGGATTCTGATTTGGCCAATTCGGGGGACAGTGATTCAATTCACTGATTCGAATCACTGTCCTGAATCAATTCAGCTGAATCTCCAAATCGCTGAATCACCCCAGCCCATCCCCTGCCCACTCTTCCAGCCTCAGCAATGCCTGCCCTACCCACGCCAGCTTCAGGTGCTGCCAGGCAGGGGGGCCAATCCCCGCTGCCCCCCACTGCCCCACGCCGCATGGGGGCCTCTGCATGAGCCCCTCAATGCCCCCCCCCCCCCGCTTTCCCAGCCCCACCCCATGGCTGTCCCATGTGCCCCAGCTCCAGGCCTTTAAGGAAAAAAACCCCAAACCTCCCCAACTCATGGGTTCCTGCCAGGCATGCCCCCTGCTGTCCCATGACACATGGGGGGTTCTCTTTCACGAGCCCCCCCATAAAGCCCTGAGGCTGCTGCAGGAGCCAGTGAGTCCTGGGGGCGGTTTTCAGGTTTATTTTTTCTTAAAGGACCAGAGATGGTGCAGGTGGGGCAGCCGTGGGGGGGCTCGAAGAGTGGTGGGGGTGGGGGGCTCATGAAGATCCCCCATGTAGCATGGGGCAGTGGGGATCACCCCCTTCCCCCACCAGGCAGCACCCAATGAGTAGGGGCTTTGTCTTTAAAGCACGGGGAGCTGGGGTGGGCAAGGCAGCCATGGTGGGGCTGGGAATGTGGGCAGAGGTCAGGGGGCACTCAGGGAGTCTGGGGGAGTAGGCAGGGGTTCCCCCATCATCCCCTCCCCACTCCACCAGCCCCAACTTCCCTGCCCCCTACTTACCAGCTCTAAGTCCAGTTCTAGCTCCCTGCTGCAGGGTGGCAAAGACTGTCTGAATCATCAAAGCTCCCTGAATCTTTTTTGAAGATTCAGAGAGCTTTGAATCGATTCAGACCTTTTTATTGGTCCCCTGATTCTATTCAGATTTGGAGATTTGGCCACTGAATCGGGCCAAATCTCCTCCAAATCAAATCAGCACCCAAAGCTTCACACAGCTCTAATTCCCAGGTCTGGAGCAGTTCAGAGCACAATGCATTAGCATACTACAGCACCCATTCATGATGATTTCTTCCCAAATCTATTTACAAATATCTAAATCTAGATTTATATATAGCATATATATAGTTTTCACACCAAAATTGTATATTAAAATACCACTATTATAGTTGAAATGTTAGAAAAATGACAAAAGATTGTCTAGAGTTGGTCAGAGAAACACTTAAACATTATAACTGAATTTTAGAAGAGACAAACCAATGTTGTTTTCTATAGTCTGGCTCCTGAAAACAGCTAAACCATTTTAGCTTAAATTTTTCCAAAAATATTCAGCCTGAGGCAGACACCCATCACATACAAATTTCAGAACAAAGCCTTTCCACTGTTATAAACAACTGAAAACAGAGCCTTATAATGAGAGATGCCAAGCAAGCTTAATAATAGGTGGCATTGCCAGCCCCACCTATGAATAACACATACACATGCACAGGTTTTGACAAAGCTGGTACAATTACAAGACGAACAATATGAATGTACAAGTTCATCTTGTATTATACTCTTGAAAGTTGAAAATATGGGACTTAAATAGCATATGTTGAGGTTAATATTTTGTGTTCAGTATAAAAGTCTGAAACCTTTGGCTCCTAGTAGTCTTTCATATTGCCAAAAATCAATCTAGTCATGTGTTCCAGGTTTGCCTGGCTTTCCTTGAGGAAAAAAAGACAAGGGAACTTGTACATGTCAGATTATATACAGATAGTAATACAAAGCCCTAAATCCCTTTACATCAGCAAAATGGAGCCAACATTGCCTTTTATAACATATGCAGTTGTGATATCTCTGGCTGGAAATAGGGGTTTCATTCGTGCCACCATAATTTTTTTTTATGGTAGTGGGGCAAGACCCAGGGGAAGGAGGTTCCTCTGCCTATTGCAGTTAGTCCTGAGACCCCTCCCTGCTCAAAAACTTCCCAGTCCCACCTTGTTATTTTAAAAAAAGAATTAATTTGGCCTGAGGGTAAGGAGGAATCCTAGGACAAGGCAAGGTCTCATTGCCCAGCAGGGCTCTTGGTGTGTGTTGATCCTCTGGGCTTCCTATCCTGGTTGTCACTTCATCAGCTCCCTTTAGGATCTGCCCTGTTCCAGGCCCCAGCCACTTCAAGCCTTAGCTCCAGGGCTTCCCAAACACTGTTGTCTTCTCTCTCTCTTTCTTTCAGTCCAGCTGCCTCAGGCTCTGGGTTATCCACAGGCCAGAACTCTGGACCCTATGACCTTTGCCACTAGAGAAGACCCCTAGGCTACCTCACTTGTGGCTCTAGCCTTCCCTGTCAGAAGTATACTAGGCAAGGTGCTGGGACACACTGTTGTGTTTGCCTCCACATCTCCCCTCATGGGTGACTGGTACCTCCTGAGTCTGGGGGGGGTACCAGATCACCGACCCGGGGCTGATCGTCGACTGGGTCACTAAAATCACCAGTGGCAAAACTGAAAGTGCACTTCTCCCAGCACTTCCAGTTTTGTGGCTGGTGTTTCCAGGGGATGCACAGCCAATCTCAGGGGGTGCACGTGCATCCCCTATGCATCACCAATGTCTCCCCTCACAACTGCTCCCAGTCCACCAGGTGTCCATTACAAAAAAATACCCCCAATCTCAACTTAATGCTCTTCTGCTTCAAGGTAAGAGAGAGTCTCTACTCAAGGCTGGACTCCCCGTTACAGGTGGCACCAGTGCTGAGCAAACAGATGTCAATACCCTTTGTCACACCACAAGAAAGAAAAAGCAGTGGTACGATAAAAGGTAGTAATAGATTCTGCCACTTCATTGCATCAGACATCTGTTACCTCTGTAGTGCCTTTCCCACTCAGCCAGTTTTGTGCCCTTGTTTTGGATGGGAAGGGAAAAGTCCTTCCCTGTTCAGCCAGACCTGCTTCTCTGCAGTTGTGGGAAAACAGGTCTAGCTAGGTAGGAAAAAGCCCTACTTTCCCTAATAAGCAAAACTCATATCCCATGTCTGGCTGAGTGGGGAAAGCTGGGGGGGTCACATCATCCCTTGTTCCGCATGAGAAAGGGCTGGAACAAGGGGTGATGTGTGTTTTGCCCAGTGAAGCAGATCAGTTGTGCCGCAACACATTGTGGAACAGCTGATCTGCTTTATTCAGTGATGGTTATTTCTAGCCTTAATGCTAGGATGCCTTTGAGCCCAGAAACCCACCATATTATAGGTAGCAATATCTGCCACAAAAATACCAACTCATATGGAATCACTGATCCTGTTTTTTTAAGTATCTTGCCATTCATAAAATGGATCCAAGCAGTGATGATTCCACTTTGGGTGTATAATGCTGTTTGGAGTGAGACTACTGTTCATTCACACCTTTATGCAGCCATATGCCTCTATTTAAAAAGAGAGCAATTTTTCTTCTTTTCATTTCTCATTTCCATATGAAACTAGATAGCATATTGGACAGACCTATGCACTCTTTTCTATAAAGTTTCTAGTACTGCTCATTTAAGTGCATCCCCCTCGTGTCATGGATGCAAGCAGGCAATCCCAGCATGTCAAAAATCAAGGATATGTTCAAATCACCCTTAGTAGTATTTTCATTGTGTATTTAAAGGACAATTTCTGGGGTGTAAACCTCAGGAACTAGCACCAGAGGAAACCTTGCATATCTTTTCACCATAAATAAAAATAAAAAGCATTTAATGAGCCAATCCTGGTCCTGCTCCATCTGCAATTCAGAATCTGGGTGAAAATGTATCTGTGTCCCCTAATGCCAGAAACTTCCCTTATCTGAAGGAGTTTATTCATATATAACAGTTAGCTGCTAACAGATACAAATGCAGGTCAGAATCTGGGACTTCACCATTGTCAGAATCTTGGAAGTTAGCTTGGGGAAGTGCTATTTGGGTAGAGCGCTTCCTGCATCCATACATGGAAGAAGTGCATTGCATCTCTTCTGACAGTCAGGGGTGGTAAATTTCAGAATTTGCAGGCACAAAATGTTATGTCCCAGCTGACAGATCTGAATTGTCAGCTGAAATAGATGACAGGCCCATCAAGGGAAAGATCTGTCATTCTTCTTGCTCCTCCCTGGCCCTATTGCTTAAGTAACGGAGTATGGAAAAATAGAAGCAGTTTTCCCTTAGATTGTAACAAGAATGAGGGTAACATATATATATGAATGTTCATTACACATGCACACACACACACACACTCACACAAACACAAACACAGAGCATTATTACCTATTTCTACTCAGGGATTTATTTTTTTAAAAAGAGGTTTTTCACTGCAAATGTTATGTCATATCCATCCAATGGTTTCTCCCCATGATTTCATTTAGATCAAATGCCTGGACGGGGAGAGAAAGTAAATATTACTGCTGTTCTAGTCACCTGCACTAGGCTGACTATATATATATTAGCCCTTTCTCTCTTCCCTCCTCCTCCAACAATGTCTATAGATTTTTCTATAGAAGCAGGAAGTTGTGATCAAAAAGGAGAGGGACCAGTTATGTAGAGGTCTGTGAGGAGCAGGGAACACCTTTGCAGTAAAGCCATCAGCACCAGGACTAACTGGCTGAGGATTCAGGAGCAGGCTAAGGAGGAATTTATACTGGAACAAGAAGCTGATCTAACTGGACTAGAATTTGTCACATTGTAAAAATTCTCTGGGGTTACAAACCTTATTGGTGTTAGAAGAAAAAGGAGTAAGGATCCTAGATGATACAATCTTAAGAATAACCTGTAGAACTTCATATGGGTGGGGGTGAGGAGGCTTAGAAATAGTAAATTCCTCATTAAGCTTTCCTAGTTATGCATATTGTGTGTAGCTGATAAATATCAGATGTTACATGCCTAATCTGGACTTGGTGACAGGTATAGTATTCTAGTAATTGTCCCATCTAACCCACGAAGATGTTTCTGAACATCTTACACATAATTAGTAGCTTTCAACCTGAACCATCACTCAAAGAGCTGAAGGGTCTTAACTAACCATCCAACCTAACCAACCAACCATCTGCTTGTGACAGATGTCATCTTTGGAGGAGGATCAGCTGTGCCAGGATTTGTCCCGGCAGAGCTGATCCACTTCATTGAGCTTGTTGTTCAAGGGGGTCTGGCCCCCACCACTCCTGGGCCAACGCTGTGGTGCTGCTTTCCAGGTTGGATGGTGGAAGTGAGATAGGCATGCTGCAGGAATCCGCTACAGGGTGATTTCCATGGTGTGCAATAAGCAAAAGAGCCTTCCTCTCATTGAAGGCATCATAAAAGGTGACTACCTTTGGTCATGGAAACATTTTGGGACACCTGGAGCATGATAAGAGGATAGGATGTCTGTTTGCTCACAGTTTGTGCCACCATAAAAATGTTGATGGCACACAGGCAATACCTTTTCGCACCCAAAGACTGCATCCAGATGAGCACGGCCATTCAGTATGTGGCACCGCAAACATGTCTGCAGCACCACATATCACACATTTAGATGTTCTCCATGCTGCAAGAGAGTGCTGGCCATGCATGCACTGCTCCACATTTTTTTCCCTCCATGGATTTTTTTGACTTCTGGATATCTGCCACTCCTTGTTCTTGGGGAAGCAAATATCCATGCTCATCTGTATGTGCTCAAAGAGTCTTTCTCCCTTCTGTGTTTTATGGAATGACTTTCTACAATCAACTGGAGAACCTGAGCTTAGGGAAGAGTTAACATGGTGTAGCGTACCACATGACAGAGACACAAGTCCTTTCCTGCCATCCTGCCCTGTGCCTGAGAACAGGACAAACACATTAAAAGATTCCCCAGTACCTCAGGCTACCTTGGTTAGTAGCTAAATGACAGAATTTAACCACTATAGGTCAAACAATAGTCAAAACCTCTGTTTTTAAAGATCCACTGAATGAAGAAATGTGCAGATTGTCTAAATTACCTCCTACCATGACTAATTTAATATTTTTAACTTTTTGCCTTTCTTGAAAAGTTTTAATTAAATGGCATCTTGATTTTTCAAAGTTGTTTTTCTCAAAGGTAGACAGCAATTGTCACATGTATTCCATGTTTTTCCTTTTACATTTAACAATATAATTTAAAACTCTGGGTTTTCAGGAAAATATTTCCTGAACCAACTTTATTCTTTGGTTTTATTTGAGTGCTGAATTGTTAGTGTATTATTTTATGTTTCTGTTTCCCTCAGAAGTTAGTTCAAAATCACCGTCTTCAGTGGGGCTGACTAGAACAGCAGTAATATTTGTGCCTCTCTCCCCCCTGGTCCGGCATTTGATCTAAATGAAATCATGGGGAGAAAACATTGGATGGATTTGACAGAACATTTGCAGTGAAAAAGCTCCTTTTTTAAAAAATAAATCCCTGAGTAGAAATAGGTAATAATGCTCTGTGTGTGTGTGTGTGTGTGTGTGTGTGTGTGTGTGTGTGTGTGTGTGTGTGTGTGTGTGTGTGTGTGTGTGTGTGTGTGTGCAATGAATATTCATGGATACAATTCAGCCAAAACTGGTGACATGTTAAGCCCCTAAATTCATCCTTAAAACTTAATACTGCAACAATAATAGGGCAAGCCCCAAGCACCACCCAATTCCAGCTCAGAATAAGGTCATAGGTACCTAAAAGTGGCCTGTTTCTCAAACTTGTTGAGTATATGTACCATATTGATTGTGCTTGGGCTCAGATCCTGCCAAGACTCACACATACGCATAATCTTACACCCTGAGAGTAGTTCCAGACTATTCAGAATATATAAAACTAAGTATCTAAGTATGTTCAGGGTGAGGGCTTTAGCACCTTTGAATAACAATCACTTATACTTAGTTATATAAATAGGGATTTAGGAAATGCCCTTTTGGTATCCTGAACTTACAAATAGTGATCACAGCAGTTTTGTTTCTAATACTTGTGTAATGTTTGTGGAAGCTGATTTTGACCCCTTATGCTCATATGCTTATGGAGAGCAAATTTTAAAGAAAGAGAAGAAACAAGTTTCAGGTTTCAAATGCCAAACGGCAATCTACAAAACAAATTAACTGAAAAAACTTCTGCAAATTATTTTGACCAGCACGTGCACTCCAGGACATTATGGTCTCTGTGTGGACTTCCCACTGACAGGAAAAATGACAAAATTCATCAGAGACATCATCTTCCCAAAATTATTTCCTCAGTTTTAGCATTGAGATGTCTCACTTTGAAAAGCAGTGACATAGGACTGAGAGTAGCTAGATGTTATATTGATATTATAATGATCATTCTAAAGGTCACTGCTCCAGGCACTGTGCTATGTGCAAAAACTATATTGGGTTTTGTGATGAAAAACCAAACAGTTTCCTGTGGGAAAACTTACAGTCAGATGTTCTAGAATTGTTCTTCCAGAGCATTGTAGATCACTTTGTAAAGTAAAAAGCCTGAAAATGCTGGATAATTTCAGAGGCTCAGCACTGGTCTGTTAATATGCCAGGAAGAATGAGCAATTATGATTTTCATCTAAGCAACATATGCTGTTTGCTGTCCTGTTCTGAACAGCTGTAGGTTAGATGCTGTTAAGATTAGGCCCCTTCTCTCCTCCGTATTTCAAAATTCAAATTAAACTAAAATAACAGCACCTGCTGAACAAAAACACTATTTCAAAATGTGTACTTGCACACAATTACTATGAAGAGGCTGGCCACCATTGTTACCAGTCTATTCTTTTTGAATGGAAATGGCAGAGAAGTTTTAGATGCAGCTGCAGCTCTTCAATTGTATAACTAGTGCTGGCCCCATGCCAAACCTCAAGAACTCAAGTGGCACCAAAAGATACTATATTGATTTGCAATCGAACATAATAGGCCATCAGCTTAATTATTACTGAAGTGACAAGGTTCTGGATATTTCATATTTATATTTCTGAGGCCTGTGAAAGATGAATGTAAATCTTTTAAATGCATGCATTTGCATATCTTCAGAAGGGTTGAGTGCTCTTACAGTATTCATAGCCTTTAAAAGACCAAAAGCACTGGCTATTCAACTTAGGTTGCTGGATCATGCATTTACTTGCTCGCATAAGCAGACAAAGGCTACAAAACTAAATACACTCTTCTAGTGAAATACCCCTAGATCCCTGATAATCACCCAAAAGTGAATATTGATCATTAATAGCATTTCAATCTATAACAGGATTTTTTTTTTTATTCCAGAGAAAAGGTGGTTTGATTAAAAGGGATTGAATTTTTGGCACCTCACATGCTGCTGGTCTGCCTAAATATCCGTTGTATCTACGGACATTTCTTTGTGGTAGGAGTCACAGTAGATTTTTGTCATTCATGGAAATAGCATCTCAGCAAGGTATTATGGGCTGAAACATTTTGAAGAGATTGTAAGAAAGCTGCATTGTCTACTGGCTTGATTGTGAGACTGGAATCTAGGGTTCTAGCTCTGCTACTACTCTGTTGTATATGAAGATTCAAGCAAAGTCCCACTGAAAAATGTTTTCCTTAGGATTATGACCTTTTGATGCCTTGAAGTGTCAGGACATGAACATTATCCACAGACTGTTTTCATGTAATAAATAAAAGATTATGCATTATTCCTGTTTTACTAAATCTCAGCATCATTTACTACCTGTGAAGTCTTTATATTTGTGGCTTCCTCACTTCCCTCCCATGCACAGTTGTCCACAGCTCATATTTTCACTCAGGGGCACATTTTCACTACTTGTGAGTAATGTATCTGGAACTCTAGTTTCTCTTGCTCCCAACTACTGTTCAGCCTGAAGAAGAGAAGACTCAGGGGGGACCTGGTAGCAGCCTATATCAGGAGTGTACATCAGGGTTTGGGGGAGCATCTATTCACCAAGGCTCCCCAGGGGAAGACAAGAAATAATGGGCACAAACTGATTGCAGATTGCTTCATAAGGAAAAACTTCTTTATAAGTCAAGTGCCAGGGGTTTGGAACAGGTTCCCCCCCAGAGGTGGTACAGTCATCCACCCTGGTGATCTTCAAAAAACGTCTTGACACCCATCTTGCCAGGGTCATCTGATCCCAGCAGTCTTTCTTGCCCAAGTGCAGGGGGCCTGGACTCGATGATCTGTAAGTTCCCTTCCAGCCCTTAATAACTATGAAAACATGAAACTATGAAACCTCTGACTCATACTCTCTGTTCATAGCCTATTTCTCTTTAAAACTTCTATTAGTTTTACTACTGACTCTCAGTATATCTTGAATTGTGACAACATGAAGTACATTAGATAACAGCATATTATATCATAATATTGACAGACTATATGTGGAAAAATCATCAAACTGAAATTTTCTCAAGGTTCTAGGGAATGCAGAAGTTCAATATGAAAAAAGTTATGAATAATACACACGTCACTTTTTGTGACCCTGCTAACACATGTTATTCATGCTTCCTAGACCTACATCCACCATGAGCAACACTAAGCCCCAGGCTCTGGGTCTTATGTATTTGAATATCAGTGCCTTCTACTGGATGGAATATCTCAGAACTACTTAATGCATGAATCGCTTCCTTTGCCAGCATCAGAACAGCTATTCCTTTAATTCATAAAAATGAGAGGCCTGTATTGTTTAGGCAATTGGCTGACACCTATAGTGTCTGTATTTGTACCTCCATTGGATCATGCAAGATGGAATATAGTCTGAAGTTCCTACAAAACAAAGCAGATATTGTATCAATCTACTTCCATGTAAAATAGAGGGGGGAAAAAATCATGTTTACCAAAGAGAAATGGAGGAAGCTGGTAGGCAAAGGTGTTTCTTCATGTGATCTGACTGCCGATAAACAATACTGAAGTCAAATCCTAGATACTGGGTGCATCTACACAAGATGCTAACAGTGCTAATATGCTACTGGGCAGTAATTCCAGTAACTCTGTTTGCCAGTGCTACTGTGCAGTAACTCCGTTTACTGTGCATATATTTAGTACTTGATTATACAAGTACTAAGTCACATGTGCAGTAACCACTGCACATTAAGGCGGTGCATGTAGACACACCCATACAGGCCCAAAATCTTCAAAACATTAAGTAGTGACTTTGGGTACCTCAGTGTTTGGAGGGCCAATTAGAAACACCTTAAACAGGACCATTTGTAAGAGTGCATTGTACCTCTTCCCTCTGGAAAACATGGTGAATGCTAAGAACTTCCTAACCAAAATGTACATAAAAAAGTAAGATTACGGACACCAGAAGAGAATTCAGCCTTGCTATGAGCTGGAGTTATTCCCTCTCTGTTCAGAATTGTTGCCCTAGCATCTAACATGGGATTACAAGAATGAAGAGGTTTTTAACAATATTGTTGCTGAGTAGACTGGTGAGAGGAAAAAATATTTCCAATGTGTTTGATTTTGTTTAATCACTCCCCATTAACAATCCTAAAGGGAAGGTGATTTGTATCACTGTTGTGATTAACTCTTGAGACCAATTCTTTAATAAGATTTCAAGCAAACAAAAAGATGCACATCTAAAATAAATATATGCGTCTGGCAGTGAACTGAATGATATAAGCTGTCTTGTCACTGTGGAAAACAAGTTAAGCACAGAAATGAAGATTAGGAGTTGGGAGGGAGTAGATCTGGAACAGAGCTGGGGAATGGGAATGGGATATACTACCCCTTGATTACAGATCTAAATTTGGCCCTGTTGGAAAGAGATTGTGTGAAGTGGTGGTTTCAGAATTCTGGAAACTGAACTGTGTTCATATTATGAAGGCTGTGGACATACTTAACATTAACTTTATTAACAGGGAAGATAAGCATTGAAATGAGCATGAAGACTGGTTTCACACCTGCAGGTAGTCTCTTGGGACTTGGTTGGAGTACACTGGAGGAAAGATGCAGGGGAGTTTACTCTAATTCTTTCTGTGCTGTGGGATAAATGAAAAATTCTAGCCTGCTCAGCAATAATTTCAGCACCTTACACGAGAAGAAACTCGTATACAAAATTCCTATTATTTGTTACCGATATAATTTCACTTCTTTGTCTTAGAAGCAAGTACATTTTCTAGTGGCAGATAACCTTATTTTTGCTTAACAAAGATGGGGCCATGAAGTTCAGAATGAGAATCAAATGAAAGAAGCTTGTTTGGAATGTCACGTCAGCAATTTTCAAGGTCAAAATGAGAGAATTGCAAGAGTGATGGAGAATAAGTGGAAGGGGTGAGAAAACTGAGGGACAGTAAAGAAAAATTACAATGGAAGAAAATACTGTCCAAAACTGAAAGCGGGTACCTAGCATTTCATTCAAATCTCTACCTTCTTTACATCTTTGGAATCCAGTGTTGAACACTGACACCAAGAAAGCCATAAAGAACAAGAGTGGTCAAGTGTATTAAAAATGATCAAACAGACCACTCAAGCTGCTACTGAGAACAGTCTTAAGGGATTCTGTGGGGAGGGCAGGGGCTTCAGCAAGGAATAAATTGTTAAAGACCTTAGCTAGAGCAATCCCTGCATAGTGGGTTGATCTAAACTCAGCCTGATAACAATCAAATACATTATACTCCTGTAAAAGGAATGGAGCTGCATGGCAACCACCTGCTTGAGCAATTTTGAAATAAAAGGATGTTAGGATGAAAACTGGGCAATTGTTACTGAGAAGCTGAGGATCCAGCTGAGGGGTTTTTTTTCTTTTCCTTTTTTTTCCCCTTTTCCTTTTTTAAAACAGGAATTACAAAAGCCCATTTAAGAAGGAGATGGAATGATTCCAGGAACCAGAGAGAAATAAGTAAATTAGTGATATTAGTTATGGAGTCCATCATAATGGAAAGCAAATCTTTTAGATCCCCAAAGGAAAAGGTTAGCTATTAAAATGGTTAAAAATATATTAACCCTCTGTATAACAGGAAAGTAGCTACCATACGTAACACCGGGGAGGGGGGGCGGGTTCTGTGTTTAAATAAAAGACCAGCATGAGTTTCCTTCATTTTACATTCCACAATTCAGCACTTTACTCCTAAACACAGCATAAACATTAGGAGATTTCGTTTTTCTCCATTTTATCTGGAGTGACAGATAACAGCTAGTAAGTACCTACAACTCCACTCAGAACCACAGTGTAACAGGAGAAGCACAAACAAATCTAATCTGTAATGGAGCTAAGAGACCTGAGAGCATCAAAACTTCCCAATCAATCTTATTGTGGTGGTTTGGGATTTGACTTTCCAGATTTCAGGCTTGCAGAAAGGCTTCCGTTTTAAGGTAGTTATTCAAGCAACTGAAAGGGAAACACTGAAAAATGACAAAATGATTAATAACATGCTAAAAAGTTTTAAATAGAAAAGCATTTATAAATCCCAAGGTGAACATCTGGCATTCACAATTAAGACCATTCCTCCTCCTACCTACCTAAATTACCTAAAAACCAACGTAAGGTAAACAGGTTTACTAGCTCTCAGCATAAGAGCTACATTCTATACCCTTTTCTTTACACTGCTGAGCAGTTACCTACATGAGCAGTTCCACTAAAGCCAGTGGGATTATTCCTGTTGGTAACTGCTCACCCATGCACATAAAAGTTTCATAATTTGGCTCTAAAATAGTCACATAACACATAAAGCAAAATTACATAGAGCCAGATTCTGCTACCAGGCAGGGTACACCCCTGGGACTAATTGTAAAGCATCACTAATACTACTCAGCATCAAAATCTGTTCCCTTGTGATCGTTCCTCCTTAAAGAAGCAAGTATCATATCAGAAAGGCACCACAGAAGCAGAAGTTAGTTTTACAGTTTAGGACAGGGGCCAAATCCCATGCAGCAGTATATGATTCCCACATAAGTCCATGGAAGCCTTCAGCATATACTCAAGGGTAGAATTTAGTCCAAAGAAACATAAGTATCCATCTGCCTATATTAACTAAGATATCTTACTGCAATGCGTACCAGTCATGAGCAAAGCAATGATTTAAGATAAACCCAGAAGTAAGCTGTTCAGCCCCAGAAGCAAACAAATATTTGCACAAAGTGTTTCCAGTTTTGTGGAGTCTTCGTAACTCAGCATTGCAAAAGAATCATAGACAGACGCTGCAAGATGCTTGCTTGAGGGAAAAACCAGGTTAGAGACAGGGTATACTGAAAGGAGGGGGACCAGATAAGGTATTGTACTCTGCTGCTGCTGTGCAGGCAGTGGCACCAAGACAAACATACATCATTTGTTATATAAGAAATAATAGAACTGAACACGTGCTCTATCACAACGTGTTTCACGTTTAGGCTAAAGATGTTCCCTTTGTATCTAACAACAACAACAAATTGCCAAGAAAACAATGAAGTAGCACCAGAAATGAAGCAGAACCATTTCATAATACCTACATGACAGGAGTAGCTAAACAACAAAGTGGTTGCACTTAAAATTAAAGCTATTGCTTTAAAGTATATTTTTAAAGTATGTTTTTGCATGTGTTGTCTCCAGATTTTGTTTCTCTTTTACAGTATCATCACTAAGGACTCTATTCTCCATATACAGAAAGAACCATTGAAGGGAAAGAAAATTAAAGCTGTCTATTCATTTTTCTACTTAGAAGGCCTGGGTTTACACCCAATGGAACAGGCCTAAAGGTTTCACCTGCTTATCCCCCAAATCCTCCAAGTTCTGTTATGTTTGGTCTCCATTGGGTGCATCTACATGCGTGCTTTACTGAAGAGCAGACTAATTAGCTCCTTAAGCAAACATCACTGTCTACACGAGCACCAATATTAGGGCACAGTAGATTAACTCCAACATAAGATAGTACTGTCAGGGACAGTACTATCTTATAGTGGACTAATTAACTCTCCCCAAACACTCATGTAGATGGTGACCAGGGCTGACTGGGACATGATGATTCAAAAATGCAGGGGATGCCTGCCACCTAGCCCTGCACTTCAGCACCCTCATGCCCCAGCAAACCCTTCCACTGCCTAATGCTGGCACCTGGAGCCCAGGGCTGGCCCCCCCCCCCCTTCCTCCCTTTCTCCCCTTCCCCTGAGCTCCCTACCAGCTTAGGGCTGCTCCTCCCTGGCTCTAATTGCTGCAGTCCTGGGTGCACATGAAGATGTTGTGCCCAGGAGCAGCTGACATGAACTGAACCAGAGTTTATTCAGGTACACAGTTTGCATGTGTAGATACACTCACTGACTCCTAAAACTGCAATTCCATCATTTTCTTTACAATTGCTGCTTCCAGCATGACTGGAAAGTTAAAGAAGCAAAGTTTTCAATTTGGGTTTCTGTTTAGATTTTTTTGTTTGGGGCTTTTTTGTGATATTTTTTGTTGAACTAATTATGTAGTTGGGAGAGATGTTAGACAAACTGTCAGGCAGAAAATACTCTTCTTCAAGTCTCACATATTTACTGGACTGTCATGGCTATAACACTCCGGCCCTGAAACATTAACATAAGCAGAATATGTTTACACATCATCAGACAGATTAGACAGTATGAATTTCCACAAGCATCCTCTATGGCTCTGTGGAATGAGAACATAAAGAAACACAGACAGACATCCTCATTTACTTTTTCCAGCTCTGCAGAGTTGGACTATGCAGCCTCAGTATAGAGAATGTAAGTAGACATTGTGTTTGTCCCAAGAGAAAGCTTTTGGTCCTAGGATCCTACAGACATACAAAGTCCAGTTTTCCTGCTTCAAGTCTCTGAAGTGTGAGGGATAAAATGTACTAATGCTTTTTCCCAGGACATAGCCGTGTCCATCTTTAAGGTTATTGCACTTTTTCCTGAGATCAGCTAGCTATGCTATGTGCTCTCACTTGCCACTTACTTTTAGAAGAGCAGCAATGTAGCTTGGAAGGGCAACATGTATAAATAACTACGTCATGCCTGTTCCAAGCTGGGTGAAACCTAGGACAATCAAGATCATGTCAAATGAGACATTTATGCACAGCCTGAGAAATACAGGAAAGGGGAATATATAAGGGGGTTATTGAAGAACCATTGAAAGGCAGAATAGCCTAATATATAGCATGAATTAGAATGCAATACACCAGGCTCTATTCCTAGCTTTGCCACTGAATTGCTCTGGGATCCTGAGCAAGTTGTAGTGCTCCTTTGGGTTTGTTTCTGTTCCCACTCTTTTCCTACAGGCTGAAAGTTCTTTAGGGTATGTGTTTGTAAGATAGGGATCACAGTTGGGACCTGTAAGTGCAATTGTAATATGCTTGCGAAATTGTAAAGGGGGAAATAGTCAAGCCATCAATGAGTGAAATCGTCCTTTCATTTATGGACACGCAGGAGAACATATCATGTAAGAACAACAACAACATATTTCTGAGTCACACAGCAGCATTTTCAGTTCTATTGTCTTTCACCAATTATAGAAAAGAATAGGTACAGAGGATTTCTATGTGAAACCAGGAAATGTCAGAATATTATATTTCAGTAGTTGTGTTACACTCTATTAAGTGAGGTGATAGAGTATATTACCATAGTGGTCAACAAAAAAGAGAACTACAAAGCACTGTCCATAGTTTCCAATAAAATATCCAGAACACTGCTATATATTTATTGCAAGAAATATGAACTGAAACTTAATCAGTGACTAAGAACAGATTATTTGGAAGAATGTTAGTATAATTAACCCAGTAAACAAGGATATTTGGAAGTGCACTGAAACTAGTAGAAATATACTATTGTATTTACTTGAATCTAAGCCTATTCTGAAATTTAAGATGACACCCCCAATAATTAAGACCCAGAGTCAGAGCCATAGCAGCTGCCCACCCCTTCTTCAACTCTGTACTTGAATTAATGATGAGGGGATGCTTCCCCCAGATGATTGGGGGAGAAAACCTCATCTTAGATTCAAGTCAATACAGTATTTTAAATGCACAGAAAAAAAATCTAGTGTTCAATGAAATAGTAGTAGTATTTGGTATTGCTAATATTTGCTAATTTTCTTTTACTATCTTGAAGCATATATGAGAGAAGCGATGAAGAACAACCATTAGTTTACTGAACCAACTGTATAGTTTGGAAAGGTGATAGACAAGGTTTTAGACATAAAATGCTCTTCCTTGAAGCTTATGACCTCCTGGGGAACAACCATTCCCCAGAAGTACAAAGTGACTTTAACTTTTAAGTTTTAATCTACCCTTAGGACCTTGTTACACATTGCACTTTGAGCTGCTCAAATGTTGATCAGTGTTTGTGCCAGCTCAAGTTTGGAGCAGTTACACATTCATGCCAGGGGGGCCCTTGAGAAGGGGGCTTTTCCACTGCTCCTCCAATGCCTGGGGCTCCCCACTACCCCTCAGGGTTTCCCCACTCACTCCTCCTGACCTCACAGATTAATTTCAGATGCCGGTACTCTCCCAGGGAAGCAGACAGAGAAAGGGAACCACTGCCAGGCTGCTGCTCTTCTCCAGGCTGAGCCCAACCCAGAGAGTAGCAGTGGTGATGACAGCAGCGGGGGCCTGGCAGGGATGTTCCCCATCCATGCCTGCTCCCCTAGAACAGCACCAGCAGCCAAAAGTAAGTTGGGGTGAGAAGGGCAGAAAAAAGGGCCTATCAGGGCTGGTAGGGTGTTTACACTAACACGCAACCTAGACTGGTTACACATTACTGCAATATCAACTGGGTAATACAGATAAGAGATAAACCTAGGTTGGAGTGGCAAAACTTTAAGCTGACTAAAGAGTGTTTAAAGTTAGTTTCATGTGTTAATGTGTGGACAATCCAGGGGTTAAAAGCTCCAGAAACTGCCCAAAATTAACATGTAACAAGGAGCTCAGTCTTGCTTTATTGAAAAGGTTTTTCAAGTGAGATAATCTTTACAAATAGTAACTTGTTATGGGTTGAAAAATAAAATACTCATTTATACAAATCTAAGCTGCAATTTGGAATAATTGTTCTTGTCTAGATTCACAACCCCAACTAAAGATAAAAAGAATCCAATGATCCAAAAACTTGTTTCAAAACAGATACAAAAGATAAGTGCTATTCTTCTGACTGTTTCTGGTCTTCAAGCCCCAATTCTCAGTTATAATACTGTGCCGCTATTAGCAAAGAATGAAGGGTCAAGAAAGAAACATGGCATTAAGGCAGATTCATGCTCCCTGTCTTCTTAGGTGCTTAGGGCCCTGTTTTGCCTTAAGTGTTATGTCATAGTTCTAGGAAAAATAGCCTAGCACAATCCAGCCTCATTCCAATCCACCCCTTGTGACATGAGTAGGGCCTCTTCCATCAGAACTGGCCCAGCTGGGCAACTCCTCTTGCAAGAATAAAATCTATATAGGCTATTCCCATCCTCTTTGAAGCCCCTTTACCATTTCAGAGGGGAATGAAAGTAGTCATTGTATAATTAAGCTTTGGACCAAAGAATCTGTCTTTAGCAAACTTTCTCTTACGTGGATACTAGGGCTTTGTTGAGTGCATCCACTCTCCTGACTCCTGATATGTAGTAGGAAGCTCTAATGATCAAAAATCACTAAGAGAGAAGTGACATGGCACCATTCCAGAATGTGCCAAAACACTTCTATGAATGCTGTTCAAAGAAGAAGAAACAAAATACATCTGATGCTCATCCAATTTAGATAGACATCTTAACTTACGACACTGCCTTTGCTTAACATACTGTCCTTCGGTAGCTCAAAGCACCTCCCCCTTGCCCTTTCAATTTACACAGTAGGTTGGACATTTAAATGCAAAGAGAGTTCATAAACCAAACTACGAGATCCAAATCTCATCCTAGTGCTAAAGTTGTTGGCACTAAAAAACATGTAGAAAAGGTATCTATTTAGCTTATTTAAAACCTAATAATCCCTGTTCTTTTGCCTGTATCTACACATACATTGGGTTGGGTTTTCTATTGCCTAGTGTAATGGATTCCATGTATGAGAAGAAAAGAAGCTTACCCCCAAACCCAATCTTTTTTTGTTCCTGGTGCCATTATTCACAATTTTCTGTTATGAAACAAACATGTTTTTAAATAATACAATGGATAATTCAGTAAATGAAAACAGTGGTAACAATGGGACACATTCTTTCCTGTGAAAAAGCCACTTCAGTGCTGTATCAGGGAATCATATGGCCCTATCAGACTGTAGTAACAGATCATGGATTTGGGGGCCAGTTGCACATTAGCCTCAATAGTGTTTAGACCAACCATTTTCAACCTATTTTCATTTGTGGACCCCTAAAAAATTTTCAAAAGGAGGTGCAGATGGACGCCTTTGGAAATTTTGAATGGAGGTGTGGATCCCTTTGAATTGTAAGTGTGGGGATTCACATACTTGTGATTGATCATACTCATCTTTCACACACCTCTTTAGACACAGTCTGTGGCTCCCCAGGGGTCTGTTGACCACAGATGAAAAAACACTGATTTAAACTATCTCAGGGTTGCTCTGAACTCTGTTAAGTAGTCACAATCTCCAAGTGTCTCTATGTGGTGATTTCTACAGTACAATATATTCTGGTTAAGTTTTGTTCCTATTCTCAACATGGCACCCATCCTGGAACCAGGAAGGGGAGGTGGTACAGTACTGAGCTGGATCAACTAAATGCTCCTTCCTGCCACAAAAATTCTCCACAAATATAACCAGATTAGACCCTTTATATCACTTGAAGGGAATAAGAGAGAGAATCTGGCTTAAAATATTTGTATACAGTAAAGGGTGAGAAGACCCATAAATGAGATTTTTTTTTTTAATTTCACATATTCTGTATGACAAAAGGTATCCTCTCTTTCTCTACTTTAATCCCTAAACCAGATCATATTTCTAAGAAAACACATCAAGCCTTGTTTCTGGAAGCCTCATTACCTCATTGGTCCAAACACATACCATCAAACTGATCCACCTCCTCAACCCAACCTGGTGTGCTTGTCTCCCACCTGAAACCCTGACTGTTCAGCTGGACCTGAACTCCATACACTTTTCTTTATGTCTCTTCACTGAAATGTAGACTGCCCTCCCTGTAGACAGTGTTGCTGCCATGGAGAACTACCTCTGCATGTGACACGACCTCCCCAATGGCAGCTCACTGCCCACAACATTTCTACTGATTCCTATCTCCCTGGCTGTGGGCAACAATGAGAGCAGTAGGCCAGGTACCCTGCTGTCTCTCTGTGTGCTCAGTGACTAAGTACAGACAGTCAAAAAGCCCGAGGCTGAATCAATTCAATCTTTGCAGGTTAGTTTAAGCTGTGTAGACTGGACCAATAAACAAGTGAACAGACATTAACTTTTTATTCCAGAAATGCAGCCACATGTTTGCAGTGGCCCAGGCCAGCAGCTGGGGAGCCTCTGGAGTGTGCCTCCCTGATCTGCTGGATCAGACATCTATCACCATGGCCAGCCCATCCACCCTACAAGGGTGTGGGGTGTTGAGGAGGTGCAAAGCATCCTAGGATGCTGGCAGACTGTGAGTGAATTTGAGTCTGGAGGGGATCTGGCACAGTTTAATAAACCGGTTAATAAATCTGTCAGTCTGATACTATGTCCATCCAGGCTTATCTTAAATCATTTTGGCCATTTTGAAAGTGATTTATGTGCACTGAACTTCTGGGGCATGTCCAGAAGAGCACGGATGTGCAGTATGTGGTGCTGCAGACCCATCTGTGGTGTTACACACCGCACATGCAGGCATTCCCTGTGCTGCTACTCTGCAGTGGGGGGGATGGAGGGGAAGAAGGAGGAGAGCAGGGGGATTGACACCCAGGAGATCCCAAAGTCAAAAAAACCCACACGAAAAAAAAGTGGAGTAGCATATATGGTGGCAACGTGTGCTACCCAAAACCAAGACCTGAATGGCCGGAGCCACACTCCGGCTATGAACTAGGGTTCCTGCTGCAAGAGCACCATGCCTGCAGCTCCCAGAGGCCCACAGGACCCCTGGCAAGGCCTCTAGGGCCTGTACAGAGCCTAGGGCCAGTACAGTTGCTGACCCTAGGCTCCCCAAACCAACCTAGGGTAACCTGCCATGCACCAGAGCACATGTGGCACATGTGTCCCCTGGGGACAAGCAACAGCAGCACAAGATGTACTGCTGCTACTAGTCCCCGGGGAAGCACATTCCTGCTTGTCTGGATACGTCCCTGCTTTGCTAGAGGTGTGAATCATTTTACACTCACTTATACTACTTTCTGTGCAATTTCTGTCCCTAGGCAGTGAGAACAGAAAGCATGAGATCTGCTCTGAGATCCTGTCTAAGAAAACACTGTACATGGTGGCCCCAACAAGGAGACTGAAGGGAAGGGGTTTCAATTTCTGAGGACAACAGTAGTTGTTACTGATGAGTATTTCATGCCTAGCCCCTAGTGGCCACTTTTGCACTTTCACTGTTGGTTTTTAACATTTTTATAATAAAAATTTAAAAAGTCAAATGTCTGTCTGTCTTCCTATCTGCCAAATATTTTTTCATCAGAAATCACTTCTAAGAGAGAACTGACATGGCACCATTCTAGAAAATATCAAAACATTTCTAGGACTGCTGTGTCAGAAGAAACAGCAAAACACCTCTGTCGCTCATCCAACTTAAATAGTCATCTTACCTCGTGACACTGCCCTTGCCTAACAAAGAGGTCCTTGGGTAACTCAAGACACCACCCCGCTACCCTAACTTTCAATTTATACAGTAGGTTGGACTTTTAAATGCACAGAGAGTTCATACATTGGACCAAATTATGAGACCTAATCTTATCCTAGTGCTATAAAGTTGATGGCACTCAAAAACGTGTAGAAAAGGTATCTACATAGCCTATTTAAAACCTAATAATCCTTCTTCTCTTACCTGTGTCCACAACTACACTGAGTTGGATTCCCTATTACCTAGCACTTACGTAGTCATTCGGGCCAAATAGTCTTGAATTATTTTACTTACCCATGGAAAAGGCAGTGTATCTCTTCAAACACTGAGGCAATCTTTTATTGTTAAATAAATTCAGTAAGGCCCTACCAAAAATTTCACAAAATGAATTTGAAATTAAATTTGCATTAATAAACATAAATAGTTTGCAAAAATTGTAATAAATGAATTTAAACTCCAGATGAAGATTCAGATATTTTAGGAATATACATTATATGAGAACCAAGAGCACAGATCTGAATATTCACAAACATGGGACATATATAGAATCCAAACTTTTCCAGCATGCAAACGCTCTGTGATCTGCTGTTTTGAATACAGCTATTTGTGGGATAGGTTTGAATTCAGAGTTTGACCGTCTGATTTGGATCTGAGTTTTGATCAGAGTTTTGGATCCACTCACTACTTAAGCTTCAAATATTACATTTAATCTGCAGGGAACCTTCCTTTGTTTGCCATTTTGCTATAAATACACACCCATTTAAAAGGGTGAGAGTCATTTTATAGTGAATAAGTTTATATCCAAATTTTGATATTGACAGAGACCCTCACACTAAGTTACAACTATTATGTGATAGCTTCTATGTGATAACTTTCAGGAATTCTAGCAGCTATTGCTGCTTCTGCTGTTAGCTACATGCTCTCCAAGTAAAGGCAGAACATGTGTCAGCAGTAGTTCTGACAGAAGTTTTCCATTGTAGAGCAATATATTTTCTAGCACTGACAAGAATGAAAACTGAAATATAATGGTAAATTGTCCTAAATGACCCAAGCTGACATGTGGAGAACAGTTAGTCTTCAGTTTGCAATGAGAGTAAAATATACAAGTATAAATATCAGCTTGGAAATCACTTGATCAAAAATCAGGCAAGAAAGGCAAAAGCATTTTCTAGTTGACATTCACCTGATCTTTCAATAAATAGCATAGAAAAGAGATCATATATCATTGCCTTTTAATTTCCTTTTCCTCTAATGCTCTTTTAGCTGTCTTGTTGGTTGACTGGAGCACAGACCAGGCAGTGACATTCTAATCATTTGAATGTATATATTTTCTCAGATGTCAAAACTCATCTAAAAATGTCAAGGAAAGAAAAAGAAAAATGGTGCAAGACAATAACCAGTCAAAAGAATTCTAAAGCCAGCCTGCAATCACTGAATCTTTGCAGATGTCTGTGACTGGGTAAAATATATAATAAAGCATTAATTGCCTCAGTGCCCTCCCCCACCCCCACTCCCAGCCACTCTCTCACACAGGTAAATGTGCCTTAGGAGGTATCATAATAAAGGCAATACCGCTGATGTGCAGAACATCATTTAACCAGACTTTAGCAACCATCAAAAGGACAGACCTCAAAAACAATCTGAATACGGATGTGGGATGCTGAGATGCCAGGAAGAAAAGAGTAAGCTTTATAGAATGTCTTGGAAATTATGGTTTATAAGTACAGTAGCTGGATCCAAATATCTATTAATGTGTTGCACAGTATAGAGTCTTAGCAAAGACTAAAGGCATAGAGCCACAAAAAACATTCAAATCAATCTGTGACATACATGAATTCTTAGCTTTCTTTTGAGAAGAGTGGAAAATGGATGCAGGACCCTAGAATGGGAAATAAATCAGGAAATCATGTGTGGAAAACAAAGACTGACCAGATTCCAGGCTTGTATTCCATTTCCAAGCAAGATTCATAGTTAAAATTACAAGAACTGGGGCCTGATTGTCCAATTTGTTACACAAGTTACATGCTGAAGTAATTACAATGGAAACATTGTTCCATAAAAACATGTGGCACAAGAATAAAATCACCATAATGGAGCCAAGAATAGGACCACTTGATTTTAAACATATAAATTTGATAATCAATGACATTTATTCATTTGATTCAAAGGAACTAATGTAATGCAAAACTGCAAGTAACTAACAGTGGCACCTTGAGAAAATTCAACCTGAACTTCAAGTTACAGGAATAAATCTGCTCGTCTCAACCTTGTAAGTACTTCTATTGCCTTGGCTATAGCTTGTGGTGATCTCAGTGCTTTAAAATAATTCCTCCTGTGAATGAGCAGTCATAAAGTGATAGAAAGAATCTCTCCACGTCCCTGACCCAAATCTGAAATAACTAAAGATGAAACTGTTAGCAGAGAATCCTCTCCTGGATTTACATAATAATGCAAAATTTAATACACAAGAACACGACTTTGAGAGTTTAGTCAGTAACAGGTAAATACTCATGTAGTGCTGACCTAATCAATACATTTCATAATTATGTCGCTCCATTCCTTAATATACACAGAACAAAATCTCAGCGACTCTCTTGTAATATTGTGAGGAAAAACTCCAGTGAAGTCAATGGAATTACAAAGGTAAGCGAGATCAGAATTAAATCCTATGTGAATTCATAAAAGCAAGACAGAATGATCTGAACATTGAACAACATAGAATAATCTGTTATAGAACAACATAATCTGTTATAGAAACGCAGATTAATAGAAAATTAGGGTTGGAAGGGACCTCAGGAGGTCTAGTCCAACCCCCTGCTCAAAGCTGGACCATCCCCAACTACATCATCCCAGTCAAGGCTTTGTCCAGCCAGGTTTTATAATCTCCAAGGATGGAGATTCCACAACTACTCTGGGTAACCTGTTCCAGCGCTTTACTACCCTCCTCGTGAGAAGGTTTTTCCTAATATCTAATCTAAACTTCCCTTGCTGCAACTTAAGACCATTACTCCTTATTCTGTGATCTGCTGTTGTGGGAGGAAACAAGTTACACCAATTAAGTGTTGTTAAACCTTGCTAATTATAACAAATGGCCTTCCTTGTATAGGGGTGGCAGGCAGCTAAGTGTTGTGACCTGCCTAAGCTATTCTGACCACGGGCTGCTGAGGGGTTAATTAAATACACAAGCACATGGGTGAGGGTATAAACAACCAAAAGTGTATTATACAACAATAATGATCACCAATGCTAACTGTATATAACAATAATAATACACCACAATCAACAATACCAACTATATACCCAATCACCCCAAGCAGGCTGGCACTAGAGGGTAATAATTGCCTCTCTTCCACTGCAGCAGCAGCAGCTACAGGCAGCATCACTCACACAAACAACAGAGGAGGTTTTTGTCCCACACGGACCCTCACCCAACATAGGACAACAAGACACAGCTGCAGGCTCTGTCGCAGTCCCTGGCACACTCCCAGGAGCAACCCCAGGTGCACTCGCACCACAAAGACAAACAGAGAGGAGAAGAGGTACTCACCAAAACATGGGTCCTCACTCACTCTCATACTCACTAGACCAAACGCCCAACAGTTCCTTGACATGCATGCCAATCCAATCACTCTGCAGGGAACAACTCTTGCACTGCTCCACTCTCAGATCTCACTCAAGCTCACACAACAAGACTGAGATGCTCTGTAGGAAGCAGCTATTGGCTTCCCAGACCCTCTAGCTCTTGCCTACAACAACAAGCACTGACATTCAATCTCAGAGCAACAACATCCAACCTGCGGGAATGCTGTTTACTTGGACCAGCTCCCTTTTATGCGCACATGGAATCCACATCAATTAACACTACATCCAACCAAATGCTTGTGCACACTCTACCATTCTTTTCCACATGTCACACTCTCATGCACACAGCGCTCAACTGTCACTCAAAACAACACACTCACTTTTCCCCTCACATTTTCCTGACAAGGGTTGGGTACTCACTGGGCTTGCTTGCAACTGTGAAAGAAGGCCGATATGTCATACAAAGTGAGAAGGTCAGTAAGTGTAGAAGATTCTGGCCCTGCTCTTTACTGAGCATGCTCTAACCTACTCCAATAACGTAACTTATACAACCTACTTACGAAAACGAACTAAATAAGGCCAGGGTAAACACAACTGACCCAAAATGCTGCTACCACTAAGAGCAGCCTAGCTCTATCCTCAGTGGAACCCCCCTCCAGGCAGTTGAAGGCTGCTATTAAACCCCACCTCCGTCTTTTCTTCTCCAGACTAAATAAGCCCAGTTCTCTCAGCCTCTCCTCATAAGTCATGTGCCCCAGCCCCCAAACCATTGTGTTGCCCTCTGCTGGACTCTCTCCAATTTGTCCTCATCCTTTCTGTGGTGGGATGCCCAAAACTAAACACAGTACTCCAGACGTGGCCTTACCAGTGCTGAATAGAGGGGAATAATTACTTCCCTTGACCTACAGGCAATACACCTACCGATGCAGCCCAGTATGCCTTCAGTCTTCTTGGCAACAAGGTTACACTGTTGGCTCATATGGAGTTAGTTGTCCACCGTAATCCCCAGGTTCTTTTCTACACAGCTGCTGCTTAGCCAGTTGGTTCCCAGCCTGTACCTGTGCATGGGATTATCCTGTCCTAAGCGCAGGACTTTGCACTTCTCCTTATTGAACCTCATAAGATTTATTTTGGTTCAGTCATCTAATCTGTCTAGGTCTTTCTGAATCCTAGCCCTACCCCCCAGCATAACTACTACTCCCCACAGTTTGGTGTCATCTGCAAACCTGCTGAGGGTGTACTCTATCCCATCTTTCAGGTTGTTGATGAAGGTTTTGAACAAAGTTGGCCCCAGGACCAACTCAGGGGTACTCGATTGGATACTGGCTGCCAACTAAACATCAAACCATTGATAACTACCCTTTCAGCCCAATGATCCAGTCAGTTTTCTATCCAGCTTACAGTCCATTCATGCAGCCCACACTTCCTTAGCTTGCTTGCAAGAAAGCTGTGGGGAACCATATCAAAAACCTTGCTAAAGTCAAGGTATATCACATCCACTGATCTCCCCACATCTACAGAACCACTCATCTCATCATAGAGGATAATCATGTTGGTCAGATGCGGACTTACCCTTGGTGAATCTATGCTCACTGTTCCTAATAGCCTTGTCCTCCAAGTGCTTAGAAATGGATTCCTTGAGGACCTGCTCCATGATTTTTCCAGGGACTGCAGAGAGGATGACCAGTCTGCAGTTCTCCAGATTCTCCTTCTTCCCTTTCTTAAAGATGAGCACTATATTTGCCCTTTTCCAATCATCCAGGACCTCTTGAGTTTTCCACATGAGCCTTCAAACATAATGGCCAGTGGCTCTGCAATCACATCAGCCAACTCCCTCGGCCCCCTTAGGTGCATCAGGTCCAGCTCCATGGACTTGTATATGTCCAGCTTTGCTAAGTATTCCCTAACCTGTTCTTTTGCCACTGTTGGCTGCTCACCTCCTCCCGAGACTGTGGTACCAGGTACAGTAGTCTGGGAACTGACCTGGTCTCTGAAGACTACGGTAAAAAAGGCATTGAGTGCTTTAGCCTCTTCCGCATCATCTGTCACTAGGCTGCCTCCCCCATTCAGTAGGATACCCACGTTTTCCCTGATCTTCCTCTTGTTGCTGACATACTTGGAATCTTGTTACCCTTTATGTCCCTTGCTAGCTGCAACTCCAGTTCCACTTTGGCCTTCCTGATTTCATCCCTACATGCCTGAGCAATATACTCCTCCCTAGTCCTTTATTCAAGTTTACATTTCTTGTAAGCTTCCCTTTTGTGTTTTATCTTACTGAAGAGTTCTTTGCTAAGCCAAGCTGGTCTTCTGCCATATTTGCTAATCTTCCTGCACTTCAGGATGGTTAATTCTGTGCTTTTAGTAAGGTTTCTTTAAAATACAACCAGGACTCCCAGACTCCTTTCCCTATCAGATTGGCCTCCCAGGGGAACCTGCCCATCAGTTCCCTGAGCAAGTCGAAGTCTGCTTTTTGAAGTCCAAGGTCCTTACTCTACTGCTGTCCTTCCTTCCTTTCCTTAGGATCCTCAACAATGGCTATTGAGCAAACATTGTCTATCCATAAACATTTCTCCTGGCACACTTCAGTTCCAAACTACAATTGCTGCTGCTACCTAGTTCAATTCCTACCCAGAAGCCAGACTTCCAACTGTGCTGTACAGAGTAGTAGTTTCATGTGCATAAATGGGCTCTACGATGAAAAGTCTATCCTCTTTTAAGTCCACTGAGGTAAAAAAATGCCATGGTGCATTTTTCCTATGCATGTGTTCCTGTGATTATAGTGACTCAAGAAAAAGAAGGAAATAGAATTCCTTTAAATATACAATGCAAACAATCAGAAACGTGTTTACATATCTGCTTTGAGAGGTTTCAGGATGATCAAGAAGGAAAAGGCATTTTGTTTCCCATCTGGAGAGTAGTTCTGGTTCCTAAACTAGTGAACCCACCCACCTGTAATTCTGAAACTCTACCATTATTGCGTTTAAAAAGAGAAATAACTTAGAACAAAATGAGATATGTTGGAGTACTGAAAAATCTACTACTCTTGAAGGACAATTGATGACCGACAATACCAAGGAGGTCAAGTTAACTGAAGAAAATAGAAAAGAGAGAGTAAACTCTCAGACTTTCTACAACACAAAAGACCTTTTAGAAGATAAAATTGTAAGGATTAAGTGCAACTTTTCCTAACATCTAGAAAATAAAAGTTCAGGAAAAAAACTGTTCTTTTCAGTTCAGCATCCCTTTCAGGATCCATGCTAATTCCTCCCCAGTGCTCTGATACTTCACAGTGACAAGGTTACTCCTACTTGTTTCTGGCCTGAGTGAGGAATACTACTTACATTGAGAGTGCAGGCCAAAGAAGTATAGGTTTCTACTATGAAGAAGGTAGGTTAGATCAGGAAGTATTTTATATGGTATTCCAATCAGGTACTAACAGCAATTAGAGCAACTTTCCTTCTGAAAGAAAGTCATGACACAAAGTAATGTTGTTTCCTCAATGATGATAACAGTCAGATATTGTGAACAAACTTTAAGTATTTTCTCAAGTCACAGACTGATCAAATTACCCACAAATACTTTGGCTTTGTTTCCATACGCACATAATTAATTGGTGTAGACTAAATTAACAGAGCTTTACTGCTTCTGGTACCCAATCTAGCTTGTTAAAAAATACATGTAAAAAATACATGAGTGGTGGGCAAAATATGGCCTGTGGGGCATATCTGGCCCATGGAGGGGCTTTTTTGGGCCCACAGTGGGTTTCTTGGTCCCACCTGGCCAAAGCACCACCCAACTGTGGCGCATCCTGCCACCCCTGGGTATGCAGTGGGACTGGGGCAGCTCCACAGCTGCATTGCCTTTCTAGGCAGCACCACAGAAGTGGTGGGGACCAGCACACACAGCCCCAACCCCATGCACCCCACTCCTGCTCCAGGCTTGCACACCTAAGCTAAGCAGCAGTGGCATGGGAGAGAAACTGCTGTTCAGCATGGGGTAAAAGCTGCTCTCCCACTGCTGGCACTTCCTGGTGTAGCTGCCTAGAGTCCACACAGGGCTATCCTATGTCTCTGCCATGTCACCGCCACTGCAGCATAGAGCAGATGCAAAGCAGCCCTGTGTGGTCTCTGGACAGCTGCACTAGGAAGCCCAGGAGCAAGAGGGGCTGCTTTTACTCCACACTGAACCGCAGATTCTCTGCCATGCTGCTTCTATTCAGCCTGGGTCCCAGCACCTGCCTGGAGCTCACCTGTTAGGGCTGAGCAGCAGTAGCAGCTGCAGCTGCAGCACCAGGAAGAAACTGTTACTCAGCATGGGCAGAAAGCAGTCCCTCCCCCTCACTGCCGTTGGACAAATTTTGGTGCAGTTGGCCAGAGCTTGTGCCACATCAGACTGTGGTGCGGCTCCATCACTGTCTCCTCTGGGCTGCCCCAAATGGCAGCAGTGACAGGGCAGAGCAGCCACAGGACAGCCCAGAGGCACTGGTGACAGAGTCGTATGGCAGCCCAGAGTGGCACAGGTGCCAGGCACCTGCACCAAAAACTGCCTGGCAACAGCAAGGGGGAGGGGCCACTTTCTGCCCATGCTGAGCAACAGTTTCTGCCCAGCTGGTGCTGCTGCTGCTGTCAGTGCATACAGGGAACCCTGGAGCTGGCACAGGACATGCAGGATTGGGGCTGTGCACGCTGGTTTGCACCACTACCACAAGGCTGGGGGCAGCAGTGGTGGCAGCCAGGAGTCACTCTAGTCATGCTGCATGCCCAAGGGCAGCAGGACACAACACAGCCAGGTGGTGCAGAGTAGGTGCAGGCTGCACTGGGACTGTGTGCTGCTGGCAATGGCAAGGAGGCACCATAGGGCACATGGGCTCCAGGCTGTTGTAGAGTCGGGGCAGGGGCAGGGGCTGACCAGCCCAGGGGGGCACAGGGGCTCATAAGCACACCCCTCATATGCTCAAACCCTCCACCCCACAAGCCCCACAACCACACCCTCCCCCCACACAATCACACACCCCACAAACACTGCACCCCCCCACACCCCCACCCCCACATGCCTCTGGGGGGAGCCCCAGTCACTGCCACAAGCATACACCACTCACACACACACACACCCTAGAGCCCTCACACCCTCCACCACACGCCACATACACACACATCCACAAACACACTCATAACCCCCACTAACCCTGTACCCACCCACCCATACCCTCTTACACCCCTTCATACCCCCCACAATATAAAAAAGTAAGATTTCATTTTGAGCTATTATGCAATCACTTCTATATATACAGCAGAAGCACACAAGATGGTCCCAAGATGGCAACAAGGGGGCAGGGCCACACTTGCAGCTCTAGACAGCTCACCAAAACTTATTAAATGGCCCTCCAGCTGAAATAACTGCCTGTCCCTGCTCTACACAATAACATACTGAGCTATGTTGGGTTGCAAGATGGGTTGGATTATTTCAGTCTTGTATATATCTCTCTATGTCCTCTTATAAATCACTGACATTTAAATTTAAAGAAAAAGAAAGAAAAATGGTCAGGTCTCCAGCTGATCTAAAACTCCAGAAAAATTCATGGGGCTGTGCTGATTTACACCTTTCAGTCCCATGTCCCTTTTGCCCAAAATACTGCACATCAACTCTTGTAAGGTTTTCTTTTTTGGTTAGACATGCTAAGGAACAAATATGAAGATATCTGAATTATAACTAAAATTATAGTCATGTTTTTCCAGCAAACATACAAATGCTTAATATTCAGTTTGCTGATTCTTCTACAAACAATTTCATGCCTATTTTTCCAGGTATAAGTTGCTACAATGGATATCTTCATGAAGTAAACCTCCTGTGTTAAGCATTCATTATGTACACTCTCCTTCTAAATTTCTTTGACCATCACAATATTTCTTTGATGTCCCGGCATTTTTACATTTCAAAGACTAAGATAACAATGTGATTTAAGAAGTCTGGAGGGGGATAAAAACAGAATGCATATCTATACTGTACTACAAGGAAACTGCATTTTCTAGCACAATTTCAGTACATTAATACAATTGTCTTAGCTCCAGTTTTCATTAGGTTTGGGGCTTAAAAAATGAAACTACAAAGGTCATGTAAATCACCATTATTATAAGTGAAAGAGGAATATCCTTGTAGATCATCAGTTGCATTTTTGGTTTTTCAGATCAATGAAATTGTGACAGTGTGAGGCAGTTCTTTTGCTTCACTTTCAATCCTTCAGAGGCACCATGATGAAAGGAATTCTGCTGACACAAGGGAGGCTCTTCCTTTCCATACAATGCTCAAATGGACTTTATGGAGCTGGACTCAAGACCTCAAGCAAAAGGAAACAATTGGGAATTGAGAAGAGATGGGAACTTTTATTCAAAAGTGATTCATACATACGTGTGTCTATGTGTATTTGCATGTATGTATATAAGGTATATGGCACCTAGAGACCCTGTAATTTATGATATGCAGTATGTATGTAAAGTCGGCGGGGGGGGGTGTTACAAAAAACATTACCAATTTAAAAAAACAGTCTTCTATATTGGTGTGTGGGGCATTTGTGTGTTTGTTGCCTATTAAAATCAATGGGGTGAATACACAAAGATCCCTCATGAATCAGTGAGAGGCAATGCACACAAATATTTTTTGGTACTGTTTGATCCTGATTCCAATTTTTGTGGGGACCAAGATAGAGGAAAGAGCATTAAAACTGCTTGAACTACTTAGGTGTATACATTTATCAGCTTAGGAAAAACATAATTGTAGATTTACAGAAGGGGAAATGTGCAACCAGGGTGATTATTACAATTATGTAAGCTGTGATATACTAAATTTCTAAGCCCTAAGTAGAGTGCCAGGAGTACCATGCTAGGTAGAAATGCTGAAGTCACTTCATATTCTAAGTCCTGTTGGCATTAACTGTAGTGAGTCCCAGTAACCACCAAGACATGGCTAAAGTGAAGGGGTGTACTACTGGGGCTGGCATGTAAAGGAAAGTTGGCAATACCCTAGGTAAAATACCTTAAACAATTGCAACTGTGTAGTTATACTAGTGAACTTTTTAATTGTAGACTAAATAAGGATATAGCATAATCTAACTTTCTAAAAATATACTGCAATCAGTTTTGTTGGTTCACATGGTTCTATCACTACATTTTCTGACTACCTCATAACTGTTAACTTACAACACTTCTTTGATCATATTATCAAACGTCCTTTGTTTTAAGGCATACCAATAATTTAGGTCCCCAAACTTCCACCATTCAACAAAAACTTTGAATCTTTATTAGCATTACTGAAAAATATTCCTCTCAGAAATATGAACCATACAACTGAGGTTAAAGAAAATTATTTATACAGAGTAATGACTCTCGTATTTTACAATACCTATGCAAATAATTTTTGGTGCATCTTCTTTTGGGTCTTTGTTACACATAGTATCGCTTTGCTAGGTTGAGAGACGTGGCTGAGAAGTACAAAAATACCACTATCCTCCATTTCACAAAGAGAAAAAACTGAGGTACAGAGTGACTTGCAGCCTGATCCAGTTCCTGCTGTAGTCTTTCCATTTATTTTGATGGGAACTGGATTTATCCAAGTATGTGGTAGAGCTGAGAACTGATTCCATAACTCTAGAATCCTACATCCTAAAGCTAATCACAAACCCTTATAGGCAGATACCACTCTGCATGTAACATTGCCAGGGAATTGGATTCTCTCTATGCACAGAGATGCTGCAGAATTGGGCCAGGTATTTTAAGCAAATTATGAGACAAATACTCTCTCAAATCTAGAGAAATCTGAGCTGAAGCTTCTTGTTTTCTCTGCCAGATTACATCATAACCACTGTTTATTGAAACTCATCCTATTAAATTTTTCATTCTTTCTAACTTTCCAAAACCAGAATTCATCCAGAGCTGAATTTCTCACATTCAGTCTTGACATTTTTAGTAAAGTCGCAAAAATATCAGTTTATTTTTAAATCGGAAAATAATATCTTTCCTTTTAAAAAGATATGACCATTTCAAACATAAATAATTTTTAAAACAGGCTGGTTTAGAAACTACAAACTTGTCATACACATAACCTCATGTAAGTGGGGATATTGCTGGTACATTGTGGCTGAAGGAACTTTGTACAGGATCCCAGCTTCTTAATGAAGACAATTATATTTGACATATTTGAAGAAATAGTGTTCCCTGGTAAAAGTTATATGGGATTGAACAAGAGAATAATCCTACATTGGCAATTTTTCCCTACTCACAACCCCTCCCCCCCTTCCCCCAATATACATGTCTGAAAAACAATATTCATATCTATACAATCTTGGAATTCCTGATAGTTTTGGGAGCTGAACAGTGGCCTATGCACTGATTCATGCTACCAGTAATTGCTGGTTTATAATGAGGGATCTACTTAATTTTCAGTTTTGAGGATTTCATGGAAACTGTGAAACCTAGTATTGTCCACAAAATTCACAAAAGCCTCAACAACAAAAAAGTAATAAAAATAAAATGCTGGCTCCTGAGTGGGAGCTTGTGGCCCTCACTGCTGGGAGGGGAAGGTGATGGCTGGTGGAGCAGCATGAAGGGTAGGAGACAAGATGGCAACTGCCCCCTCACCCCTCCACCAGGGCCTCTCCACCAATCAGCACTGGGGGGTGGGGCTTCTCCACCCATTGACGCTGAAGGGCAGGGCTGCCATGAAATAACCATGGAACTAGAGCTTTAGGCCATGACCAACCCACAAAAATTAGTAATTGGTGATTTAAGTAGACCTCAATGTAGCATTCCCAGAGAATAGTTTTGAATCAACATAGCGTTTCTTCCAAGTGAAAGTGATTTTTCCCTTTAGAAACTCTGTTGAGGCTGAGAGAATAATAATTATAAGGAGGTTATAAGATCCTTAGAATAATTACCTGTTTCTCCACTCTTCTTTCTGAAAGGAGCTGCCTAGATTTGCAGGAAGGACTCATGTTTGAGTGATAACCTCTCCATGATGAGGTATCAACAGCCTTTGTAGATATATACAAAAATACAAATATAAACTACTTTTCATTTTCTAAAACTGTATTTGCTCATGCAGAAGAATGTATTAATTACTGAAGATAGTACATTCACTTTAACTATATCTCCTCAGCTATATACTCCTCAGGTAGATAGGTCTATTAATATAAAAATGCTTTATCCTACAACTGAAGCAAGGAGCGAAACTGAAGCAAAGCAGTTTGGGAAAATGCACAAAAGATGGAACTGATTAAAGTTTTACAAGGACAAAATAAACTTATTGAACCTCCCATAGAAAAAGCAGAACAAGAAGGGACCATGGGAGACTAGCATTTACTTTGCCTGCCTGCTCAAGGTAGCTTCGACCCTTTCTAAACCATTCCAGACTTGTGTTCTTTTAACCAGTATTTCAAAAGTTCCAGTAACAGAGATTCTATAAATTCTCTAGGTAGACTTTTTCTAGCACTTTACCATTCTCAGAGTTAGTCAGTTCTTCCTAATATTCAGCCTACATCTACCTCCCTTGTTGCAATTTAATTACTTCTTGTGCTGTCCCATATGGATTTATAGAACAATTGATCGCCATTCTCTTTATACCTTGTTAGTATTTGAAGACTTATGAATTCAATTCTCAGTCTTTTCTTATCCAGACTAAATCCCCAAATATTCTAACCATAGTTTCAAGATTCCAGCTATTTTATTTTTCTCTCCTTTGGACACTTTCCAAATTTCTAGGCCTTTCTTGAAGTGTGGTACCCCAAATAATGCAGGAGTTCAGCTTTATTAAAGCTGAATAGAATAGAAAAATCAGTTTCTGGATTTTATAGATGACACTCATCTCAGTATATCCCAGCATGCTATTAACCTTTTTGGGTGAGAACAATGTTACACTGTTGAGTACTATAACCTTCAGATCCTTCTCTGTGGTACTGCATTCCACCTAGTCAACTCCTCTAATAAAGCTTATTAGTCAAGTATTCCCAAAAATAATTTTGTGTCAATGTATATTACTTTTTCAGTGCAAATTATTTTTTCCATTAAAAAGACTTATGTCTTCAAAAACAGTAGTTTCAAATGGTAATAATTGTTTCTATGTGAATTTCCACTAAATGGCCCATGATTGGCTACAAGAAATTTATGAACAGATCTGTGGTTTGCTCCTAGTACATCCGACTTTTTGGCTGACAGCAGTGAAACTTAGGCTTACAAAACCTGAGGAAGGATGGCTTGTTATGGAATTCAGGAAATATCTAGATATAATATTACTGGTTCTGACATGATCCTAATCTTTCTGTGCCTCAGTGCTCCTTTCATAAATTGGGGATAATATTTCCTGTCACACACCCTTTGCCTATTTTATCTATTTAGATTATGAACAATTTGGGGCCAAGTCTCATCCTCACATTTTTGTACAGCACCTAGTATGATTTCCATGGGGGGCTTCTAAGTTCTGCCATGGTACTGAAAAAAAACTACTTTAATGGCCTTGACTCTGATATAACAGAAAATTTTCCTTTGGAAAGAGATAATTAACTTCATTCCTGTTGAGGACATTTTCTGAATGTTTTTATAGACTGCTTTCTGTTAACAATGAACTTTTTCCTGTCATAAGGGCAGTTGTATTTCCATTCCTGTCTGTACAGTCATTATAAATAAACTGATTCAAAAGATACTTTCTGGTACAGTACAATTAATGATTTAGTGAGTTCAAACTGAGTTATTCTTTTATTGCCATTATGCGACTTTCACATAAAAGATGTGTAGCCTTGAAACAGAAGCTGTGTTGTAAGCTAATGCAGCAAGTATGGGAATGGCAAAACAAAAGAAAACAATAATTAGTGTTAATGGGGGGTCAAACCAAAATTAAATAAGAAGTCATTTTTCTGATAAAGTGATGTTTTTCAATAGTGTGTTGGAGGATTTCACTCTTTTATAACCAGCACAGTTTTATACTGATCACAATCTAAAGAACAGAATCCTTACAGTTTTCCTCACATGAAAACTTGAAGTGAAGGGCAAGGAGGAATGTGGAGATCTAGGTTTCTACTGCATGTAAAAGCTAAACTGTACAGCTGAGTGTACTGAAAGTTAACAATAGAAAAGCTTATGGGAAGCAAACTAGAATGAGCAATATCCTCTCCACAAAACTTCGACAATTGTATTCCCTTTTACTGGTCTGCTGTTCTATTTACCTTACTTTATATGAACACACACAACCTTAATATTCATTCCCAATAGAAATAAGGTTGAAGCAATGTAAGGAGAGGAAATATCTGCTTCTTACCTCTACCAAAGCTTGACACAATTTGACAGTAGCCCTTATCTCCCAATGGACTATTCAATAAAAAAAAAGGAATCCCATTTTAAGAGTTCAAATGGGATTTAGAATGGCTTGTTTCCAAGTGGTTAGTTATTTACCTTATGTTGAAGTTTTTATTTTGTTATCATGTATGGCATTGTCCTTCTGAGCTCCTTGGCTTGGCAGCATATGAAGACATGGTAAAAATGCACCAATGGTTTCTTTGGCATCAGGTACAAGGAAAAACATCACTGGGCTAGTCTACATGTGCGATTAATGCACACAAATGAACTCCAGAGCTTATTGCTCCAGAGATTTTGGCTCCCGGGATCACTGTTTGAACATACACCTGGGAGCAAAAAAACTCTAGTAAATTGCTCTGGAGCTTATTTGTGTACAACACATGGAGCCCAGTCTGGCAGGGGAACTGGGAAGTGAGCCTGCCAGCCCAGGGCTGCTCTGACAGGACTCCACATGCTGCAGAGGGGCTGACTGAGGCATGAGGGTGCTTCAGTGTGGGGCTAGCTGGCAGGCAGCCCCCACACTGAAGCACCCCTGGGCCTCAGCCAGACCACCCCACTTCACATGGAGCTCCATCAGAGCATCCATGGGCTGGCAGGGGACAGCAGCCTCAAGAGCAGCCTGCTAACTCAGGGCCACTCTGACCTGGCTTAAGATACTTCAGAGAGGCTGGCTGGGGCATGAGGGTGCTCCAGTGTAGGGCTAGCTGGCAGGCAACCACAATGATGAAGTACCCTTATCCCCCAGCCGGGCCCGTCACCATCTACAAGTGCATTACAACACATGAAACTATGCCATCTCAGGGTACTACTTGTGTTTAGCTGAAATACCCTATGGTGGTGTTTATTAGTCTACTGTGACCTTATTGGGTTGCATATGTAGACAGTGATGTTTTACTGTGGAGCTAATTAGTCTGCTCTGCAGTAAACATCTTGTGTAGAGGCACCCACTGATATATTCAATAATTAATAACCTATTAATTTCCTGGTTCAGCCATCATAATAATAATTAAAGGTTGAAAATAGGGCTGTGCGAAGCTTCAAGTGGTGATCTGATTCAGAGGAGATTTGGCCCGATTCGGTGGCCAAATCTCCGAATCCAAATCGAATCAGAGGATCCATTAAAAGGTCCGAATTGATCTGAAGGTCTCTGAATTGATTCAGAAAAGATTCAGAGAGTTTTGGTGATTCAGACAGTCCCCGGTGGCTGCAGCAAGGAGCTGCAGCTGGACTAGGAGCTGGTAAGTAGGGGATGGAGATGGGGGAATGGAGGAGGGGGGAGGAGACCATGGAGAGACCCCTGCCAGACCCCATCCTCTGCCTGCTACCCCAGCCCACCCAACCCCAGCCTGCTCCCCCAGCCCTGCTCCCAGTGCTTTAAAAAATAGCCCCTACTCATTGGGTGCTACCAGGGGGGGCATCCCTGCTGCCCCCCCACTGCCCCATCCTGCATGAGGGGCTCTGCCATGAGCTCCCCAACACCCCCTCACTCCCCCAGCTCTCCTATGGTACCCCGCCTGCCTCAGCTTCATCCCTTTAAGGAAAAAAAAAAGAAAAATCCCAGAACTTGCCAGCTCCTGCAGTGGCCTTGTGGCTTCAGGGGGCTCATGGAAGAGCCCCCCACATGGCATGGGGTAGTGGGAGGGAAGCAGGGATCACCCCCCCACACACTGGGCCGAAATGGTGAGTCCAGGGGTTTTCTCTCTTTTTTTTTCTTAAAGGGGCAGAGCTGGGGCGGGTGGGGCAGCCATGGGGGGACAGGGACAGCTGGGGGGGGCATCAGGGGGGCTCATGTCGAGCCCCCCATGCAGCATGGGGCAGTGGGGAACAGCAGTGATTGCCCCTCCACACCACCCAACAATACAGTAAGCCAGGGCTTTTTTTCCAAAGTGCCAGGAGCTGGGGCAGGCAGGGCAGCCATGCTGGGGCTGGGAGAGTGGGCAGGAGATGGGCCTGGGTGATTCAGAGATTCAGCTGAATCAATTGGGACAGTGATTCGAATCACCAAATCAAATCACTGTCCCCCAAATTGGCCTAATCCAAAACAAATACTAGCCACTTCACACAGGCCTAGTGGCAAATAATTTGCAAAACTGTAAGCGTTTCTTAACAAATAAACTTTTGAAGCATGTGATGTAATCTGTAAAAGCAGAACCTAAAACAACCTATCTTGCCCACCTTAGCAAGACAACATCCAGTTAGCCATGAATATTTCCCTCACATCAGGCCTAACAGAGAGCCCCAAAATCTCACGCTCGTCTCTCCTCTGATCTCAGTCCACAACATCCCATATAACGTCAAACTGGGGCTATTGACAGCTTTCCCTTAAGGTGAAGCTGAGTTAGGTAGGAGCAGATTCCAGAGCCATGGGCCCATCACGTAGGCTGCTCAGTCACCAGCTCCCTCCTTTATAAACTAAAGGAGTACAATTAAGGTTAATCCATTGTGGATTTCCTGCTTCAGGCACACCCACCCAGGCTTAGCAGTGGTGACATGGGACAGAAGCTAATGCTCAGTGTGGGGAAAGAGGCTCCTCCCGCTGCCGACAGTTCCCTGCTGCATCCACCCGGAGACCACACTGGGCTGCCTTGCAGCTGCTCTGCGCTGCCAAGGCTGCCTGCCTGGGCAGCACAGAGGTGGCAGTGATGCCAACATAGATACAGGGCAGTCCTGTGTGGGATCCAGGTGGCTGCCAGGGAACTGGCAGCAGTGGGGAAAGTCCATTTTCCCTAGAACTGAGCAACAGCTTTTGTCCTGCATCACTGCTGCTGAGCCTGGGCAGGCAAGCCCAGAGCAGGCATGGGAAATGCAGAGTCGGGGCTGTGCTGTGCGGGTCCCCACCAAAATCATAGGGCTGGGGCGGGGAGTGGTAGCTGGAAGGAATTGACTGTCACCTGGGCTGCTAGAAACACAGATCCACTGTGGAGCTGCACCAACCCTGCTGCATGTCCAGGGGGCAGAAGGATGCACCATGGCCAGGTAGTGTCTAGGCCAGGGAACTGAGGGACCTGCTGTCGGGTAGACAAAGACCCACCATGGGCCACAGCTGGCCCACAGGCTGTATTTTGTCCACCTCTGGGGTAGAGCATAGGCTGTTCCAGTCCTACCATTACTAGGGGGACTAGAGCAGCAGGGCAAAGACCCCTGCCCATTTTCCACTCTAGGAATTGAGGTGTGTGAAGAACTGATGAGAAACAGCTGGTGGCCGCTCCTTCCCTCCCCTCCTGGTCTATAGAAAGGGCAGGTGAATCTACCCCATACCTTCTGCAAACTGGGGTGACCCCAGTCTCTGGAAGGCATGGAGCCTTTCCTTTGGGCTCCATGCTTCCTGGTCTCCAGGAGCAGTTAAGCTATGGAAAAGTGTGCAGACATTCATTTTTCCATGAAAAACTCTCACAGGAGTGACTTCTACTTTGTTGGAAAACAGTTATGTTTCCCCTGGAATGGGTATTTTTGCTCCAGGAGAAAAGGTGGAAACTCGGTACACTTTTGTTTTCTACCAGGACAGTGGAGAGTCTCTTGGTGCAAATCAAATGTCTGTATATTGCCCCTTCCTTCCTGAACGTGGGTGGACTCTGGGATTTACAAAAGAAGGGATTGCTGGATTGAAAGGCAGTGTGTTTAAGGAAAACAAAAATCTGCCTGATGGTCTGTAATTTCTAATGCTTTTATCCTTTGAGAAAAATTCAAAAACAACAACAATGGTATAAGTCTCTTTGTTCACATCAGTCACATGTCTATAAACAACAAACCTCACACCATTGCTGATATTTTAGGTCTGAAGAGCTTCTGGGGTTAAACATTTGGATAATACTTTCTAGCTCTGAGAAGGGCATTCTAGACAGAGGGCATGCATGTTGAGACTGTACCTAGAGTCCTGAACTGAAGGGCAGTACACTGATTTGAGTTATACTCAAGATGCTCAAAATACCAAGGGACCTCACAGCTGAGTCCTGTGACAGCAATTTGGTGAGTGGCCAATGTGATGGCTGGCCCAGAGGCTGTCACACATGCTGCAATGACAGGTTCCAGGGAGGACAGGGCTGTGAACACACGGGCCTTCTGCCTGAGTTGTCTGGCACATTCCAGAGCTAGAAGATCCCTGGTTGCTCCAGACTCATCCCCAGGGCCCACTCTTGGGCTTACAAAAGGCAGGGAACTCAAGAGGAGGTACAGGGGACAAATCTGAATCAACCTAACCAGGAAACTTCTTGAGGCATCCTCAGTCCTGTGCTTCTTACGACTATGCTTCCTCCTTCCTGTGCTTCCATGCTGCTGACACGATAAAAATAAAGCCTTAAAGTAAAAACAGATATCCACAACCAAATGGATCAGCTGTAGAAGAACTTGTCCTGCTACAGCTGATCTGCTTTATTGTGTGAAACACACATCAGCTGTTGTCCTGCATGAGGATTCCCTGTGTCGCTTGCTGCCCCACACCTCCTTTATGGGATCTTTGCCAGAGATGTCTACCTGTGTTGGGTCCCAAGCCAACCCATGCCTCATGCAGGAGCACAGGACAGTGCCCATTAGCTGCCTTCACTTCACCACTATAAAATGTTTTGACCCAGGGGAGTACTGTGGGCCAGATGGCATGGCTCTGTGGGCTAGATCTGCTGAGTACCCCTAGTATAGTGCATAACAAATCAGTAGGCTCCCTAAAGCTACGTTTATAACATTTTCTACTGATTCTTAAACCATTTATAACATTTATCTGTAACATGTTCCTAGCCTGTATTAAAGATTTATTTACCTTTATAAACTATTTATAAATGTATGCTTAGTACGAAATGTGATCAAAACAAAATATATAGATGCTCTAAAAACAGAAGCTTCCTTTGCGCTTCCTAAAGCATGTTGTATTGACCATTGATGCCAGTTGTGAATTCCTTGGGGCCTGAGCTATGGTTTCTGCTATCTTATATCTAATGACAAGCAGTGTCAGTGCTTAACAAATACAATTTAAAATGTGAAACCTATTGTAAGCATAAATCCACACACATGAACGAATTAATACTTTCCTAGTTGCATCCTGTTTACTATTATTTCTGCATGGTCACTGAGCAATACATTTCTTTGGAAGCTACAGATTTATTTTTTCTTTGAGCATACTCATGCACGCACACACATTAACTGGTTCAAGATTTTTTCTCTGTCTCTTTTAATCAATCCAACCTGTAGTTTTTCCTTCTCATTCTACTTAGTCACTTCATGCATTCTAAATATTTTAATAGCTGCTTGGAAGGTGTTGATTCTTAGTGTCAACTCATTCACTCAACTTAACATAATCATTCTCTTTTAATGAAACAGTTAACATGAGACTGACTATCATTTTGCTGATGGGGTCCAATAGCTGTGAGAGGTGGCAGTGGTGTAATTACCAGGCCTGACACACTTTGTTCACTTTTTCCCACCTTTTTACACAAATGAGCCAACGTTGTGCAATGTCAACAATCAAAATGGAAATGAAAGCAGTGTGAAGACCCAGGTGAGTAATTACTAGGGGCTGTGGACCTGTGACTGCTCCCAGAGCACCAGGGCTGACAAGGTGCAGATTGTTTTTATCCCCCAGTGTGAACCATGCTGACTAGCTGTTGATAGCTCCAGGTGGTGATATTAATTAATACATCAGCAGGAGCTTGTTCAGCTCTTGACAATCCATTATCTTCATCTGAGGGGGAAGCCTGTTTAGGAAATCTCATCCCTTCTGAATTATTTCCTATTGATATTAAAAAAAGTTTGGGCAATAAGAGCCTATAACAGCATTCAAGAAAGAGGATGTAATCAACTCCATTTTTAATGTATCTTACTTTGTAGCCATGACGTAAATGGAGATACACAATCCGAAATGCGAGTCAATTTAAATTATTAGTTTTACAGGTAGATGTTAAACACTTTTGAAAATATTTTTGGACCAATAAACCTTTCATCAAAGCCAAAAGCATGATTTGCTCTTTCTGGCTAGGTACCAGCTTTTAAGAGGCTGAGGTGCAAGGCTTTATTATGAAACTCAACTCAAGAATATAGATTACATAAATCAAGACAGAACTCCAGGGCCCCTGATTGGCTGAAGCAGCCCCACAGATTAAAAGAGAGTGAGATGACACAAATGGGTATCGGATATTCACCAAGGCTGAAACTCACAAAGGCATTATCTTGGCATTATGACAGCAAAAAAGGTGCTGAGCTAAAGATCTCACAGGGGTTGTAGACAGAGGTGACAATTTTTGTACATTCTGGCCCATACCTAATGACCTAATACAGATCTATGGCTGCAGAGCCTGATCCCACAACAATGTGAACCTTCATGAGGATTCAGATGAAGGGTTCAGATGAAGGAGCTCCAAAACAGTGTGCCTTCATTAACTTATGTCTGTGCATATCGGGAGCAGGGCTGGGCTGGGCTGATGCATCCCATCCCTGCTCCTGGTGCTGTTTTCAGAAGGGGAGGGGAGGAGGGGAGGAAGGAAGAGGAGGGAACTCATTCTGGGGGTTCCCCAGCACCAAAGTGGGGTGCTTCAACCCACCCCTCCAACTCCAGCACTGGCTGGGGACACCCCAAAATGGATCTCCCTCTTGTGCCTTCTCCAATTTCCATCCTGAGACAGCACTGGGTGCCCGGGGGGGAATGGGGGCAGGGCTAGGAGAAAAGGCTGCAGAGATGCAGCTTCTCTCCCTGGATCAGATTGGAGCTCTATCCCTTATCCTCTTGATCCAGCAGCTAATGTGTGATGGGTCAGGAGGATCAGTCTAATTCATCTAACTCATGGTGCTTTCTGTGAAGCACCTGGGGGAGAAGTAGCATTTCTGTTGGTACTCAAAGATATTAAATAGTTATATTACAAAGAAACTGGAGATACCTTGATCTAGAAAAGAAGTTAAGAGGTTTCAGTCAATACCAAACATCTGACCTTAATTATATATATTAAAATAAGATAAAGCACAATGAAGTAAAGAAAAGATTAGATCAACTATTATGTCATTCTGTTTTGTGACACATCAGCAGTGGTAATGAACTCCTCCTACTAAGTCATTAATATAACAACTAAACAACACAAGTGAAAACCCCATAAAATAATACTCTAAACTTCATTTCAGAATCTTCAAATCTGGTTTTGGAATTTGGAATTTTGGAATAAATACATACATTTGGGAATACATGTTTTTATTTTTCAAAGCTATTCTTCTGCAAGAATTGTCATCTATATCTGTACAGTTTAACAAAATAACTTTTTTTAAAAAACAAGGTTTTTTTCTGCTTACATTTGTTTGAATCTCAATAGCAAAGCAGTGGATTAATATCACAGGAAACTGAGTCAATAGCCTTGGATATTTGCACTTTAGTATCAGGAGAACAGGCCTGAGTGACCTCAAACAGGTTTGTTTGACATTCATCCATCAAAAAAAAAAAAAAAAAGAGGATAGTGCAGTTTCCTGTCCTTCACATAAAGATGAGAAGCAGGGCTGCTAAAACGAGGACCCATCAAGTAAAACAATCTCAAGAGGTATCAACAGGACAATCAGTTTCCTGGAAAGGGAATTATAGGACTTAGCAACAGTATTCCACCCAAACTTTTGTTTTTGTTTTTTAAAATAAGGAAAGCAGACATGGAAAGAGACAATCTAATGCTTCCAGTTTTTTCAACTTTTTATTTTTACACCATTGATAGGTGTGTTTCTGTGTAGCATATCCCAGAAATAGACCTTGTCTGAATATGTGAAATATCATTAACCCTTTTCCTTCCCCCCAAAATAGAATTATTTTTGGAAAAAGAACTAAACATTTTCTCCTGGAAAAAATGGCCAAAGCTTTCTTTCTAAATACTAAAAACTTGATTTGGATATGCTAGTTCAATGTCTAATAGGCATTGTGGTCCAGATGCCTAATATCCCCACATTGTCCTATATTATAGTCATGTTTCCTCTAATTATTTACCAAATTGCAATAGTTCATTATGGAAAATACATTCTGACCAGTGAGCTTGGACAATAGTTGAGAATGGCAACCTAAGGCAGCCAAACTACAATCCCCGAGATGTGCAATGACACTATTACTGACTGGAAGTTTCCTGGATTTGACTGAAATTTTTTGTTTTGGAGAATTTTGAATTTTTTCCCCGGTGAGTCTTTGACAAGAACCTGGATATTCAGCAGAACAAAACCTTTCTTGAAAATGTTAATTGCTTTAAAAAAATTCTGTCAAAATCAGTTTTGTTGTAAATGTTTTACTAGTCTTATTCAGAAGCAATTAGCATGACTACTAGGAGACCTATTTGAGGAAATGACCAAAAAAAACTGTATTATTACCCTACCTTTCCCATTTCAAAGTATATTTAATCAGTTTGCTACTGATCTGTCAATAAATTATAGGGGAAGTGGCTGGAAAACATTATTTCAGAATTGTTATTAACTATAATGCAGACTGATTTCTTGCTGTAGGGGTGGCTGTGATAGTAATATATATACTTATATATATGTGCGTGCGTGTGTGTGTATGTAATTGTTTGAGTATATTAAAACAATTTTCAATCTATACAGGATATGCAGAAAATTAGCTCATGATATCTCAGAGAATTTAATATTTTCAGTTCAACATTTGAGTATTCATGTAGGTCACAAGATATGCTTTTATTCCCTAACTGGATGATCATAAATCACAGCATAAGATGGTTTCTAATCAGAATATTTGCAATTGTGGGTACACAGGAGCGTAAATCCCATTTAGAAATATAATTTAGGCACTTTACATCTTACAGAAATGCCAATGGAGCTTAAGTGCCTAAGCATTCAAGTTGCTTTTTAGAGTTGGACCTAAGCTTTTGAAAATTTTCCCTTACAGCTTATATAATCATTTAAGAGAGGCTCTTTTAAAATAAAATACCAGTTCATACCACTTATTTGGAGAACAATGTAATTTAATATTTTAAAGTGTTAATGCTTGAATATAAAATATAATTATTTATGCCAAACTAGTGACACACAATGATTTTCTGCATTAAAACTTCAGCAGAAGAAATGAAGAAAATTCAAGGAATTGAAATATACAGGACAAAAGAAATATGAAAATGTTTAAATATGTGAGTATGTGCATGCACATGTCATGCACATGTACATGCACACACACACACATGCAAAATATTGTATAAGGATTAAAAGGTAAACTAACAACATCAAAAGTACATGAATGCAACTGATATTATCCAAAATCTGATGTCCACATTGACTGCTGCTATGTCACACATGCAAAACCAATCTTTTTCCAGTAACACAAAGTATTAAACTTCATCTCTTAAAACTTTACACCCTATTGAAAGGAAATAATAGTGTTAAAGAAAAGCTAATCCTGTGATCTTTTCACATTTGGCTGCAGATGTTATGCCATTTTCAAGAGAATTTTTTGCCTTGGTTCTCATCCAGTCAAATAGTTACTGAGCTAGACACACTGCAGTTCCCTTGAATAAAATAAAATACCCCCACTTAATTGGATGCCTGACACTCAGGATTGAACTGCAGAGGCAAGCCTGTACATGCTGTACAGACAAGCAATATTAAAAAGGGACTCTACCAACTTGCAGAACAGCAAAGCATAACAACAGAAGCTGGAAATGATGGCTGAGAACTTTGGATGATGGATATGAAAGTATTTCAGAAAAAAACGTAAATGAAATCTATGCAGGAATGCAAAGAAAGAGAAATAATTTTACACCTTCAGGTTATAATAAGATCTCTGATTGATGGTATTACACCTGTAGACTTCTGAACTAGTGTGGAAGAAATGTTGGGACAAGACTGACTTACTGCTGTAAATATCATGCCTATTGAAGAGAAGCAAAATAAATTTGCTTTTACTCCTTTGTAATTGTTTTGTGAGGTGAATATTTTGAGGGCTGGGCCTGTAAGTTGTGTGGTCCATGCCCATAACTTCCCTGGAGTTCAATGGAAAAATTCACCTTTAGATCTGCACCCACTACAAGCTTGGATAATTTGTTCTTGGTGTCCTGAAATGGGGAAATTGCATACCCCAAATATCTATAACCTATTATTCACTTTAATGGGAGTTGCAAGTGCCTTGAATCTCATAGAATTGGACAATCTAAAAATTTAATCTTGTTTTACCTAAACCGAAAACAAGGAATTTTATACTTCCACTAATGTTCCTTGTGGTTTGGGCTATAATAAACTTCTTGGGCCTGATTAATTTCTTGTAGCAGGTTTACACAAGCCTTCAAATAACAATGACTTACCCTGTTCACCTCTGAACCTCGGCTTAGTTAATTACACTTGGGTAAATCCTGCACTAGGTCCTCTGTTGCATGTTTTATTATTCCAAACTGGTTATGGTTCCAGTAGGGGAAGGAAAATTCCTAAATGCTGAAAGCATACTGTTGGCCAGATCAATCATTTCTGATGCACATTTAATACCTTACATTTTAATACCTAAAAATAAGCTATTTTACTGTGCATTAAAGCAACACATTTAAAACCACACTGATACACTAATGTGCAGTAAAAATAGGCTACTGAGCATTAAGCATCACTAAAAAAAAGCGTGCACTTTCACAACTGTGCATTAAGGAAGCCTAATGTGCATTTATTTAGTACCTAACATTGGAAGTACTAAATTTAACACATAGTGCAAAAGCACATTAATGAATGTATAGATGTGCCCAGTAAGCAGTCATATTAAATAGAAGTGGTAGACTTTAACCAGTGGTACCACTGGTGACATAAAATTAGCTGACATGATTAAGTGTACCAGAATCTAACCCAGTACAGATCATACCATTTTAAAATAGATAATTATAGCCTGTATTTCTCCTGTTCCCTGTTTTACTTAGGAGGCTTCTAAAAGAACAATCCTCAGAAACAGTGTTTTCATATACATATATATTAATACCTTGCAGAGAAATCTTGATTGGCAAAGCTTCCAAAACCAGTATTTTCATGAATTACATCACAAAAATGGGGATAAACCATTACAGCTGAGTCAAATTTCCCAGCTTTGGTTTATGTGGTTTGCACTCTGAAATAAATTTTAGATTTCTGGTTTATTCAATCCGGTATGGCAAAGGTAACATTTAGAATGAAATGGATTACTTCCATTTACCTTTGAACAGGCATCGTGGGTTTGCAAGCCATGTGTTGAAACCTATCATGACCTATCATATGGCCAACCTAGCTAATTCAGTTATGAGACCCAAAAGCAACACAATACAACAGAGCTCTTCCAAATGATTGTTCCTTCAGACACAGGTAAATATTTCACTTTGAGTTTCAACTGCACATTTTGAAGGCTCCCAAAACATTTTGTGTCCATGTTGGAACCCCAAACTGCCTGAATTTCAGGTTCTGGACCATTTACCGTATCAATACCATACACAGATACTTTAGAATTGCACTGGGCTCTGGAAAATAGAAAGCATTTAGTTTAGGCCAATGCTAATATTTTTCATATGGAATATGAAAAATATTGCTGTGATGGGTTAACAGCCTCAAAAACTGTAATGTGAAGTCAGAATAGTGACCTAATTTCCAGTCTTTTTGGCAGACTAACCAGAACCGCAAAGAAGAATAAGTTTCCAAATTTTGCTACAAAGGAACTATTGTTCCCTTGGGAAGGGAGTAACTATTCAATCACTGGCTGAACAACACTATCCCACCAATATCTGATGTAGATCATAGCAGTAATGGTAGTCTCTACTGAATATTGAGATTAGAAATGAAGATTAAGGGCTGATCCAAAGCCAACTAAGGAAACGTAACTGCTCTCATTGACTTCAGTGGGCTTTGAACAAGGCCCTCACAGTCATATAAACCATGTTCTCTTTCTGACTCTGACTCATCATCTCATAACATTGCTTCTAAGGTCACTTACATTTAGATCCATTAAAGGATGTAGGTTCCTAATACAGTAGATTCATAGATTCATAGATTCATAGATGCTAGGGTCGGAAGGGACCTCAATAGATCATCGAGTCTGACCCCCTGCATAAGCAGGAAAGAGTGCTGGGCCTACATTACCCCAGCTAGATACACATCCAACCTTCTCTTGAATACCCCCAGGGTAGGGGAGAGCACCACCTCCCTTGGGAGCCCGTTCCAGACCTTGGCCACTCGAACTGTGAAGAAGTTCCTCCTAATATCCAATCTAAATCTGCTCTCCTCTAGCTTGTGGCCATTATTTCTTGTAACCCCCGGGGGCGCCTTGGTGAATAAATACTCACCAATTCCCTTCTGTGCCCCCCTGACGAACTTATAGGCAGCCACCAGGTCGCCTCTCAACCGTCTCTTGCGGAGGCTGAAAAGGTCCAGTTTCTCTAATCTCTCCTCGTAGGGCTTGGCCTGCAGGCCCTTAACCATACGAGTGGCCCTTCTCTGGACCCTCTCCAGGTTATCCGCATCCTTCTTGAAGTGCGGCGCCCAGAATTGCACGCAGTACTCCAGCTGCGGTCTGACCAGCGCCCGATAGAGGGGAAGTATCACCTCCTTGGACCTATTTGTCATGCATCTGCTGATGCACGATAAAGTGCCATTGGCTTTTCTGATGGTTTCGTCACACTGCCGACTCATGTTCATCTTGGAGTCCACTAGGACTCCAAGATCCCTTTCCACTTCCGTGCCACCCAGCAGGTCATTTCCTAGTCTGTAGGTGTGCTGGACATTTTTCCTCCCTAGATGCAGCACTTTGCATTTCTCCTTGTTGAACTGCATTCTGTTGTTTTCTGCCCACTTGTCTAACCTGTCCAGGTCTGCTTGCAGCTGTTCCCTGCCCTCCGGCGTGTCCACTTCGCCCCATAGCTTAGTGTCATCTGCAAACTTGGACAGAGTACAGAGTATTTAGACACAATTTGAATATTTAATTCCAAATCACTCCATTCAGCTGCAGAAGTGGAGCCAGGATTTTACAAAGAAGGATGCAGGAGCAGCAACTGGCAATTCAGGGGGCTGCAATGTTGTCTCCTAGTTTCGCCCTTTCTACCCTGTGACCAGGTGGGCAGACCACTCCACAGAAGCAGCTGTTGGGGATATTGTTAAGTCCCCAAAGAAGGTAAGAATTTTCCATTCTTCCCCTCTTTGCTCAGAGGCATGTCCCTTCCCTTCTCCTCCACCTACCACTGTCACTGTCCAGGGATGAAGGGAGCTCCAGAGCTCCAGCTGGGTTGTGTGAAGACTGGGCTTAGCCCAGGATAGTGGCAGCAGGTGAGCAAATTCCTCCTTTCTGTGCCTACTCCCAGGCTGGCAGGGAACACCTTGGGAGACCAAGCCAGGAAGGAGAACCTGCCCACATGCTGCCACAGAGGCCATTACCCCAGGCTGAGGCCAACCTCCGACACAGCTCGACTGGAGTGAGACTGGAGCTCCCTGGGACAGTGGCAGTGGCTGTGAAAGTTGAGGGAGGGAAGACAGTGAGGATAGAAAAAGTAACATGACTCTGAGCACAGGGTGAGAGGGGGGTGCAGAGAAGGATTCTTACCTTCTTCGGGGACTTAAAAAGTCTCAGGCTGCTGCTTCTGCTATGTGGTCAGAAAGGGGGGTGTGGCCACCCATTGCACTCCCTCCTCTCCCCCAGATCCACACCTGCTCAGCTGCTGTATAAATCTGTAGGTGCCTAAACTCACTAGGTACCGCCCTGTTTGATTTTGAGAAGTCTGTCAATTCCTAGAGTTCTGCTTCTACACATGTGCAGAACTGAGCCAGTCAGTACTAATATAACACTGATTAGGATTCAGACCAGTTATTCCACTACCTAACACCTCTAAGGAGTCAGAGAAGGTACTTTGAGAATGTCTAACAAACATCAACAAGCTTGGGTTCCCTACAAGATGCAGTTAAAGCTACTACTTGCTTTAAAAATGTGCCCATATAGTGTTTCATAGTGTTTATTTTATTATATAATAGTTGAGTGGCTAGATCACTCCTTCATGAAGCTGGAGACTAAGAGCTGTTTAATGTAAAATACAGAAAAGTCCTGGGACAAGGGACTTGAAAACAGGCATCCTGTCTGCCAGGTGAGTGCTGTAAGGCAAGCGTACAAGTCGTGTGTGCTTACTTATTAGTTGGTAGATCTCTGAAGAGCATGCTGGCTATGCTAGATCCTATTTCTGAGGCTCCTAACTGTCCTCAAGCACTGTACAGGGAACCCAGTGGTGCCAATCAAAAGATTCCATTCAAGGGGTCCCATGCCTGAGAGTAACTAATTGAATCTAGCCATTAACCTCTTAGCCACTTCACCTTAATTTACCCATCCAAAAGATATAATTCTAATAAACTTCCTTAGCAGGAGTTTTATGAGCTTAGGAATCACCCTGTGATTCTTGGATGAAAAATGCTATTCATATCTAACAAAATAGCAATAGCAATCCAACACTTTATGAAAAATCTATCAGTGGCTCTTAGGCTGGAATAGTGGAAATCATGGAAAAAAGGGAATATAAAAGAAGAAAATTATCTGGGAGATGAAACAAAAAATAATAATAATCAAAAGCCTGAGTTGTACATGTTGGATAATTAACTGCTTCATTGTAAATGTAAGCAGCATTATCTTCCATAAAACAAGTAGTTATATATCAGCCTTTAGTTGCTTTTACCTAAAAAGTCACAGATGAAATCTGAGACCATATTTGAAAACACTGTCCCTATAAGTTACATTCTGTTTTCAATCAATGTTTTTTTCAGGGTTTTTTCCCTAACTGTTATAGCATTAGAGAAATCAAAATCTGTTAAAACCTCTCTGGTACTGTTGAAATGATATTGTAGCTGCAGTCCGAGAAATGTGCAAGGGGCAAAAATTTGTGGTGGTTATTTTTTTATCGGACCAACTGCATGGTTGGGATAAACTTAGACGAGCCTTCAAGGATCACGGTACCCTTTCTTGGTTCTCTACAAAAGTGGAGACCATGCATTTGGTATGACAAAAAGATATCACCCACAAAAATTCCTGCCCCTCATAAAATTTTCATTTGGAAAAAATCTGCTTGCCCAGATTTTTCCTTTTGAAGTTGTAAAGACTGAAAACAGAAAAGACAAAAATGCTTTAAACTATTGTGTCTGGGACAAAATAAAAAAACTGATAATGCTAATAACCTTCTGATTTGCAACTAGATTTATGCAGTCCTAAAAGTACAGCAATAATACATTTTTAAACAGAGGAATAAAATCAAGTGATTTATTAAGAAACTTTGAGTAAGTGTCATATGATTCTGTGAAACTGTGATTCATCTGTGTTCAGGAAAACCTGTCAGGCAGAAATACCAAATCTGGGGCTTAGTTAAAACATTTCACCCACACTTTATGTTTTTTCTCATATCCTGGTCTCAAGTACAATGTTCCTATGCTTTGTGGTCCATATACATTATATTCTTAGTTCTGAGCTTCTTTTGTCATTTGTAACCTATTGTGATCTGTTAATAATCAATTGACTGGGAAAAGTGGAAAATAAGGAGACAACACAGGCTTAACCAGTTCTACTCGTATGGTTCCTTCATAAATAACTCAGAACACAGAAAGACTGTGCGTTTCTATTACATGCGTGTATTAACAATCAAATCAGTTGTGTATATTGCTCCATTCGCACAATAAAACACCAACACTTAGTGTGTACAAAAAACTGCATTACCTGCTTTATGCATTTATTAAATATCTTTTGCCAAAACACTATTCTCTAAATCTACAAAGTTCAATGGCTGTAGAAATAGCTTGATATTTTTTCAGTAAAATAGGACTATTATTTTAAAAGAGGTAACTATTGCATTATTTCCTGCACCATTTGAATAATTTTTTCAAGGAAAAGAACACACTAGCTACCGTACATGGACACGTTACTCATCTCTTTTAATTAGATGCTAATTAATGACTCACTAGCTTTAATCATATCAGTCTGGTAATACTATTTATGCCACACAGAATAATGATCTACTTTACAAGAAATCAACGTGGCACATGTTGACATAGGAACGCATCCAGCCATAATTCACTCTGTGTAAATATATCCACCCATACTTGGATTCTGAACAATTTACCAGAGATTCAAACTTTATTGACATAGAAAAGAAAAGTAAAAGACAAATAGCGATGATGGCAGGAAAAGTTGAAGGGAAGAAATGAAGAAAATGCCAATGTCTCTCTCATAAACATCAACATGCCCACACTCTGCATAGACTATTGATTTATTTTGAATCCCAATTATAGCTTTATATTTGATTCTGCTGGCAAGGCTTAGAAGAGAGATTTTTTTGAAGTTTAAATAGTGTAAGAATACCATGATATACAAACTGGATAGAAGATGACCTAACAAAGATTATCAAGATACAAAAGTTATCATTCTGTTTTTATGATTTCAATGAGAACAAGGTGTCAAGCTGGCCAGAGGGAGAATTTCAGACTAAAATTGAGGTATGTATCTTGACACTAATGGTGACATTTTCTAAAGAACCTAAATATAGTCTACTTTCATTTTTTTCCCCAAACCAAATGAGCTGGATCACTAGCTGGCATCAAATATCTTTGGTTTATTCTTGCTGAAGATCTGAAAGAATCTGAAATGTCCATTTCACTTTTATTTTTTTAAGATAGTGAACAACCTGATAGATTGTTCTTCCAGGAGTATTAGAATACAATAGCATAAATGGATCATATTGAGGTTTCCTTTGTCATTTCTAACATTTGCTTTGACAAAATCATTTATTGTTTGCTTTTACTGAAACTCCCTCTTTCAAAGCAACTAAGACACTTTATTTTCTATTAAGTGCATTCAGACACAATGTTCTAGTTAAGGAAATAAATACATTAATAAATTCAAAATCTGCCATTTTGACATGAAGGGTTGGGCACCAATGCACTGTTCAGTTATGCTGGATGTTAAATTTGTTCCAAGAAACATGCCTTTCTGGCACTGCAAAAAGGAAGTGTACAGGTGTTTGAGGTTTTTTTCCCCCACAGAAAAGATATTGGTTCCATGAAGAAATGTTAGCTCTTTCCAATAGCAACTTTTCACCTTGTGTGACGATTTCCAGCACAATGAGTAATGCCTGTGCAGTTACGTGGTGTACCACAGGGTATGCTTCAGTCCTTCAGCATCTGAGAAGGCTGTGCTCCTTGCTTCTGCACCACTGCCCAGCTCCAGGGGGTCTGTCTGGCACCCCTAACTCTAGTGTCCCAAGGAAGCAGAGCTAGGGTCACAGATCACCTTGAGGTTGCACTGTTCAGCTCTGTTTTCCCCTTTGGACAAGATGGCCCCTTTTTTGCCCAAGGTCTGGGAGGAAAGCTGTTCAAAAAGCTCATGTTACATCAGCATCGCTGGCATTATCTACACACCAAGGTGCAGGAACTGCACTGAGCAGGGGGCTATTTCTGCCTTGTTTTGAGGCAGGAACCTTTCGTGTGCGACAAACATGATAACCATTAGGCTACAGAAACCACAAACACAAAGCAAGAACTTGGGGCTCACTGAGCTCGTGTTGAGGGCCTTCCAGAATTACATATCAGCTTTTACAAGGGGCAAATACCATGGCTGGGGTGAAAAGGAGACTCTTCTATGCCTCTCCTGAAAAGGAGTCAATGGTAATACAGAGGTACAGGGGTGGTAGTACAGCCAGGAGGCTCACATGTGCTTGGTGCTTGGACTGCTTGCTGTAATTCAAAAAAGCTATAGTGGAGGGAAAAGGAGAGTGCCTGCAGCCACCCTCTCCTCCTGGAGCTCTGCCTCATTCTGCCAAGCTCTCCTAGGTTGAAGAGCTGGGTGAATCATGGGGCTAGCACTCACTGCATAGTCAAAGACTCTTCCCAAATTGCCTCTCTCACTGTGAACTTGCCTACAACAAATTGGTTGGCAAACCAGAGGCCTTGTGGCCAGGACCTCAGTAATGTCCATATAACACTGAACACAAACCCATACAGGAGCTGTACAATCTTTCTGGAAAAGTGGCGGCAGACTTTGGCTCTGTGCTGAGAGAAGTACAGCGTGTATTGGATCTACCAGCCCTGCATTCACTGCCCTGATTTTTTCTTTCCACATAGCTTATTTTCTGTGGTCCTCAAAACCATCCAAACAAAGTCTGAAAAATAGACTTAGGAGCCATGAGCCACATAGGCAACTGGACTGGAAATGAAACTGAGCCTTTTAGGAGTCATTTTGGCTGCAGAAACTGTGATCAGGTGTCCTGTGGCTCTATACAGTGCACACCTAGTGCCAGGAGGGAAAGGGGAAGCCCTGGTGAATGTAGTTCCCCAGACAAAGAGCAAATCAGCACTTTCCCCTGCACTTGACTGTCCTCAGGAACCTCCAGAGATGCGGACCCCACCTCCTGTCCCCTGGCAGCAGAGTGCCAGCGGTAAAAGCACTTCTTTATCCTCTGTGAAACTTCCGAAATCCAGGCACTTCAAACAGCTGTATGCATATCTACATACTATATTTCCATGGTGCTGCAAATTCCCCAGAAATTCTTAGTGCTTCAAATGAACATCTCTCCATACCCTCAGTTATTTGACAGTTACCAGGAAAATCCCTAGCTGGATAAGATTAGTTGATTCATCATCTTTTATCAGAGCAGATTTTAAGTGCACATCTAAATCTATTGAAAACATAATCCAGGGTCACTCCTAAATGAATGAACAAAACAGCTTTAATCTGAGTAAAATGATTAAAGAATTAACCCCAGGTCCCTTCTAAATGACGATATGTTGAACCCCTACCAATTAAGCATCTTGGAACAAAAAGAGTGACAATGAGAATATCACAAAAAATGTTGGATGGAAGTTACATGGAGAAATGCCCATTCTGGTCAACAGAAGACATTTACAAATTTGCACTTAATTTGGTGAATTGTTTCGGCCAAAAAAAATTTTTGAAAAAAGTCTGAACAGTTCATTAGGAAATGAAACATTTGGGTTTATCCTTTGAAGGAACACTTTAATTTTGGAAAATACTTAGATTTCCATATGAAAAGCAAAACAATCCCTCTACTTTTTTGCCTCAAGAACCTACCACTTTCCACAAAGCACTGTCCTCTGATAGATTATCAAAGCAGCTTGGAGAGTCTGGCTTAATTTAGACTATTAATTCTGCATACCCCACATAGCCACAATCACAAGATTACATTTCTTCTCTCTCACTCTCTCTCTGTCTCAGATATATATAGATATGGAAAGAGAGAGAAAGAGAGAATGACAAAAAGCCCCGCTACCCTCATTGCTCTGGGGTTTGGGCTTAATGACTGTAACCAACACATCTGTACCCTCCAAGACTGATTATTGAAATGTACTGTGTTTACATATGAATTCTCTGGATTTGGAAAAGCCATGACTGCTTTAGAAATTAACAACCCATTTGTTCAGCAACTTGGACATCAAGAGAATACCACATCAGTGCTCTCTGCTTGCTTCCTTTGATCCCCACTGGATACCAGGGGAAATACCAGCTTTAGGTGTTGATCTTCTTAGCCTGCCATGAGTTTTGCCTAAAATAGCCCAGCTGCCACATCCTACAAGATGTTTGTTTTCTATAACTTCTATATTTCTCTGAAACAATGATATTATCTACTAAGAGTGAAAATCTGCCAGAAAAGATACGGAGCTTCCTTGTCAACTGATCCTTGATACTAGAGCTTGCTCCTTGAAGAGACAGGGATGGCTGCAAAACTATAGTGCCTTCAGAACAAAATGGTCACTTCTTCCAATGTAGCCCTCCAGTAGAACACCAACAATAAAAAACAATTTTAGGAAGCATTCAGACACCAAAGAAGTGGACATAATATAAAAATGTGGGTGTCCTCTTTGCTTCTCAATGGTCAGAATTGCATTGCTAGAATAGGTATTTCTTTTACTTAACCAAAAATATTAGAAATTCACAGTTGTAAGTTTCACTCCTTTCTCTTAGTTTACAATCCCATGCTAGTATCAGTGCAAGGATCATTATCACCATATGCCTAATTGTGACAGATTAAGAATGCAGAGTTAGGTAAAGAAGGTTTTTTAAAAATCTTTTTATAGAATTGTTAATAACATTTTATTTACAAACAGAAACTTCTGAAGAATAATCAACAAATGAGAGGCAACACCAATAACCATATGGATGGCACCAAGAGCAAACCTTGATTTAGAAAATCCTTTTAGAAGTGCAAAAATAATGGGATATTTCATGCCCAAAGCATAGTGAAAAAGACTCAAGCAGGTGCTAAAATCTCTAAAACACCAGAAAGCAACTAACAATGTAGATCATCAGGGATCCTGGTTTTCTCTGCTTAAAATTGAAACTTCTCTGATTTAAAAACCCCAAATCCATATTTTTCTGCAATTAAAATGAAACACCGCTGTATACATAAGTATCAGTTGAGTACAGTGTTGTATTGATATATTTACAATGTTAAAGCAATTTGGAAGCTTACCAGTGCCTCAATCACTATAATAAAATAAATTCTAAATACCTATAAATGTTGGTGTTTGATTTTGGTTGTTTTTTTATCATGGAGAAATCAGAGTTCCCCTTGGCCCTTTCACTTACCAGGACATGGGTCTAACTACAGCTGCTCCCCTACCTCCAACTGATTTGAGGTGCTGAACAGCCCTGGTATGCCAGTGCCCTGCCCATGCCATTACTCTTCACTCCCAAGCCACAACCCCTCAGCCTTGCTGGTGCTCCTTACTCTCGACCCATAGCCCCTGGCTCTGTTGGTGCCCCTCACTCCCCACCCACAGTGCCCTGGCCCTGCCAGTGCCCCTCATTACCCATGCACAGCCCCTGCCCCTATAGCCCTGCCAGAAAGAGCCTGAAGCTGCCAGGGGTATGGGGCCAGGATCCTGGGTCTGAAATCCTCTTCTCCCCAAGCAGTGCCTGAGCCCCAGCTGCCACCCATGGGAGGCAGTAGCTGCGGCACCCTAAGCAGAGCATGGAACATGGCTCCCCCTCCCCCATGGGCAACACAGCTGGAGTGAAGCCCATGGGGGGCAGATCTGGGCTGGAGTCTGCAGGATCAGGCCTCCCCACCTTGCTGCTCTCCCCCCAGTGCGTCCAGAGCCCAATGGGCAGGACCCAAAGTTGCAAGGCAGAGTAGGGCGGGGAGGCTTGATGGTGCCACTGGGAGCCCCGCACCACCATGGAAAAGTGCTCCCTGCCCACCCGGCAGCAGCGGGGGCACAATTCTGTACCACCAACCCACTGCTGCCAGGCAGGCAGGGGGCACCTCTCCATGGCAGCATGGGGCTCCTAGTGGAGACACCAAGCCTCCCAGCCTGCTCTTCCCTGACATGCTGGGTCCCACCCACTGAGCTGTGAAGGCCGTTGGGGAAGGGCAGCAAGCAGGGAGCCCCAAGCCCCCAGCCTGTATCCACCCCCCCACCCTGCACACATATCTGGGGGACATATGTCCAAGACAAGCTGCCTGCAGCTCCATCCCATTCCTTACCAGGGCCCTGTGGCTGCATATTCCTGTCTCGGCCCTGGATCCCAGGCCCCACTCATCAGCCTGGCTGGGCAGTGGCCCCAGCCCTGCCCAACTTGTTCCCTCCCTATGGGGGCCTCAATTTCCCTTCCAGACCAGACTTACCTGTGGGGAGCTGCAGGAGCTATGGGAATTGCTCTCATGCTGCCTGGCTGTCACATACATGTGTACATGTGCGCATGCATGTGGCACCCCTGCCTGATCACTTTCCTCCCGCTCCCCTCAGTCCCTTGCAAGCTAGAACTCTGTCAGCCTGCAAGAGGAAACACACCGTTTCCCACATTTTTCTTGTTTAAAGGAGAATATTTGTCATTTTCTCCTTAAAAAGAGAAAACCCACATTGTTCTCCTTAAAAGGATAAAATCCATGTTTTCCCATGTTTTTCTGTTGCAGACAGAAAACCTGGATCCCTGTAGATCAGCTACTGGGGCTTTCTTCTTCAGTTCTGATTGAAGAGTCTGTATAGTTATGATGCAACTTATATGCAGCATTTGTATCTTCTTATGAAAAGTTATTTTTATTACATTATACCATATAACTTAATATACTCAAATGCACAAAGTGCGCTGATCTTAAAAACACAGCATGTAATTTTGGTTGACTATAGTTTAATAGACTTTATAGACAGAGAACACATTTGTCTTTTCCGGAAAGTGGTTCTACTCAAAAGAAAGGGCTCAACTGTGTTAATAGGACACTAGTTTAGTTATCAAGTATGTTCTTTTTCATTGTGTTGCTCAAGCCATGGAGTGTTGGCTTTTTTCTCCATTAAAAGTAAGATAAGCATTTCATACACAGAACCAATTGCTATGCAAATTGACAGAAAACACACCTTTCACACATAATTTGTCTTAAAACCAACACTTGGTTGAACATCTTGAGAGGTTTAAATTAATTAATATAATTTTAACAAGCTAAATAAAAAGATACTTTACATCTTTAAAATATTTAAATGCGATCTATTCAGAAAACAGTGAAATACATGAGTCACATACTCTTTTTAATTTCTCTTTCAGTTAAAATGAAAGAGAGGGCATAACTGGACTGTAAGAAGATATATTTTTAGATAGACAGATAGACAAGTGGCTTATGTAGATACAGTATATACATTCCAAACAATTTGACCATGGTTAAAGGGTATTTATATTCTGATGCGGATAAAATTGAACATGTCAACACTAATGCATTTTTCTAGGAGAATCACTACTTTCACCATAATTTCCATGGAAAATTTGTGTGCACATGCAGTAATAGACACATTTATAACATCAAAAGGATTCAATTTTCTTTTCAATCATACTACAGTATGAATAGCTTTTCCTATTGAATTTAACAATAAGGCACATTACCACAGTCTAAAGGATAGGGTACTTCTGCTTGCTCTTATGAAAGTATGTCAAACAATATATAATGTATCTCACAATAGTTCTGGGTTAACTGCTCCTTTACATAGGTTTGTTTCTAATACACTTGTGTCAGCAGAATGCCATTTTTATTTAAATGTCTGTAAGATCATCAGCCTTTCAAACTCTGGTTAACTCTCAGTGTTATTAAAAGACTATTTTAATGGTATTTAAGGGATATGCAATGTATTTGAATCAAGACAGTATGAGAAAATAGTCTCTCAAATGTATTGCTTTGGTTTAAGAATAACATTGATAACCTTTTTTCCTTATTTTCAGATAATTCTTATTGTAACCACGATTTCATCTGTGGAGATAATCATTGGAAACTTTTTCCTATTCTGTATTTAGTCTTCTTTTCTTCAAGTGTCAGAACAAATTGTAAAATTAGTTTTGAAATAAGGCCTCCTCCCATCAGACCAACATCTTGATGCACCTAGAAAATGAATGGTGTCTTTAAATCTAGATGGCTAGAGATGACATTCCACTGACAAACAATAAAAGGGTGGGGAGGTACAGACTGACCTGTTCTAGCTGTATGCAATTCCTAGTTTAATACTTACATATGTTATATGCAAATATCATTAATTCATTTATTGTTCATAATTAAAAAATGACCCATGAAATCTGTTGTTCTTCCCTTTATTTCTGACGTATTCTCTATTAGGGCTAAGCTCTGCTTTGTTGGAATTAAAAAATGCAAAGCTGCCAAAATCCTGTGGCTTTGAGAATCCCAAATTCAACTCAGACATTCATCTTTGTTAGGCATGGGGTTTTATGGGATTTTACTTTCCCTCATTTAAAACTGTTTTAGAGTTACTAGACAATCTTTGTTAGTAGCTTTTTCATTCTTCCTTTATCACCTTGTTACAAAATGAAAACATATAATAAAGCTCTTTTAGTTGACAGCAACAAAAATATTTTACAGTCACCAGATAATTTAAAAACTCCCCACTAGTCTCTCTTACTGGAAAAGCCTGCTGGCCTGAATCACCACTGCATTTCTCCAATTTTATTCTGGTCTTCATCAGTTTAGATCCATATAAGATAGAACTAGCACAGCGGTGAATCAGATCCTTGCAACCTCTTAAGAGAAACTGGACCCAAGAACAGGTATAAAGATCTTTTGTAAGTGATCGTCTTTGGCCAGATACATGCATTCCATATAAACTGGTCTAAATGATCAGGAATCAATCTAAATCTGTAACCATGCAGAATTTCAGTGCACATAGACCAGTCGAAAAACGGTGGAACCCAGCCTAAGATAGACCTGGTTTGATGTTTGACGTGCACTTAAATCTAATTGGTGTAGGTTAAACCAGTGAATTGCATTTCTGTACCAGATCCCTTATTGATTGAAGTTAGAATACTGCTCTCTGGCATCCCCAGCAGCTTTTCAGTCCCCTCCTCCCCTGGGAGGTGAGTAGGCACTCAGTCCACACTTGGCTGTTCCAGCCAAGCACCAAGTGGCCCTCAGGCCCATGCTCTACCAGATCTGAGCCAGAACAAACCCCCTCTCCAGCCTCACCACCTGCCTCTGGCCATGTGCCAGCCACAAACAAGCAGTAGAGAGGGGGAAAGAGAAGCATCTATGTCCCCTGCAGGGACCAGTGCTTCTGCACCCTGTCACAAAGCACCCCAGGATATATATCACACACCTGATGCTGAGCCCAGGAGAACCCCACACAGAGCCCAACCCTGCCTGCACACCCAACCAGGGAAAACCATGTCCCCATGCTTGGGCACCACCCCATGGAGTCTGACCCTGGCCACACACCCAGCCAGGGCCCCCATGCCCAGGCACAGCCCCATGCAGTCTGACCCTGGAGCCCACACACAACGTCTCAGTGGCCAAAGCCAGGCACCCTGCCACTCAAACACCAACATGGACCCCTCTCCCATGCCCTGGTCGAGCAGAAGCCAGTGTGGGTATCTCACTTCTGATATATCAGGGAGGAGAAGCAGAACATCAGGACTGTGCCTACATGGAGGCAACCCTGTGTGTGACCTCCATGGCTCAGCCACTGTCCACAGGTACCCAAGCCATGGGCATCTGGGGTGTTGCAAGGCTTTCTAGCCCACAGCTACAGGGACCCAGAGTACTAGGGTGGGAGAGGTATGAGGAAGGAAGGGACATGGGGGCATGCTCACCCATGCCTGGCAGCCAATCAGAGGTGACCTGGGTGCTCAGCAGTCTCCAGCAGCCTGCTGGAGGTCTCCTGGGAGACATGCAGGAGCACCCCTAAACTGCTAGCCTCAGCCACTGCAAGAAGCCTGTGCGCCTACCCCACCAAAGGGCAAAGGTGTGTTCTGTTTGCAACCAATCTAACCTAGGCCACTTCCAGAAATCTGCATAGGTTAAATCAATTCCTCCTTAAGCTTTTTTAACATCTCTACCAGGCCTTTGTCATAGAAAATGGGATGTAACATTTGAACATAACAAATAAAAGTGAAAAACAACTAGATTTCTTTCACTAATACTTTTATTGGCACTTCCTTTCCCTGCTCAGGCTGACCTGATAACCTACCATCCATCAGACTTGTTTCTGACCACCCTCCTTTGAAAGCATTCCCTCCATAGAAGTTGTTGTTATTAACTCTTGTATTCTGTAATTTCCACTTCTCTTTACATTCCAGATTGCATTACATCCAGCCTTGTCTATCTTACTGCCATTCATCAGGAAGAGGGACCACAGGGACATACATGAATTGTATCACACTTATTTGGGTCTGATCACTGCAGTGAACAAGAGACGGCCATTCACTCCAGTGGGAGTCAGGTTGGGTCCCAGAAGCTGCATGTTATGCATAGCGTGCTTTTGCTCAGTTGAGTGTTTTAATCTCTTTAGCTCTGGGAACCAGCTGCTGTCTCTGTGTGACGTTGGAAATTGTTAAAAGCCAGTCTGATTACTTTAAATATCTAATTCACCTTGAAGTACAAGCATAGCGCAGTACAGACCAGTTTACATATAGTGATATCTGGCTTACTATCAGGATAAAGTGCATTTCACAAAGAAAATGCAAAGTACATTCATTATAGTAAATTAAAACAGATAAAAATATTAATTTGTTAAAAAGGATGCTGATCTTTTCCTCCACATGGAATATATTTTTTGCATTCTTGGAATAACTATATCAAAATTTTTAATTGAAGATCACTATAAAAATACTGCTCATTTTACAAGGTCATGTTGTCTGAGCTACTTGTCACTGAAGAACACCTGTGACCACAAGTCTCTGGTAGGTAGTGGTAAGTGCAGTGATTCACAAAAAGAAAAGGCAACTGACAACCTATGCATAGAAGCACGGAAGTGCCGACAGATGACAACACGTAGAAACAGCAACAGTTCCCAGAGACAGACAGCAAAAGCACAAAAGAGAACAAAGACAGAGAGAAAACAAAAGTATTATACGTGCTAGAGGCATCTTTCACATGCCTATAGTGCTTCATCCTCCCAACTAGCAATTATGAGAAAGCTCATTCTAAGTCATCCTGAATGCAATGGAAACATGGACTCGTGACAAGAAAAGAAAGTTTATGGCCACAGCCTCTTCTGAGAGTTTCACTCTCTCAAGTCCCACAAGTTCTTCTGGTTCATCAAACAAACCTGAGGTAACAAAGCATGTTATTCCTTTCATTTCTTGATTCTTATTTTGCCTTTGTTTCTTGCCTCCTCCTTCCTCCTATCATCCAAACAATGACAGAAAAGCCACAGGAATTCCAATAGTGTTTTGTTTCTTCCTCAATAGCAACTGAAAAGCTAGTGAACCCTGAAAGCAAGGCTGAAGAACTAGCCGCATGACAGACGCAATATTGGTATTACTTGCACAGAAAATAACTGCAATACTAAACTTCCAGAAAATAACCTTCCTTTTCACTTCCTTGTGACAATGTATTTAGCACAATCCGCAGATTCATGGGTATCTGATAGGGCCAAGTCATCAGCACTTCTGCTATTGCCTTGAACTCTTGACCTCTGAGCTGTCAACCATGCACCTTGGCACCTGTACCTCTCTAGCAACCTTTTTCCCCTAAATATAAGCAGTTAAATGTGAATGAAAGAGCATGTCCCTCTAAGACCATGTATGGGATACATGATGAGCAGAAGACTTTATAGAAGTACAGAGTAAAGCCAATGCTCAAGTTCCCTCCAGAAAGTGCTCAGAGCTTGTAGAACAGGGATGTTCAACCCCTGGCCCATGGGCTAAATGCAGTCTGCACAGCTTTGGACTCTGGCTTATGGGCTCCCCGAGGATTGGGAAATTTGGAGGCCAAGGAGCAGTGGCAAGTACTGCTCCTTGGCCACCCCTCCCCACTGCCAAATTCCTAAGCCTCACACAGTGAATCAGAGCCAGGCTGCACCCCTTCCTTCTGCCTAATGGGGTTGAGGCCAGCCCACACCCTTTCCTGTGTGGCTGGTTTAGTGCCCAGCCATGCATGCTTCCTGCCATGCAGAGCTGGGCCCCACCCCCTTTGCTCCCACCTTGATGGGCTGGGGTCAGGCCAATCTCCTTTCCCCTGAACAGCTGAATTGGGGCTGTGCTGCTGACATCCCTCTTCACTCCACACAACTGGATGGGGTCCCACCACCTCTACCCCAGGTGCTGGATTATGTCCACCAACTCAATCCATCCTGAAGAGGAACCAGGCTCTACCCGTCTGGCCCTGTGGGCAAAAAGGTTGAGCATCATTGTTGTAGAAGAAGCCTCTGATGTGGAAAATTTATCCTACCTGACCATACGAATCTCAAGATATTTGCTGCCTTTTTAGTAAGATATGTAGCTAATAAATGAAAACTCAGCATGTGCATACCAAATACATATATTGTCATTATGTCCTTGTATTGGCTCCTCTTCAGTATCCACCTTTTCCCTAATGACATATTCCTTTTCCTCTTTAACTGATGCTTTGCATCCACAGAGGGTTCAGGTAGACCCTGGTCTTTTATAGTGAATTATTTAAGATAATTTGGGGGCTTGATATCTAGCAAGCTACAGTGAAAACTACTTATTTTCTTGTTTCTGCCAACGAGAAGTCAGATATTCTGATTAGACTTAGTTAATTCCCACATTTCATGGCTAGGCTCACAGTACGTGTTTGCAAGTGTAACATATTCATTACAGCAGCCAAAACATTTATGAATAAAAGCGTCAGCTCTACTGGGTGAGCTGAAGGGAAGTCTCCTGCTGGCTGAACAAGTAGGAGCTGTACTAACCTCTCTCAGTAGGAAGTCACTCATAGAAACATCATAACTGAAACAGATGACATAATTTCATCTAGTACTTTTACCCATTACCAACAGCAATCAAAAATCCCTGCTGTATTAAGTCAGAATTGTAAACCCAGGCTGCTTGTTTATCATTCAGGAAACATCTATTAGCTCAGATTTTATAAAGTAGTGAGTGAGTGTGTACATAGATTGCACAAGAATCTTTGTAGAGTTAGCATATTTGTCTGCTAATGAGCACAACAAAAATACTACAAAGAGATACTGGGCATTAATTGCATTGCTTCTCCTGAGTACAGTCCTGATTTAAAGAAAAGTGTATTGGCCCAAGAATTTATGCTAATGAAAACCTTCAACTTCCCTGAAAACCTTCAACAGTCTTAATAGAAATATTGTCGAACTCATCTGGGATAACAAATCATCATAAATCTCTCCCCTAAGACTGTTAAAAAGGCTGGTTTGGTGAAGCAAGTTATGGATCTCCCAAATATGTCTTTACAATATCTGTAACTCCCAGTCCTTTCACTTGTTGAATAATTTTCATTGATTCAAAAAGAATACATTTTTTCTATCTAGACACTAAAAGTATAGCTCAGTTTAGATCTTTAGAAAGTTTTTACTATTTGTAACTAAAAAATTCTGCTGCACAATACTCCTATATTTAACAGAATCTGACACCATACTTGCAATATCTATTGAATGTTGTTATTATACATGTTTGGAGATAACATAGTAAAGGGGTTGATTTTTTTTTAGACCACCAACAACTTCTATTGACTTACAACATGAAAGTTGTAGGATTTGGTAAACTTCTGAAAACAATGACAAAGAGTCCATGCCACAAGTACAACTCTGCACCATCTCTTTGGTGACTACAGCATTGTAAATGCAACAGGAAATTAAATAGCAGTGACATCATCATGCTATACATGTGTTCTTCTGTTTCTACAAAGGTTGCTGATTAACTATGTGATGTGAAAAGGCAGTATTAGTCAAATAATGGCAAATTTGGGACCCCTGGTAAATGTTGCACCTGTTTTTATATAGTAAAATTCTAAACAAAAAATTCTGGGCAGAGTTGGTTTTAGCATGAAATATAAATTACAGTTTATGTAATCCAAAGAGATAATGTCACTAGGTATTAAGAATTTCCTTCTCTTAAATAAGGTACCTATCCCCATACAGTTATTCAAATTTAGGACTATTCACCCATTCTTCCAGGTTCTTACATGGTACTTGTTATGACAATACCTGAATTTACAAAATCAAAGTGCAGGGTGGTAATGCTAACAACACCATCATCACTTTAACAGGTCACAAGCCCTAAGGGAATACCTGCAAGCTAGCAGGTTGTGACAACCAAAATTTTAGAGACCTTCTATAAATATTCAATAGTATTTCAAGATGCCTATTACAGATATGTTACTAGAGACTTGTTGGAAATGCATCTCTGAGGGGGATACAGTTCACTTCTGTGCTATTTGTGTAATTAAAATTAAGTACATGCATAAAAGTTTGCAGAATCAGGGATCTTAACTCCCATCCCTTTGGCAGTCAAAGTTCCACTAGTTGCATAATGAATGTTGTCCATGCTGCAGAGAGGAAGGACTGAAATTGGGAGGATGCAATGGAGCTGTATGACCCCTCTTAATGATTGAACTCCACTACCAATATATTCTTAATCTAATGTCATTCAGGAGGTGGCTTGTCCCAGCAGCCTGCAGAGGGTTTAGGAATGAGAGCATGGTCTGGGGTAGAAAGGTAATAAAGGTTTATTGACTTAACAAAAACACAACTACACATAGTAACAAGACAAACAATGACAGACTAGAATACTTCATGTCAACAATTTATTGGCACTCCCCTCTGATGCCTGATGTATGACAAGTTTCTCTTTCCACAAAGCTCAGCAAAGTCAGGTGTCCCTGATCAGCGCTGTTTGAGAGGTACCGGGAAGGACCCTGGTATTCAGTCCTTGGGCTTCTCGAGATCCATGGGCCCACTGATCCAGGTCAACAGCTAATTAATCCTTTTCACAGAGCTGTATCTTTCTTCTGAATGATTTCTGGATGTTTCAGCCATTTTATAACTTCTGAACTGTGCTGATAACTTACAGCCACCCAGATTCTTTTTACTTCAACTATCCTTAGACTGACCAATAGCAGTACAAGCCTTGCATTCTTTTGATAAGGTTAATTTTAATTATGCCACAGGGCCTTACTACTTCAAGGTTTTGCTAAATTTACTAGGCCTTACTTTATACAAGGCCTTACTATATCTTAAACTTTAGTTAGGCTCTTAGCAACAACATATAACTTAGTATTTAAAAAAATGACAGAAAAACACTTGGTCTAATCTTCATAGAGCCTTCAGCAAACACCTTTATTACACAGACATAATTTTCAGCTGTCACAGTGACTATGTAATATAAGAGTATGAACCAGTGCTAGGGAACTTTCCATTGTGCAGGCCCTTGGCTCTTCCATCTGTGAAAGAGTTTTTTGAGAGCTAGTGGCTGAAGTATTATTATTATTATTATTATTTTATAGAACAGCTTCAGAGATGACCCGTGTCTAGGGATGAGAGGGTTGACAGTGGGGCAGGTTTCAGAATTCAGTAGTCCTAAATATACAATTTTTAGTTTATAGATGTCTTGTATCAGCCTATAAAGCCCATAAAGTTTTGTCTGGGCTGAAATAAAATGATCTTTAGTTACTCTGATATTTGACAGAAAACTGTCTTCAACACTCCCAACCTTCTTATAACAATACTTGCTTGTAAATTAGAATAAAGGTGAACCTAAGTGAAGATCTTATTTTTTGACTGATGTGGAAATTTGGATTCATTTGTCCCACTGTCTCTCAAACGCACCATTTCAGAAAACTAGGGCAGGGATATAAGTAAGGAAAGTTTTTGTGTCTGATTTATGTGAATACAGAATCCTAACAAGAACCAGAATAAAATGTAAAATTATTTAAACACGTAAAGTGCGATTTGCTTTCCCACTGGAGAGTCATTTTATGGAAAATGAGAAGGAATTAAAAGAAAAAAATTGCAATTGAATGAAGAAAGTGGGTTGAGTATGTGGGAGGTGGGGGGGTTATTCATTTTGAAAGTCCCACAGCATAGGAATCAGAAGCTCCTTGCTGCTAATTTGGAGGTTCTTAACATATAATCCTGCAAAGGCCAATTGCTATGTTGCTGACTCGGCAAGTCTGCCTTCAGTATTGTTGGTCAGAGAGCGATCAATGAAATTGACAAATGACACTAAATGCAGTGTCAGCCCTATGGAGGTTTAGCTTCCTGAGATTTGTACACTAAAGAGTCAAAGGCTGAAAAAACCAAATAAAAACTACTGACACAGTCTCTGCAGAAGGAAGCAGAGAGAGAAAAACATGAATGCAATGAAGGACGTGAAGGGGCAAATGGATGGGTGGAAAAAAGGCCTTTCTCTGGGGCATTTTATTGTCTAAAATTTATGGAGTGTTGAAACTATTGAAGCACATGATGGCCATGTTCAGTGCTGAGGCAGGGAGAGTTTAAGAGAAAGGAGGGAGGAAGAGTGAAGTGTAAAGAACAAATCTGCTGGCTTGCAAAGATCTTACTATAAGGAAAGGAGCATGTAGGACACTGGGCACAATGGAGGTTCTTCTTTAGAAGCTTTAGTTTAAGGGCACTGGTAGCGCTAGTGACTTTTTGGAACTCGTGGGAATGGAAGATCCGTATATCGAATTTATTTCCTTTCTTTTCTTTTTTTTGTGGCTTACTAGATAACTTGAGTCCTGAGTTCCCTAAGGAACAGCTGCACTGTCTGATCCTAAATGGCTGTGCTGACTTGGTGAATAGTAGTTATGTGGCAGTTTAGAGATGGCCTAAAGGGTCATGTCCTGATAAGCAGGGACATACAGTTGCTGCAGGAGAGAAAAAAAAAAATACAGTGGCTCAAATTCATGATGCTGCTTTTTGCTCTAGCTCATGCTCCTGTTCATGGGATTAGCTTGAGGAAAATCCTCTGGGTTGGGTAGGGGAGGCTAGAGCTAGGACCTGGGCAGGCCCCAGCAGCCTTACCTCATGTCCTGGGGGCCTTCTAGGGTTCCACTGGCCAGCTATGGCTGGCCAGGCTCTGGTTTCAGGTGGTACACACTGCTGCTACGTGCACTGCCCCACTTTATTTCTGCATGCTTTTTTTTGATACCAGGATTTTCCAATGTTTAAATTTGGCTGCATGTTGCAAATATATAGCACAGACAACCAAATCACATGTGCAGCATGCATTTTGTGGTGCCTCAAAAGCCTTCGAAGCAGTGGAAAATGCAAGCACACACTTTGTGGACATAGCTAAGGATGCTGTTATTGGAGCTGCTAAAGAAGACAATGTGATGATGATAAAGGATTCCCATTTATCTGGTAATGATCTGGAGCCTGTTTTTATTACTTGGTATAGCATAAAATCAACAGACACTAGCTTGCTTTGTTCTTTCAGCAAAACTTTCTCAAACGGATTTTTTCCCTTTGCATTTCATTCACAATTTCTATATTCTCTTTTCTTTCCCCATTAGTTTCTTAACGTCTGTTACAGATACACCTAACTTTCCAACTTTATGTCTTGCACCATTTTAACAACTATTTGTCTGTCATTTGCTATTTTCTCTGTCTCTGTTGTGATCACACACTAATTCTCCTATTCCAGGTGCCACTGGCTGGAAAAAAAATTTCAATTAGCAATAATCTATTGTACTGCTTTCTGTTCTGTAAGTTAGAGCTTAACAAAGTTGGAATTCTCTCAGCTTAAAGTCTGAGTTCCCACCTTTTGCCATCTGTCTTGCAGAAGATGGGTTTTTGGTAACAGTGAACATGTCTACACGTGCAATTAATTCAAAGCAATAAACTCTGGCACATATCACACAGGAATTTATTGCTCATAGGCATGACGTTTGAATGTGCACCCAGGATCACAGCATATTGAACTGGGTCAGGGCAGCTCTCACTGGCAGGGAATCCTGGGGGTGGAGGCTCAGCCTGCCAGCTGGAGGCTGCTCCAACTGGCATCAGTATCTATAAGTACATTGCTGCTTAATAAAAAACTATGTCACAGAATAGTCACAGAACAGTATTTGTGTTTACTCTGCGGCCTAACAGAGCCACATGTGTAGAAACTAATAAGGCAGCTCCACAGTAAATAAATTGTGTAGATGTGTCCAGTTGCGCCAAATAGCAGGAACAAATCTCCTCTACTATTTTGCTCCACACAGGAACTAAAATAACCCCACATAGAAGGAGAACAGAACTGAAGATGCAAGAGCTATGTGATATCTTTAAAACATAGGTGGCATTATATAAGCAGACTCCATGAGTGGTAATGTGCATTTTGCGGCACCTCAAAAGCTTTTGAGGCACCACAAAATGTACATGGAGCGTGTGAAAAGGTTTGCTGCGCTGCATATTTACAGCATGGAACCAAAATTAAATATCAGGAAATTCCAGTACATTAAAAAAAATAAATGGTCCAAAAAACCCAAAACAAAAACAAAACAAAACAAAAAAAGCAGGGTGGCACACATAGCTTTTAGTGTGTGCTTCCTGAAACCAGAGCCTGGCCAGTCAGACTTACACTCCAGCTGCCAGTCAGACTCTGCGTGCACGAATCACCCCTGCTGCAGCCCCAGGAGGCCCTCAGGACACCCGGTAAGGCTGCTGAGGCCAGCCCAGTGCTGGAATCAGCACCTTCCTATTCATTTTAATATTGCAGTTTTAATACATTTGACCTTCCTAAGGACATCTACAATTAACACCCTGCCAGCTCCATCAGTGGCCCCATGTCAGATATTGTAACTATCCCTAACAACGTACCTTTCTTAGTTAGGTTTTTTTCAGGGTGGTCAAACACTTGCTTTTGAAGGGGAGGAGTAAAAATAATAACAGCCAATTGGCTTGGAAAGTTTGCTGTATTTCTAGAATAAACATCTCTGTGACTATGAGCTTTTGCAAAGAATGGGTTCATATGCTTACAAATGCTTAATCTTTCCTATTGACTGTTTTGTTTTGAAAAGTAACTGGCATTTCCATTTCAGCATTTTTTTTTAAAGTTTAGCAATGAATTTTTCATAAATCAAACCCTAGAAGTTTGGTTTGGCTCTGCTATCAACCACTTATTATGCAGCAGTTAGCCTGCATGTTACCCACAAGCTCTGCAAAGAAAGCACTAGTACTGTCTTTTTTGCTCAGGTCAGATGCATATATTTTAAAGTTAGTTTTAGAAGCCACTTTTGTTTGTTTGTTTGTTTGCTTTAAGAAATACTGTTCTCATGGGTGCTAGCTGCTGCATCCAATATTTTGTTTTCTAAGTCCTCTAAACTCTGGTGACAAGTTACAGCACAAGGAACATTTACCTTGCTGCAGCAGATGGTAAAGTATCCCACATCATAAGATTTGTTAAAAAATGTATATTTTAAAAGAATTATACAGAATTCTAAAATTCTGTGTATTATTTGTGCCACCAGTCAAGGCAAAGAAAAGGTAAAAGAATGTGACAGCGACAGTAATTGTATTCAATTCCTTGAAATCATAAGAAGTATGATGCAGAAGTTTAAAACTAAGTTTAATGCTAATGTCACTCACAGCACAAAAAATAGCGATCGTCTCAGAGAGGAACATGTGCCGACACTTAACAGAGTAACAAAGTAATACCTACCACAAAAATTAACATGATTTAATTTGCAATGCTCTGAGCCACATTCACTTATGACTACTGGTAATAGTACTTTCTTCCTCAGATTCTGATTTTTATCCTTCTAATACCATTGAATTGCCTGAGCAATTCAGCTATAAAAACAGTTTCATTTTCAATAAAAAATAATTGCAATGATAGCAGGGACTTTGGGGTGGAAACCAAAGTTATTAGACTAGGTTGTATGGGGGATAGGAAGAGGTAATGTAGTAGAACAGAAACACATTTAAATTAAAAACTCATGCAGGCAAGGGTAGCCACTTATGTATTTATATAGTTTAAGTTACGAGTTAAATAAAGAGTTCAATGTTAATAAAAGTATCCAACATTCTCTGGTGTACATATTACAACTGCTATATTAATAGTAAACTTACACTTAAATATGACATCCATGATCTAGAACTGAAGCGACTCATCCAGGCTCTAGATCTGACATGTGGAAAAGATGATCTCTGGTCACTATTCTGCTGACTGAACCACAATGCTAACAAGTTGCCAATATATGGAATTATTATTTCCAATGGACAGTTACTTACTATATGATGAAGAGGCACATTCCAATTAAACTTTCATAAAAGTATTATAGTTACACTTTCTTCCATGTTCAGAAGTGTTACAGGTGCACTATTTTTCATTCAAAAATACAGGAAATCTTTCAAATTCGAAGAAAGATTTAAACATTACCATTATTAGTATATTCACAAACTAACAATGCTGGAAAGCAGGTGATAAGACCTCAGTATCTGAGTGTGCGTGCTCTCTCTCCCTCTCTTTTTTTTTTTTTTTGCCTTCTACTCATAGTCTTCTAGGAATCTGGAGATCATTTCTTTTATATTCTTCATATTCAGTACAAAGTCTAATTACTTATGCCAAGGAGAAATGTAAAAAAGGAACATGTGTAAAAACTTTGTGTCCCCAGCAATGTTGAGTCATTACTTTCTTTGGTTTTAATAGTGTTCAATCTCAGATTGGTGTGTAACTGATTAATGAGCCATTTGTTCTGCATCACAAAACAATTGAAAAATACCCTTCTAATGTCAATGAATTGTGTCGAAGAGTTAATTACTATGTGACCTTCGATCATGCTCCCATTTTTTAGGACAATATGAACCTGTTTTAAACTTGAGAAAAGTGACCTGACAGTTGCATACATCATAAACAGCGACTTCTGAAACAAGTGGCGAAGCAACTTTTGCAATTCTTGAGCACCTTTCACCTGAGGAAGATGGAAGCCCTTTGATAATAATTAAAGAAGCCTTAACAATAGCCAGAACTCCTGGATGAGACTCACCCAAGGTCCCACACTAAATGGAAAAAAGATTTAAAAAAACAGATCTCGAGTGACTATTTTGGGCATAAATCCATCCTTTCTTCTTCTGGTCTGCTTTTCAAAAAAATGGCTAAGATACCACAGTATTCTTAATGTATGTTTTTGAACCTACAATAGCTATTATGCACTGAGAGAGAGGCTCAGACCATACAACTCATGCTAAATCAGAGATGTTTAACCTCTGAGCCACAGGCCAGTTGCATCCCACAGAGCCACGATATTCACTGGGCTCCCCATGGGCTGGGAAATTTGGCAGCAGGGAAGAAATGGCAATATCCACCACCCTCTGTCACTTCCAAATTCTCAAACCCCATGTTGGGGATCAGACCCGGGTCATGCCCCATAACCCTCATAAGGCCTGATCAGGGCCAAGCCATGCCCCCTCCCCTCATGGGGCTGGGTTGGCACTGGGACATACCCTCTTTCTCCCCCTACAGGGCTGGGTTGGGGCCAGGTCACGGCCCCTCCCCCCATGCAGCTGGATAGGGGCCAGGCTGCCCCCACCTCCACAAAGCCAGAAAGGGCCCCATTATGCCCACGCCAGGCACTGGATTAGGACCACTAGCCAGATCCAGTCCAAGGATGGGCTTGACACTGCCTACCCAGCCCACCAGGGAAAAAAAGTTGGGCACTACTGCACTAAACATTTAATTACCCTTCAGTGCGCACTCAAACATCCCCAGGCAATATGGTAACTCAATCTACTTAATACTCAGAGAAGAAAGGGACTTATGTTCTGTGACCCAAAATCTGATATTTTCCAAGTCCCCATTAACAGGGACAGTGGAGAGAGAAGAGGAGTAATACAAATTAATTATCTTAACAAAATGTTCCCAATTCCCAGTTCACTTACATGCATCTAAATACCATTACCTTTTGGAAGTAGCCTTACTGCTATTTTCATGCGATTCCAGAGCCTTGTATTATCTTTCCCTTTTTATTTGTGTGAACAGTAAGGGTGTTACCTGCTTCAGTACCACAAACTGCCTGAGGATACCACCACTTTTTAAGAGACAGTGTATAGTAAACTCCAATAAAGTTCTGCTATGATGAGACTACACAAGAAATTCCATAAACCTACAAACCCATGCATCTCTTTAAACTAATCTTTAGTCTTGAAATCATAGCCCAGTCTGTGAAAACTTTTTTTCTGGGTGGGGCTGTAATGTAAGACTGCTAAAGTTTTGTTTTTTTAAATGTCAATTAAAAATAAAATCACCACAAATACATTTTTCTCACCGAAGGGAAGCCTACATTACGTACTATAGATAGAAGAACCAGAGAAATCTATAATCAGTATCACCACAAGAAATAAAGATTCGAAGAAGTTTTTGACTCTGAACTTCCACTTTGTGTGACAGTAAAGATCTTTAAAAAGGTAGTGCTATAGTCTGGCTTCATATCAAAAACTAGAATATGATCCAGTGTATCATATGCCTGAAGAAAACCTTATTTAGAAAACATCTAAAAAATGCTGTGTTAATTTTACCACAAGAGTTTCAATGCACAGTTTTAATAAATAATTTTCTAAAATGATTTAACTCAGTGGTTGTCAAACGGGGATATGTGTACCCCTAGCGGTTCTTAAAAAGGTCATAGGAAGTATGGGTGCAGGGGGGAAGTTCTGCCACTGCGCACACCCCGGAGGAAGCCTGAGGGCATGTGCCCTTGCAATCTGTGTGTGGGGTGGAGGCAGCTGCTGCTGTGCCCTGGGCTTTGCGCATTGCTGCAGATGCCCTGGGAGCAACATGATGCCATGTTCCTGCCACCGCCAGGCTTCACTGCCTGCCTAGCAACAGGATGCATGTGATGTTGTGCCACTCCCAGGGCAACTGCAACAGCGCACAAAGCCCAGCATGCAGCAGCAGCTGCTTCTGCCCGATGCACAGATCAGGGGGGCATATGCCCCCTGGGCATCCGCAAGGGTGTGCGCAGAGGTGGGACTCCCCATGTGCCCCTGGATGAACCACCCAAGTTCCAATTGTCCCACAACCTGGCCCGGCTTGGCCCCCAGCCCCTGCCTCTGTCGGTGCCCCACTCCCTCCCTCACCACAGGGATCTCAGTCTGCCCTGCCCATGGCCCTTTCCTCTTCCTATCTGCAGGAGGGGGTGTGAAAAGGGTGTGTGAATGCATGTGTGCACATTCTCAGCTCCCGCAAATTATTTTAATATGAAGGGGCACATATGAGACAGAAGGGGTACACTTGTTTTAAAAAGTTAAGAACCCCTGATTTAACTCATTTCACTCAAGATGGGAACATCCAAATGGATGAACCAATCTGACCATTGGTCAATTCAATGCAGTACTTTATCTGTGCCAGCTGCTCCATAGAAGGTACAAAAATCTCCAAAATTGAATATTTTGAGCATAGATGTCCATAGTACAAATGCTTCCTAACTCTGATCATAACTAGCCACTGACTGACAGCCAGCAGGAGGAATTACTTCAACATTTCTGTCTAATATAAACCTGTATGATTGAATTTAGCCATACTAACTCTTAATCCTTTTCTACCTTGAACTCATTATGACAGTGCCTAATTACCATCTTTTCTTGAAAACAACACGCCCTAGAATAAGATATGCATAATGCTTTTGAAACACAGAATGAAGAAAAAAGAACTTTCCTAGTACTAAATAATTGAGTAGCAGCAGGTAGGGAGCCAGTGGCTCATTCTTCAGCTCCATGTGGGTGGCATGGAGACTTTACTTTCACTTTTGCTTAGTAAGCAGCAGAAACTGATCTTACCATATTTCGTTGCCTGTAACACATACATTAATATCCAGCTGCAGTATCCTCTTTTTTGGAAAAGGTATATGCAGTATGTAAGAAAATATGGTATGTCTGGTGTATTAAAAAAGCACTTGACTGTATCATTTTTAAATTTGTTTAAAATATAAGTAAAGGAGACTCACTTTCCAATGAAAGACTGTTGTTCTTGTATGGTATTGCTTTCTTTCATTAGTAAACAGTGCAGCAAATAAGAAAATCCCTCCTGTTTTTACATATAAATACTTTCTCCAGTTCAAAGTTAATCAAACTTTCAGCAAGTCTTTTCCTGTCATCTCCAAAATCCAGAAAAGGAGCACATCCCTCAATATACAAATACTGCAGCTGGTATTTTTGACAGAGGTTATGGATGTTGAAATATAAGCAGCATAGATTTGACATCTGTCACAATATCCTGTGCTACAGCTGTCACAGAACATGTGACTTATTTCAGCCAATCATTGGCCGGGGCATATAGCGCTGGTAAATCTGGAGTTTGAAGGACAATCATAGAAGATTTCAAACACAACTGTGGGCTTAATTCAGTAGATTAGAAATGAAAGGCCAGAAAACAAGTAGTGTGTACACACATTCTCTTCCTTCTGAATCAGTACTTCCAGCATGGTGTGTGGGAAAATTGGGATGGAGTGGGAAATAGCAGTTAGAGCACATAATAAAGAGATTTCAAGTATTCTATTGTTATCTCTTCCACTGACCTGCTAGGTAAATCACCTAGGGCTATATCTTGTTTCACTTTATATGCCCAAATGGCACATACATAGTAACTGCATGGAATTGCTATTTTTGGCATTTCCCACATTTTGGGATACTATTTTGCCATGTGGTAAAACAGAATCATTCTGTGCATGTACCTACCAGAAGCAAAATAGAAGAGGAGAGCCTTCAAATGCATTAGCCCAACATCCTACTGGTTAGGGTACTTATCCAGGGAACAAGAAACCTGGATCTTAAGCCTCTGTCACCCAGAGAGACTTGAAGCTGCATCCAGTAAAGTGTTATAATCACCAGAACACAGGTTAGGCCAGTGATTCTAAACAGGGGTTCATGAGAGATCCTTCTTAGGACACCACGCAATATTAGTACTGTTAGCTCTGCAAACACCCACACGTAATTCACAAGATAATCCCAGAGACTCTGAAAAGGAATCCATAGCATCAAAAATATTTCTGATTTGTTGTGGTCTTTCCAAGTTCTCTGCAACAGAAGAATTACTTTATTTTTCATAGTATGCCATACTGCCATACTGATCCAGAAAACATATGAGAAGCATAGATTTTTTGTGATATCTATTAATGGACCAACTCTGTAGTTGGGAAAGCTGTTGACTTAGCTTTTGGGCATGAAGTGTCCTTCCTCAGGTATAAGAAGGGCTTTTTCTTTCATTTGTAAGTCTATTTATTTAATTTCAAAGGTCTTTCAAAGCATTCTTTGCTTTGACCTGAAGAAAGACAAATTTTTATCCAATGTGTCTTCCAACTACATAGCTGCTCCATTAGAACTAATTACAGTCAAAAGGCCCAAGGCTGAATTGATTCAATCTTTACAGGTTAGTTAAAGGTACATGGACTGAACTGATAAGCAAGTGAACACACATTTACTTTTGATTCTGGAAATGGAGCCATATACCTGCAGTGGCCCAGGCACCACAGGCACCAGGGGCACCAGAGGCCAGGGGCTCCAGAGCATGCCTCCCAGGTCAGCTGGAGCAGACAGATTGGGCAAAACTAGTCCACCAATCCTGCAAGGAGGTGTTTGCAAGGGAGATGCTGGGATGCTGGGGGACTGTGAGTTAACTTGAATCTGGAGGAGATCTGGGACAGAAGTTCAATAAGCTGATTTAACCTAAATCAGTTAAGTCTGACACTACATCCATCCAGGTTTACCTTAAACCGGTTTCTGCCATTTTGAGAGCAGTTTGTACACACTGAATTTCTGTTGTGTTACAGATTTGAACTGGTTTCTGATTGCTTGTTCTGGTTTGTGTGTGATTTCTATCCCTAATCTAAAAGATTTCATTAAAAAATCCTTGTCTATTATTTTTCCATAACCAAAAAATGAGTGTGAAAGTTAAAAGCTGACATTTTCCATTAGATAGTCTTGACTGTAACAAGGAGTGTCTTGAGTCTAAAAAGGCTTAGAACTAGTGCGTTAGGTATTTTGAAGACCCTTTTCCAACCTCCTCTTCAAGCTGGCATTTGCTAACTCTTGGATAAAATGTGTGCAGAGCGGGGGGGGGAAGTTTCTGCCCCTTTGGGAGCAAGAGGCCAAAGGATCTCCCACTGAAGGCAACAGCCATCTCACCAAGCCATATAACTTCTGGCTAGTTCTCTTCCTCCTTTCCCTAAGCATTTCCCTCCACTCCACGGGAATGTCTAGAGAAGGGCTTTACCCAGACTCTGGTTGCTAGTGCACTTTGCCTGGAAGCAGGAGATACACATTCAAATCTCCTCTGAGTGAAGAGGGATTAGCATCTAGGTCTTCCTCTCTGGACAAGTACCCTAACAGAGTTTAGCCTACTGGGCTAAAACATGGAAGGGTCCCTCCTTATCCTCTCCCTGATACCCCATCTGCCCATAATGGGTTTTCACCCAGATACAATTACTTGGGTAAATGTATGAAACAGCATACCTGCCTGGCCAGAGCAGAAACCTACTGAACAGGAGGGACTGCCACTTAGGCATGTACAGTGAAATAAAATGTAGTTTTTATTTACTGCCTGACTTTATCCACATGCAAAATGGTACTACCATGCCCAAGGAATCTGTGTAGCTTGCCTGCATTTTTGGTACACTTATTTCAGGCTTGTATATAAAAACAATGCAAGTCTTGGCAGGATTATGTGGAGTTGTGCTGCAGACAGCACAGTATTTTGGGGAATGTTTGCACATTACTGGGGTTCTTTGCTCTGTTTATAGCATCATACCATAGTATTTACATTGCTATGGTATTCCTTCTTCTCAAAATAAGGCATTCTAAAAACATCACAATAAATTGAAGTGGAATGGAGAACTGTTCTGTCTTTAAATCTGCAGAATTAGTCTTAGTTTTAGTCTGCAGAAACTATTTTGTTTTACTTACATGTCATGAATGTGAGTATACTGGTTCTATTGTTCAATACAGAAAGTTATTCATGAATAAGTCTTTGAAAAAATTAATATATAGGATTTCATGTGAGAGAACAATAAATGGTGCCTCTTGAGGGGATAATTTATTTATTTTGACATTTATCCGTTTCCTTCATTTGGCTTGAAAAGCAAGTTCATAGTTCCACTGCCTCTATGACTACAAGCCGCTATAAGGAAGGATTTCAATGCATTTGAGTCCAGAGCTCAGAGATTACATTCCCATACACAGTAATTGTTCTAGTATTCGGGCAGCCTGAACTACCTTACATCTGACAGCATTTGTATTTCTTTGGGGAATCCCAAGAGCAGGTAAATCCCTCTAAAGCAAATAACTAAAAACTGGGGCCCAGGTTTCACATCACAATGATATCTATATGTAGAATAAAACAAACACCTTCAGAAAACATAAGGAACGCAATGAAAATGTCCACTCTTACTTATTTAAAATCACAGTGTTTGTTCCTTTTGTCACTCTAGTTTGGTTCACTGTCATTATTCCTGCAAGAGTTTGGCAACTAGAATCTGACAGAAACTGACATTAATGCAGTCATCCTTTGCTTTCTTTACAGCTGCAGCTGTCAAAAGCCAGAACACATTAAGCCAAAGTACTAGTCATCATGAAGCTTTTCCAACATTAAAATTTAAGAATATACCTTTGGAGAGTTTAAAGTAAGTTAGGATTGTCATTTCATGATAGGCAGACAGTTAGGTAAATGGAAGGATGGACAGGGCTGGGAGGAGGTGTGATAAGAACGGTCCATTTTGAAACCAAAAACCACCCTTCACTCTTACCTTCTCAAATTCCAGAAAACAGAATAATACTGACACCATCAAATTCAACATTTCAACTATTATAATAATAATAATAATCTATTTTGGCTATTCTAATAGATATCAACGTTAGAAGAATCATTTTTAACTTGTGGGATGACTGCAAGGCCTCTTATGTGTCATTCTCCAGATTTGTTTTCCCTTCACAGGACCCCTGACTAATGCCATAGAATCAGCACACTTTGAGATACTTTTACAAACATCCTTGAAAGCACTGGACAGGATAGAAGACCAGTTAATAAGGACAATCTGTAACCACAGGATGATGACAAGTAGGGCTGTGTGAAGCTTCGGTCCCTGATTCTATTCAGCCCAATTCGGTTGCCGAACCTCTGAATCTGAATTAAATCAGGAGACCCTTTAATCTCTCCAAATCGAATCAGAACTCTCCAAATCGATTCAGAGAGATTCGGAAAGATTCAGTGATTCAGATATAGGCACAGCTTTAAATGTTTTTTCTATATACCTCAAGGTACCAGGTGGCTTGTGGATGCTGAGATGCTGGGGTGGATGAAGCATCCTGCAGGTGCCCAGGCAGCAGAATGAGAAGTGAACCAGAAGCACTTCCAGTTCACATTCAGGTCTGCCAGGGAGTGCACAGGGCCCACCCCCCCATCTTGGTGACTGGTCCTTCCTGGGTCTTCTGGGGGGGCACCTGGGGTCCCCCCATGGCCAATCACTGAGCCAGGGAGAGGGTATGGGGGGGGCCTACATGTTCAGCAGTGGACCCAGAAGTGGACCAGAAGTACTTCCAGTCCACTTCCAGATTCATCGCTGAGCACACCGGGGCGGGGAGGCTCCCCACACTCCTGTGGGATACTCCATTCACTCCAGTATTGCAACATTCATGAGCTGTACCTGGTACCTTGAGTACATAGAAAAAACATTTAAAGCTGTGTCTATGGCCATATTGCTAATTCTCCAAATCAGCATCAAATCTTCAGATCTGAATTCAGTCTAATTGAATTGGGGACAGTGATCTGAATCAATAAATCATATCACTGTCCTCAATTTGGGCTGGATCTGAATTGAATATGGCCCATTTCACACACTCCAGTGACTAGAACTAATAATGTACTGCAGCTCTAAGCATCATAAGGAAAAGACAAGAAAGAAAGTCAAGAATCAGAGTATAAATCCAATCTCCAAATATTTAAATGTTTTGTTTCAGAAAAATCAAGAGATGTCTCATAGTAAGAGCCACCAAAAGAACTTAATATGCTAAGCCTGAAAAAAATAAAGGAAAGGAAAGACTTGGAGGAAGAGTCTGAAAAGCAACAATAACGATAAAGATAAAAAAAGACAAGTAATATAGATGGGCTCAACTATCAACATTGATTTTAACTAGAAACATGGGTGCCATGTACATATGTACATGCATGCATGAGTGTGCGCATGCACACATGCCCATATATAGGGGAACTGGCATGTGCATAATGGCAACATATAGCTGAAAGTGGCCCAAAGTAAACATACACACCGCTGTATGATGAGATGCATAAGTTTTCATGAGCAAGAGCTTATTTCATCAATGTCTGTTTATCTGACCTGGTCAGACCATGGTGCTACATGATACCAAAAGTCACAGGTTCCATCCCCTGGTTGGGCTTGATGATCTCTTGAGGTCCCTTCCAGACTTACTTCTCTATAATCTTCAGATGCTATGAAAGGTAGCTCTCTAGGGATGTCCTTTCATAGCATCTGCTAAAGTGAGCTCTTGCTAATGAAAACTTGTATCTTTGATTCAGTTAGTTTGTAAGATGCATCTCTATCCTGACTTCAAACCGAGAAGGCTAACTCTCTCTGTCCACAGGATGAGTAAGGCAAATGTAGTCTTAGCCTACTAGTGTGCCTAAAACTTGACCTGGAGGGGATATATTTAGGAGTGGAGGCAATTCACAGTTCTTGCTTGTATAACTGCGAGCTACACTACTGATGCTGCCAGTAACAGAGTCAGTCAGTGCGAAATGAAGCTTCTGTGATTTGCTACTTGGAACTGGATTAAGACAAAACTTATTTCTTATAGAGGGTGTTTATGAAGTCTGTGTGCAACTTTAAACTTTAATAACTTTGGATATACACATGATAGAAGCAAATTGAAAGTGTAATTCATAAAGTTTTTTAGCATAGTGTAAGCTATGCATAGGGTAAAGATCACAAATGCAATTTATGAAATCACTCAGCAGCAACTGAAAAATGTTTTCCACAAGTTGGAAAATTGGATTGAACAATGCATCACAAAATATGGTGGTTATGTTGAAGTCTAAAAATTTGAGCTGTATTGTGTTAAAACTTAGTGAATTATGATTTTAATTGCTATTTACAGTTTGCTTCTATCATGTGTACATCCAAGGTTATTGAAATTTAAATTTAAAGGACTTTATAAGCACCCTGTATATTGCTAAACCTCCATTTGGCAGTAATGTTTTTTTGGGTTAGCAACACAAACTTGCCTATATTAGAACTGATGCCATAGGTGTTTCAGTTTCTGTAAACCATGAACATTTGAGACATTCAGTGCAGAAAAATATTATATCTTATGATCTTTTTTCCAACTGAGAAATTGCAGGGGGGAGAAGTGTTATTATTTGTGGTAATGTCCTAGATAGAATCTCTCCTAACAAGACCTTTGGAGTAAATGACTGAATCGTGAATCCATCTCAAATGAAACATTTGGGGAACTTTAGTTGGTGCAGAGCAAATTTCCATCCAAAAGCGAGAACCTTCACTAAAGACTGCAGTTATTTTAATGCAAGAGTTCAAGAAACTCTCAGCAAGTGGACATATATTTAATTACAAAATCTGCCCTCAGCTGTCATGATAAACTCTTGGGCTGTGTCCAGTTGAGTGCAGAAGTGTGGTATGCCGGGTTGCAGACCCATCTGCGGCACCACATGCAGACATTCCCCACACTGCCACCTTGCAGTGGGGAGGGGAGGTTGACTCCAGGAGATCCCAGGGTAAAAAATTCCCACACACAAAGAAAAGCAAGACAGTACATGTGGCAGAAGCGCTTCCTGCCCCAAACTGAAGCCTAGTTGGCTGGAGCCATGCTCCAGCTGCTGGCCAGACTCTTAGCTGCAGGACCACCATGTTTGCAGCTGGACAAGGTCCCCAAGACCAAAGCTAAGGCTACTGGGGCCAGCACAGTTGCTGTCCCTAGCCTCCCCTACCACAGCCAGGGTAACCTGCTGTGCAGCAGAATGCACAAGGCACAGGCATTCCCTGGGGACAACTAGCAGTGGCACAAGGTAGGCTGCTGCTCCTTTTCCTCAAGGAAACAAATATCTGTGCTCATCTAGATGTGGCCTCAGTGAGAAAAAAATACATACATACATACACACACACACACTTGTAATATATATGTATAAATATATAAAATGTGTGTGTGTGTGTGTATATATATATATATATAGTGTTATAATTTTCCACAGACTCACCACCATGTGTTAGGAATTGGCTGAAGTTGAAAAGAAGAAAAGGCAAATTTATCTATGTAGGAAATCCTTACTGAAAATAAGGTCAGTCATAAAATGGAACAGTTTATGCAAGGGTTTAGTTATACCCAAAACACTAGTCTAGTGTGTGGAAAAGTTAAATACATTTTGCTTCTGTTCTCATTCCAAAGCATTTACATTTACATTTATATTTTTAAGTTATTTTTAATTAAATCTTCCATGCTTTTAATGCCCTAAAACTCCATATGAGGTATTTTCTTTCTTTTTAAGACCAATCAATTAATTTCAATCAGTCAACACACACACACACACACACACACACACACACACACACACACACACACTAGACATTCAATTTGGTCAATTGTTAAAAGGATATCATTGTTTCAAAAGAATAATGTAACATTGTTATAATGGATACTTTGTGGATATGGCTTTAGTTTGTTATAGAAGTATGGTCTCTCAGCTGGAAATTCCTCTGCGCCTGGCTAATTCACTGAAGCATTTTAGAGTCCCTCAAGAGCTTAGATACTTGGTACTGGGCAAACAAGCAAGATTGACATGATACTCACCCAGAAGCATGAATATTTTAGAAAATTCCAAGCAATAATGTTTCAGATGATGTTTTCCACTTTTTAAAAACAATTATTTAAATGGCACTAGGAATTCACAAGACAGCATGCATTATCTAGGACCCAGAGAGTATTGATTGATGGAACTGAGTCATCATGGCAGAAGGTAAACAATGGCATCCCTCAGGGTTCAATACTTGAACCAGTCCTTTTCAACATGTTCGTTAACAATTTGGATTTGGCTATTAAAAGCAAACAAGCAAAGTTCACTGATGACACCAAACTATGGGGGAGCATGGTCAAGCTCAAAGACAAGCTGGCAATATAGTCAGACCTGGACAGGCTTGCGTGGTGGGCAGACCTCAACCTGATGTCATTTAATATGGAGAAATGTAAAGAGCTCCATATGGGGAGAAATAATCCACAACACACTTACAGGCTCAGCAGTGCTACACTTGTTAGCACCATATCTGAAAGAGACCTGGATGTCATAATAGACAACAAAATGAACATAAGCCACCAATGCAATACCATAGCTGACAGAGCAAATCAAACACTGCCTGCACTTCCCAAGGCATCTCAAGTAAGCCTACGGATGCCATCCTCTCTACTCAGCCTTGGTGAGATTGCAGCTGGAGTTCTGCATCCAGTTCTGGGTGGTGCATTTCAGAAACGATGTGGAGAAGCTTGAGAGAGTTCAAAGGAAGGCCACACGCATGATTAACAGCCCAGAGACCAAGCCATATGAGGAGAGGCTGGAAAACTTGGGATTGGTCAACCTAGAGAAGAAAAGACTCAAAGGGACTTGGTGGCAGCCTATAAGTATATTGATGGTGGACAACAGGGCCTGGGGGAGCATCTGTTAACCAAGGCCACCTAAGGGAGCACAAGAAATAATGGGCACAAGCTGATTGAGGATTGCTTCAGACTAGACATAAGGGAAATAGTTGAGTACCAAGAGTTTGGAATAGGCTCCCACCAGAGGTGGTAAAGTCATCCACCCTGGTGATCTTCAAAAAGTGTCTTGACACCCATCTTGCTGGGTTCATCTGATCCCAGTGGTCTTTCCAGGAAGGCTGGACCCAACGATCTGTAAGGTCCCTTCCAGCCCCTAACAATTATGATCTATAATCTATTTTAATAACAAAACTTAAACTCAAGCCTTTCTATTTATATTACAGTTCTTCAGACATTTGAGGTAAAATTCTGGCCCTCCTGATTTCACTAAAGTATGAACAATTACCAGTTGTTAGAGACACAGTTGGAATACACACCCATGTACATCTGTCAGTTACTACAAATTAAATATATTGTTCTTCTCATCTGCTCTTAAAACAGCCTAGTATCAGAAGAAAAGGATGGGATCAGAATTACCCAACCTAGAAATTAACTGTTTTCAATCTCTGTTCCTGCCAAATGGCCCCAAAGGGCTGAACTAAGGCTCAATTAGCCATAATTAAGTTCTAGCTGTTTCCCCCTTTTCTTTGGCTCAGATACCAGTAAGAGGAATGGAGCTGTCAACACAAGTTCCTATATACTGGGCCTGGTGATATGAGTCAACACAAAGTTGTTATACCACAGTGCAAAAAGTAGCTGTGTATCCTTAGAAGAAAATAAAGCAATCAGCACTAAGGAGAAAGAGTGACAAATTTCATGATAATATCTTTATGTGAAAATTTTCTAAAAATTGTCTGTTAAGGGTTTTTCTGCAATAATCAGAGATACCATTTAATCCACTCAAAAATAATGTCCCAGATGGTTCTAACATGACCAGTAGATGATTCAGAGGATGCTGTTGTAGAAAGAGGTACTACTTCAATAAAAACAATACTACCTCCTCAGATTGTGGTGTCCTCTAGATGCCAACTACCCCAAATTTCCTATATTTCTGTTGAATATTATGTTGTATTTAAACATATCTTCCCACTGCCTAGACTTTGACCCTTTAGTAAATTATTACAAGCAGAATGATATTCAAAAGATAAATTAATTTGGATTGTGTGTAAAAGAAACAAAGGAATTTATTATATAAAAAGATATTTTTATGTTGTTTTCATCTCATGACCTCTAACACGTGACCTCCTACACAGTGTTTCTTTCTTTGCTAAACTTAGTTTGTGATATACTTTCAGCGGCACAAGACAAGTTCTGTGCTGTGATGTACTCTGTAGTATCCATGCATATCAAAAAATGGTGACAGATATAGAGGGACAGGAGGACTATTAAATATCCATCATGCCACTCTGGATCAGGCTTAATGCAATCAGAAACACATGACTACATCAACTTATCTCCTTTGATCAAATGTGATTAAGTAAGTCATTAATTTTCAAGACAAATAAAAAATGCAAGATCATTTTATTATAAATGTAAATGCCTGTCTGCTTAAATGATTTTTCTAAAGGAAACCCTTCTAATACAGAACTTTGTATACTTCAGAGAACAGTTGTTTTAACATTGGTTTTAATTTTAATGAAACATTATATATTTGTATGCATGTCTTCTTTCCTTTTTTCTCACATTGCTCATGTTGTCAAGCAAAATTTGTGCATCAGCTTGATCAAGATAATTTCATTATACCATTGTTACCATTATGACTTGGGCAATTAGTAGTTTATAAGAATAAATTTATAGCAATCAGTGATTGAGGCACATTTGCAGTAGTCAGGGTGTAATAAAGCCCAATCAATTTCTTTCATTTAATATGTAGGCTGTGACCCTAGTTTTGATGAGAACTCTTAGCTATTTCATCTTTAAATAAAAAAGAATGTCTGCAAGCAATTATAGTGGTGTGTTAATTGGATATTCCTTTTTATCTTTTATACTACAGAATGCATTGCTAACGAAATCCTTGTTTTCTCACTCATTCCCTTTCTCTCTCCCTCTCCGTAATAAACTGATATTGACTTGATGCATTTTTGCTAAGACAATGGACCAGATTTTGATTTTCAGTTACGTTGGTGTAAATATGGAGTAAGTCCACTCAACTAAGTGGAGTTGTTAGGTATTTACACTGATATAAATATTAAAAATAAATAAATAAATAAATAATAAACAGAATCCACTTAGGCTTTTTCCCTTTCCTGTTATTTGCAAAGAGCCTGATTCTACTGCCCCTCGTATTTGTAGCACTTCAGTGCCTGATATGCAAAAACAAAACAAACAACCAAAAACACACACAAAAGAGTCATGTTATATTCAAAAGTTAAATGTGTACAAGTCTTTACAGGATCAAGGCTTAAGGTCCTCTGCAGTAACTGCACTCTGATGACAAGGCAATTACAGAACAATTTTATAGATCAAAAATTATGTTTCATAAAGAGGACAGTAGACTCAAATCTGATAAATCAGACTCCAGTGCTTTACCCAAAACACACTTCTCCATCACTACATGAGTGGCCCCAAAAGTGACTTCAAAAGGAGCATATGTGGAATAAGCTCCTTCTCATATGAATCAGGGCATAAGAATGTGGAGCAAAATTATTTGCTTCCAGGTTATGTGCTTGCCTGGACAGTAGCCCAAAGGCTTTTTGTTTGGTTTGGTTTCTTTAATAATTTGTTTTCCTGCCAGAGGGATGTGAAATGCAGAGTGAAATTTGTTTTCCTGCCAAAGGGATGTGAAATGCAGTTGGAAATTTCAGCACTTTCTGTGTCAAACTCCAATATTATGAATGTAGTTCTTCATAATTCAATAAAGATGACTACAAATCATAAAAACCTATTCCAGGATTTGACCTACAGTACCAGGTAATCATGTTCTGGAATAAAGTCCTGAACATTTAACTAATAGATATTTTATGTTTTAACAAAGCTATAACTCACCTTGGAAATATCTCCATTATCTATTTTGTATCATATCAATAATTATGCAAGTAAGATACTTTATAGTCAACAAAAACGTTATCATTTTTCATTGTCAAGTTTCCATGCCCGGTCTCTCAAATTTGAGCAAAATTGTTTGTGTAAAATTGCTCATTCATACCATAAAGCAAAAAGACTTTCAGAACAATCAATTGTAGCACAATCTGACAAAAGGAAAATACTGCTGGTGACTCCAGGGTTCACACAAACAACATCTAATTCTTATTTAAGCGTCTCCTGATCTATTCAAATGCTTTACTGTAGTTCTGTGATTTATCAGTGCTTGTGATGGTTTATTGCTCTCCATCTATATTTCTACCATAATTGCAATAAAAATTTTGCTTGATGTCTTATAAAAGGAGGGAAGGGGAATTCTGAAGTCCTTCATCCTTAATCATGAAAAACTCCCACTGACGTTAATGGGAATCATTATTGCTTACTAACTGAATGGCAAGTGCAGGATCCATACCTCAACAAACCTGCTGCCCCCATATATATATTTTAATGAACTATGGAAACAACAGTATAGAAAGGAAGAAATGAAAAGCAGAGATCTTCTGAATTCAGGGCAAATTAGTAATAACAACACACTAGCTGAGCTAAATGAAGAATAAGCAAAATACCTGCAGATCAGGTAGCATTCAAATTACCAGTCAGAGATTTTGGAAAAGGAGACTCAAACAACGTAAACACCATGAATATTTTTTTTTTAAAGAAAAGGCTCCTTGAAGAAAGCATACATGAATGCAGAAAGAAAGTGAGCACAGGTATACGTGGACTCGTTTTAAAAGCTGAGCAGCACCTGGTATATGTTCTAAGTGTTATGTGTAGAAAAGCCAATACAAATGTAACAAGACCACCTCCACATTAACACTTCTTCACCCAGCATTAACATGGGAGCAGTTTTGCTACTTTTGTACCACTGCCAGCTTGTCTGCACCTAACAGCAGCTCCCCTTTCAAACCAGCTCCAAATGTACACGTGCCCACACCTTTAGCAAAACAAGTTCCATTTCTTCCCAATATACAACTCAAAGTAGCGTTCAATCTAAATGATTGAGTACACCTTGGTTTCCTGTCAAAGGCAACAGGAAATACAAACTTTTCATGGTATCAAATGTAAAATGGAACCAGGTTCCTTCGAAACTGGACCTAAGGATTTATGACATTTAGTGCATTCTTTTCTTGAAGGGTGACTTTTTTTTATAATGCAGCCGAAAGATCCTGAATTCTGGTGTTTTTATCATCAGTATTTAACATGATTCAAGCTATACTACAAAGGTTTTAGAATGCCTCACTGTGGTGGCATAGTAGGTGCCAGGGATTTAGGGACTATCTGGTAGGGACAATGAATAGGAATTTTAATTACTAAATTGGAGACATTCAAAATCTGTTTGGAAGAAGGAAAAGCATAGGTGTTCAGCTGCCACGTTTCCCCTGCTCTCCACACCTTCCCCAGAGTAGAATCATCCCAGTCTGGGGAAGACTTGGGGAACAGTAGCTGCTCCACTCCTCCCAATCCCATGGGGGCTAGAATAGTGGAGCAAAGCTGCCCACCCATTCCCCAGGCCAGGGATACTTAGCCTGGAGAGTAGGCCTGGAGCTTCCCTGTACTCCTTGCTTCAAATTGCCACCCCCGACGGCAGGGACAGGTAGGCAGCAGGGACAGTGACTGCATGCTCGGAGAGCCTCCATGAACCTGATTTCTAGCCCTGCCATTGCAGCCTCTGCTGCCCAGCTGGCAGTCCTTGGGTTAAGAAAGAGGTCAGGGAGCAGGGGCTGCTGTTCTTCTCCTTGCCCCAACCAGTCCCATTCTTCAGAGGGGGAAGTCCTGGGTTTGTGGAAGATAAAGAACAGCAGATGCATCTCCCCTCCCCTTCCTGAACCAGACTAGGAAGGGAACATATAAGCATTTATTCTTGCAAAAAGAGTTTCTTGCACAAGGGAGAGGAGACACATTTCCCCCAGGAGAAACTGAATGAACGCTTGTGGTTTCTATGGGGACAGCAGTGATTCCTACTAGAAACATAGTGCCAGTAAGTGATCAGAGTCTGAACACATTACTTAGAGCCTATACTTATAGTCAAAAGCACGGGTTGGCAACCTTTTTAGAGCGGCAGTCCAAAATAACAGTTCAGTTCAGGTGGCTCAGCACTTCTGACCCAGCCACTGCTTCCACCACTTCTCTGACCCAATCACTCCCAAATGCTGCAGAGTTGCTACTGTTATCTGGCCATCATTGGCTGGATAAAATTGCTTGGTGGGCTGGATGCAGTCCATGATCCATAGGGGGGCCCCTGGCCCCTGGTAGGCAGCAATGGCTCCTGGTAGGCCCCTGGTGAGCTCCAATGCTAAAATAAAGGATACATAGTTTTACTGGCTATATAGCCATCTACCTAGACCTAAAAAAATTGTTTTAGCACATACAATACAGGAAGCAGCTGTGGATGTTTCACAGAAAACACAATGCTACTAACCTACAGTCTACAGCTATAGTTCAAGCACCTTCTCCAATTGTAAGTGGTCTAATCTCTTAAACAAAATGCCAAGATCTTACAGACAGGTACACCTCAACTGTGCGAGACTTTGCAGGTTAATAAGTAACCTCTGCAGCTACTTCTGCCTTTCCGAAGCAGGGAAAGAAGACTGCCTTTCCTTCCTGCCACAGTGACAAAGCCTGTAACAAATCCCAAAGGATTATTACAAATGGTACTGACCAGTATATTATATTGGAAAGGTGAACTATAAAAATGTTTTGCTTCTAGGACTTTATTTTGTTAATTGAAGCGCTACTAGGAAGTTCATAAGGCATGTTTATTGTACAGGTCTGGACTAGCCAACTAGGACCACAAACATGATCTCACTGGTAACTAATAATAAAACTACAGGATCTACAAACAATGTATAGATTTATCTAGGAATAACATCAATACTGCATGATTTATGATATCACATTCAATTATATGGTTGTACTGATGATGTATGAAGAGAACGAAGAATGTTAGTCTTTCCTATTTTCCCTGTGGGTAAAGCTTTGCAATGCAATCATACCATTTGCAATCACAGGCAGGAAATTATCTTTATTATGACAACAACTTTGCATCCCAGATAGAAAAACTATAACTAGCTGCTTTGAAAAGAGAAATTAAAATATTCATTGGTTTGCTACTTAGGATGCTGCTAGCTGGCTAAGCTATTTCAATAGAAATTGAAGAGGACATTATGAAAACTCTTTGGTTTGTACCAAAATTCTGCATCAGTAGAAACATTTTGAGATGTACTTAAATATGGGATTTAAATAATGCCTTCTTTTGGTTGCTAGAGTTTATTGATTTGAATAATACTTGTTTCCAAGTTGGAGAAAAAAAAACAGTTTTCCTGTTGTCACAGTTGTTTTGTGCAACTATTGATGTGATGAAACAATTTTATATGTGGAATATTGCAAAGTAGCAGCTGCCTAATGGAAATGAAATACTTTAAGAAATTGCATGTATAAAAGCTTCTAGGTGTTTAACCCTCTGGACAAATGAGACAATTTATAATGTTAACAAACTTAATTCCAGAACAAGTTGTATCACAATTGGACCTGTCACTACACTACAAGTAACTGTCCCTCATGATTCATTATGATCCACCCTGCTTGACATGTGGACCGAGTGCAAACAGAGTGTGGAGAGTGAGTTGGGAGAGGAGAGATAACAGAGATAAATCTAAATTCATTCTGGAAGCAGTCACACTCAATGACATATTCACTGACTTCTTCAACAGCTCATTTGATAATGTTCTTTCTGCACTATTCATTTTTCTGAAAGATGAAAGCTGGCTGAAGATCTCATCTGCTCACTGATGCAGGGAGAGGATTTGAAATTAGCACAAAATAAAAAAAAAAAAAGAGGGGAGGGGGTGGAAAGCAAGCACTCAAGCACTTTCTGATTAACAGTTTTTTGGTCCTGACATAGAAGGCTAAACACCCTGTCTTTCCAGGTCACCTTTAATTAGATATGCATTATAATTCTACAATATGTCAATGGGCTGGCTCTGCCTGGCAGAATTGTGCTTAGGGAGAAGGGAATACATTAATCACAATAATTAATTGCCTGAAGAATGGAAACATTGTTTTCCATCTTGGCCTGTAACATGATACATATTTGTATACATTTTTGATTACTGTTCTCCAAAAGGCTTAATCCAGAAGGTTAATAATGTAATTGTAAGAAGAGTGTAAAAAAGGTCAGTAATTGTTTGCCTTTTTTTCTTTTGTTTTGTTTTTAAAGGGGAAGAGGTTTTAATGCTAATTGCATTAGCCCGCCAGAATGTTATATAGTTCATTACTGGAAGTGAGTGAGGATTAAAATACCAACTAACTGCTTTTCTCCAGTGGTACTGAAAATATACCACACCTGCTTCTGCTGATTTACTCTGCTTGCTAATTATTCACAAAAAAACTGGGTCTGTATTTTATGACCAGATTAGTAACCAGTTAAAGATTATACCTGGCTTGCCAAAAGGAAATTAAGAAGTGTTTTGTTAGTGGGGATAAAATAAAAATATACTGCATACGGCTTATTTTTGGACCCAGCTTTAAGAAATTACATTTAAAAACATTTCCATTAAATCTCCTGCAGTTTTATACTAAAAATTAAGAGTGTATATTAGCTCTGAATAATTGTCAAGAAAATTTGCCTGCTCAAGCAAAAATCTATTAGTCCATTGCTACTGTGAACATGAACACCCACAACTCATGCCCCAAACCAAATACACTGGACATCGGCATTCATCCAAACAGCCGTGGACATGTACATAAGACTTTTTCATTTTTTCACACACCCACACACATGTACCTGCACACACACACACACACACACATTTTTATGTCTGTGTGAAAGAAACACTGCATGCATGTCCTAGAGTAATTCCATTTTGAGTGACAGATGTATGTATGTCTATGCATAGACACACACTTGAGCAAGCATGTGCAGATTCTCTTTCACAATTACTATTCAATATAATATTACTTCATTAATCCGGTAACTACACAAATATTGCCAAACTGCATATACTTTTTGTCTACCTTACACACGTATATATGCCCCAGTATTCATTCATTACATAACTCCCTTGTCTCCATTTACCCGTAGGCAACATCCCATGGTACCTTTCTCCATCGTTATTCACCTGACTCAATTCTCCACGCCCCCTCCGATTTCATTATATTTTCCTTTTCCCCAAATAATTCTTCACTTTCCTTTTACCTTCCTCAGATGCATAACTTTTCCACCAAAGAATGCCCTCTACTCACAGAAAAGTACCATGATTCAGAAATATGCAGGCAAATGAAGTAGGTGAGAAGGATATGTTATGGGAACTTAGGTATATGAGCCACTGATCAACTATTTGTGCTTTATTTATTCAAGCTAGCATGGGGAAGAACACTGTATCACAACAGTACACATCTCATTTTCTCCAAAATTCAGAGACAAAAATGTGACCTGTATATCTTAAGGTGCATTTAAGAAGCATGTTTATAAATGTGGTGCATTACCTTTTTTCCTTGAATCAATTATATTTTTAAAATAATTTCAGGAAATTACATGTCATTAAGATCATTAATATTAGCCAGGTTTTATACCTGAAGTACAAAGATCAAGAAAAACAAGCACATTTAAAAAAACTATACAAGTACCTAGTTTTATTTTTATGCCTTATTCCTTTGATAAGAGTTTATAAAAGCAAATACATAAAACAAATTCCAAAAAAGAATCAGAAAAAGAAGTAGAGGAAAACAAGATAAGCCATTAACTATCAAAACACATAGCAAAACGATTCTCTTCTTAAACTTGACATAATTACTGGAATGGATGGGATAGCAGAACACTAGAGCAGCATGGAGTACTCATTATTTATTTTATATCACCACCAAATTTATAGAGCCAAGACTAGAGGAACAGGAAACTTCTATCAAAGATATAAAACAAACAGGTTGTGCAATTTGAATCAAATTCAGATTTCTTATGAAACAGCACAGCTAAATAATTCAAGTTTCATTAAATCAATTTTTCAGCAAATAAGTGTAGAAAGGGTCTGATTCAATACTGCCTAACACCTTGTACAGTCTATTGCTATCTATGCAACGCATAATGATTTTAAGTATAAATGCTAGTATTTTTCAGGTTGTAAGTAATGGTTCAAATTTCCACGTAGTAGCTTAGAGTATCATTGTATACTTAGAAGGAAATAATCTGGAAAACTTTCCATAAATACAATAGGAAAGAATCTGCCCCAGGTCAACCCTTGTATTTTGTTAGAATAGGGCAGAAAGGTAGGACTCTGACTATACCCTGCCAGTTTGGTAATGTTACCAGCATGTACATTTAGCAAAAATGTAAAGCTGATGGAATTGGATCCTTTGCCAAATTCCTTACTGTAACAGGATCCACCTCTAGCAACAGGAATTACACTTCCTTGTGGCCACTCAAATCCTGCGCCTTACTCTCTGGTTTCCCTGGGTACCCCCGTGTCCTCACCTTTGATATTACTATTACAGTGTGAGAGTTTGCCTCCAGGGAACCAGAGTGGGATCCTGGGCACACTGCTCAGCCTAGTCTCTTGGGATTCTTGCCCATCCACTTCCTCTCAGGGTTCTGACAGCCTGCCCACCATTTGCTAGGCTTTGGTCAGCCCATCACTACAGCAATAGTCTAGGACTCTCTGTGGAGCATCTTCAGTGGCTTCCTTGCCTCCTCTTCAGCCACTCTCATGGCCTAAACAGCAAACAAAGCCAAACACAGATACCATCAATTGCAGCCTTTTTCTAAGCTCTTCTCCAGGCTTATCTTCAGTTCTGCTGGCTTCCTAGGCCTACTCATAGTTCCTTTTCCAGTCTCTGATATTGCCTCTCAACTTCTTTCACAAAGACCACTCAATTAGCACAGTCATGGTCAGTCTCCACTTATCCACAGTGAGTTCCCAGCAGTGAGCTCCTTCCTCCAGCTCTTCCCAGGTCAGGCTGCCCCCTCTGCCTTGAGTGCAAGAAACTCTCACCCACTGCCACTGTCCTCCAGCCTCCTAGAAGCTTCCCATAAAAGACCCAGTCCCCAGGTCCTTGCTGTCTAATAATAGGACAGGATCCCTGTAACACACACACACACACACACACACACACACACATATTACATAGGGTCAGGGAAGGGTGGAGGGGGTGGCGCAGAGCACAACTCTGCTGAACCAGTTTATACCTGTTGCACAGCCTCCTTAGAACCATAAAGAACTTATTTACCAGGTCCATCTCATCTCAGTGGCACAGAGAAGATGCTCTACCTTTATGCAGGACCAGTCCAAACTGATCTGCCCTCTAACCTACTTCCGTTACAGCTTTCATTTTAGAGGCATAGGAAACCCTAACATGGAAACAGCAGCCTTATTATTGTGTTTAATAATCACTGATGGAATTATCCTGCATGAATTTGTCTAATCCTCTTTTGAACTAGGTTTAATTGTTAGCTTTTACAACGTCTTCTGGCAATGAGTTTCACAAATTAACTGTGTAAAAAACTTCCTTTTGCTATTCAAATCTGCTTCCTAATAATTTAATTGTGTGTTCCCTAGTTCTAATATTGTGAGAGGTGATATCCTATAAATCCGTTTGCTTTCTCCACACTGTTCTTTATTTTATAGACCCAAGACAAAACTATCATGTACAAGTTCATAGTGAGCTAGTCCCTAAATGAATCCCAGGAACTGTTCCCACTGATAGTAAATTAGGATATTTTGATAATCGGGGACACGTATACACGTTCATTAATGTGCCATAGTTACTGTGCATTAAGTCCAGTACCTGAATTACCAGGTACTAAATCAATGTGCAGTAGTGCCAGCTCATGCCTTTTAAGTGATGCTAATGTACAGTAAACTAATAGTACTGTGCAATAGTATATTAGCACAGCTTTTGCTGTGACACGCTAATGAACACTAGAATTAGTCTACTGTGCATTTGGCATCTCATATAAGCACACCCAGGGAGTCAGAACTTTCTTTCTTACAGCTTTTCCTTCTCCTTCTCGTTGTGTGGGCTAGATCTTGGTGAAGTAATTTCCAGATGTTGTACTACAATATATTATATATTGTATAATAAGGTAAAACCGGAAAAATGTAATTTTCTGAAATCCCCTTTTTCTACAGTCTGAACCACATATAACAGACTCATTTGACAATTATAAAACTAATCACCATACTGGTTAAGTAATCCCTCTAATTTGATATGCTGTCAATGCTGTGTTATTGTCACATGGGAATCTGACTAGGTCCTTTTAATTTAAACTCTGCTATTAGTGGCAAGGTATTTGAGTGATGCTGTACAGGGCCTTAATGAGGTGCATACAGCTGAGAACAAGCTGTTCTTGCACACATTAGCAGGAATGATTTAGTCAATTCAAATTGTTTCTTCAATATTGATCAGTGGCATTTGGTCAAAGGCTAGTGCTGTTTGCAAGATTTCAGTTGTTACTTTATCCACAGCCTCTTGAGTGCTTTGTTTCTTCATCAAAACTGCTTCCAATATTTTGGAAACAAATATTTAATTGCAAAATGTTGCAACATAAATGCAAACATGTTTTGACATGTTCTTTATTACCTGGTCTATATTATTAAATGTCTATAGACTAAGAATGAGAAAACAAACAATAGTCAGAGACTATGAAGCAAATATAAAGCAAGACAATATAGGAAATAACATTTCTGCAGGATTAGTCTTATTAGACATAGAAAAGGTAATTGACTGGGTTGAATAAATTGTTCCAAAAAAAGTTCTTATTAAAACTAGGAATAAACTCCAAATTTGTTGGATTGATAGGATCTATTCTCTTTCCTATCAGTAGATTTAGATCTATTTGTGCTAGAAATATGAACTAGAATTATGAGAATAAAAATTATCTTTGTAAAAATATGGTATCGTTGCAACAATAACTAAGCCACCAATCTCCCCGCAGAACGTTAAAGTAACTAAAGAATATGCAGTAGTTGTTGTATTTAAGAGTAGCTATGTAGAATTAGATTCTAGCAAATAGAACAAATAAGAGACCTCTTTAATTTAATTTTTAATGAGCATATAATTTCCCAGTATTATTATATAAAAAATAGGCAATTTAATCATATGGACACAAAGGAAAAGGATGCTATAAATGTGACTTCTGGGAAGATTTACTTTCTTGTTTCAAACGTTCCCTTTGCTTGTGCAAGACAAAATACTAAAAGATCTAAAAGTTCATTTAATTTGAACAGGGCAAAAAGGAAGACTAAGAAAATTATATACAGGTTAGTTCTGGCTAAAGGTTGGGGTTTTTAACATCTGTAAATATTATTAGGTGAGTCACTTAAAAGCTTTATTCAGCTGTTGTGTAGCACAGATAAAATATTTCAACTTTAAAATCTTGATATTGGTTCAGTACACCTGGTTGGGGAAAAAGGCCAAGAAGGATTATTAAAAGCTGGAATTTTCAAACATAACTTGGGGAATTAGACACCTAAGTTCCATTGACTAATTTACAAAGGGAATTTAAGGAATTAGATATCCAATTTCCATTGACTTTCTGTGGGAGGGGAAACAGAAGCCCCCCTCCCAACATGTCCCGGAATCCCGCCTGATGAGCCCTGATACTAACCGCAGGGACCAGGATGAGTGGCAGCTGTGAGAATGTGTTGTTGCAGGCTTGGCAGTTCTGCAGCTGCCTGAGTTTGCAGATTGGCGAGCCCCGGTGGCGGGGAAAGAAAGCAGAGCCGGCTGCTCAAAAAGCAGCTGGGGAAACACCCAGCTGGCTAGAGGGAGCAGAGAATGCTGCCAGCAAGGAATGGGCAGTGGAGCCAAGTGGGGAGAAGCAGGATGCCAGCAGAGAGAAACAGGTGGTGGAGCCGAGCAGGGAGAAGCAGGATGCCAGCAGAGAGAAGCAGGTGGTGGAGCTGAGCAGGGAGAAGCAGGATGCCGGCAGGGAGAGACAGAGTGCCGGCAGGGATACATACGCAGCGAAGCCAGGTAGGAGCAGTGGAGCTGGGCACGAGGCAAGAAGCCCCAGCGTCCACCAGAGAACCCTGGTGGGGAGGACCACAGGTTGGGGCTCAGGGAGCCAAAGTTGGCCGGAGGGGCACAGCAGGGAGAACAAGACCATCTCCGCAATGAAAAGGGAAGACCCAGCTGCACTGGAGTGTTCAGATACTCCAGTGGGGAAGGGTGGCAAGCGATGGCCAGACCCAGTGGGCAGTAGGTTAAAGAGGGAGGAGCAGGTGATGCCTGGCCCAGAGCCCAGTGGGAAAGAGGTGACTCTCACCAAGTGGTGGGAACAGGAGTGATTAACTCTTAGCTTGCTGGTCCCTGGGAAAAGTAACCAGAGGGACAGATGAAGATTCATTCTCCCATCCCAGGGAGGCAGAGGGGACCTGGAGATACTTCATCGGCAGAAGCTGAATGTCTTTGCCTTTAGCAAAGAGACTTCTAAGTTATCGTTACCCCAAGCAGGCCTCACGGATGAGAAGAGATCACCCCAGGGAAGATTACAGGGAGCAGAGTCCTCCCAGGCCATGGATATGGTAAGGGTGGGGTAAAGGGGAGGTTTGGAGCCCACAAAGAAAGACCAGGGCCACGACCTCTCTGGGACCACCGACAGGGAACTGCCTCCCCATCGATCAAAATCGAAGTCATGGCAGGTGAGCAGGGGCAGAGCTCAGAAACATCTAGGTGGCTCCAGGCTGCGGTCTCACCCTGATGTTGCTAGGGAGGAAGGCACCAACCAGCAAAGGGTTGAAGCCTTACAACACCTACCAGTGACACTATCCTACTCTTTATCACTCTTTCTACTCTAATTTTTTTTCTGGAAACTTGAAAAAGACTCATCCAGATTATGTTCTGCAGTTTAGTTTCTTAGAATTTCAGAAATTTCTGGGGCAAAATTTAGTAAAGCATATGAAACTGATTACCTACCATCCACCATCAAATGTTTTGGCAGAACTTTGATGGCGTTAGGAATGACAGAACATTTCTTCTTAGAGTGATTCTAATGCTAACTATGAAGGACAAGGAAAAAAGGAAGAAGTGTCAATTTCTCCCATTGATAAGGTACATCAACCACAGTGAACTCATAGACTGGCCCAAAGATTAAACCTTTGATTATATATACATAGAGGGAATTTGTGTGAGAGGAAAAAGAGTTTTCTATCACTTTACACTTTTAGAGGTGTTCTGTTCCTTCTTGTAAGATAGGAGGTTTTAGAAAGTCCATAACCTTGATTTAGTATTAGTTTAAGGTTTCTGGAAAAAAGTGGGCTCTCTATATTAAATGCTGGTTTTTTGGTTCTATTTTGTGAGGGGGGAAGGAGGGTATTGGTAGTTCTGGGGTTGGGTGAAATAATGTTCTGGATTCTGTGAAAGTAAAGGACTATTCTATCACCACTTCTTCAGAAAGAGCACTAGCATTTTTAAAAAAAAATCTAAACCAAAAACAACATCTTCTCTTTCAGCCTAAGAAAGAAAGAAGCAAGTGAAATATGATGCACATTTTTCCATGTGCAATATAACCCACTTGTCCTCATCCTCCCCATCCTGCCCCCCAAGTATAAGTATAGAAAAGGGTAAAAAACAACAACACATTTCCAAAACAATACAAGCATTAATGATTATTACCCCCTTTTTGTGGCTGGTAAAAAGATTGCTGGACACTGAGAAGTTTCTTCAGTTTTCTTCATTTTAAACCATTTAAGAAACCTGTCATATATCCCTATTAAGCCACTTCTAGGGTATTAAATTACTAGGGATGTATGGAAAGATTCACTTATTCCATTACAATTTAGGAATTCTAAGGAAAAAAACAGGTTTTGAAGGCCCCGTTTCTATAATAGATCTGCTTTCCCCCATTTCCATACATTTGACTCTTCTAATCTTTAAAATACAAGAGAATAAAATTCAATTTCCATGTTGCTCACTAGTACAGATACTGCTGCTATGGAAACTCCCCTTCATGTGCCAGAAATAAAGACATACTGTCGATGTACAGTAACTGCAATGCAAAGCAGCATTACTTTTTAATTTTTCCATTAAAAATCTAATATAAATGCCTAAAACACTGCTTCAATGCATTATACATTTTTATACTTCTACAGAACTCTATAACATTTTTGTCTACTGAATGCTGCAAGATATTTTCATGGAGCTGTCAGGTTATTGTTTGAGAAGTACAAAGAACATTGTGTAATGGAAGTTGGAAAACACAACATTCTGTAATAGGCTGCATGTTTATAAAACAGAAATGACATTCATCTAATAGCAGCTCTGTCCAGAATTCACACATCCTTGAAACCTAGAGTAAAAAATATTATGTTTCAATGAGAAGTGGATGATAAAGATAACCAGGCCCAGTGGCTGGGTACCAATGCTAAAGAAGTGGTGCCCACCCCCCCCATCAAATTCTCTCCCTTAACAAGTTTTATTTTTTGTGATGAATTTATTTTTCGGCCCTCTCTCCTTGTCCGACCCTGTTTTTTGTTTTAATTCACCTTTTACATTATTTGCTTTTCAAATATTTCAATATTTTTCTTACTTCAAAATTTAAAAAATAATTATAAATTAATGTCCTAAATGGCTAACCGAGGTCTCAAGTACTACCATCTATTGATTAGATGTGGCTTCAAATAGCAGGCCTATTTTGAATATTGCTTGTGATAATAAACAATTATATGATGCTCTACTTCTGCTTAGACAGTAAATTGCTTGGGGCAGGAACCATCTTTTTTTAGTTCCATTTCTCTGCTAGGAGACAAAGGCAGGGACTGAAGTCTTCACCTGATATCATCTGGTTTTGATTCAGTTTGGAAATGGACAAATTCTGGAAAAGTTTTTATGAGATACCAATTCTGATTTCTCACAAATGCCAAGGGTTAGAAAAATGAAAATATGGCTATTGTAAATACCATCAAACATCAGGTCATAAGATAGCACAACATAGAAACAATTTAGTGTGTATTTGCTGCACCTGGTATATGATCACAGAACTTACTTTAAGTCACATAATCAAAGACCAAGAGAGGCATGTACAGGCATTGAGCAGTGCCAGGAGCCACACTGAAACCTGGTTCAAGTAACATTGGGTGGGGGACTGGGGTCAGGAAGATAAAAATAGCAGTCAATTTTGGTCAGGGTTGGACAGGAAGGGTTCAGCCCTGGGTCTGCACTTTGAATGTCTACATATTAGGGATAGGGACAGACATTACACATAAATCAGTTTAAGTGATCTGAAACTGGTTTAAACCTGTAACAGAACAGACATTCAGTGCACAGAAACCAGTTTGAAAATGGCCTAAACTGGTTTGAGATAAACCTGGTTGAATGAAGTATCAGACTTAACTGATGTGACTCAAAGCAGTTTATGCAATGTCTGTCCCAGACCCCTTGCTGGTTTAGAATAAATCAGAGACCCCCAGCATCCCTGCATGCTCTCTAGATTGGGCTCTGCTCCAGAGAGATGGGCTGGCCCTTCTCCTCTGCTCCCCAGCCAGAATAGGGGTGGGGTATGGCCAGACACTGGCCTGCCATGGCCCCTGTGGCAAATTCCTCCCCCCTCTCTCCCCAGCTGGCAAACCCTGTGGACCACAGCTAGGGTTTGTGTGCTCCAGCCGTACCTCCATAGCTTTCCTGCAGCCAGGCAGAGACAGAGTTAATTCCTCCCTCTGTCCAGCTTGCCTGCAGCCAGGGAGGTGATTAATTCCACAGCTGTCCCAGAGCAGGGAAGAGAGGCAAGCGAGTCCCCTGTGTGCAGATCCAAAACCTGTACTTGTGAGCCCAGAGCTAAGACCTACAGGACCAGACTGAGAGGTGGGAAGTGTTGGCCAAGACCTGACAATCATCACACATATGTTGGAGATGGAGTTAAGGGAAGTTGCAGACCAAAAAATGCAGAAAATTACATTTACATTGTAAACCAGAACCTGTAAAACCTAAATAAAGCCTTTCTGAAGGCCTGGGTGTAAGGAGACACTCTGCCCTCTGGATTAGTAAGACTAATGCAAGGTTCTCTTGTCTTCCTGCTTTACATTTTAAGTTAGACTAAGTTATGTATACTGCATTTTACTGGGCTCTATCTTAGCTTAGGCAAAAAATGTTGGTTGTTCCCTGTTTTATGCTTTGCAAATTGCTGTGTTCAATACATGCTTACTTCAGAGAAAGGACTTTTTCCCCATCCCCACTCCTCAGTCTGGCAGCAGCTACCTGCTTTCCCACCCCACACGCTGGTGGCTGGCATCCTATGTGTCCTGCTAGCCCCCACTGGTGCCTGGCCATGCCCCCTCTGCTTCAGCAAGGAGGGTGAGAGCTTTAGAGGGCACTTCTCTTCCCTCCCCTTTGGCAGTGGCTGAATGGCATGCTGTACAACCCCCCAGCTTCAGGCTTGAATTACTACAGGCATGTGTTTGCATTTCCTGATTTAACAGAGAATGTCTGTTCAGTTATTAATCAGTTGAAGCTGTGCAGCTTACACTAACCTGCAAAGAGTGAATCAATTTAGGCTCTGGCTTTTTAATGTCTGCCCCTAGCCTTGCTGGATCAAGTTAACTTCCTCAGATGAATTAACATAAATCAAGCCCACAATTTTGGCTCAATTTAAACCCCCTGAATGTCTGCTCAGATGGGCATTGTGGTTAAACCTGGTTAGGGTTAACCCTAGGTGGTTAACCCTTAAATAAAATCTGCATGTCTCCATAGAAAGAACTGTGGTATACAACTTTAAATGGAAATAGGGCCTTTCCCACTGGTAAATGAATGGTCATGGGATTGTCAGTTAGTAATAGTGCATATAAACTTTTAATAAAACCAGGAACAAAACAAAAAAAAAAGAGCTGCAGCAAGAAGAGAACAGATGGGGTAGTCCATGAAAAGTATCAATTCTGATGGTTCCCATTTATGGCTATTTCCAGATTACAGTTGGTCACAGAGGTGAGAAATGTAAATGCTATGCTATCAAGTATATGGTCAACCTCCCAGCCAGACTCTATGAGAAAACCCTTTGCTATATAGGAAGCAGAAAATGAAATGACAGCTCTGGAAATGGCATTGTAATCCAAAAGGGAAATCCAACAAAAGCCAAGAAGTACTGGGGGCTGTGACAAGAGGAAGATACAGCTTCTAGCACTGGGATATTTAGCAATAGTCAAGTAACTATCTGATCAACTATTTAACTAAGTGGGGAAGCTGGAAGCAGCACAGTGGCAAAGCTCATTTCTCTTGAAAGGAAGCATCAAGGGGTGCCTATAGACATGCGGGGAGACTATTCTGATGCACTGGAATTACAGCATGTCAGCACAGACTTGATTAATTGAGTCTACTTGATCATGCTAATTAGGACATTCCAGCAGCCTCCACATCTTGTGTGTCATTATCCCTGTGTTTCAAAATGGTGGTGGGGGGCACTTTAAATAATCCTCATTTGACCAGCTTTTGTTAAAGCACCCCAGCTGCCATTTTGAAGTACAGGAATGCTGATACATAAATTGCTGCAGGATCTTTAATTAGAGTGGCTCTTGGAGCCATTCTACTTATAGAACCTGCCCCGCTCCATCCCCAGAGCATGTGTAAAAACACCCAATATTTGCATCAGGTCTAACAGGTAGAAGGGATAAAGTTAGAGCCTTGTTACACCTTAACTGTGAGCCACACAAATGTTGGTCAGTCTTAGTGGTAGCTAGAAGCAATCTTACTTAAGCTAGTAAGGGCCTGGAGGATTGAAAGTTAATAATACCTCCCCCAGCCCCCCATTCTGGGCTTCCCCTGCCACCCCTTGGGCTTCTTTTTTCTCCCTCAGGGTTCCCCACATATTCCACATAGTAGTTTATGGGCTATTGTAAAATGTCTCCAGGGCTGGGCTTCTAGTGCATGATGGAATTTCCCCCACCACTGAACAGTGCATTTGCACTGATCTCTTCAGAACTACATTTACTCCACCATGTGATATATTTAAGAATAGTCTTCTTGTAATCCTTCAATCTACCCCACTCAAATAACTAGATGTAAAGAGGGTTTGCTTGAGTCCTAAATACCAGGATGAGTTTTCTCCATACTGGACAAAAGCATTTGTCTACACTCAGTTCAGATTTTATATTTGTGACACTGCTGCTCTCAGTTAGGTACCAACCAAAGGGTGAAGGTATCCATAGCAGTTTAACCCATTTTTAATAGAGAGCAAAACATAATACTTGGAACACTTAAAATCAATATTTAGACATTTAATTATTTTGTTCATTTTACTTGAATGCATTAGTAAAGCCTGATAGAACTATTAGGACTCCCTGTGATTAACATACTTGAATCAGCAAAAGGTGGCAATTAGATAAAAATCTACTTGTTTTTCTGGTCTACCATTAAATTTGCATAATTTAGCAATTATTTTATCATTTTGAATATATATTAAAAGTGGTTTTCTGCTTTTTTAATTGTAAGCTATATTCTAATGATTTTAATGCTAGCTGACTTCTGAATATACTTTGAGTCAAATATAAAAAATATTTTTGGCTGGCTCAAATTTGTAAAAATTGTACTATCCATCACCAAAGGTGCTTGTGTATCAAAGATCATTAAGTGTGATTTTCTCATTAAAAACATATTTACAGATAATATTATAAATTAGAGCTTTGTGGGGATGATTATTTTTCCAGTAGTTTTTTTTTTAATATTTAGCTAACTTCACACTCTATCATATAATGAGACTTCTTTCCACAGATAATTTTACAGCTCCTTTACAAAAAGCAAAGTCATACAAATGACTTAGCCTCCAATGAATATGGATTAGCAGCTGATCCAAAACCCAGAGAAATAACTGACAGTGTTTCCACTGAGTTCAGTGGACTTTGGATCAGAACCATCCAATATCTAATATGAACTTTACCAGTATTATTCAGAGCCTGAAATATATGATTAGTATTGACTCTCCTAAATGTCACTCTTCATTTCTTCGTTATTTAAGATTCCAGAGCCATGTCATTAAACTTTAAGTTAATCTGTTTCTTGCAAAGAATTTATTTCTCTAAAACAAGAAAGCTGTATATGGTAAAAGATGGAAAACTAGGCAGCTGAGGTTGTTAGTAATAAGGAAGCTTTTCTCTTCTATGTGCATTAGCTTCCATGCAGCACAGAAAACTAGAGACTGAACATTAATTGCATTAAGGAGGTGTCTAGAAGCCAACCTGAAGTAATGATTTGTGGGTGTTAGTCTCACTCCCGAGCTTCTTTGCTACTGGGTAGATGTCCACATCAAATACCTCTGCCAAAGAGGTGGAGACTGCTAAACTGCAGAAAAAAATCAATTAATAAACTATCCCCTCATGCCTAGAAGGTTTCTATAGGTCATAGATGGTGAACATGGAGGTATCTGGTGCTCTAAGTTTAAACAGAGATCTTAAATTTTCCAGGTTTGTCAACCAAACACCATTCCTGAGCTATGCATTTAAACAAAGAGTATACGATTCAAATAATCCATCTGCAAATATGAACACAGGATATTTACAACAATTTGGCTTGCTTGTTTTTATTTTAGTTTCACTGGCCTTTCTTTTTAATGTATATTTTCAAAGCATCACTATAATAACTGATACAAAAAATATAACACATAGCACTAGAGTGGCTCAAATATCACACTGCAGTATCTATAACTGACCCAATACATCTTAAAGGGAAGCCAGTCTCCTTTGCTGTGGTGATCATTGCAAAATAATAAGTCATCTAAGTAATAAAATATAGAATTATAACAAACGATACAAAGAATTCCAGAAAAATAAACACCTTATTATTTGAAACTTCTAAGATCCATATTGGAATTATTGTATTATGGGAATAATAACTATGCTCTTTAACGAATGTAAGAAAAGAGCACAAAAGGGAAAAATCCATAAACCATCTCTCTTCCCCCAGGTTTAATTATGATTCTTATCTGTAGTGAACCACTGTGTTAGGAAGTGCTGACTTAATTTAAGGGAGAACTGATGATCAGGATGTATCTACCTCTCCTAACTACTTTAATGTGCCCATCTCTATAGTGTGGTCACCAAATCCTGGTTTCAGTTCATTATAGCTTCCTTTGTAGAGGAAAAATCCTACAAATCTCTATGGATTATTCACTGGAACAGGCCCTTTGCCTCTCTACATGGGAGACCCTTCAGAGCAAAGATCTATGATTTTGAGCACTTTTACCTGAATTCAGGCATTCTAAGCCCTCTGTCTCTGCAGCCCTACAACCTTTTTCTTTTGATGGATTAGGAGACATCAAGGAGGTGGGAAAGCAAATCTCTCTCATTCTTGTCTGATTCATAAGAATGAGTTTTATCATCACAGATGCACCTACTGAGCTTATGAATTTAACTATGTTCTTTTAACCAATGGGGTTTAAATCCATACCATGCTGTTGTTACAAAACCAATTACATGTTTATATTACGCTGGACTAAAAGCCTATATCCCAAATATAAATAGAGTGTAATGTTCATGAGAAAAGTAAAACTGAAGGCTTCCATGATACAACTATAAAAATACAAGAGTGAACTCTTAGAATAGTCCAAACAAACATAGTTCCTACAGCCAGAAGTTGTGAAAAGGGAAGTGCTGTCTATGGTACATGTAAACAGCAGAGACTAATCAAGAGCTGTAAATTCAGTACAAGTATGCATGTCTACATGGGCAGATCCAGGATTATGGCAATGTGGGGGTGGAGGGGAGACGACGATGGGTGCAGCAGTATGGTAATGCACAGTGAAGAAAGCTTACTGTGTATGCACCACACAGCCAAAGAAGGTGAGGTTACATCCCCTTTGTAACCATTGTGGATGCTACTATGCTCAGATTGCTCTGAGCTCACAGCTGGTCAGTGCAGCAATTTGGCTGGAGCTTCTGCTTTCATGCTCCAGAGCCCAGGGGTAAGCTCCATCACTATTCTTACTCCACCCTTTTCCTTCCTTCCTCCCCCACCCCTGACTCTTGAGAATGCAGCAGCAGCTGGGGAAAAGAGGGGAGAAGCAGTGGCAGATAAAAGGTTGGAGAAGGGCAAACAGGAGAAAGGCTTACCCCTTGGCTCTGGAGCTGTGTGAAAGCAAGGACTCCCTGTGCCAATCAGCAGGTGATCTCAGAGCTCACAGCACATTCAGAGTTCCTGGAAGCAGCTGCCCTGACATGCCAGTGAGCTTACTGCACATGCACTCTGCAGGCAAAAAGAGGGAGAGGATAGTGAGTGCACTATAGCTGTTATCAGAGCTAGGAACATTCAAAAACCCTGAACCTGAATTGATTCACTCTTTTCAGGTTAGTGTAACCTGGCTAGGCTGAACTGCTTTGTAACCACATAGACATGCAGGCACATGCCTGCAGTGGCTCAGGTTAGAAGCTGGGGGATGCTAAACTAGCCCTCCTGTGCCTTCCACAGTACTGAGCTGAGGGTGGGCACGGCCACCCCCAGCAAGATGCTTTGATTAGCCCAGCAGGGAATTGGTAACAGTGTTTATCACCCCATTCAGAAAACAGAGGGACATTACCTCTGTTGATTCTTCCTGTTGCTTCTGTAGAGACCATAGCCAGCATATGGTCTGCTAGCTAATACACAGACACCTCCTCAGCAAGGCAGAGGGGAGAATACCTGTTTAGCAGGGAGTGGTGAGGGGGAGGGGGTTGCAGCCTGCAGTCTGTGCTGGAGTTGCTGCCAGGGAGCAGAGGGGAGGGGCCAGCTCTTCTGTGGAGCAGAGAGCCCTGCCCAGCCCAGAGAGCATGCCAGGATGCTGGGGGTGTCTGGTATATCCTAAACCAGCAGGTGGTCTGGGACAGACATTGCATAAACTGATTTGACCCAAATCAGTTAAGTCTGATTCTACATTCAACCAGGTTTATCTCACACTGGGTTCAGCCATTTTCAAAATGGTTTAGGTGTACTGAACATTAGGGTGTGAGAAACTGGCTGTATTCAATTCGGATTTCAATTTGGCCCATATCAGAGACAGTGATTTTATTTGTTGGTTCAGATCACTGTCCTGATTAGACTTGGCCAGCTGAGATACTTTCAGCTTGTAAATGCTATATTCAAGTCTTCTAACAAGCTGGAAGTATCTCAGCTTAAAAAATGTTCCATGGAAATATATAGTAAACTTTTTCAAGGAATAAAGGTAACTCAGTTTTATCTTTGCTGTGGAATGTAGGAACTATTTCAGCATGTGAGGGAAATTAAATAATGTGGAACATAACTGAATGTTAGTTGTGAAGAATCATGCCAGCAAAAGCTTTGCAGGATTTGTTATCACAGATAAAAAAAACAGTTAAAAAGGTTGTCCATAATGAAACTTGTTATACCACATGTTGGTGTGTCTAAATATGAAATTGATGTGTTATAGCCTTTGCATATGTAATAGCCTTTGCTTTGTAAAATGTTTAAACTGAGATTGAGACTCCTGGAGTGAGGCTGGCTATACACAATTTTACCACTATATCCACAGTAAGGAAACGGAGGCTAAACTGTCATGGACCTTTGAAAGTTACTAGAGCTAGACTGCTACTAAGTGTGATAACAGATGAATTTAACAGTTTTTTAAAGGGCCAAAAGGCCGAAGTAGCAAAAATGTTAGATATAAGCCCTATGAAGGAGGAACTGTAGGAAAATATAGTGGGATTAGCGATGACCAAATGACTCCATAGAAAAGCAAGCATTTAGAACTCAGAGGACTATGGGGGTGAGAATACCATTCATTTTAAATAAATAAATAAATAATGAGATTTCATTAGCTTAGACTGAAGCAGAGAAAGTTAAAAGTCTCCCGCAAGTTAAAAGCTGTGACAAAGGAAGCACAGTCTGCAGAGGAAATATAAGAACGTCTTGTGAAATTAAACAGTGTTTTTTTTCCTATATCTTTGACAAGAGAGGAAGCCAATGAAAATGATAGACTGATGTTCAAGGGACACAACTTGATTATTCTAGCAGCAGTGAAGAGGAAATGCTGCAAATAATTCATCAGAATACTGGAGAATCAAAAAGTGTAAAAAAAAAATAAGCCCATGACAATATACTGTATATTCTGGCATGATAAGTCACTTCAGATAGCAGATAATTTATCCAAGCTGTGTGATACATCTCATTAAAGGAGCAACCAGCAAAAGTAACTTCTGATTTGCTGTGTTGCTCTATCAACGAGCAACCTTTCCTTCTCCATAGATGGTAGAATTGTGAAGGCCACTGAAAAACATGTCAACCTATTTTGAAATAACTTGTAGCAAATTAATACACACTATATCACAAAATGCAGTTTACTGAAGTACAGTATCTCACCATAGTCAGTACAATACACTGCTGTAAACAAGGATGCTTCCCATTGATTTTTAGTGCAGGATATGGTGGGTGTGCATTAGTCTAATGTTTCTCGTCAGACTTGATAGGTAATTTGACATGACAGACTTTGGGATGCCTGATTAATATGATGGATTAGGAGGTACTTCACAATGGGGAAATGAGATGCAACAATTTAATTGTACTGGGTTTTAAAGAATGAGAGAAAGAGGAAAAAATAATGTATTAACATGCCACCAAGAACATAACACTTAATGCATCTTTTTCATGTTTAAACAATGATGTTATTAGGGAAGAAAAGCAATGTACATATTGTTTACTCATCTGATAATGTGAATTTTTTGGAATGAAATAAGACATGCCATATGACTGCTACTGTTTGTTCTTATATGGCTTATGGCTTTGATGAGTTCTGACGTAACTCAGGATAGTGAGGCAAGGTATAATAATTCTGAAATTATTATAAAAAAGAAAATATGAAAATTCAAAAATTAAGACCTATGAGTCCATGGACCCACAAAAGGCCTTGACAAAGAAACTAATTAATTTCCAAAAATTCTATACTTATAGTATACATTTAATGCAAATGCAATTCAATATTTTCTTCTATTTGTAAATCATGTGAAATGGATCCAAATTATTTTTAAAAGTTAAAGTGTCTTCAATCAAATGCTTTATCTACACTTGAGTCAAAGCATGACTTCAGCTTCTATGGATATACCTGAGTTAATTTGGGTACTCATAAAAAATAACTGCTGCAGCAGAGTTTAGCATAAGCTGCAGAAACTGCGTAAATATTCAGGGGAAGCCTGGTGATGACCTTAGAGTCGTTGTGACTGCATTGGTGCTAGAACACAAGCTAGCTGATTTAAAGCTAATATACATCTTCAAAAGCTGCAATCATATACTGTAGACATACCCTAAAAAGAAACTATGCAGGGTTACACTTTATTGTAATAAGGGTGCTTGTTGCATTAATATTATAAAACCTCCACCAAATAGAAGACAACAAGTGTAACCAAAGAAGAACACAGGGTAAGGAATGCATTTCTCAGAAATTTGCTTGCCATTTTACCAAAAAAAAACGCTTTTTCTTCTTTACACTTCAGTCATCATAACATGAATTTGTACTTGTAAGACAAAAAGGAGATGTGTGTAATATTTCACTACATTTAAGCAAAATCTATGAAATGAGTACCAATTATTGCAAAAGAAAATTGCAAAATACAATGCAACATCCCCATCTCATGACTCTACTTCCCTTCCCCCTCTATAATTCTCACCTCTCTCCCCAGTCAGACACATCTGCTGTTCTCTTCTAACCCCTACACTTATCCCAGTGACCCTAATCCATCAACCCTCACACACCCATTCATTCCCTCCCTTTCTCTCTTTTAGTTCTTTTCCCTTATAACATAAATGTACTTTAATCTTTTCCATCTTTCAAATGCCATTTGCCTCTTCAAATACACCCCATCTTCCTTATCACTTTCATCTCTAAGCTAACTGAATATATTGTTTACAATTGCTGCCTGCAGTTTCTTTCCTTCAGTTCCATTCTAGGAACCCCTCTAATCTAGCTTCTACCTCCTGCACTGAGCTGAAACCAGTACTGTAGCAAAGGAGAGGTGAGTGGGGCGACTGCCATGGGCCCCAAAGGAAAGGGGCGCCAACAGGCACTGTCCAGCCAAAGCAGAGCATGGGATGGAGCTGCGAGCAGCTCATCTGAGAACACGGGAACATGCTCATGGGAACAGGGAGGGTCCTGCCACTGGGTGCACGCCACTGGGTGCACCCCTAGGCAAGCATGGGGGCGGGGCTTGTGCCCCCCAGATCTGTGCACGAGTGAGGGTCAGTGCCTTGCCCTGGGCACCAAACTTCCTTGCTACAGCATTGGCTAAAACTCTTTCCACCAAAGACTGTACAGTTTTCTTATCCAGAGCTTTCTTATCAGAGGAGTGCATCAGGACCTCAGTGAACAACCGCTCACTAGTGCACCCCCAGCAAAGACCAGGAACAATATATATAAACTCCCAAAAGGCAGCTTCAGGCTTAATACTAGGAAAACCTCCTTCCCAGTCAGGGTGTCCAGACTGTGGAATAAACTCTCTCAAGAGGTGGTGCATTCACCTACCCTGGAGGTTTTCAAGAGGGGACTAGACAGTCACCTCACTGTGGTCACCTAACCCCAGTTGTCTTTCTGCCTAGAGCAGGGGGGCTGGACCTGAGAATCTGCAAGGTCCCTTCCAGCCCCTAACAATCTATGAATTTATAAACTCAGAACCAGTATTCCATGCTCTTGATCCTCCCTTTCAGCTATCTTTAACAAGCATCTTGTGTCTTCTTTTGGCTTCCATTACTCTAGTCTATTCTCATTCTTCCTCTGTCTTTCTAGTTGCTTCTTCAGCCTGTCTTTCAGAGGATCCTTTTTACCCTCCCTCCAGATTTCTGTGGGGTCTGGGTTCCACAGGGTTCTTCTGTCCTTGTTCTCTTTCTCTTCTCCCTTTAATTTTTACCTTTGGGTAATCTCAATCTCAAATACAAATTCAACTACTGTCTCTGTGCCGATAATTCACAGATCTACCACTTAATTCCAGATTTATTTCCTTTTGACCAAATTACAATCTCAGTCTGTCCAATATCCTTCAGTATATCTATCTATCAGCACAGTTCAACATAGATTAGGGGGAAAGATTCAAAGATTTCACTTATCTGCACTATCTCCTTTCCTAGTCATGGTGCAAAACATCAAGAACTTGCCTGTTATTGAGGTCTGTAAACTAGGTGTCATCTTTTACTTGTTTCTCTTCTTCTAAACCCTTCTTCATCTAGACTATGTCTAAATCTTGCAGATTTTCCCTTGGTAACTTCTCTAAAATATAGCCATGTATCAATACAGTGAAAATTTGACTAGGCTCTTGTCACCTTGCCTTTTCAGTTGTTGCAACTTCCTCTCCCGCAGCCTTAGGAAATGCAAACTCTAAATGCTGGTATCTATTTATTTGCAATGCTACTGCAAAGATCATTTTCCAAGCCCATAGCTTTGGCAATGTCACTGACCTCTTTGCATCTCTCCTCTAACTCCTTCTCCTCAGGCATCAAGCATGAACTACTTCTTGCATTCAAGACCCTTCATGTCCTATCCCCACCTATTCTCTCATTATCATATTCTGCTTAGCTTCCATTACGTAGTCATTTAATTGTTCAGACAATTATATTTGTGCTTGCTCTCATACTGTCCTCCCAAGTGGAAGAACAAACATGTGATAAAAAAAGATGCATTATATTTCTTCCAACATGTCCTTAAAATCCTTTTCCATAATGCATATCAATAACAGGTCACTAGAGTGCTAAGACCATTGTCTATCATGCTGGCCATTATAGTCTCATTGATTCCTTGTTCTGTGCTATTTCTCTGTCTCTATGTGTTGCCTTTTAAACTGTAAGGTTTTGAGGTCAAGAGCTGTCTTTGTGGTCCACATTTCTACAGTACCTATCAAAATAGAGTCCATTACTCTGACTCCTAGTCACAATGGTAATACATGCTAGACAACAACAGACAGACAAAGGAATATTGGTGTGGAGTAAGGTAGAAAGGCCAAAATTCAGTTGCCCAGAGAATGAATAATGCAGAAGGATATCAAAGAATTATACAAAACCTACAAAATGGCTAAAGAGGAAAAACTGAGTAGAGGAGAGTTGTTTGGTGAAGATTTGGGAATTAACTATACAAAAGATGAAATAGTGGAAGCAAGGTCATGAAAAAAGTGTGAAGAAAAGAAAACATAAGGTACCAAAAATATTTACAAACAAACAGAGATTCCTGCTTTCCCACATAAGCTCTTGCCTACCCACATACATACACAAACACAGTGGAGATGAACACTTAGGTTTTTCAAACAGTTAAATGACCCCAGATCTGATATTGCAGTATTTACCATGTAATACTCATAGAAAATGTTACATGCTCACAGGGTATAAAAATGACTTGTAGCCAGGGATCCAGGTTTTCTCTGTCAAAAATCCAAAATTATCTAAGAAAAAAAATGTAATTCTGCCATTAAAACCCACCAAATCATGTTTTTCTGCAATTAAAATGAAACACCACTATATATGTAGGTATCAGCTGAATACCAGGTTTTATTGATATATTTACAATTTCAAAGCAATTTGGAAGCCTACCAGTGCCTCAATCATTCAAATAAAGTAAATTCTAAATACTTATATATTTTGGCATTTGATTTCAGTTTTTTATCATGGAAAATTAGAGCTCCCCTTTGAGTGTGGGAGGAAGTGCTGTGCCACTATGGCCGCCAAGGTGAGGCACCCCCTGCCTGCCCAGCAGCAGCAGGGGTGGGGGCAAAATTCCATGCCACCCTTAGGAGCCCCTCACCAGCCATACTACCATGGCTACCAAGGTGAGGTGCCGCTGCAGTGGTGGTATGGAGTTGTGCCCCACTGCTGCTGCAGAGCAGGCAAGGGGCACCTCACCTTGGTGGCCATGGTAGCACATGTACAGCACTTTTAGCAGTAGCAGCAGTACCCCACTCCACCCTCCCACTGGGTGACACTGGCACTGGGCAGGAGTTGCCTATCTCGCCAGGCTGCAGCTCCCACGGTGGGTGCAGAAATCATCCCCCATACCCTTCCATATGCTGACTATGGCTCCCCACATAGACTTACCTGTAGAGTGCTGTGAGAGCTACTCTCAACTATGCTGCCTGGTTGCATTACCAGTCATGTGCATGGGTTCATGAGCACATGCATGCAGCCCCCTGCCTCTGATCACTCTCTTCCCACTCCCCACAGCAGCCCCTTGCAGGCTGGAACTCTGCTGGTCATTAAGGGAAAACCCATGGCTTCCTGGGTTTTTTCCCTTTAAATGGGAAAATCTGCATTTTTCCATGGGAAACAAAAAACCTTTATCCCTGCTTATAACAGTCATCTGACAAATGTATCATTCTATAAAAGGTATTTTTTAAAAAAAATAAAAGAAACTACCAGGATCTGCTATCAAATAATCTGAAAATAAAAATAGGTCTTTTCTTGTACAACTTGTTTGCAAATTGAAAGTCTAACAACTTTACCACTCAACTGCTTGATGATTAGTAGGCAGTAATTTAAACTATACACATTATGCTAAGTATCCTTATATTAATTCAGTTTGAGTGAGTTTTTATAAAATGCTTTGTTCTGCTCAATAAAGTTAATTATATGTTCTATGTTTCATAACTGAGTGTCTTGATTTTTTTAAACATAATGGCAGCTTCAATTGCATTCTCCCTATAAAGTCTGATGTGTAACAAAAAGCAATCCATAAAAGGAAGGAAATCTGTACACCACATGCACGCTAAGAGGAGTAAAATGTCCTATTTAGTAACAGTGTATTGGGTGCTCAATGTATACCATGGCCACCAAAGGAAAATATAATACATCAAAAATGTCTTTGCATATAGAGTGCCATATTCAGTGAAGGTTTCCATTGCCAAATTACTTAACTAGATGATAATAGAAAACAGTTAATTATCATCTTACATGTATATAAAAAAAGAACAGCCAAAATATTGGTTTAATTGACATCAATAGCAAAATTCCCATTAACTTAAATGAGAGCAGGATTCGGCACCAGACCACCCAAGACTATCTAACTTTCAGCACCTGTCAGTTTTAGTTTGTTAGAAGACACAAGGCTGAAGTTGAGTGACTATAAAAAGTATCATACTTGATCTGAAATTCATGGATTTCACCAAGTTATGTTCTGCTATTTAAAATTGAACATATGCATAAAACTATCTAGACGGGTAGGCCAATGTTTTAGTGTGTTCACTGTCCATTAGAGGGATGGGTATAACAATAGGGCAAATTTGTCTAAGGTTCTAAAGTCATTTCACAATTCAAATTATGAATTTTAAAATAGGAATTATACATTTCACAAAGTGATATAGCTGTTTTTCAATTCCAAGCCATCTGAAAATTGAGAAGGAAATCTGTTTACAGCTAAAACAGCATATATGATCCTTTCTCTAAGAACCCCAAGGGAGCCCTATGGTACATTGTTACTTAAAACTCAGCCTTTAAAATTCAGTAAGATTGCTGTGTTTTATGATAGACTCTGGCATTTGAACCAGCATACAATGGACGTGGTTGTAATTTCTGCAGTCACAGGGCAATGAATGTCCCATGTTATTTTGCTTGTTGCCTATATGTAAGGAGCAATTTACATGGAGAACATTACTGTATCTGTCATGTTCCATCTAGAAGCACTGATGCAGAACTGCTTGGAGACAGCAGCACTGTAGTATTGATGCTCATGGCAGAAGAGATTTAGATACCATGAAAACCTAATGGTGTTAACTAAAGAACTCCTCAATTTAAATCAGCAGAAAGGGAGCATTTAAAAGGGGATTAGTTTAAGAATAAATGACAAAAATTCAACACACTGAAATTGTGCAAAGTGCGTATTGTAGCAATTATGGCGGTGTTTTGATGCAGTACTGAAGAGCCAAATTAAGTCTATCCTATATATTTCTGTTTAGACTAGACAATTGCTTTTAAGTAAGACATTTTTAATAGTCTCATAAAATTACCCTTATGCTAAAAACAAATAGACTGAAACTTAAAGAAGGCACATACACTAGAAAGATACTGCTTCCCTCTACTTCTCATTCTACCTGCTTCGCACCACTGCATTTGCTGGTCTGTTCAAAATGCTGTAAACTAAAATAGTCTTCCAAGCTTTTGTTCTTCCCTTCTCTGTAAAGTGGGCTTTTGTCTGTATTACAACTTGAGAATTTTGTTATCATCCTTTGCCTAGGGAAGGAGTAGCCAAGAGGATGGGATTCACAAGGACCATACTGGATAAGGGCAAGAAAACATTCATGCCAGGAAATGGGATGAAGCTGTCTTTTTACAGCAACATCTGTCAGCAATAAAGAGCACAGGGAATGATCCCTCAATATGAAGGGAATAAAAAGGCAGAGAGAAAATGTCAGATCTGGACAACCCTGGAATCTTGCATCTGAGGCAGTGAAGACACAGGCTGTGGTCTGAGCACCCAAGCCAGCAAAAGCTTGGCCTGGATATTTTGTAATCTTAGGGTTATACTTCTGTCTATTCATTAAATCAGACCCTAAGAAGGACATGGGTCTTGATTCTGTTTTAAATGTGCAAGTCACCTCCTCACAGATCATTGCAGCCTTGCAAACCAGAGTTAAGGGGGAATTTTTTTATAAATAAAACATTCTACCTCTTAGCAAAAGCAACTTTCCTCTCCACTTCTAACTGGAACCAATGATGAAGTTTCACAAATAACTAGCTAACCAAACTTCAGGATATCAAAAGGACAGAATAAGTAAATGAAAACCATTTTTCTCTGCTCCTCATGAAAGTAAATAGTCTCGGTAGATGGAGTATTTTTAATACACTGATGAAAATATTTTCTCCAGGTATATACAGACATTTGGGAAGGTTAGGTCAAGTTTAAAATGGCTGCCCATTCCAAAGTAAATTGGGATGGGGGGAGGGGGAGCAAGCAGAGGGGCTTGAGGAGAATGTGGGGGAAAATGCGATCAATGTGGGGTCTGGGGAGCTAGCAGGGACTGTGATGGACTGGGGGAAAAGGAGTCTGTGGGGAAAACAGCAGGGCAAGCAGGGTCCACAGCAGCAAGTGGAATCTGTAGAAGGAATTGGGGGGAGAAGCAGGGGGGGCAAGCAGTGTCTATGGGGGGGGGGTTGGGAAGATGGGGGACTCTCTCACCCAGACCACAGGCTATTTTTAGCTCCCTAGCTCTCTGACCACTCCTCAGAGTGGTCAGCCCCTCCCAGTGAATCTAACCCCTGATCCCCCCACCCCTTCCTACCCTGACTTACTTCCTCAGCTCCTAGCACCAGCAAACAATGGTAAAGCCAGAACCATGTGCAGCTTGTAGGATGGGTTGGGGCTGGCTGGCCTATGTGTGGGTTGTCCATCTGGGGGTGGGTTGAAGGGTCAGAGGGTAAATCAGTCTGGTGCCATGGGGGGTGGATAGGCAAAGTGCATCCGGGGATGGGGCCAGCAGATAGGCTTTCCCAACCTCAGGGCTGCACTGGGAACTATACAGAATTTCAGTTAAATCGGTCTTACCTGACCCAATCCAAGTTAGACTACTTTGCAGGTACAGTTAACTTAGATTAGGTCAGCCATTTCTAGACCAATTTAACCTTCCTGAACTTCCGTACAGTTCACACTTAGATTCCCTAATTAGGTCAGTTCTTTCAGGTGCAGACCTTATGCTTAGACTAAGTTAAATCAGGTGGCCATTTTTAACATGACGTAACCTCCCCCCCAACATGATCTAACTTCCCCCAAATGTCTATACCTAGCCTCCTTGATGCAGCAAGTGGATCTAATTTAAGTGAAGTCATTCTCTTTTAAAATATCATTCTGGATATACATGTTTGTCTCTCATTTACAGCTCACACTTTGCACTATTTACAAGGAAAATTAAAAAGTATAGCTTGTTTATCCACTTGGCAGTAACACAAACTCAACTTGGTTATCTGAAAATCCACAGCATTTTTGTACTTCTTGCATCACTGGAAACAAAGATTCTGTAGCTGAAATTTAGTTAACAATTTTAACTATTTTCCCATTTGTCCCCTTATGTCTCAACTTTGTGTGAAACCTGAAAACATTCACCAATGAGTTGGTGAGCTAAACTTGCTTTTCTTAACAAACATAATTGTGCCATTTTTGTTTCACATACTGCCTGAACCAACTGCGAGCTTCGAAAACTACACTGGCTCTTTATTGAGAGGCTTCTACTATGGTTGTGCAAAATTTTGCCAAGTGTTTCATTTTGAAGCTTCTTTGACGCATTATGAGCTCAAAACAGAGAAATCAAAATGAAACCAAAAGCTTTGAAACAGCTTCGAAATGAAATGAGGGCCCTTGAAACATTTTGAAATGTTCCAAGTTTTGAAGCAGCCCAGTGGTGGGAAAGCCAGGGCTGCACTCCGAGTGGCTCTGTAGCCCCATGGAGCTCAGCCCCGTAGGGAATGCAGTCCTGGTTCTCTCTGCCTCCTGTCATCAGGTTGTGCTTGCGGGATTGGTGGAGGTGATTAGAGCACAGACCTGACTCTGCCTGACTCCCACTGCCGGGCTGCACTCTGTGGGGCTGCAGAACTCCATGGAGCTCAGTCAGGTGGTGGGAGGTGGAGCACAGCCCTGGCTCTCCCTGCCTCCCACCACCCGGCTGTGCTCTGAGCACCTCTGCAGTCCCAAGGAGCTCAGCCCAGTGGTGGGAGGTGGGGAGAGCCAGGGCTGCACTCCACTTCCCGCCACTGGGTTTACCTTCATGGGGCTGCAGAGCTGCTCAGAGCACAGCCAGGCAGTGGGAGGCAGGAAGAGCCAGGGCTGCACTCTTATCGGCTCCACCGGTCCCATGGCTCCACAGCCCAGCAGCGGGAAGTGGAGACGGCCAGGGCTTCACTCTGCCTCCCACCACTGGGCTGAGCTCCATGGGTCGTGGACACACTCAAAGTGCAGCCCAATCATGGGAGGCCAGGGCTCCGCTCCACCTCCCGCTGCTGGACTGAGCTCCATGGAGGCTGAGCCCAGCACCAGTCCCAGGTGGCAGCAGCAGCCTCCTGTCATCTGACACAGATCTGGGGGCCCACACCCCCAGGAAAGTCTGGCACAGCCCTGCAGGCATCCCAGAGGTACAGGCCTCTGGATCTGCATGCCAGGTGACAGAAGGCTGCCACTGTTGGCAAGTGTCACGAGATTTGCTTTCAAGCCTTTGAGGTGCAGTTTCTGAGAAATCTCTGCACCTATCTCCTTAAAACATGGCAGGCTTTATGCCCTCAGAAGGGGCTACCATCCCCACAATTTACATCTGAATCAGGCAACAAATGAAAATGTTTTAGGCATTTTCATGATTCTCCATTATAGCCTATGGGCGAAACATTGAAACGCATTGAAACAGTGAAACAGTTTCAATGAAATGAAATGGGACAGTGCTTCCAAACAAAATGAAATGATGCAATAAAACACTGTCCCTTTGAAACAGTGAAACAGACATCAAAATGAAACAATGGTGTTTCGCACAACCCTAGTTTCCACATAAGTATCCTTCAACTCATGACATCCCTTCCAGCCCTAACGTCTATGAAATCTATGAACTGCAGCCAATATCCTAACCATCTTCACATAGACAGAGTTCCTTATGCCTCCTCCAGACTCTTCTTTCCTGCAAACATTATTCCTTCCCTGAAGTTCCATACAAGTTGTTACAAATATTATCTATTTCTGCCTAACTTTTTTTTATTCTTTTCCTCTCAGCAATATGCTAACATCTTAAGATTCTTGGAACAGTGACTGTATTCTTATTACATGTACGCAATGCCTATTTCAATGGAAACATCATCCCCAGTTACTCAGCAATGCAAAACTGTGACAGGAAAAAATATTTGTATAAATGGAGAACATACTTCTAGAAAAAGATGTAGAAGCAAAGATGTAATAATACGATGGTACAATTGCTTCTGGTAATTCCTTGATACTCTACATGGGAGTGGTGAATAAAGCAAACAACTTAATTTTTATAATCAACCTGTATGAATACATGTTAACTTACAAACATTTTAATGCCTTTTCCCTGGGTGTTCTATGACATGAGCTGCAAGTGTCCTTGTTTTGATACTCCGGGTGTTCTATATTAATTAAGAATCCCAATTGATATTTTATGTTTCTTTCCAATTCTTGATTTCTTTGAATATATTTTTAGATATTTATCTATTCATTTATATGTCTTATCAAGCCACTGCATCCAATAATCAACATGTTATGAACTTAACGGAGAAAAATGTGCTCAACCCACTTACGTTGCCTATGAAAAACTACTATTTCCTGAACATTTTTTTTAAGTTGTAGTTTTAACCACTAATCACCACTAATGGAAGATGCACTCTGCTACTTCCAACTACAATGAAATGAAAAAATGTCAAGGAAGTCAATATTAGATCAATTTAAGAAAGGCACTCAGGAGGGGGTAAAAGGCACCCAACAGGAGCTGACTGTGTAGTACTTTAAGTACTATAGTTGACTGCGGAGCATTTAAATCTATTTTCTTTTGACCTATGAAGACTTTTAAGTGAAGGAGGGGAGGGAAAAAAATAAACCAAAAAAAAAACAAACCAAAAAAACTTTGCAACAGGTAGTCTTTCTACATTAATTTTCTGATGCACCGAGTCTTTCCAGAGGACATCAGGGCAAATGCTTCAAGTTAATGGAGGGCATACTGCGGTGATTTGCATCATCTGCCACACACTGAGGACAAGTAGCCATGGGTTAACGTTTCCTAGAAACTACTGTAGTTAGGCAGAAATATTCAATTTAGTTCTTTTGAAATCCATCATAAAGATGCACAGCAGAATGTATAAAGAGTCAGGTTAATAAACAGGCTGGCATGGAAATATCTGTACCAAAGACCGTGTTCCATTTAACAGTAATTTGTCAAGATAATTGTGTCAAATGCTGTATAGTCACACAAGAAGTCAATTTTAATAAGACCACCATCATTGTTATCAAAATATTATTAGAGGCCTAAGATCATTCTTCCCTTTTTTATTTCAGATACAGAAAAGAAAGTTTGTTTTGTTCTGTCTTATTTAAGTATTTTTCTTAAAGCCAAAAGAATGGACTAATGATTGAACTTTTTGCCTGAAGAGTTCTTTCTCAGAAAATTGAAGCCATTCACAGATAGCATAATGAAAATGTAAATAAAAGAAGATAAAGTAACAGAAATCCATTAGCTTACTTTTGATTTTTATTGTCTAAACATTTAAAATAGATTTTCAGTTTCAGAGGACTACAGGCATCTTTTCACAACCCTAGGAAAATTCTAGGTGGTGCTACTTATTCATGCTATTAAAGAAAATGAACACTGCCATTATTAAACAATGGAGTGGCACCATTGAAGTAACAACTCCTTTCCAATCTTCATATCAACACTTATCCAGATAAATTAGTAAAGCAAGAAATTATATCTCTATATACCTGATGTTGTAACATAGAACTATATATATATATTTCTATAGTAGTGCTGAAGTGATGTTGTAGCTGTGAAAGTCCCAATTTAGCAGTTCATCCCTAACCAGAAGAGCATTTATATGCATGCTTGTGTGTGTATATATATATATATATATATATATTATATATATACATACATACATATATACACACATACACACACACTCACCTTTACATGCTGAAGACATTCGTAGTAAGGCTGTGCGACTCTTTGGTCCCAAATTTGTTTTGGTGGAGAGTCAGCCCAATTTGGTGGCCAAATCTCCAAATCTGAATCAAATAAGAGGACTCTTTGATCTCTCTGAATCTAATCAGAACCCTCCAAATTACCCTCCAAATTGATTCAGACAGATTCAGAAAGATTCGGCAATTCGGACATAGACACAGCTTTAGGTAGCAGGCAGCTCATGAGTGCTGCAATGCTGGGGCGCATGGAGCATCCCACAGGAGCATGGGGAGCTCCCCAGTGTGCTCAGCAGCAGACCTGGAAGTGGACCAGAAGCACTTCCATTCCACTTCTGGGTCTGCTGGGGAGTGCACTGGGGACCTCTCTGAACCCCGAGCTCAGCAGCTGGTGCCTACTGGGTCAGAGAGAGGACACCCAAGGTCCCCGTGCGGCCAATTGCTAAGCCAGGGGGGGTCCCACACACTCCCTGGAGGATCCGGAAGTGGACCAGAAGTAGTTCTGGTCCACTTCCGAGTTCACCACTAAGCACATGGAGGGCCCACCCCCCCCACACTCCTGTGGGATGCTCCATGAACCCCAGCATCAAAGTGTTCACAACCCGCACTGGTACCTTGAAGTATATAGAAAAAACATTGAAAGCCGTGTTTATGTCTGAATCAGCATCGAATCTTCAGATACGAATTCGTCCAAATCAAATCATCTTCAGGTAATGGTACAATAATGGGACAGTGACCTGAATCAACTAATCAAATCACTGTCCTTGGTTCAGGCCAAATCCGAATCAAATAGGGCCTGCTTCACACACCTCAAATTCATAGGTATCTGAAGACAAGCACGTGTTTAGATGTTCCTTGGATGTGGACAGACTTATGCGAGTCCTTAAATTACTGGCTGAACTGGGATGCACATCAGTCTAGCTTAAGCATATCTTTTTCCACTTTTGCTATATGTTTGATCACATGCATTTTGAGATACAGCTGACTAATGGAAATATGCATTTATTGAAACACTATTCCAACACTTGCAATGTATATTTGTAACATAGCATAATTGTACGGTGCTCATTTTTTACTTCATGTTATATCCAAATCCGTGCCTTGGACACCCCAAACAGTGCTTAGGCACAATGAGCTTAAGTGGTATTTTGAGAACCTAAATAACAGAGATGAATGTATTTTTTCACCTGCTAAACTATGTATCATATTTCACATAATGTATTTCATAATGTCAGATTTGGCAGGTAGAAAGAAAGACAAAGTATTCCATCAATCTGTTATGACATGATGCATATTGGCTAAGCATTCATTCATCAACAAGAATGCATTATGTATTATGCCTGCTTCTGTTGAACAATATAGAAAAAACAATATATGTTAGAATTTGAGTAAAAAAATCAAGCAAGGCCTAACCTAACCTAAAGAATGAGCTTACTGAACCATACGCAGGAGTTATGGGGTTGGCTAGGAAGGTACATTGTATTTTCTGTAACCTAGTAGCATTCCTTTTCTCACTCCCATCCCTCTTATGTTAGTCCCTCGCTTGGGTGCTCTATTTGCCTTATAGATTTGTCATTTTTTGTCCCATGACTCACAACATTTTCTAATAAAATTAAATCAGCTTTTTGAAGTCTGTGCTTGATATTTGGTGATCACATCATTTAACATTACAATTTAATCAATACCCTACCAGAAAACTTAACATCCAACCAGATCCTACCTCAACTGGAGCCTGTTTCTAAAAAAACCCAAAAAAACCAGAACGGAGAATTAGCAACGTGGATGGATGGAAATGGATGGTCTATAGCAACTTGTCCCAGAATAAAGTTAGGACAAAATTTGAGTCATTAGACTTTGTAAACTGTGAAACCTTAACTTCCTGGGTTCATCCAACCACAGCTGCCACAGGGATCTTTGTGGTACATTCTCACTGGCAGCTACATATTAATATTCTGCCAAAGAAACATTAATGGTTGCTCCTGGCATAAATTAATCAGCTGAAAAAATAAAATATGCTGAAGTCAGGTTGAAAAGTGATATAAAGTAGTTGGAATTTGTTCGTAATCATACTTCTGATTCTGTTTGTTTAACATGTGTAAGTAAAGGACATTGGTTGCTGCAAAAACATTCTTCAAGGCCATAAGAGATCATATGTTAAAAGTAGAGAAGACGTAAAGGGAGAGTTTTCTTTAATTCTCTTTGTTATGCAACTCTCCAAAGGAATACATTTATCAAATGATTCCCCTGGATTTCAATTAACTGAATATTTTGACAAGGCATGCTATAAGCTGCTTATTAGAGACCAATTTCAGCATACTTCAAGTAAATTCCCACCCTACTTTCAACAGCAAGAGAACTGCAAACCTATTGAAATAAAGGAGTTTTCCAAACTTGGTTAAGTTCATCTATTGGGCAATGAGGCTGTGGAAGATAAGATGAAATAATACAATATAAATCGGAACAACGGCAACATCATTATAGTGCACTACTGTAGCCGAACGCCAACTACTAGAAGCAAACTAGGAGTACTAACATGATTTATCAGTCACGTTCTTTATGATAGTTCCTACTGCCCAGCCAAAAAACAAGGCTTCAGTTTGCTAGGTACTGCTCAAAGCTACTAGCAGTCTACAGTGTAAATAAGATAGGGAGATGGAAACAGATACAATGTACAATAACAAGAAACAATATTATTTCTCTAAGGTTTTTGAAGAGACATTTACTTGGCATGGATAAGGTAAAAGGGGGAGGGAATTAAAAGCAGAATGAGAGAGACAGGAAGGACAGAGGAACATAAGGTTAAAAGGAGGAGAAGAAACTGTCAATCAGTTTAGGACAGAAAATCCAGTCAAAACTATAGAATGTTCTCTGAATGATTGAACATCCCTATCTTAGCTGCTTCTGTAGCTCCTCCTAATAGCTGGAATAACTGAAAAGCACAACTCACTGGCAGTACACTGTAATACTTCACAACATTACCAACAACTGATTGCAAAGGTAGAATATTAGAACGTTATAGAACTTTGGACCATTACCTGAAGATGATTAATTTACACATTGACTTAACAGCAAATCAGAAAGAGAAGATTTCTGATGGAAAGATTGTATGCATATAGACAAGCACCTGCTTCATTCTTCTTTGGTGTTCAGTATTCCTAAGAGTAGGAATGGATGTAATTGATTTAACCCACTATTAAATATTAAGATTTTTGGTAGAACTTGGATGGAAATTCAGAAATATAGAAACATACTCATACTCATATGATTGAGATCCATCATATAAGTGTAATTTTTAAATGAGCTTTAAAATACTGTATTTACTAATCACCATAAAACTAATGCATCTTGAAAACACAACATTTAAAAAGTAAGCAAAGATCCTACTAATAAAAACAAGCAAAAAAAACCCCCAATGGTTTCCTTATAACACCAATTATTCTACCATACTCATTTTGGCCTGCCATACTCCGTCATGACTTATTGCTATTTCTGTCTCTATCTGAATATGCTACATAACCTTTACAGGTCCATAGAATATATTAATTTTCCCCTTGGGTACTTTTGATTTGCATTAAGTGAAACAATGCTTACTTTGCTTTCTCTCATGCTTCTGATAAATGTGAATACAGAAACATTTGTGGATGCCCATGAAATGTCAGAAAAACAGTCTGATGCATGTGGATTTTAAGCAGACCAGCAGTGAGGGGAATGCCCAAATGAGGACAGTAGCCTTTTAACTGTGAAAATAAGGCAGGTCATTCACTCAGTATTTGTGGAATGGAGCACTCAGCTCAGAACATTAAGGAGAACATGCTTTAAACAGACTGTCAATTGCTAAAGACTGGTATTACAATCATGGTGGCAAAGGATTTCTGTACACTAGCACATCAGCAAAAGGCAGCATTTGCCCCAAGAGGTATGAATGAACCATGAAACAGTTTTTATTCTAAGTAGGACTGTCAAATGATTAAATAATTTGATCGCAATTAGTTGTGTGATTGAAAAATTTAGCCGCAATTAATCGGAATTTTAATCACACACCTAAAAACTCAAAATTATGCAGGTACTTTGTATGGTTGGGATGGGTGTGGGGAAATTTGTGAAGGTGTGGGGGACTGTGGGTATGTGCATGGAGTTAGGAGACTGGGGAGAGGGGGATCCCCACATGCCCTGGAAGGATACGGGGTACTGTGGGCTGTGGGTCAGGAATGAGGGGCAGCAGCATGGCTTGGGCAGAGGGGGGTCTGTGGCTTGGAAGTGAGGAGCAAATGCACACACACACACACACAGACAATGCCCATTGAGTAAGTCTGTGGAGGGGAAGGGGTGGGGAGAGAGGGAAGAGGAGGTGGGTTGATTGAGGCCCCCATGCTAAGGGAGGGAGTAGAGCAGGGGCAGGCTTGGGATGAATGGGGCCCTGGGGCAGTGCAGGTCATGGGATGGAGCCAAGGGCAGCTTGTCTAGGGGCATGGGCGGTGTGGCTCTGCATCACTGCATAAACCCCTGGGGAAGGATGGGTGGGGGCACATGCTCCCCTGGCTTTGTGTGCGGGATGGAAGCTGGCTGCCTGCTATGGGCTGGGGATCTGTGCCCTGCTGCTTTTTCCCCAGGAGCCACATGCTGGCTATGCCGTGTCCCCTACCCACCTGGTGGTGGGAGACACAAAATGGCATTGCATGGCTCCCAGGGCAAAGGCAGCAAGGTGCAGAGCCCCAGGTGTGGGCAGCCCGCCTCAGCCCTGTGCACAAATCTGGTGGGGTACATGGCCCCCATGCCTCCACTGGTGGTGTCCAAAGTGACAGGGAGCCACATACCCTGCCCCCCCACATCTCTGGACAAGCCTCCCGTGGCTCCATCCCATGACCCACCTCACCCACCCCAGGGCCCCATTCACCCCAGTGCCTGCCCCTGCCTCACTCTCTCCCTCACCATGGAGGCCTTGAACTGACCCCCCACTTCCCTTCATAGACTTACCAGCACAGCACTGCTCTACATGTGGTGTGCAGACTGCGGCTACTCATGTGCATCTGTGTCTGTGTGCACACTGCCCCCCTCCACTGCAGTCACCTGGAGCCTACACCTGGGCTGCCCTGGTCCTCTGTGCCGCCACCACTGCCCCACTAGTAAGCCCAGAGGTGGTGGAGTAAGCCCAGGTGCAGGCTCCAAAATCATGTGTGCAATTAATGCAAGAACCAATTAACGCATCAATTCCATGTGTTAACTGCAATTAATTGACAGCCCTTATTCTAACTTTAAAATATGATATATTTTCTAGACACTGTCTCTCATTTACAGCACAGCCATAGATTAATTCTGATACACTTCTGATATGAAATAAAGATTCAAGACCTAAGCTACTCATTTGTGTCTCCCTCATGGTTACCAGCTCTACAATTAACTGGCACATCAAATAACTCAAGATGCATCACGGTCTTGGTAGATTAATGACGAAGAGGTGGTAGTACATATTTCCCTACCATAGTGCTTGGTAAGCAATGCCACTGAATATGAAAATGACATTTTTTAAGAAACCTGGAGAATTAGACTGCACTTGTTCAAAAGGTCACCTATTCTATGTCATGCGATCTCCTCGTCTTCACTACTTCCTAACTGAAAAGGGTGGTCACTATGGTCACTGGTTAAAAGAAGAATTAAGGAAAAAAATCCTGCATAAAAGTAATATAGTAGAAGAATACATTTTGAAGTCATATCTAATATCCATACACTAAAAATTCCTCAAAAAGCAGGAAAGACTAATGAAGGAAGCTGTTTCACTTTGCTTTCTATATTCCAGTGGTTGTCAACTGGGGGTATGCATACCCTCAGGGGGTACTTGAGAAGGCCTTAATGGGTGCACATGGGCGGGAAGAGACAAAGCGCTGCCACACACCATCCCATGCTGCCATGCAGGCACCGTCTGCCTAACCAGACATGGGGGTGGGAGAAGCTCGCACGCAGCAGCTGCCACCACTCCATGCTCAGCCACGCGCCAACCCCCCTCCCACTACATGTCTGGCCACACACCACCCCTGCCCCCTTCCTTTCCACATCCAGCCATTGGGTGTACACTGATCCAAAAAGGTTGAAAACCCCCGCTCTATTCCCGTATCTGTTATTTCTAAATGTAAAATTGGTGTACCCAGTCAGAACAGTAATATTTAAGTCACTTTGTACATATATAAATTACTGTATCAGGCATAAATCAGTGATGGATCAGACCCTTAATACTACATCCATCTCTTGACATTTTTCTATGAAAAACCTTTTATAACTTGTTTTTATATTTGGACCCAGCCCTAATAAGACAAGGTCCAGTATTTGGCAACCCATTCTGCAGGGGCGGCTGCATTCCCACACTCAGCCTCCTCCCTACACCCACCAACTAGTGGGGAAGACCATTTGAGAACCTCCAGAACCTTTTAAAAGATCCCCAAAGCTCAGAATTCCTCCTCCCTTCCCCTCCATGCTCAGATCTATAGCCCCACTCCTCCACTTCCCCTGCTCATCTCTCCTGCTTTCCCTGCTGTCCTGGGCAGGGGAAGCATCAGAGATCAGCCTCTGCACAGCTCAACTAGAGTGAACAGGACTGGCTCTTAAGTTTTCTCCGCCCCCAGCAGGCAGGAGATGGGAGGAAGGAAAGGGAAGGGGAGGGAATGTACCTCTGAGTACAAAAGGAAAGGGAAGGGGTAGTCTCACCTTCTTTGAGGACTTTAAAAACATCCTCAGAGTTTCTCCAGGGGTGTTCTAGACCAAAAGAGAGGTGCAGCAGTGGAGCTGCCCTGACTGGGTTGGATGTTCATATTTTGGTTGAATAGCACTTCATTCTAAATCAGTGGTCACCAACCAGTGGATCTCGATCCACCGGTAGATCATGAATCCTCTTGGAGTCAATCAGGGGCTGGCATGCTCGCATGTGCCCCAACCCATGCAGTCAGTTCATGGGGGAGGGAAGAGGTTGGGCCTAGATTGAGGCCCCCATGGTAAGGGACAGTGCTGCAGAGGCAGGAACAGGGGTAAGTTGAGTGAGGCCCTGGCTGGATGGGACTTACCTGCTAAGAAGGTGCACCCCCAAGTAATTTTTTCTCCCTCTGCCTTGCTCTGCCCCCCTCCTTCCCTCCCCACAGATTTACCTGCTGGACAGAGGGGGTCGGGGGGTGGCAGGGGCACAAGGTAGATCTTGGGTTGCTTTTAAATGCCAAAGGTGATCTTCTACTTTAAAAAGTTGGAGACCATTGTTCTAAATCTTGAAGTAAACAGGTTAAGATTTAAACCAGCCTTAAAGGTCTCAAAAACCAGCCCATTTACTTTGATGGGACATAGGTTGTATTTTGTTTGTGTGACCCTTTAAGTACTGGGGCTGTGTGAAACAGCATAATTCTGCTTTGACTTCCATTTCAACGTTTTGATAGAACAGAGTTTTATTTCAAGTGTTGTTTAATTTCAAAAGCACTGGTCCATTTTGTTTCATCGAAACTGTCTTCCTGTTTCAACATTTCTCCCACCTAGTGTCAGGGAGATCAGTGCTGCCGCTAGCCCCAGCTGGCAGCACCAGCCTCCTGTCATCTCAGAGGCAGATTGAGGGCCCAACCCCCCTGGAGCAGTGTGGTACAGCCCCCACAGCCCTCCTGGAGGTGTGGGCGGCCCCGATCTGCCTGCTGGAGGACAGGAGGCTGCTGCTCCTGGCTGGGATCTGCACTGAAGCCAGTAAGCCTGGCTTCAAAATGTTTCAAAACTTTTTAAATGTTTTGAGTGCCTTTGTTTCGTTTTGAAGCTGTTTCAAAGGCTTTTGTTTTTGATTTCGCTGCGTTTCAAGTTTGAAACGCATCAAAACAACTTCGAAATGAAACATTGGGTGAAATTTCGCACAGCCCTATTACGTAGTTGTCCCCCTCTTCATTTCCTAAAAACAGTATGGTTTTTCAGGTGTTTGTAAGCTTTGAGGAAAGAAACATACAACAATAAAGATGAAGTTCTCTTCAGTCAGTAGGTTAACTGAGGAATTACAATAATGTCACATCCATACAAAGAGTGGTTTTCCTATCAATCATATGTGCAGGACCAGAATAGATTTTTACAATAGAACTCAGACATCTTAAATCAAATACACTGCATATAAGATAATTCAGTTCTATCAGCACAATACCATTGGAGCTCTTACTAACCATTTCCCTATTTCCAGCCTTTACTCCTTGGGGAAAAATTAACAAACCAGTTGTTTTTAAACTGTTCTTGAAATATTAGCTCTTCTTTGAGCCCAGAATTTATTCTATCTGTTGACTATGAAAAATACTTGGAAAATAGGAAACAGAATACATCTGGATAGCTACTGAAAAGTGTAACATAGGCCTTCTAGATTACTTACGAGAACATAAGTACATTCATCTTTTACGAAAAGTTTCACATAGAATAAGAAGTAGTAAAAAATAAATACATTGAATATCATGTAACTCCCAAGATAAAAATACATCAGTCATGAGAAATATTATGGTACAGGTATTTCAGTTTTGTTTTCTTTGTGGGAGTTGCAAGGTAAATAAATGAAGCTATTGGATTGATTATGGAATACATCAAATTTATGATGTCAAGGTAACTGATGTCAAGGTAACATTGCAAGATATTAATTTTCCAATGCCTTTAACTTATGTGATTAGCTCTGTGTTTTCTATGTAGAGGTCTGAAATGAAGTTACTTTTTAAGACTGGAATGGATTCTGATCAGCCCTTCAGCATGTAATGCAACAAAAAGGATATTTTATAATCTGGAGGTTGTTCTAGGACCAACATTGTTCTGTTTTGCTACAACCCACCATTTTTCTTATTTAATGTGAACATTTCATATACTATACTGCACACTGAGCATTCTAAAAGGAAACTCTCTCAACATTGGTTAAAAGAAAACAGCCATTTCTATCATACCAAGTCAAAGGTCCACCCATTGGGCTAGCATGGGTAAGGCACATCAGTTCCTGAAGCTCACAGTACATGAAGGAGTCCTATGGTCCACATCACATCCTACCACTTTGCACTCCTCAGCCTGAATGACCAGATACCCAATTAGAGCTGGATTAATTGGTGGCAGCCTTTAGCACAAATGCAGAGCAAGCCTTTAACTCATGCTTCTGGAGACATCGCAAGAGACTTTAACCGTTATACCTTGTACCATTTACATCCTAATATAAAATATGCCAGGCCCAGTTTTTCAATGCATACCTGCGCCTGCTGTATTTACCAATGCACACTGTCAGTAGGGCTAATCATATCTTTAAGTACAGTGACTATGATCCTGGGATCTCAAAGAATTTAAAGGCCTTCTCCAACTTCAGGTAAAGCACTAAATCTTATGCTTGGGAGTTGTGATAGGTTGTTAGCCATGCTAATCTGAAGTCAGACAGAAGGCAGGGCAGGATTGCATCTTAAAAACTTAATTGTTTCAGGGAGGTATGAGCTTTTGTTGGGGATAGCCTATCTCATCAGAAGCTATGAATAGAGTTTCAGAAAACAGGCATTCTAAATAGAAAGGAATTTAAATACAAAGGATAGGGAAGGGGGAGAAAAGGATAGGTGGAGAGTGTATCCCTACGTCCCTCAGTTGGTTAACTGCCTTATTCATCCCAATTAATATATTCAATCCACCTTCACCTCCAAGTAGTACCACCACTTCTCTTCCTGCTCTTCCCCTCCTTTCTCTTGCTTCCACTAGTGTATCCACTCTCTAGCTAGAATGTTCTTTGCCTCTTCATATCTCACTTGTATCTCCTACTACTTGGCTCTCAGCAGGCATATCTGCATGTGCAATTAGCAGAGCTGAAAAAATTCAAGTACAGCTTGTTCTGGAGTTTATTGCTTCCTGGTGCAGCATTTATATGTTTGCCCAGGATCACAGTACATTGAGTTGGGGCAGTGCAGCTCTGACTGGCAGGGGACCAAGGAGGTCAGCCTGCCAGCCTGGAGTTGCTCTATCCTAGCTCAACATGCTGTGGAGGGGCTGGCTGGGGACCAAGGATGCTACAGTGCAGGGCTAGCCAGCAGGCATCCCCACCTGTAGCACCCTCATGCCTCAGCCAGCCCTAGTCACCATCTAAATGTGCACTGTGGTACAATAAACTCCACTGTAGGTTGTGTTGGGCAGAAATATCCTACAGTGTAATTAATTAGTTTACTGTGGCATAATAGCACCACATGTGTAAACAATGATGATTTACCGTGGAGTTAATTAGTCAACTCCACAGCAAAGCACACATGTAGATGCTTCCAGGGGGGGTGTCCACACATGCAGGTACATGTGCATGCAGCAGCTCAAATAGTAGTGGCACAAATTTGAGCCAGGGATTTTTGCCTCAGTGCATGTGCCCAAACATGCACTTTGGTGTAAGACAAGTTGTGCCACTTGGGGGAAAATAACCCTGCCCAGCTCCTCTCAGATCTGAAGCCAGGGGGAGCTAGACCCAGGGGCCAGCACGTGTATAAAACCTGCCCTGTGAAGTATAAAAACCTGCCCTGTGCTGGCCCCAGCAGTATAAAAATTTGCCCTTGTGAGCAGCTCAAGGCTACTTGCCCTCAGGAGCTTCTGATCCCCAGCCAGTTGGTATCTGGGGACACCACCCCTTGTGCTAGCTGCACTGTGGAAGCAGCCCTGACATGGAGTGCCCCCCTTCTACCCACTGCAGTAATCTGGGTAGCTGCCCGGCTGTGACATGCTGCCACCTGCAACAGCATCCACTTCCTTGGACCTGTGGCCCCATGGCTGCACACATACCAGACCTGGACGGGGTGCCCCTGGTCTGCCATCTGGGCAACTATGGCCCAGAAGATGTGCTCCTTGTGGTGGCCTACTCTGAACTGTCCATATGTGTCCTCTTGGCCCCAACTGGCCAATAGGTCAGCCACCTCACCTGCCCTCTGGCTGGGTTCACAGTGCTGGCTCCTCTGCCCAGGTCTCGCCACTTGTCTCACCAGCAGAGATCTTGGTGTTCTTTGTTTAAAAACTGCAAATTCTCTGATAAGAAACCCAAATTCTCTCATTAAAAAACCCCAAATAGTGTTCTTTTGCTATTAAAACGAAATATCACTATATAGAGAGACATCAGTTGGCCACTGTTTTATTGATATATGTACAAGTTTAAAGCAATTTGGAAGACTACCAACATCTCTATCATCTATCTCTATCATCATAATTAAATCAATTCTAAATATCTATACACTTTGACATTTACTTTTGGCTTTTTTGTCATAGAAAAATCAGAGATGTCCCTACCCCCTTCACTCACCAGATGTTCAGCACTGAGCAGCCCTGCCTCTGCCCTTGACCCTCACTCTCAATCTACAGCCTGCCCCCTGCCCCAGTCCCCTCACTTCTGACCCATAGGGTCAGGTATGTGGGTGAGGGGTTTGTGGGGTGGCTTGAATGTGTGGGATTTATGGGTGACTGTGGGTGTGGGGGGCTGTATGGATGGACTGGTCAAGAGGGGTAGGTCCCCTGCCCCCTGCAGGATGCAGCCCTCCCACACAGCTCATAGACTGCCCCCCCACACAGGTGCCACAGCTCCCCTCACAAGGGCCAAAGCTCCCTAACACAAGCTACATGTTCTCCTGCAGGGTCTATAGCCCCCCGCCCCATAGCACCCAGAGCCCCTCGGTGTGGGCTACAAACCCCCTGCAGGGCCCACATACCCCCCCACAGGACCCAAAGCCCCACTTCCTGCATAGCCCATAGATCACCCCCACAGCAGCAGACCTTGGGATACTTGGGGTCTCCTGGCACAGCTCCCCTTCCCCCACGTGGTGTAGGGAAGCACAGCTCAGCCCTGGCTGCCTAGAACTCAGCGCTGCCTCTGCCGCATTGTGCAGGTGTGGCCTGACTCAGAGCTGTGCTGTGCAGGGCCATGTGCCTTCAGACATCTCCAGCCTGTCATCCGAGGCCCTGCACCACTTGTGGGGGCTGCTTTTCACACTGAGCTGATTCCTGCATGTACAGAACTGACCTGATCCAACAACATGTGAGGCCATGCATGCAGGACCTGACCCAGTGTGACAGGCGGTACCCATGAGCAGTGTGGGGCCATGGGTGACAGCCCGAGTGGCCTGGAGCTGCCCGAAGGTGCATGGCACTGTGCTGAGGCAGGATGGGCCCACATGATATGGCACAGGCAGCACCGGGTGCCAGGTGGCCAGGACCAAGCTACGCTGCCCTGCGCTTCACAGGTGGGTTGTGGTATGAGGCCTTGAGTGCCCTGATGGCTGCTGCTGCTGCTGCTGTCAGTGATCTGTGGGCCATGCACAGGAGCTGGGGGCCCTGCAGGGGGTGGCAGGGGAACCATCCCCTCACAAGCTGCACCCCCTCCCGCCTGCACCCACACCCTCACATCCCTCCCTCCCACCCCCCCTGCACTTACCTGAAACAAAGCCCACATCCAGGTCCCTGCAGCCTGCAATGCTGTTTGCCCTGTATGGTCAACCAGTGTGCTTCAGCACTGGGGCAAGAGGCAGACATAGAGAAGCTCTGGCTGGCTACCAGAGTGACTCTTTGGAGGACATGAACTTCTGGTTGCCTCAGGGCATTGTCCTGGACTGTGCCCTGCCTAGCTTCCCTCCCCCCCATGTTTTATTTTGATACCTGCATATCCAGGTATTGAATTTTAAGCCCCCGCTTCAAATATGCAGCTCAGGGAACATTTTTTGTTCCCAGAGTGCCTCTTACTGTGTCTCAAGCTGCTTTGAGATGTGGCAAGAGGCACGTGCAGGCTCATATGGATGTGCCTAGGGTGTCCTAGATACTTTTATCTGATAATAAACCTGAAAGCTTTTTTATGGTGAAGTCTATTTCTCTCACACTTCCTGTCATGGAACCAACCTCTCTGACATTCCAAGGATTTTTCCTTTCCTCCTCATTACAAGAGAAATTCTATTTTAAATTGAAGATATGATATAGCTTTGTATTCACAGGAGACTGATTTGTCTAAATAGAAAATTTTCAGTAAAAGGTCAGAATCAGTAATTACTTGTGGACAATTCCAAATCAACCATATTTATTAAGTAGAATGTATTAGATTAACTTGAACTAAAGCTTCCTTTGTTTAATTACCAAATTAAAAACAACAGTCTAGAATTGCACCTCTTTAAACTTAAATTTATGAAAAATCAAGATTCCTTTCAAATAACACAATCACTTCTTTGTTCTCCTGTCATTTGTATCCCTGGAAGGACAGCTATACGTTCCTTCAGTAGACAGTCCTTCAATGAAATTAATGTTTGAAATATGTCACAATATAAATTTTAAATATGAATGTAGTTCCCTTCTTGTAAGAATTTGAACTATATCAGAACCCAACTAATTCTAATTCCAACTAAAATAGGTCAAGCATTCAAAATCAAGATGTTCACCAGACACTTTCTTTACTAAAGCATTTATTGTGGTAAAGGCTATTTATTGGGTCTCAGCCAGAAATCCTCTGCTTCCAAAGGTTTAAGCAGTTCCTCTGTCCAGTCCACTCCCAAAGATGCTCAACTGTTCCCTTTGTCTCTCCTGCCCCCAAAGCACAAGAGCTCTCAAGCTTGTCTCTGACCCTAGACTCTCTTGAAAGGGGCTTCCTTCCTTTTTCATGCCCTTGTGCCAAGGTATTTAGCAGAATTTATAGATTTGTTGGAATCTGACAGGGCCACACCATGAGTGCTTCTGCTGTGGCCTTAAACTTGTGACCTCTAGGCTGTCAGTTCTGCACCTTAGTACCCATGCCACTGTTTGCAACGAGCTTAGAACCATTAATATGCTCTTCCCTCTCCATTGTTATGCTTCTCTCCTCCACACCCCCTGCTGCACCTGCCAACCAGGTTGTTTGCTTCCCAATTTTGGGGGGCTTTCAAGAGCCCTGATCAGAGTGGAGCTGGTAAGTACTGTCTACCCTAGGGGCTGTGAGCACAGGCATGCTGGGTACCTTCCTCATAGCCAGGTGTGGGGTATAGGGTGACCCCACCACAGAGGCTTCCCCCAACCTGGCACAGCTCTCCCACTTTGGTTTTCTGCTACACAGTAATGGAGGAGAATTTCCCCCTCCTCTTTTCTGCATGGTGGGGCAGTGAGGCTCAGGAAACCTGTGCTCAGCCAGGGGAAGCCTCAACAATGGGCTTCCTGAGCCCTGCTACACAGATAAGTGGATGAGGGGAATTCCACTCCTTTCCCATGGGGCAGCAGAGCAAAGCAGGGTTCAGGAGACCCCATGCTGGGCCAGAGGAAGCCCCTACCCCATATCTGGCTGTCCAACAGGGGAACCCCTGCATTCCCTCCCAGGCTCACCCCACTCAACCCACATCCACCCAACTAAGTAAAGATTTGGCTAGGGTGATATAATTGGGAGTTGTCCTGCTTTGAGCAGGGGGCTGGACTAGATGACCTTCTGAGGGCCCTTTTAACCCTACAGTTCTTACTCTAAGTTTATTTATTATGCTTTCATTAAAAATTCTAAGTAGTGTGCTTTACTTAAAAGCTGTTGTTTAATAAGTGGTGAGCTTTACTTTCTTAAAACAGCTGAAAAACAGCCTGTGCACTGCTGTTCAATGGTAACCAGTCCCATGGCGGTATCACTCAGCTGATCAGAGATGTGGGAGATCCCACCCTGAAAAATACCTGAAACTGGCTCTGGTGAGCCTGCAGGGACCCTGCTTTTCCCCCCACTGGAAACTTAATTACAGTGGTCCCTAATTATAGATATACTGACCCACGCAACATTATAACAAGGGGAACACAATTAACACAGAAATATGCAATAAACACCATAGTCCATCACACTTAGTAATGTGTCTGTCAGGTAGTTAAAAAGGATAGTAGATGTATGTATCCTGTTGTAGAACATGCTATCACAAAACAATATTTCAGTCCCAAACTGAAATCACATACTGATCATATCAGTCAATCCTTGCCCCAAAGTCCTCTCCACTGTCACTGCATTTAGGATATGGTCCACCATATTGTAAGTATAATCTACACACTTTGTTCCTGAGTGAATGACTTCTCATTTCCTTGTGTTAAAACTTGCGGTTCAAATAACCCAAGCTTACCAAAGAATCCATATAGGTCTGTGAACTGTCCCTGTAACTGTCTACATCTGTATTCAAGCATTACGAATAAGGGTTTCAGGATTTCTTTAGTATCATTGATATAGAGATATCAAACACCACTGAGTTCAGAATTAGATCTAGGCAGGCTTTTACTATAAATGCCACCATAGAAAGATATTTCCTTATTTACCATTACTTTTTGAGAACTTTCATGTCAATCATTTTTTTAAATGGCATTATACTCTTTTTTAAATAAAAAATGTTATTAAATAAAAAATGTTCCCCCCATCACAATTTCTGCTTAAAAATAATTTCTTTCCTCAAGCCCAGGATGAAACAGACTACTTGTTACATATTTTCAAGCACTAACTTTATTCCTGTTTGGCTTTTTTTTATAGCTGAATAATCATTTTTATCATGTGGTAATTACTTCGCACGTCTAGTTAGTCTAAATTTATTGAGCGATTGACCAGTTAATTGTGTGATATTTACTTTGCACTTGTGGCCAGTCTTACTTTGCACATGTGGCCATGCTAAATTTATTGTTCAATTCACTAGTTAACTGTGTAATATATGTAGCTAATTTTATAAAATATCCTAGGCTCCACAGTGAAAGGCAGATCTGATTTCTGAGAAGACAGCTATCCCTGTGCATTCTCTTAAGTGCACAGAGCTTGCTAAACATTCATGGGAGAACTGCATGCACATTTTGGTAACTCTCAAATTTAAAGTTAATCTAAAGACAGCTACAGCATATTATCTTAAATATATTATTTCATACTATAAAAAGCAGAGAGAAATTCCTGCTAAACATCTAAACACATGTCAGAAATGCAAAACTCTAGAACTCTTGGTTCAGAAATGATACCTTTTATTAGACCAACTAAGAAACTGCAGAAAAAAGTATCTTATTAAACACATTTCATGTACTTACAAGGGTTAGGTATAGTCAGTAGTGAGAAACTTCCTACAGGAATGACTTCCTGCAAGAACTGCTCTTCCTGAGTCCATCAGTGGCACTATTCTTTGTTAGACAGGACCAAAATCAAGCCCTACAATAGTATAACGGGCAATGCCTCCCTAGTAATGCCATGATCTGAATGGGAAGAAGTGGCAATGATAGAGACAGCAACTGTGTCCGGTTCAAAGATACTGTTCCATTCCTGAAGAAGAAGAGATTTTGCCCTGTTGCATTGGTTAAATTCTAATGACATAATTACTATCCATTTGAACTTGTTACACACTCCTCTAATCTCTACAGGATCAGGCACTGATTTTAACTTCACATAGTACTTCTAAAGGCCACCACAGTTAATTTCAACTGCGTTTTTGGGACAGATGCTTATATTCTCACACACACACACCCTTTCCTGGGAAGCAACTAAAGATAATATACACACTCACACAATATAAACACGCAAAATGTAAAACTAAGTTTTCAAACAATCTTTTAGCTCCTATACCCACAGACTTGAACACAACCTTTACCACAATTACCACAACCAAGGTCTGCACATCTTAACTTTGTCCAATTTGTGCCTCTGCATATCAGTCTTTGCAGATTTTTTGCACCTTCAGTAGAAGTTGATATAAAAATTAGTTGGCCAGAAAAAGATAGTTCAACAAAGAGCTGTGTGCAAAGACTGATTAAACTTGGTGACAGAAGGCTAGCATATTTAATGAAAACATATTACAGATGCAGTGCATGGTCTGTTACATTTGGTGGCTATGGTAATGTTAAGTTGTGTGGTTGTTCACAGATAAATAGCAGGTACATACAGACATGTGATTTAAGCGTTGCCTTGCTTTTGAAGGTTCATGCTGACTATGTTGCTCTTGTGGTAATCCAAATTACTACACCTCTAGCTCTGCCTGTATATTAATATCCAAGGCATTCTTTTAATATTTAATTGTGGGGTGTGATGGGGCTGTCAGGTGGAGAATAAGTGGACCAGAGAGTGTTGGAATTCCATTATTGACAGGAGTTACTTCGGCTGTCAGCACTAAATCCAAACCCCTCACTGCTGTAGGTTGCTATCTAATGAAAGGCTGAAGTTAGTGTTGTTAATACTGTCTAGACTTTCATAAACCTGCAAACTTATAACACAATGCATAAACGTGCAACTATGAGAAAAGCACTGTGGAAAGACCCTAAATTCAACATGTTAAACTAATTAATTACACCAATGGTAATGCCCTTCTTCTCCATGAATGTTTGCGTAGACAAGCAATGATTCCACAGAGATATCAGACAACACTAAAAGGTTTGGCTTCCATGGGAACACCCAAGGGCCCAGATTTGAACCCTTCCTATTTATTGTCCCTTTAAAAAGAAAAAAACCAAAAAAGAACCTTACTTTAAAAATTCAAAGGATATAAATACTAACCCCAAGTGAAATTTTCACACTGGATTAGCCTACATAAATAATATTTATGCCCATTTTAGATTATATCACTGACTGCAGACCTGTTTCTAGGCACTTCCATACTTTTTATAACAAATATACTTCAAATTATATGTTAACAGTGTTAACCCCATTGGTGGTGGAAGACTTAGCCCCCTCAAACACAGGCAGCATAGATACAGGCTCTGGGCAGCTGCAGCAGGGAGGGGGGATGGGTGTGCACAGATGGAGCCTGCAGACAGCTGGGAACTCAGCCTGGCCCGGCTGTGTCTGGAGCAGCACCCACCACGTAAATGTATTGACAGGAAGGGGCATGGGGGAGGGAAGGAGAGTGGGGGGCCAGATTGAGGCTCCTGTGGGGGAGGGTGAATAGGGCCCCAGGGTGGCACATGGGCTGCTTAGAGCATGGGCAGCTCATTCAGGGGGGGTTCTGCAGCTGCATGTACCCCTGAGGCAGGCACTGGGGGCATGGGTCCCCAAGATCTATGTGTGGGGTGGAGGCAGCTGCCACTGTGGGCTGGGCTCTGTACCCTACTGCCAGTGCCCCAGCAGCTGCACAAAGCCATGTGCCTCTTACCGTCAGGCACACAGTGCAGCCAGCGTGAAGGAAGCACATGGGATCACACCATGCCCTGGGCACCAGCAGTTCCATGCACAGATTGAGGGGGCACACAGCAGTGGGAACACCCCCCCACACTCTGTATGAGCCACCTGGATTCCAAACATCCCATGACTTGTCCTGGCCCCGGGTCCCCATTCATTCCAGTCCCTACCCCTGTCTCTGTGCCACTCGCCCCCCTCACCACAGGAGTTGTTGATCTGCCCCACACTTCTTTCCCACAACAGATCTACCTGCTGGGGGGTGGGGCAATCCCGCAAGTATGTACGCACTCAGCCCCTCCAAATTATATTTTCTTCCTCCATTTATGGTTAGCCCCATAGGCTAGAGACAGAAGATATACATACACTCGTTTAAGTGATCAGAAACTGATTTAAACCTGTAACAGAACCTAAGTTCAGTGCACATAAACCAGTTTGAAGATGGTTGAAACTGGTTTGCTATGAACCTGGTTGAATGTAGTATCAGACTTAACTGATTTGAGTCAAACCGATTTATGAAACTTCTATCCCAGACCCCTTCCTGGTTCAAGTTAAATTAGAGTCCCCCAGCATGCTTTCCAGCCCTAGGCTGGGCTGTGCTGTGCTGTCTGCTCCAGAGACCAGGGCTGGCCCCATATGCCTGCTCCCTAGCTGGAGCAGTGAGGGCTGACTGGCAAGGGGATTGAGAGAAGCAAACCCAACTGGGGATGTAGCCTGGCTGGGGTCTGGGGCTAGAGGGGTGGGTAAACTCCCTTTCCCCACTCAAACTTACTGCTGGCTGCAACTATAGACTACAAATCCCAGAGCCACCTGGAAGTAGAAAGTGGAAGTGACGAGCAACCCTGCAGAGTCCTGCTGCTGTAATTCTGGACCTCAAATCCCAGAGACCTCAGGGGCAGCAGGAAGAGGAAGTAAACAAAGCACAGCTAGAGACCTGTGCTCTAGAGCCCCCCACCTTCTGGCCTGAGTCACTGCAGGCATGCAGCTGCATTTCCTGAATCAAAGGATCACTTCTGTTTCAATTGAATCTGTGCAGTTTAAACTAACCTGCAAAGACTGAATTGATTCAGCATTGGGCTTTCTGACCATCTTTACCTAGCCATAGAATCTAAAAGGGATGACTCAGTGGATTGCCAACTCTAGGCCTCTTCAACCAGGCTTTTGCTCCCCAAGGCCACATTCAGCTGTGCAGGGGCATATGCTTGCAGTAGCAAAAATAGTAGCAGCACAAATTTGTGCCGCTACTTTTTGCCACAGCTCACACCCTGCACATGTGTTTCAATGAGGGTCAAGTTGTCCCGCTTCAGGCAAACTGCCCTTGCCCAGCTCCTCCCAGCTCCTGGCATGCTAGAGCTGCCAGATATCTCCCTAAAGAAGCTTAGCCTCCATGTCTTCTTGTACATGCTCCTGTCATGTGTGCTGCACTTTTTTCCCCCTGTGCTTGTTTTTGCTACCAGGATTACCAGTAGCACAGTTTGACTCTACATGTGGTTTGTAGCTTTGCAGCACCAGAAAATGCAAGTGTCTGCTTGTCTGGATATGGCCCAAGTGTCTATCAGCAAGCCCCAGTATTTTAAACAGGCTGGCTTTTGCTTCCTGAGATGTCTTGCAGCACACCTCAGTGATATACATTTTTTTTAACTCATAAAGCAAGTAAATAAAAACAAACAAACAAAAATCTTTGTTGTCCTGGACATTGGGAGGGTTCCCCTGTTGCTCCAGACTTCCCAAATCAGGCTTGTCCTCCCTTGTAACCCAGCAGTTTTCTGCCCTGGTTCTTTCCTCTATATCTCACTTTGGTTCTGCTTGCTTAGGTTTTTAATTCCCAGAGAGGCACTCTCTTATTACCCTTGACATATCTGCAGCCCCTCATCAGGCCATCTGCCTCCTTAGGGGGACAGGATACCCTGTTACAGATCCATTTCTTTTATTAGGATGGGAGAAAGTATAAGTCATCATAGTACATCTCTGGTTCTTAGAGTGCTTTGAAATGACTGCGTGAAGTAACTATATTAATAACCATTAGCATCATCAACAATAACTATTGTCAAAATATTGAAAAAGTATATTAAAAAAAATTGTAGGGAAATGGGGAATTGGGTGCAAGGCATGACGAGGACTCATTTTATGTCTACCATTAAAATGATCATAAGGCAACATTTGGTTGACCCTAGTCAAAGCTGGCAGACTTCTGAATAACTGATATGCATCTATTAATCTTAAAATACCAAATGCAGTATGAAATGTTGTGCCACAATGAATATTTTTAGTTTTGTTTTTCAAAGGTGGAAATTAACTATGTATTATGCACTGCATTAATGTATTTACAGCAAGAAAATCATGTCAATTTTCTCTAAGTATGGCTGCATTTAGAAAAGGAAATACTGGCAGCAACATTAAAATGCATTTATTTCAACACCACATAAAACAAAAGTCTTCATACCACACTTAAAGCCTGATCACCCATTAGGCACAAAAGAAGAGGTAAAGAAAGATGCAAAGGGGAAATGCACACCTGAGTAAGTACTTGCTTTATTTCCACCTCACTATCACTGTTACTACTAAAAGTTATATATCGCTGCTGGCATATTAGCGTAAACATTTTTCAACCAAATGGTCATTACAGAACTAATTTGCATCTGGTACTTTAGATTTTGAAAAAAACAGCATGATTATTTAGGTCAGTAAGTATTTACCCTCAGAAGAATGGAATTTAGGAAATACCATTAAGCCCAACACAATCCCTTTACACCACTATCAAACCATCTCTCAACTCAGACCACCTATATATTTGCTGGGATTTGGATAGTCAACATTCCTTATGTTTTCTAGTTAACCTCTAGTCAACAGGAAATCAATGTCTATCACAGAATTATACCTTGAGATGCTTTGGTGGATTGGGCTATTTTCTGAGATCTTTTTGAACCAACAAATTGCTTGCAGGTTAGAAATTTTCTATAATGAGTTCTCTATCCCTAGTTCAAAGTAAATTCATTGCTCAAAATTAAGGAGGGGTTTTTTTGGCTAATGTGTGTGCCAGGTAATTATTTCTTTTCTAAAAGTTTAACCTCAAGCTTTACATTTAAAATTATTCAGATTAAACCATCAGCATTAAATTTATGAATATTATACATACTGGTGAATCCTACAAAATGTAATTTTAATACTGAAAAAAATATACTCTACTCAATTAGTCATGTTTTGGACTTGTTTTACTAGCACCTTGCAGTTTCAGAAGGACTGAAAAGTGTTGTTTGACAACAAAGGCAGAAGCTCTCTATATGCAAGCCAGGACCACGAGAAAGTATAAACAGTAAACAGACAATTCTTGAAATTATCATGGTGTTCTGCCAAAGAGCATATGTATGACATGGGTAGGCTGGCTGTTGTATAATCCTCTGCATTTTCCACCCTCGGGGGAATATTGCAAGTTTCATTAAATCTCTGCTTTTATCCGATTTCATACATTGGGTTATAGAACGTCAGTTAAAGTAATCTAACAGGTTGTAACCAAATATTAAATGACATGTAGAGAAGGTATTTCATTCATACAGGTAATATAAAGGCAGTAAAGGCTTGGATTCAATAGAGGGGGGATGAAAAGAAAAGGAATAGCCTTATAGCTACCTAAGGCACTGCAGAAATTAACATTTTAGGCATACTAAAATACTGAGCAATGACCATAGAAAACAAATATTAAGAAACTTGAATACCTGTGCATCCATATTTAAGTGATACATGTTGCAGCAGACAAAACCTAAGGGTGCTGTTACATATTACCCTTAGACCACACTAAAGGAATTCAAAACACAAGAATCTGCCTGTTACAATGGGAAAATTCAATCCAAATGTCCTCCAATAATCTCAGATATACTCTTCATTGGGCAAGGAGCATCTCCAGCTTGCTTTATGCATCTTGTGCTATGGTAACATCAAGTGTCCATATCAGCATGCAGCTGATGTATTTTCTAGGGGTGTGCAATTCAGATTCAGATTCAACCCGATTCGGGGGATAGAGATTCTATTTGCTAATTCAGATCACTGTCCCAATTCAATTTGGCCAAATCTGAATCAGAAGATTTGTTTCTGATTCAGAGAACCATCAATTCTGCCAGAGACACAGCTTTATATGTTTTTTCTACATACTGCGAGGTACCAGGCACAGCTAGTGAACGCTGAGATGGTGGGGCGGATGAAGTATCCCACAGAAGCATGAGGCCCCCCCATGTGCTTGGTTACAGACCCCGCCATGCCTCCCTGCTTGTCGATTGGCCACAGGGGGACCCCAGGTGCCCCCTCAGACCCAGGAGGCACCAGTTGCCATGTCGGGGGGAATGGGGGTCCCCTCCACACTCCGCGGCAAACCTGGAAGTGGACAGGAAGTACTTCTGGTCCACTTCTAGGGCTACTGCCAAGCACGTGGGGGACTGTGCTGTGTTCCTGTGGGATGTTCCATCCACCCCACTATCTCATCATTCATGAGCCACACCTGGTACCTTGAGGTATGTTTAAAAAACATATAAAGCTGTGTCTATGACCAAATTGTTGAATCTCCCTAAATCAATTTGGAGGATTCCAATTCGATTCAAGAGATTAATGGGTCTCTTGATTCGATTCAGATTTAGAGATTCAAGTCGCTAAATCAGGACGAATCTCCTCCGAATCGAATCAGCGACTGAAGCTTCATGCAGCTCTGGTATCTTCCCAAACTCTTCTGTCCCAGAGTGACAGAGAGCTGGGTAGCTGCAGGTGAGTGGGGAACTAGGAAGAAGGGGAGGGAGTGGAGATCTGCAGAGAGAGGTGGGATAACAGGGAACTATCAAGAAGCCTGTGAATGAGTCACAGGGGGGTGAGCCAAGAGCTGCTGAGAGGGCCTCAAGGGGTGGGACGGTATGATGCAAGGTGGGGCAAGCAGGGGCAATGCAGAGCCAATCCAGGTGCAGGGGCATGGCACTGGCAAGATCCAGGTGTGTGGGGAATATGACCCGGGCCCAATTCTGGAGCAGAAGAGCCTATACTGTCACTAGAGAGCTGGGCTGGCATGGAGAAGACTTAGCTGCTTCTAGCAATGTCACTGCTTGCCAACCCTCTAACAGCAGGTTAGAGCTGTGCACATTAGAGATGGTATTAACCCTTAATGTTCAACTGCTCATAGTAGCAGTAACTGCTAACTTTAATACTGCCAAATATTCCTTAGAGTTAGCACGTGTGACTTATAATGTCACCTTTAAGATGGAAACCCATCACCAGAGTGCCAACATGGAAGTCAATGGAGTCAAACTAAGATTTGTCCTCACATTAACAATCAGGAGCACCTATGCTTAATTTTCTCTCATTGCATCTACCGAAAGTAATTTTGAACATTGCACTGAACCAAGAGTCTTAGGGTACATATAGATGTTCACTGTGCTGGGTCTAGGTATGGTAGCTTACTTTAAGATGCCTAAATCTAGACCACAAATGGCACAAATGAAGCCAGTCACTGCTGCTGGGAGCAATGTGGTCAGCCTGAAATAAGTCATTCAGAGTGGGGAGAGAAGCTGGCAGGATTGATGGCAGAGTGAGGAAGGCTGGAGGGTTTTCCAGGGTTTGGGTTGCCCAGTCTGGGGAACAGTGGTCAAGGGCTAAAAGTACTTCAGTCAGGGTTCTGTAGAAACAGCCCAGCCGTGGGGCTGGGGTGAGTGGCTGGCTTTTACCAGCTTGGGGCAGTGCTGCAGACACATGCAGGGGATTACCAGACTGGCTTAACTCCTTTGAAGATTGGTTTAACACTGTCTCGATCTATGTTAGTTTACTACCTGAACTTTGACAAGGCATGCCACTTTTAGCTACCAGAAGCCCTGCAAGTACAAGCAGGCATTTAGATTCACCTAGCTTTGATTAAGTCAATCTAAATATAACACATATACATACCTTAGAGTATCCAACATTTCCAATAATTTCTTGAGCAATCCTTGTGTTTGTAACCTAGAAAGGAGAACTTCAACATTTTCTAAATACCTCTACCTTAATTATCTGCTACCTCTTCTCCCCATTTTTCTCTTTTCCTCAGCAATCCATTTACATGCAATGACTTGTTTAATTTCTTCTGTATCAGGGAAGAGAAACCATACACTGTGGTAACTGGAATAGGTTGAATGTCAAACTCTTGATAACTTGAATACAAATTGTAATCAGTGTTTAAAGTATTTTTCAAGAAATTTGGAAAGGGGGGATGGTGTTCAGAAGATAGTAAAGTAGCAGTAATCATTATACTTCAATATTTGAATATATGTTGTACAACTACATGGTCCTAGATGCCATCTAAATATATGATATGCCATGTGGTATGTGCATAAGCTAGTAAAATTTTCTTATGGATACATGAACAAGAGCTAGCTTACAGAACATTTATTAGGCTGGTACAAAAGCAAGACATATTATTATTGTTGTACTTTCTGAGAAAAAAAAATTAAATATATTTTGATTCAGTTAAAATCAATGATACTTTGTCATTGACTTAAATGCTATTGATCTTGGCCACTAGATTTATTTGCTTTTGAGGTAGTATATATTATGATAAGTCTGAGTTTAAAAAGATCTTTTTACCTAGAATTGTAAATTCTACAGAGTATTATGCTATAGAGAAAGAAATAAAAGGACTGTCTTGAAAATTATTTACTGGTATATCAAAAGACTTAGTGATGCTTGCATTTATATTCAAAACATATAGTCCAGCACTGAAAATGAAAATTGCAGTTCAATATTAAGCAACCAGCTTCTTAACAATGGGTACATCTACACGTTCATTAATGCGCTTTTGCTACTAGTGCATTAAATTTAGTATGTTTAATGAAAGGTACTAAATAAATGTGCATTAGTCTGCCCTAATGCGCAGAAGCAAAAGGGTATGCTTTTTGATGATGCTTAATTTGCAGCAGTCTAATTTTACTGCACATTAGAGTATTAGCACGGTTTTTGATGTGACAATCTAATGAATAGTAAAATAAGCTACTGCACATTAAAGCACACCTGTAGATGCAGCCAGTAAAACTAACAATGGTAAAATTGATTTCACAGGAGTGAAGTGAGGCCAAAGCTGGCAAAACAATCTAGGTTGCATTTTTATTCTGATTTCAGCCATTATTTGTTTTTTGCAGTATTGTAACAAACTTTGATTTAAAAAAAGGCATCTACATATATACATTTCTTTGACTCTGTTCTTTCGATAAACATATATACATGCAGTTTTTCCAGGTTCAGAGCCATAATTTCTGCAATCTTTCATGTATGTTTTTATCTAAATAATAAAGTCAGGCAAATGTATATATGGCTTTTCTAGATCCAGGGTCTGAACACATGTATTGTGATTACTTTTACATTCCCTATAACCAACAAGGAATACAGAATTAACTCTTTTCATCAACAATTACGAGTTGGTTTTAGCAATGCCGTACACGTGCATCAAAGATAATAAATAAAATGGTTTGCAAAAGGATTATTATTAGTAACTGTGTAATAGGCAGAAGGAAACATGCAGCACTCCCAGACTCTAGGATTAGTTCACAGGGCTGATAGACAGTGATGTGAACTAAGAAAATTTTATATAAAAGGGTATTTCTACATGGAATAATGCAGTGCCATAACCCCATCCAGGCTGGGATGTCCTACTTTTAACGTAGCCTTCTTTGCAGGTATATTAGCCTAAGCAAATTACCACACAATTTTGCCAATATTGCCTCTCATACTGAAACTAGCTCATTCACATCTATCTTGGCTATTATGCCAAGTAGATGTAGCCTTGGGGTGTGGACACACATCATAACTGAACTTTTGCAAATGTCATGGATTGGGAACTAGTTCACAATTGTTAAGGGACAGGATGCAGACATACATAACAATGGAACCATTGTAAAATATCACTGATTTGGAACAGGATCACAGGTGTATGAAGGGTTGTGACTTTAATACCAGGACATCAGAGTGAACATCCATCCTAATATGCTGCAAGTGAGTCACTGGGGTGGAGGGGTTGGATGTATGCTTTGGGAGTCCTAGGGGCTGGGAACATATGATGATGGTGCCTTTTGGAGCTTGGGTTGAGTCCCAGGCTTGAAATCCTGCTGGTTTTGATTGGTGGAGCTCATTCCCCAATCAGGAGGCAGTAAGAATTCAATCACACCCCTTTCCTGAGCGGAGGGGGAGAGGAGTTTCCCCCTCACCCCCATCCGGACCTGATTGAAGACTGCAACACTCAGGTCCTGAAGACTTCAGAGGCACAGCCCTGGAGCATATTAAAGGAGCTGCATGCCTAGCATGAGGGAACTTATCCAGAACAGAGAAGAGAGAAAAGCAGGGCTTAGAAGAGCTGAGGGAAGCTGCTCAGCAGGGCAAAGCAGTAGCCCAGAAGCACCCCTGAAGACTTCCATCAGCAGGGAATGGCAGATAGCTCCAGCAGCTAGGCTCTCAGTGTGCAGCACAGCACACAGCGTCCAGACCCTGGGATCTGTGTGAGACGGCTCAGGTTTGCAACCTCTGATGTGCAGCCAGAGACGCAATGCACAAGCCGGTGCATGGAGTAGGACCTTTAGAGCGCTTGGGCGCCTCAGGTCCTCAACCCCTGGAACAAGGCTAGGAGCTCAGGGCAGGAGGCACTGCACGGAGGGTCCAGGAGTGGACCGAGCCTGGTGCTGCATGAGGCAGCCCAGGCCTCCAACCCACAGCAAAAGGTTGAGTCTAGACAGCCAGACAGTGATCAGGCTACTGAGCCAGCAGACAGAGCCAAGCCAGAGGCCCCAGAAGCCCTGCATAGCGGAGCCCTGTTCCAGGGGACGGTGACCCCCCACCAAGCCCACCGCAGGTGAGAGAGCAGCCTGGTGCAAAGGATGAGAGCCACCCTCCAGACCTGGGAGCTGTGAGTTGCAGAGAAAAGAGGATTCTTACAGGAAAGGGGAGTCTCCCCTGGTTAGTTAAGGGCTCCTGAAAGGGGAGGTCCCACTGGGAGGGCCCCCCTAAAGTTACCAACTTCTCTGTAGGGCTTGGGAAAATCCCAAGGGCATTGGGGTTTCCCCTCAGGATTGAGTTTATCTTTGGGGTTTATCTAGTTCAGATCAGATACTTACCTGTGACTTACCTGTATCTGGAGTACTGGTATAAGGTTTTATATAATTTACCCAGAGGGTATTGTTTATGCTATTGGTTTAGATATCTTATAAATATATATATTGTACATATGTTTATATCCATGTTCCTTTCCTTTGTGATAAGTTAATGTAAGTAAATTTGTATATAGTTAAGTCCCCTGACTGTCCTGGCCTGGTTCTACAGGAACAGAGGGAAACTGACGGGTCTGCAGTTCCCCCGCAATGGCACACCTGCCAGTTAACAATCCCCTTTAATTCCAGAAGTGGAGTATATACCCAAGTTACCTGGGCTACAATGGGATAAAATCAATTAGGGAGTGAGGACTCAGCTGGTTGTTGGAAAGATAGCTTTTATATAGTGAAAAGAAGCTCTTTGATAAAAAGGGGGAAAGGGGGGGAAAAAGGGAGACAAGTTCTGGTTGAAAACCAGGGCAGCTAGCTGCACTAGTGAGAGGCTGAGAAATTATTATATAGTTTGGGATACCTGGAGGACTGATCAGACCCATGTCATAAAACCCATAAGGCTCATGGGTGGCACATATTTGTCCCTGCACATAGGTTCTTGCGTGGATCAAGCTGCTCTGGACCCAATACCTCGGCTGGCCCAAGCACCCTTACCTGGAGTTGTGGGGGCCTCTTGAGGCTCCAGCAGCAGTAATCTGGGCATGCGGAGCCTGGTTGGTAAGTCAGACCATCGCTTTGGCCAGCCAGGCTCTGGTTTGGGGCATCTCACACTGCTACCACATGCACCACCCCACTTTTTTCTGGTGTGGGTTTTATTTACACTGGGAGTTTCCAGTGTCAACAACCCCACTCCCCCACCATACTGCAAATTAGCATCATAGTGAATACCTGCATGTGTAACACATGCGGTTTGCAGTGCTGCAGAAAGTGCAGCCATTGACAGGGCTGAGAGAGTGGGCAGGGGATGAGGCCTGTTTGATTTGGAGATTTGGCTGATTTCAGCAGATTCAGCCGAATCAATTCAGGACAGAGATTCAAATCACTGAATCGAATCAGTCCCCCGAGGCTTAATCGAATACTAGCCTCTTCACACAGGCCTAATACTCAGCACCTTGGAGGACTCTTGCTTCAAAGAGATAAAAGTAGATAGCGGAAAAAGATTGAAATTCTTGGTCATTCAACTGAACCTAGGACTTTGGTTCGCCCAACCAATTGCTTCCAAAGTATTATATCTAAACATCTTCTGATTAGATCTACACTTTAGTATCATTATTATCATCACAAGCAGTAATATTTTAAAAAAAAGATACCAGGTAATCCAGGGCAAGAGATTAAATTTTATTACAATACAGGAAAAACCAAATAATGGCTAAAATTGGAAAAAACATACAAACAAACTGGATTATTTTGCCAGTTTGTACTACTTTGGCCTCACTTTGCTCCTGTGAAGTCAATTTTACCATTGTTAGTTTTACTGGCTGCATCTACATGTGTGCTTTAATGTGTAGTAATCCATTTTACAGTGCATTACAGTGTCACATCAAAAACCATTCTAATACGCTAATGTGCAGTAAAATTAGGCTACTGCAAATTAAGTATCACTAAAAAGTGTGTGCTTTCACTACTGCACATTAGGGCAGTCTAATGCACATTTATTTAGTACTTCACATTGGAGGTACTAAATTTAATGCACAGTAGCAAAAGCATATTACTGAACATGTAGACATGCCCACTGTTAACTTCAGTGGGAGCAGGAACAAGAACTTTTATGTATAAATGATACCAATGAGGTTAGCCAAGATAGGCATGCACACAAAAATAGTTGTTGAAGACGTTAAATAATGCAGTAGTAACTCCATCACATATTGATTTGGCATAAAAATTCTTGCTAGGGAAAAAAACCCTATTTGAAAAATGCAATGAAACAAAAAAGGAGGATGATATGCATTCTAAAAATATGTATTTTGCCATTCACTTTTCTAAATGTAAGCCCAAATGCTTTGTCTTCAGGCTTAATTTTAGCTACATTCTACTGCAGGTAAGTCTTCTGTAAATTCTAGCCTGGGGGTATACTTTTTTGCTTTGTGTTTAATGCTGTTTGAAGCTGCCTGAGTGGAACTTGTGAAATTCCCAGCATCACAGGAGAGGTTTGTGTTTTCCATTTAACCCCTGAGTTCTAACTTCTGCTCACAAATTGTCTAAGCAATACACTACATATGGCTTTTTCCACATGCTGCTAGGATCTTGGGTTTCATTCTAATGAAATCTGGCTTTGTATATTCCAACACTGCTCCTGCCCCGATATTAATATTTTTGACCAATGCAGACTTACTCAGTGTCTGAATGTCATGGAAAGTATTGAGGATCCAGATAGTATCTTAATTATTTGTTTCCACTAAGAATATAAGCTTTGACACAAGTAAGAAAACAGACTAATAACAATGGGCCAACAATCATAAAAGGAAAAATATTAACATTACATTGGTAGATATTTGGCAGAAAGCAGAGTGGTTTATTTTGACAGACAAAGTGAAAGCTTCTATAAACAAAGGAAGAACAGGATGTACTTGCTCTAAGGCTTTCTTCAAAGAACTTGCACCTGAAGTTAATATATTTTTAGGCCTGATAAAACAAATGTAATTTAGAGTGCTCAGTGTGCTAAATCCACTTGGCATGCTCTACAGCTTCCTCTTTGCTGCTGTAAGATTCGCTGCCTATAGCTTTTGGCAGTCCCAACAGAGTTAGCTCTTTCCACTAACAAAATACAAAATGCAAAATTAATAAAAGGACCCTTTGAAACTGACAAATGTGCCTCAGGCAAACTATCTGCCCAGCAGCTGGTTAAAATTTAATCAGTTATTTTTTTCCAGTCCGGTGTATCTTTTGTATAGAGCTCCCTAGACTGAGTGTGGTCAAAGTTTGTTAAAAAGACATAATGTGTAAGTCTTTCTTTCTTTCAGTAAATTAGCAGCAGAGACCTTTATGTACCTATCTTTTATTTTGCAACATTAAACAAGTAATTGCTCTGGTCTCTTCAAAAATCATAGGAATTAGTTATTAATTACTTGATTTAACTGTAATAAAATTAACACCCGAAAACTATTTTGAGCTGCTAAAATGTGATATAATTTCTTTTCTTTTTTTTGGTGAGCTATGACTTTAAATTTCTAAACAACTTCTCTGTAGGTGGAGTTTAACAGATGACTTTATGAGTTAATGCAAGCTATGAACAGGAAAGAGACCCATATTTATAGCACTTGTAGATACAGAATTTATTCTTGTTCTTTCTTGTGGTTCTCCTTGACTGCATACTAGGCCTCTCTTCCTGAATGAAATAAGTGAAAGAGGTATGTTCTCAAACTGTAGATTTCTTTTTTGTGGACATGAGTAGTAAAGGCAATTTTCTTTGTATCGTCTCTCTCTCTCTCTTTGAAATCTTGGAATTAATAAGGACAATAATTTCTAAGGATCTCTGAAAGGTTACTCAGATTACTGGAACTTTTTTTATTATTATCACTGAAAGTACATTGATAAAAATCTCATCTTTTAAATAATAACTTTCAACTAGCTGGGTTAGTTATCTGCAAATATCTAAAAGAACTTGTAATACTGTCCACTTAAACCATCTAAGACTAATTTATTCTATTATCATTATTATTTGTATTACCTTGGTACCTGGACATCATAAACCAGTAACCCATTATATTAGGCACAGTACAAAAATTCTACTGCATGCTTCAAAGAATTAGCAATCACTAAGGCAACAGAGGGATACAGACAGACAGATGGATCAGTACTAGGAAACAATGAAACAATTTGGTGACAATGTTAGGCAGCAGTCTGGGCAGACTGACTCACTGCCATTTAGTCATCGTGGTAAAATTTTAAGGAAGTATTTGAAAGATTCTAAGAAGGCTGGAATATGTATCTTCAAGAAATTTGAATGTCCCTTTTTTGCAATAGTATTTGCATTTTTTACAGAAGTACAGCCTTCTTCAGACAATTTAAATAGTTCTTCTTCACAGTGCCTACACTTTTTTGTGAGTTGATAGGTGTTTATAATCTCATGCTCAAACTTCTTGCTGAGAGCTCCTGTATCCAAGAGGAAGAGGACATCTATAGTCCTTTGGTGGGGGAGGAATGTTTATTCATGACTGTTTAACTTTATACAACTTCATATAATATGATGTGTCCCAGTCTTTCTGGCAGACTAGTTACTTGGGCCTGAAATTCATTCCTGTGTAAGGGACTGCCAAAGGGTATAGGATTTCAACAAACCCCTTCAAATGACTGCTTTAAGACATAAAGATGTTAAATAAAGAGGAGTTTTATAGAGGTAATATTTTTAAAAATCTATCCATATTTTTCATGAACTTTGTGTATTAAGTGTATCTGTGAAAGGATGAGATGACTATAAACTCTTGTTATTAAAAAAAAGCTATTGTGAATTGGCATTTCCATAATTAACAACTCAGTGGTCTTACTGACATAAATAAGTGTCTGCAGGGGTCTATAATTTTAGCACTCCATTAAATTATCATTTCAACCCAGACTCAAATATGGACCTCATACTAACTTTTGTTTGGTACAGTATTGAGTTGTCAAGCAGACAAGGTCCTGTATTAAGGATCTGTAATAACATATTGCAGCCCCATCATTTCTACAGAGCAGAAGAAAATTGAAATGAGTATTCTTACCTATAGCTTCAGTGTGAAATTTATTCTTAAAATATTTCAGTGGCTATGTCTCTGATTCCATGGTCTGAACTATGGGCAACTGCAAAGGTCCCTGTTAATGTCCTGGGGGCGCCATATGCATATAAAGGTCTATACCCCATGCAAATCAGCTTGTGGGAGTAGTTGCACATTGCTTAATAGACAACCTGCTCTCTGTGTTCTCCAACTTTTTATTTATGTTGAAATTTGGATTTAAAGGCCCAAAATTTATGTGCTTACAAGAATTTTCACATTTTTAATTGTTACGTTTTAGATATACCACCTGACATTTAGTAAGTTCATTATAAAAGTAACTGACTTATTATGATCACGTAAACAACATGTTTACCCTAATGTTCTCAGCATGGTAATGAATAACTCTATTTGGTAATATTATATTTGATATAATACAGTGCCTGAGGCTCCACAATAAGCCCAGAGAGCCCCAGGCAGGCCCCAACTATACCTACACATAAACAGATTCAGTTTCAGGTGGAAATGCTTTCAAGCTATTTACCTTGAGCAGATCATATATCTTTCCCTAAACAACCAAGATAATATGGCCCATAAACCTCCAAGCATAGCTTACTCACAAAGATTTTGACATATTATTTTCCTCATAATCTTAATGTCTATTCTTTATCGTTGTGACCCTCTACTTACTCGTAATAAACCTGAACGTTGTTAATTTCAGATTGTAAAGTTCAACATTCATCCTTTTAATCGAACGATGTAAAAAGAAGAATATAAATACTTAAGTATTATAATAAGAGATCAAATACATCTGTATTTAACTAATAGAAATAAACGAACTCCAATCTGATATTTTAGTTGAAAAGTCATTGTGGAGAATAAATTGATTTTATCTTAGCAGTTCAATTTTGTTTTTCTTTTTATATTAGTAGTTTCAGTTTTTCTTTATATTATAGTGCTCCTAAGCTTCTCTTACCACAGCACTATTACTTATAGAATATAATGATCCTAATGAATATCCTGAATGATATGCAACTCTTTAAAAAGTGCAAACACCTAACTACAAACCAAATTCCAGGGCTTTCATGCTCTTGCACAGGGACAGCCAGATTCCCCCTGAATGTTGTTAGTCAGCACAAGGGAATGTGCTAATCCAGAAGGGTGTTAGCACCTACCACAAACTGCTAGGATTCCTGAAATCACAGTACTATTCGGTAATGCTACCTGGCAGATAACAATGCTATCTGAATGGCTTTGGGTCTCTGAAGACAACATGCCTGCAGGTGTGCTGCACCTCCCAAACCATCCTTAAATAACTATTATTTTCCTCCCCATAAACAGAGAAACCGAGGCTGAGAACTGAAGCGACTTGCCCAAAGACAAAGCAAGCCAAAAGCAGCAACATTCTTGATTTTTATTCACCTGCCTAGTTCATTGCCTCTCAACATTAAGCTTTGGCTCTTTATAAGAAGTTGGTGATTGTACTGCATACTGAACACACTATATCTAATGTTAGAGCCTAGGACAAAACAAAGTCACAATGGTCCCTTAAAAATTAAAACCTATGAACAATATGGGTAGTGGTTATTTAGATATGGTTGTTTCCCATATGTATCACATAGCTGATGACTACTGAAACATTTCACAATGACTTCCAGTTCCATAGAGGTTTACATTGTTATTGTAAACCAGTAGGAAATTCAGATAAGATTCTTTGTACAATTGATGAGGAAGGAAATAGGATGTCAGGCATAAAAATACTGAGCATTGCGGCACACAGCTTTTAGGCTCAAGGGACAAAAGGCAGTATGCTGAGCACCAAATCTAACCAGTAGAAAATGCCAAAATAAAGGATTGTGACCTGAATCCCACAACCTTATCAAGAATTAGGCATTGCCAGGCTGTCGAGAGAGTTCACTGAAGATAACATATCTTCTGGGATAAGGCACCTAACTCAGTATTTTAAAAAAGAAAGTCAAAAGTATTAAGTCGATGCCCCATTTTACCAAATAACCCAGCAGTTGGAGCATTTAGTCAGGCTATATAAACTCAGGTTAAAATCCTCTGCCTGTGGGACTTGAGGTGACTCCTCCCATCTTCAAAGACAGTCATGCATTCTATCTCTGTTCCAATGAACATTTAATCCAATCATGAAAAATGGAACAACTTCAAGAGAAGTGACTGAGAGTTCCACACGTAATATTGTGTAAACTGGTGGTTGGGCTATTCTAGATAGGAAGTACTATAGGGCAGTGTTTCTCAACCAGTGGGTCGTGACCCAAAAGTGGGTCACAAGAATATATGGAAGGGTCATGAACAAACTTTAAAATGGATCAACAAACTTTAAAAATGGATTCTCCTCTAAAGGAGAAAAACATAGGAAACAGTGTTTTTCTCTTGCAGGCTGTTAGAGTTCCAGCCTGCAAGGGGCTGCTTGGGGACTCCCATGCCCCAACACACCCACCCCCTACCCCACGCACTGGGGGTCTGGGGCCTGGCAGCAGAGGGCAGTGGGTTGGGAGTGAGGGGCACTGAGCTGGGACTGGCCATTGATGTTTACAAATAGGTCCTGGTACAAAAAAGGTTGAGAACCATGGCTATAGAGTAAAAGGGGGAAGTGAAAGAAGGGTCAGATTTCTTTCTTCTCTGTGTTTGGTATTAGGCTCATCTTAGCAGAAATTGCAGAGAATGCTGATTGGGTCTGCAGGCAAGAAAATTGAAGGAATACCTTGGGGATTTTTGCACAATTCAAATAGGATTTGAGCAGAATCAAGGTGCCTAGTTGCTTAGGGCTACCATTTTATGTGGTTTGGAGCATGCTCAGAAGCAGTTATTTAAGGTACATATAGATGTTACACTTAGATCAACCTAACTGGGCTTAAGTCAATATAAGTGCTGAATTGTACCTACACTTGGGGAGGTTAGATTGAGGAAAAAAATGCCTGGACCGATCTTAGTTCACCTGAGGAGGTGAACTAAATTAGATCAGGAACAGGTTAGCTCAATCTAATGAATGTCTGGAAAAGAACGGCTACTCACCTCAGCTCTGGAGCTGCACTTCTACTTCACCACCTAACCCTAAACCCCCAACCTCTGGACTGACAACTCTTTGAAGACCACCCCTTCTATTTTGCCCATTCCTGCCAACCCTCTCAGACCCACCAAACCCCTCTGTGTACTTGCTAGCCCCCCAGATCCAACCTGCCTCAACTTAACGTGTGTTTCTAGCATGGTTCCTGGCACCAGCAGCCATATGAACAAGTTGGCCCTGATCTACAATCATATGTCTTACAGCAATTGGTATGATCATAGGTTAGGTACCATAAACCTGTATATGTGCCCTTAGATGCCTTCAGAGTTAGGTGGCACTGACTGGAAATTTTGATTATCTAAATTCTGGACTTAGACACATAAATAGGAACCACTGGCATTTGTGCTGGAAGTGCAGTTTGCAGAGGCTCCTTTAATCTTGCAGTTCCCCCACATCTCCATGCTCCCAGCTCCTCACCACTGCTGATTGGTGGAAGGGTCCCACAGCTTGCCACTCCCCCCCGATCAGAGAGGAGGTGAAAACCATAGTTTGAAATATGCCATGGTTTTTGCCTCCAATCAGTGGAGGGAGGTACATAGGGGAAATTGCAACATTAAAAGGAGCCACCATGCAGCACCCTTCTGGCATGAATTCCAGTGGTCCCCACACTAAGTGAAATTAGCTTCCTAACAGCTACCTAGATCCCTTGGGAACCTAATCCTGAGTGCTCACTTTAGAAACTATTCCTTGGACTCATCTACACATGCAGTTAATGTAAAATAATAGACTCTGAAGCAATAAACTCCAGAGCTTATTGCCATTTGAATGTGTGCCTGGGACCACGGCATGTTGAGCAAGGTCAGAACAGACCTGGCTGGTAGAGGTTCAGGGGTTCATCCTGCCAGCCTGGGACTGCTCCCCACAACTCAACATGCTGTGTAAAGGCTGGCTGCAGCACAAGAGTGCTTCAGCATAGGGTTAGCTGGCAGACAGCCCCCCCAGTGAAACAACTTTGTGCCCCAGCCAGCCAGGGCAGCATCTACATGTGCACTCCTGCAAAGCTTTTTACTATCCTGCTGTAGAGTAAATTAGTTTACTCCAACCTAATAGGCTCACATATGTAGACTTCAAGACATTTACTGTGCATCTAATTAAGCTACTGCACAGTAAGCCTCTTATGTAGACCAGCTCCTTGACTTTTGTATTACCAAAGATAACCATCAGGACCCCCCCACCCAGGAAATTAGAGGATTTATAAAGTATGATGCAAGATTAAGAGAAGACTATAGTAGAATTGAATGTTTGTTACCAAGGAATAAAATTTTATATGGAATGTAACGTGGTACAAGTACTTTAAAATCAACTGTTTTCATTGTTCTGACATTTATCTGGCACTGTGTACTGAAGTACTCAGAACAAATCCATTCATCCCACATAACTCCTCTCACTCTTCTTCCAAAATAAGACATTCTTCTACTGTTCATAAATACTGGAAGGAGGTACTCCAGAGTGGGCAGAAAATCTTTCTACACTCCATTTTTATAGGCTCAGTGTTCTGCATGGGATCAGTCTGGATTCTATAGAAAAAACCCTTACCTGCTTCTCCCTCCTTACCTGTCAAATGTTATTTGCTTCCAGCATGAAGAAAGAAGAGGAAAAGGGGACCAGGAGTATTCCAAAAATAGAGGACAGCTTGGAGAATATCTTCCAACAGGAGTCCCATTTTCAGGCTTTATCTCCAGCAGGTACAACTAACCTAAGAAAAGCCTTAGAAAACAGGTACTGCCCAGATACCCATCTGGGCTTGGGACAGAAGTTACACATAAACCAGTTTAAGTGATCAGAAACTGGTTTAAACCTGTAACAGAACATAAGTTCAGTGTACATAAACCTGCATAAGTTCAGTGAACATAAATCTGCAATTAAAATTGCCCAAACAGGTTTAAGATAAATCTGGTTGAATGTAGTATCAGACTTAACTGATTTGGATCAAAGCAGCTTATAGAACTTCTGACCCAGATGCCTTTCTGGTTTAAGTTAAATCACAGTCCATCAGTATCCCAGCATGCTTTTCAGACCTGGGCTGGGCTGGGCTGTCTGCTCCAGAGAGCAGGGATGGTCCTGCTCCTCTCCTTTCTAGCCAGAGCTCCAGCTGGCTGAGGTGGAGACTGTAGGCACAGCAACATCTGCCTGGCTTCACCCCCCACTCACTGCTCAAGCAGGGATCTCCCCTCCAGAGCCATCCCTAGGGGTGTGCGGGGTCCAGGGCATATCAGCCTGTGTGAGGTGGGAGGGGTGGAGAGCAGCCAGAGCTGGTGGAGCAGGAGTGGGGTGGTGAGCAGCTGAAGCCAGCAACACTCACAGAGCCAGCAGAGCTCAGCAGGAGCAATGCATGGCAGCTGCAGCAGGGCCTATACTGCACTGATCGTGGAGCCCCTCAAAGTGCAGGGCCTGAGGCGGTTGCCCCAATTCCCACCCCCCAGGAATGGCCCTGCCCCCCTCTCCCACAGCAAATAGCAGGGACTCCAGTGGCACAGACTCCAGCCAGCATCTGGCCATGCCACCTCCATACTAGCTAATGGTGAGAGATGTCTATGCGTGTGTATCTCCAATTTCATTGGAACAAAAGCAGACAGAACAGTGTCCACTTAGGGTGTTTTGGAACTAATCAACAGATCAGCTGATAATCTCCCTCCCTTCCTTTCTTACAAATGCCTTGGAAAAAGCTGTTTAAGAAGAGCTTAAACTAATGAGAGAGAGGCTTTTGCTTTCTTGATGGGCTGATAAGCTTTGTGTTCCAATAGGATCCCTGCTGGCTTGCCTGCTTCAAAAGCTGCAATCTGTCAGTGTTCAAGAAGGGACAGAAAGAGGTGTGAGAAATGACCCGGTTCTCAATGCATGGGACCTGTGAGTGCTGTCAGTTTGCTGCAGACAATATGAAGATGCAGGAAGAGGGAGATTGAAAAGCTCAGTATCATCAAAAGATGCATGCACTCCACACAAGCAGTCTTCCCTCTCCACCCCATTTTCCTCAGAGTGCTAGCCAGGGACCGGGGTCTGGTAACACTTCCCATCCCTTGAGCAGCAAGGAGGGGAAAAGTCTGGTGAGGGCTGCTTCCTCCTCCTCCTTCAGGCACACTCTGGCTAGGAACTGTGCAGGCCAGAATGGGGGTTTAAACCCCTGGGGACCTGGCCACACACCCCTTCCTCAGCTCAGCACTGTGGAAGGGAAGAGAGGGCTCATTCTAGGGCCCCTGGATTCTAGCCTGAGCCACTGCAGGTATGTGCCTGCATTTTCTGAATCAAAAGTGAATGTCTATCCACTTGCAAATCTTTTCAATCTTTGCAAGTTAGACTAACCTGAAAAGATTTAATCAATTCAGGCTCAGGCTTTTCTAATGTCTGCCCCTAGCCTTGAGGACTATTATTTCTCTAAAAAGTTAAAATTCATGTACCAGATCTCTACAAGGTTCTAAAAGCCCAAGCAATTACACTTGAAACAATTATTGTCACAAAGCAACATTAAATACTCATACATAAATGACAGATTAATTGAGCCAGATAAACCAAAACAACAGAGAAGTCCCTGGTAAGTCTCACCCCAGTTCAGCTTCTCCAAAACCCCTACCTTTATAGTGTCCCTAAAAGGCCATCTACTTTAGGCTGTTAAGAGACAAAGTGTAGCTAGTTTCCAAGGAGTTAAAAAGGTTTAGAGACACAACAGTTAAATACTTGCAAAGTGTAATGAGAGGCTTGATGACTACATGAATTTTCCTGTACTATACACGGAAGATTTTAAACCTAAAGGTAAATGCTCTCTGGTATCATGAGGTTTAATGATAAGATAATTAAGGGAAAGAGTGTCAGGTTACTTAGTACAATTAATCTAATCTGTGATTAATCCAAGGAAGGAGGTGATCTGAGACACACAGATAAAATATGCTAAATGAGTGCCTGATTAAGAAAGAAAACGTGTCACAGTCACAGTGAGTATGTTACGATTGATGAGAATTTAACTTAGGGAGAGACTGCAGATTTATTGTTCTGGAAGGTTTGAATGAAAGGTGGATCTAAACCAAAATCTCAGATGTGAACATTCCTGAATTTTGAGGACAGTTAGAAATCTGAACCCTTCTTATTCCCTTCTTATTTTGGATGAATACTGGCACATCCCATGATAACATACTCTCTTGCTAAAAATGAACACTTAAATAAAAATGCTTATTTTAGCACGCATTGGGCATGTCTGCACATTCACTATGTGCAGTGGTTACTGCACATTAAAATTAGTACTTGTATAATCAAGCACTGTTTATGCTGTGATGTGCAACTGTGCCGTATTATTAGACTACTGCACAGTTAGCATCCCGTGTAGATGAGCCCATTGTTCAATACCTCCTCACTGGGAAGGTAGGAAAAAACTGCCAATAAAAAAGCAAAAGCTCGTCTTTGTAAATTTTTATATCTATTTTTCATTCTCCAAGGGTGAGATTTTGCCAGTGAGTAGGTCTTACATTGAGTAGGTTTCTGTTCCTCAAGTAATCACATTAAAATGAATGGGGGCGGTCCAATAGTACCAGTTATCATGATTAAGAATGGCAGAATCTGGCTTTAGAGTAAAGATTTGGTGTGGAAACTGGCATAATTTCCTAAATTTAATATTTTCCAAACCTATTAAATGCCTGAGAACCAAACTTTCTCTACAGGGAGAGCATTGTACTATATTATATACTGATAAAATCATCCTGTTTGGCATTTTACTTGGTTTTTATATTGTGTGTGTAAATAGCTCAGACATAAATACCAATATCAGATAAAATTAGTAATACAGTAATTTAAATGCAGGGAGCATTAAAATGAAAATCAAAGAATGTAAAATAGCCTTAAACTTTATACTGTAGCAGTTTTATCCATGCTTGTCTCAGTAGGCACTGTGACAGTGCCTAAGAGGTGTTATATTCCGCATATAGTAAAGTACTAGAGCTTTTATTTTGCCAGAAACCAAAGACATTTATTTTCATTAGCATATCTGAGGTATACATCCCTTTAGTCACCAACTTTATGCCTGTAGTGCAAAAAAGACAGGTATTTAAAGAACCATCTAAAAGTATAATTATGGAAAATTTGCATAGCTTTCAAGCTTTCTCTTTTCTTTTGTAAAGAAAACAGCAACAGTAATAGTATGAATTGCTACAAACTCCCCAGCTCTTTCTAGTATGAATTGCTGCAAACTCCCCAGCTCTTTCCTCTGATACAGGTTTTTAAATATCATATCAAATGAGGAAGTGTGAGTCTATTGATTAAAGTAGGGGAGTAGGAGTCAGGACTCTTGGGTTCTAATCACAGCTTACATCCTGCCACTGTTTTTAGAACAGCCTTATTCAAAGATGGTTCTTTTCTGTCAGTGATATAAGGAGCAAATACTTGCTTTTCCCTACAGCTATTTCATCAGTTTCATGCTTACTTCTCTCTACCCTGTTCTTTCCAAATACATTCATTATGTACTCTTCTACTGGTTAAGGGCAGAAGTGAGGCACTTTAAACTACAGACTGTAGTGGAAGAGACAGAGAGGAGGACTGTTCTCTACAGAAGCAGCATTTTTCAAGATTTCGTATTTACTGAGTGCCTATGCAAACTTGCATCTCTTTCTACATATAATCAACTTGAAGTTAGATCCTTTTCAGCAAGAATAAATTCTAAAGGCAATGTCCAAGCTTAAAGAAAAACTTGCCCTTTAGCTCCTGAAAACCTCACTTTTGGGAACCTGTATTTCTAGCCTTGGATGAGTTCATTCCCATGTTGGGTCTGACATAGCAAGGTAGCCTTTCCAGTAACATGAATGTTAGCTACTCATCATTTTACAAAATTAGTAAATGTTCAAAGGGGTGTATTTGTAGCAGACAGTTTCAACAGACAAGTTTGGTCTAATAGGCTAAACCCAAAGCCCGTGATTAAAAAGATCTGTTTCATCTCCAGCTCTGAGACAGCATGGAATTCTGAGTATGTTACTTCATCCATCTAAAAAATAGAGATGGTAATGCTTACCCACCTACATACAACCTTAGATTGTGTATCAAAAGTTCTGTGTAACTATAAAACCTAAGAGCAAAGAACCCACACAAAATTCTTAAAAAATATGAACCTATCAGTGTTCCTTATAGTAAGATGATAGTAGCAAATCAACAGAGTAATATAATAAAATGGATCACCAGATCCTAAGGACTGTCCTTTTCATGATGCTGTTGAGAATATGTGTGATAGTTCCTGTGAAGCACTAAAACAGTGTATGCCAGATTGGCCCTGGGCCATTTGGAAGAGGAGCTGAGAAAAAAAGAGCAAACATGCCAGGGGAGAGAATGTTCCCTTGCAGTTTTGAGACTGAACTTTCAAAGCACACATGCAAGCTTAATTGCTCACTCACCCCTCACCTGCTGAGCTATAGGTCTTAATTCATAAACAATTAGGCCCTGATAGAATATTTTCATGTAATCAATTTTTCATTAGAAATTGTTGTTTTAGCAAAATGGAATTTGTGTGAGAAATTGTATAGAGTTTCCTTAAAATTTTCTCCAGAAATTAAATAAAACAATCTTTTCAGAATTGCATATTTTAATTGCATACTTCTTTCAATTTTACTTTTCTATTAATCATGATATCACTAGTACTAGTACCTAGCATCCTGAGTTGTATCATATTAAGATATGACAGGTCATATTGGAAATTACTACTGACACTGACATAGTAAGATGATAAAAATAAAAATTCTGAATTTCTGTTTTAAATATTCCAATTTATTTCTTAAATGTAATTTTAGTCTTGATTTTTTTTATTTCATGTGAAATTTTGATTTTTTTTCATATTGGAAAGGAATAGAAACAAATCTTTAAATGTTAAAATTTTAAAAAATTGGAATTTCTCAGTTTCAAACAACCTTATTAAAAACTGTTGTAAATCAAACCACAAAGTTTATATGTGTGCTCTAGGGTGGGGGAGGGGTACTTTAATTAGAGTAGTTCCGAGCGTGCCCACAACGGCATGTGTATTCTGCATCCTGCATTTCAAAATGGCAGCAAGGCGGCTTTAACTAAAGCTTATTCAAAGTGCAGGGAGACTGAATAGATGTGACATGTTAGAGCAGGTATCTAGAATGTGTATAGGTGCCCCTAATGTCCATATAGGTCTGATACAGATGTACAACATTCAGCTCAGTGCAGTCAGAATATGAATTCATTTCAGAGTGCTCAGATACCACTGATGTTGGGTGGGTGGGACATAATGCAGAAAAGTCTAAATCCCTGTGCCAGTATGTCTCCAACACCCAATTTAATCTTTTTCCTGTTTCCCTCAACAACCAAGCAATCAGTTATCTGATATTAGTATTACAAAGAACATTCTCACATTTTCTACCTGGGGCTTGGTTATTCTTAAATAAAGTAATTCTTTCCCTTTCATCTGGAACCTTTACAAGCTAGTACCTTGAGAAGTAATAGATGTAAAAATGTCTTTGGTAATGCTTAGACTACTTACGACTTCCTCACCCTGATGCCTGCCAGACAGTGAGAACCTCAATTTACATCCTGTTTGTAATTTCACTTCAATGATGCGGTATGAAGTGATAGCTTACCTATACATTTCCGTGGGAGAGGTTGTTTATTTTGGCTTTTCCAAGATGGTGCATGCTCCTGTCCAGTATAACAATGTAACAGACAAAAAAACCCACCTGGTTCTATGACAAAGAACTGAAGCAGTCCCAAACCAAGTTCATCTGAGAAAGCCATTATAACATCTCATAGCGACTTTTCAAATCCAAGAGCAGAGCAAAACTAATCAAATATTTGTGGTGAACAGATTTTTCTCCATACTGACCAGAAACTAGTGAGAGCAGACATGAAGTAGACAGCAGAAGTTTAAGGGTGATGATCTCGACTTGAATTAGATATCAAATACCTGCTGTTTGATTTATCTTTAACTCATATTGCTGAGCTCTGCTGCATAGAAAAAGCAAGGGCTTAAGTCAGTAAATGAAAATCCTTGAATAGAGGAACAGTAGCCTCTACAGATGCACTTTTTGAAAAGAACTGTCCTGACAAAGAGGGGATTTTGTTGCTCTCAAAGGAGAGAACTGGGTGAGCACCGTTCAAATTCAGTTGTCAGCAGTTTTAACAGATTTGTGGGAAAGGCATGGTTTAAAGGGAAAACAAATGCCATGTGGCACAAGCTTGTCCAAAGCTTTCTGTGTTTCATGCCAGAAACGAGATATTAGTCCTGCAATAAAAGAGCTGTGAAGTGAAAGAATAGTCTGGCATTATCATACTACATTGCATACTAAATCTCTGGCTACACTCGGAAGTAAGCTGTTTGAAAGTGGTTGTCAGGTCACCTCCACCACCTTTCCCATCATCACACACTTAAACCGAAGTTGGACTTGATTAGCTGCCTGCTTGCACAGAACAAGCTATGCTGTTGTTAAAACCCAATTCAGAAGACATTCTGAAGTCCTGAGCCCTATCTGTCTCAATGTTTGGGTCAGAGTGTATGAGCAAGAGATCTGTTTGGAAACCTTTTTCAAACACTGTTTATTTTCTAATTTAAATTAGACTTAAGAGCTGCTATGCTAAAAGTAAGAATTCTGAAGCCAAAATGAAACAGATGTTTTCTGCTCATGTCTATTTCCATTTCACAGTTCACAAAGATGCTTTCTGAACCCCAGGTACACCAATTCAAATAACACAACATTTGATTTTGTTTGACAGACATTGTGTTTGTATGTGTACATTTCCTATACTTGCAGGTGTGAAAGAAACCAGAAATCTCAAAGTGAAACCCAGAAAACATCAGGATTTTTCCTGGTTTGCAGCAAATTCAAGTCCTTGCATGAATTGCTAAAGATTTCAACATGAAAACATTATGGCATGTGCAAAGGCTGTGGCTGCCAACAGGTGGGCTTTGTTTCAACCAAAACATTTGCAACATTTATGAGTTCAAAAAACAAACAGTGGACTTGTAACATGATACCATCTCAACTCCATACAGCTTGGGTTTCAATGAAAATATTTTACACAGGCGAAAGTTTTACTATGGATTTCAGCAAAAACAGGATCAGACCCCAATAATGCTTCTTTTTTCTTAACAGTTTTTAACCCTTTACAAGGGCTGATAGCTAGTCATTGAAACTTCACACAATTTTTGCCTTATTCTACTCAAGTTTTATGGAAGTTAGTGAAACCATTTGCAGAACAACTGCTGAGGACATCACCACCTGTTCCTAACGGATTAAACCCCCATGCAACACCTTATAAAGGAGGCAGTACCCCACCTTTAAATGTTTTGCCTGATGTCATGCAAGCTATACCAATGGCAGAATTAGAAACATAGTAGCTTATGTCGATGTGTACAGATATTTTTCTTAAGGTGTGGGCTTTCATAGGTAATAGATGAAGAGATTTCTCATCCCAATGAATTTATTTATTTTCCCAATGAATTTAAGAGAGTGTTGTTCAGGGGAGAAAAAAACTGGATATGGACAATGGGGTAGGTCTTGAAGATTTTAAAATAAAAGTGACAATGAAAAAATGTAACTATATGAATAAATGATCCCAAGACTTTAGCAAGGATTTTTGTCATAAAAACATAACCTCCTCTCTTGATCAAAACATGTATATGTTTTATACTTTATATACACACATTTACAATATTTAAAATATAATTATATTTATATTAAAGGGGGCACTTTACAAAATGTAAGCAACATTTTTAATAGATCCCAGTGATTTGTAAACCTCAGTTTCACTATGGGTCCTTTCCTATGGGATCTCTTGTTTTTCCTCCAGTCTTTGAATCTTTTAAAGCCTCTCTCATTATTTTTGTTGTCTGAAGTTGGGCAATAATGTTACTGTGATTAATTAAGCAAAAAGACATGGAAATGGGGGTGTGGTAATCATCAGATAATAAAGCCCTCTGGGTGTTGCAATGCATGAGGTGCAGCCAGGACCCTTTATCCCCAGAGGTCTGATTATCTCCAGGAAAACTACACCTCCCTATGCTTGCTGTATGGCTATTATGAAATATCTTTACATTTTATAGATAAAGTAAATTACTTTAATCACTGAAAATTGCCAGTGTTGTGAGGCTTCAGCTGTGAGGTTCACAGAGCTTAATCTGCCCATTTCAAGTTTGAAATAACCAATAATTGTTCTAATAAAAGCTGCAGTAAATCATTATTTAAATCCTGGGATCATCCCCTCCGAGTGTCAAAGGCACCCAGTGCACATTTGATGACATGGGGTTCCAGAACTGCCAAGCATAAGGAAAATGCTTTTCTTCAGTAGGGCTATTTAATGTGTGTATACTCAGTGTTCCTTCAGAGCAGTGAATTATGCTGACAGCCCTCAAATCTGAGATCTCCAAACAATAAAATCTAGTCAACATTTGTACATTTAATACATACTTTTTTTTTAACTACTGTCGCAAGCAAGCATTTTGCAGAAAATCTCCAGTGAAGAATATCTTCAGTGGCCCCACAGGTAATATGTTTAATAATTTGTAACAAACAGGGTAGCAGCGGCAGATGTCTCCACACAATTCAGTTAACTGCCTTTCCTACTACTTGAACAGAAGGGATTGTCAAAAGGCATGGTTAATCAGCACACCTTAATATCTGAAAGCCAACAGTGCTTTGGAAGTTGCTATCCTCATATGTTTTACCTATAATAGGAGAACTTCTAAGATTGCATTGTAGCAGGTGATATTCCTTATTGGTTCACATAGTAACATCAAGGTCTAGGGGCAAAAGTTCCAGGAATGAAATTTAATACGCTAATCTCTCTCTCTGCCCATACCTGTAAAGCTACATAAATTTAACTTAAAGGGATTTAATTATATGCATAGTTGTGTGTAGATATTCATAGAAAGATAAGACTGACAGTATCTTTTTTCCACTTAGATTATTTTGGAATCTAAATCTACAAGTGATTTAAATACTTTGAATTTTGTAATATTTCAAACAAAACACAGGAAAAAGAATCTATGGGAAAACCTGTATTTCTACCGCTATAGAGAAAAAGGGTTTCAATTTTAGATTTTTTTCAAATGAAAATGATGCATCATAAAAAATATCTTCATGAAATATTTCCCTATCTTTTGACTAATTCTACACATTGAAAGAAAAGTAATGCCACACACAGAGTTAACAATAGCCCATATATTGGGGTTATATGACTTTACGTTCTAAGCTCAGTTCATACTATTGTGCAGTGTTACCTAAAACTAACAACCTTATCACACGGGCCACTTAGGACATATTAACTGCACTTAAACCATGAGGATCTGTGACAGAGCAATTGGGGTAGGAGAAAGTAAACCCCAGCTTGCACCCTTCTGCTTACCAACGCAGTGGCAGACACTCTCCCCAGCAGCCACAAAGAAGCTGGAGTAGCAAGTGCTGTAGCACTGGACCTGTGCTGCTGGCTAACCATCTGGGATCCTCCAGGCTGAATTACACACCACATGGCAGGGGAAGTCCTGGTTGGGGATAGAAGTACCCCTGCTGGAAACCGGGGCCATGGAAATCCCTGGTACTGGGTGGCTGGAAACCCTACAGCCATGACAGATGGTACGTGGGTTATTCATCAGGGACGCTGAACAGCAAGTAGAAATAGAATGCTTTCCCTGGTAGGCTGGAGTCCCCAGCAGGAGGATACAAAAAGACACTGGAAATAAAGAGAAAAGGGAGATCACTGGACAGAAAATGAGAAGACTCAAACCAGAAATGAGTGAGAGGTAGCCAAGCTGCCCACATTTCTCCATTTTCATAAAAGGCGGACTGTCAGGGATTCCTGGTATGAAATCTGGGGCCCTTGGCCAGGGACTTTGTTTGAGCAAACTTCATCACATGTGTCCTCCACCACAACTGTGAGATTGTGGGGGGAGGAGGCGGGGTGCATGCAGCACGCTTCTGTGAAGCCTGGGTTGAGAAGGCATAGCACACAGACTGAGAATGGCAGCTTAAGCATGCATGACGCAGGGATGGGGGAGAGACCAAGCCCCTCATTGATGCTGGGGGTGCCAGCCCCACACAGTAGCAGGCATTATGAATCTGCAAAGCCTTGGCTGACTATCTCCTCATCCTTGAGGACCAGGAGCCCTCCCTGGATGAGTAGGGCCAGAAGGTTTTAAATGCCCATGCCCTAGCACCAGGCCATGGGTCTTACAGCCTGGGTTCCTCTAGCCGTGCATCCTGGAGAATGCTGCCTACAACTCAAGCTACCTAGACACTGTTCCCCTTCACCTCTCCCACTCCTACTCATCCCAGGGGCACATACTGGGGTGTCGTGCAGTGTAGTGCAAGGAAGAAATATGCCTCAGTTTTTAGAAAAAACATATTGCATCTGTCAAACTCTTTGTGAGTATAAGAACAACTGTTGATCACTGCCCATGTCTTAGCTTAGTCCCTCTTCCCAATTGAGACAAATGAGTAAATCTCTGGAGGGGTGGGGGAGGTTTGAAAAAGGGGTAAAAGAACCTGGAAGGTGCAGTTAGGAGAGGGAGAGGAGAGGGGGTTGATGTCAGGGAGAATGGCACATGAGCTGAACTCACCAAACACAAAACGTTAGGGGGAAGGCATGAGATAGGGGCCTATAGACCTTGCACAATACTTCCCAGACTTGGGAGTGAAGACCAGGGACTTCTCCATGTAGTAGCTAGAAAGGTGTGAGATCCTGGACCCATTGACCTGAGAGGGATGTGGGGTGGGAGTAGAAGGTGCCTGCTGGGATGAGATGGTGGGAGTCTGCAGGATCCCCATTTCCTCAGCCCCCCCACACCTGGGGCACAGGCTCCTTCTTCAGGAACCTTTGCCCCATGATCCTCTGGCATGCCTGGGGCTCATGTCACCCAACAGGACCAAGCCTGGGGCTTCCTAGCCCTACCAAGGCTGTGCTGTTCCCCCATGGTGGGACCCAGGCCTGGAGTGGGGCTGTGAGGAGTGGAATAAATCCCCCTCCCAGGTCTCCCAGCTGGTGAGTATACAAGCTGGAGCCAGCAGGCTCTATTGCCAGGTGCATTCCCAAGAGTCTGGCTGAGCAGGCTCATATACATTCTGAGCACACCTGTGCCTCTTTGGCACTGGCCTGCATATATGCAATGACCACCAGGGCTAAGGGTGAGCAGGTCAGCTCACAAAATGGGTGGTGTCCCCAACAGCCCTGGCATCAGGCTGCAGACACCCTTGTCCCACCACTCACCCACCACTAACTGCCTGTGCTTTTGTATCCCAACAGACCATGGGTTATGGGCTCCTTCATGCCACTTCTCCTGTCCCATGTCTCCCTACCATTCTGTCAGCTCCCAGTCATGGTGTGGTATGTCCCCCCCTCCCCCCCACCAGCATGCAGGGGTCCCTCCCACCCCAGAAAAAAGGTCCATGGAGCAGAGCACAGCATGTTGTGGGGGCTGTGTGGCAGCCTGGGAGGGCTATGGGCTCTCTACAGAAGGCAGTGGTGGCAGCAGTCAAGAGTGTCATGTGTGGACACAATGCAGCCTAGGACCCTGCCCATACATTTTTTCTCCTGACACTGTGACTCTGCCAGCTCCACAGGGTTCCAAGCTGCCTTCTCCAAGTGGTGGGTGGCCATCTCATGCTCCCATTCCTATACCTCCCCAGCCTGGGTGTAGGCCAAAGAACTGCCTCCATGAAGGCCCATTCCTAATGTTTTAAGCCCTGCCACCCTGACCCACCAGAGGTGAGCTGCCCCCACTGGCTCCTATTCAAGGGGGGCGTGCTGGGCTCAAAGTGGGGGGCACTAAGAGGTGATGTGTGGGAGCCAGGGTCGGGCTCTGTGGGGCTGTGCCTGAGCAGAGGGTAACCCTGGGCTCAGTGTCAGATGTGTGTGTGTATATATCATGAAGTGCTTCATGACAGGATGCAGGGACACAGCTTAGCAACATGGGAGCCCAGGTCCTGAGACTCTTGCAGGGGACACAGATGCCTCCCTCCCCACCCCCCCCACAACATTTCCTGCCTGCAGCTGACACATAGTAGTTTCATAGTTTCTAGGGTCAGAAGGGACCTGAGTGGATCTTCTAGTCCGACCCCTTGCCATGGCAGGAAATAATAGTGGGATCAGACAACCCCAGCAAGATGTTCATCCAACCTCCTCTTAAAAACCCTCAAGTTAGGAGCTAGCACCACTTCTCTTGAAAGTTGGTTCCAGATCCTAGCCACCCTGACCATGAAGTAGCGCTTCCTGATATCAAGCTTAAACCTGCCCTCTGCCAGCTTGTGACTCCTGGTCACTCCTGGCAGTGCACGGGGGAATAGTGACTCCCCCAATGCCTGCTGATCCCCCCTGACTAGTCTATAACAGGCCACTAGATCCCCCCTCAGCCTTCCCTTTTGCAGGCTGAACAGGTTCAGGTCCCATAGCCTCTTCTCATAGGGCCTGCCCTGCTGTCCCCTGATCATGCGAGTGGCCCTGCTCTGGACCCTCCCGATGCTGTCCACATCCCTCTTGAAGTGCAGTGCCCAGAACTGGATGCAGTACTCCAACTGTGGCCTGACCAGTGCCACATAAGGGGGAGGATCACCTCTTCGGACCTGCTCGAGATGCATCTGTGGATGCATGACAAGGTATGGTTGGCCTTCCTGACTGCCTCCCCATACTGCCGGCCCATGTTCATCTTGGAGTCAATGTTGACTCCAAGATCCTTTTCCGCCTCCGTGCTGACAAGAGGGGAGTTCCCCACCCTGTAGGTATGGTGCCGGTTGTTCCTCCCCAGGTGCATCACCTTGCACTTGTCTGTGTTGAATCCCATCCTATTCACATCCGCCCACCCTTGTAGCCTGTCTAGGTCTGATTGTAGCCTGTTGCATCCTTCCAGTGAGCCCATGTCCCCCCACCTCTTAGTGTCATCAGCAAATTTGAACAGGGTGCTTTTTACCCCCTCGCCCAAGTCACTGATGAAGATGTTGAACAGTGCAGGCCCGAGGACCGAGCCCTGCGGAACCCCACTGCCCACGTCCTTCCAAGTTGAGAAGGACCCATCCACTACCACCCCGTTGGCGACCCAATTGACTGTGTGGGCATCGACACCACAGTCCCCCAGTTTCTTAATGAGAACGGGGTGAGAGACAGTGTCGAATGCCTTCCGGAAGTCCAGGAAGACTATGTCCACTGCTACCCCTGCATCTAATGATCTGGTAATCTGATTGTAGAAGGCCACCAGGTTGGTCTGACAGGACCTGCCACTGATGAACCCGTGTTGGTTGCCCCTAAGCATGCAGTCCCCTGCTGGCCCCTCCTGGATGTGTGCCAGCATAATTTTCTCGAACAGCTTGCCTGGATCGAGGTAAGACTAACTGGCCTATAGTTTTATGGGTCCCCCTTCCTCCCCTTTTTGAAGATAGGAACCACGTTGGCCCTCTTCCAGTCCTCTGGCACCACACCAGAGCACCATGAGTGTTCATAAAGCTGTGCCAGGGGTCCTGCGATGACCTCGGCCAATTCCTTTAGAACTCTAGGGTGGAGATCGTCCGGGTCGGCTGACTTGAATACATCCAGCCCCTCCAGAAGCTCCCTAACTAGTTCCTCGCTAACCTTTGGCCCAGGTGTGCCTCCCCTGGGGCCCGAGGGGGGCCTAGCAGGGAGGTGGCTGTTCTGGTCCCTACTTAGGAAGACAGAGGCAAAGAAATCGTTAAACATGTTAGCTTTGTCGTCTGGTGTGACGACCAAATTTCCCAACGTGTCCTGCAAGGGCCCCACATTACCCGGGACCTTCTTTCTTGGTTGAAAGCAGAAGGCAAGGCTCTGGAGGGGGTCTGGTCTGTGCTGATTTTGCTCTGGGGGAGCTCAGGGGCAGGGCCTGCAAGCAGCTGAGCAGCCAAGTGCACAGGCAGAGTGCTAGCATGCATCCCTGTGAGGGAGCAGTATGTGGGGCCACATAGATCTCTGTCCTCTGGCATCCTAGCTTGAATGGACAGGGGATCTGGTACAGAATTATGATTCATGGGTCTAACCTAAATTGATTAGATATGAGTGCACATTGATCCAGGTCCATCTTAGACTGGGTTCCAGTATTTTTAGTCTATGTGCACTGAACTTCTGAAGGGTTACAAGTTCAGATCCAATCTGGATCACTTTATGTGTAATGTCTGTACCTGGCCCAAAAATATTTCAAAGACAAAATGACTAACTTAGTTCACAAGTTCAATAGAGAGCATGGGCTCAGTTTTAAATGGTATGTTAAAGGCAAAAAAGCCTACCTAGTGACCGAAAGTTATCCCTTAAGCAGGAGCGAGAAAGCAAAAAAACTATTAGGAGAAAAAATATAGGCCCCGCTGTGGTATTTTAAAAGAAATGTTTAAAAAGTCACACTTTTCATGGAGGGAAAATGTCTAATTTGACTTTAGAAGAATCATCTATATTATCAGTGAGTCTCAAGAGAAGTCTGAGATTATTGTGCCAGAGGCAATTAACTCTGTGTAATAAGAACTTTTAACAGCCTGAAATGACAACCTGATAGAGGAGTGGATGCTATTTTCAGGGAATGTGATGAACTTGAAAACAAGATACCCTTTGCTACTACTCTGGTTTTCAACCTGAGGTTTTAAGCTCCCTGCAGTAATTTGTTTACCAAGTTGCCTAATGAGAAGAGTTAATCAAAAAAGTTTTCATAAGAGAAATAGGACCAGTTTACCTGAGCAAGAATATAGGATATAGTTCAGTAAGACCATGTTTCTGGAAGGATTCCAAGATGGAAAATTAAATAAATTTATAAAATACAAGGACAGAGACAATCAGAAATAATTTGTGGGGAAGTGTGGTATTTCTGAGGAGGCTGCCACCCCAACACTTGGTTCTCCCTGTACGATTGAACATGTCTGCTGACTCTCCCCTCCCAGCCCCACCTCTCATTTCCAATCTCTTGTCTGCCATGCCTTTGATGTTATTCTGTTTGTTGTTGAGGAAGATGGTCACTGGGCCCAGGAGTAAACTCACTGGGAGCCTTGCTTGCCCATCCAGGGTATCCCCTAACCTGGGGCCTGTGCTCTCCCGTGTGTGTTTCCCCTTTAAGGGAGTTCTTCCTTGGGCTTCTGAGCACTTGTTGAGGCCTCAGTTATCTTAGCCATGGCTCACTTTTCCTCTGGCTGTACATTCAGCCTCGATCTACTGTTTAAGACCTCAGCTTCTGGGTATCATCCCTGCCTTGGTGGCAGCTCATTGTGGAGTTCAAACCTCACCACACCAGTCTCTGCCCCTCTAACTTAAGGGTAGCTTCTCGCACATATAGTAGGGGAATGCCACCAAGGCACCCTTGTTCATAACCTCCTCCATCCCTGTAGCCACAACCAGTCCTCTAGTATCAGGTTCAAACAGAACGAAAACACAAACCAGCTCCTTCACAATAACAAGTAACTTCCCTCCTCAGGGTAAATGTTGCCCGCAGACCCTACCTCTGTAGGAGTCCTCTCACCCAAGTTTCCCTGTGTGACTTGGGTGCCTGTCTGTCTGGCTTCCAGAAGTCCCTCACTCCCTGGAGGGGACAGACATGGGATGCTACAGACATAGGATGCCCCTGTGCATGGTCAGGAAATGGGCTTAAATCCCCAAGCCCATCTTCCTTCTGGCCATGTTACAAGGTACCAGGTGCAGCTAATTCTTACACTAGCCACCTGGCTTTATAAGTCCCTGGCCCAATCCACCTGGGCTGCTACTCCTAAATGCCCTTCATGACCCCAGGTTTCTGACCATCTCAGGCCATCCTAATTACAAGGGCATGAGTTCCCTATTACAGGGAGTAAATGGAATGGGAAAAAAGAATAGAAATATCATTTTGCAACATTTCTAAATTAAAGGGCAAGATAGTAAAGCTTTAAGACTGGACTTTTAAGCCTGTCCCTCAGATGTGGGTTGCTATGAATAAGTTAAATCAGCTGAAAAGAATTAAGTATAAGAAATGAAAAATAATGGAGGGTGCATATGAATAATAAAATCATTAGTGATGAGAATCTGTCACATTTATAAGACAAGAAGATACATGTTAAAAATTCAATAGCAGATGAGAAGCCATATACTTAAGTGAATAGAAAACTAGAGCAACTGAGGAAAAATTGTAAGAAAGAAAAAAATGTAAGAAAGAGAAAAGGTCCCAATCAGAAAAGCATACCATATCCTTGAAAACTGTACCCAAAATCAGAAAAAGCAGTTACAAGTTTAAATTATCAACAATAAATCAATACATATTAAGTGATTTTATTTCATTATTTTCTGGTTTAACATATATGATAATATCATTGGCTATATAATGCACCTGTCTCATGCATCTTACCAAAACATGAATATGATGAGCAGTTGCTAGAACAATTGATAAGAATTTTTGAAATACATAAATTAAGACAGCAACCCAATGTTGTATTATAATGCAATACAATAAGTAGAACATTACAACATGCTCTATTAAATAAATAGAAGAAATACACTTTTTCCAAATTTAGAGAATGCTGGGCAGACAATAAAACCGGGATGAAAAATTCAAATGCAACCTTTGCTTTGAATTGCTTTAAAAATGTATCTTTATATTTTGTGTCCTAATAAGCAGAGGAATCGCTTTTAGTTTTTATTAGAGAAAGAGAGGTTTGTTGGAGGGGCTTCATGTTCCAGCCATCTGGTGATTTCCGATAGTGGCTCTCAAACATACAGAGTTATACTACTTGCAAGAAGAACGTTTCCTATCTATTTATTTTCAATACACCCAAAATATAAAGGAATTCCCATTAATAAAAATGGAGTTTCTGGAAACAGACAAGAATTCATTACCCAATCTGTGATCAAGATCAAAAAACTTTGGATAATTCAGGTTAATTCACCATAAATGTAAAGAATCACTCTCAGTTCTTTCCTCTTGTTTCACATCCATCCCATTCTTCTTACAGCTTGAACTAGAGAACAAAGATACCAAGAATTTTGTAGCATCAATGCTGTCCCTTGAATTAAAAATGTTTTCAAATACAATGAACAGACAAAATAGTTCCAAATAGTCCAGCTACCATTTGCTATTTTTCCAAGTACATGGGGTTCTGCTGATTCCCATCTCCTTGATTAATGAGGTATCAGTAGATAACTTGTATCTCTTATTTTATATCAGAATAGGGAGTTAACACAAGTTGACAGAAGCAACTTCACTGAGAATACAAAATATATGAAGATTTTACACAATTGACTTTGTAGTTACAGATAATCTAAATTTTAACAAAGGACTCAATTAAAAGTGTGGCAAGACATATCTACAATCTAGTATTCAATTAACCTAACTTTCTCAAAAGTTACCCAGATCCAGACCACACACACACACACACACACACACACAATAGTAGTAGTATGAGGAAGGGGTGGTAAAGCATAAAGTTATCTTCTTCTCTCTTCAGAGAATCTTGTGCTGGTTGTTCTGTGGACATTTAAAACTGACTGAGTAATGTATTGAAAGAACCAATCAAGAGTTGGCAAAAGTCAAGATAGATGGTTTCTTAAAAATAGTCCTTTTCCATGTTTGCTTTTTGTAATGACAGAACCTACAGCCTCCAACAAGTTGTTATCAGGAAAGTACATGGTGCTTATACTAGTACTCAAAACCTAGGCAGAACTTGCAAAACTACTTCAGAAGTTTTGCCCCCCATTTTGGGGGGATAAAACTAAAATACCAATGAACATAACCATCTACAGTAGGAAACATAATGTAAATTGCACCTGCTCAGCTGCAATTCTAGTAACATAGTAGCAATCCTTGAAACAGGTCACTTGAGAAAATTTCCCAGATGCCAATGGCTACCAGGCAAATGGATTTGTCAAGCCTTGAGCTATGTTTAGCAAATTGTTGGGGGGTGGGAAATCACTCACGTAGTTACTGAAAATCAGGTAAACCTGAAGTCTAATCAAAACATTGAATTTATGAACATTTATGCAGAAGTGTTTTGCGTAGTCCCAGTAAATATGATCAAAGCCTTTAATTGTAAAATAGGCTGAAGCTTCTTGTGAAGAATTTTGGGTAATAAGCAAATATGAAAACCAACTTGGGGGTTACCTAAAAGGGTGAACAGCCTTTGAGGTACTAAACTTAAAACCTCTTGTGCTTCAAAATCTATAATATTTGGAAATGAAACGGAGAGCTTTGAAGGCATGAAAAACCTCAGGCTTCTAGAATATGTTATTTAAGCTGGAGAATACGTTATCTAAAATAGGAGAGGGCATTACAAACACAGTATAACTAGAAAACACAGAATAATGTCTCAACATGTTTTTATTCAAATTTCATTGAAAATTTAATTCATAATGCATGAGTTTCTTTAGGGTAAGGTTATTCACTCACCCACCCACTAACTTTAGAAACATTTAAGGTATTCTCCCTTAAGGTAAATTTAAATTAGATTCTTCCTTTTTGCTCAATTTGGTTATAGCAGATTACCTTTCATTATGTTCTCAGACAATGCTACCTTCATCAAGTTAGCGTAAACTTGAGTAGTCTTTCTTCTGTTGCCAAAAGTAGATGATCCAAAACAGATAAGTCACACAAGACTGGTCCACGGGCTATATGAATACTGCAAGGCTGCTCCTGTGAGCTGGATTGGGCCCTGGTACCTTCTGATCCTGCATGCTAGACCCAGAGCACATAATGCTAGCACTAGCCAGATCAAGACACAAGCAACCGGCGGTGCCCACTCTGATCTGGCAGGAGACTCAAGGAATCTGCCTCCCCCTGCATGATGGATCCTGTGCCCACTCTGGCTGGTCTGGGATCTGTACTATACACAGTGCCCACCCCAGACTGACTGGGCACTACATACAGTGCAGTCCTGGAACAGGTGAAGCACTGCCACAGGTGCTAGATCCAACTTGCAAAGGAGCGCCCATACTGGCTGTTGTACAAAACCAACACAAGCAGATGGATGATATAGCCATACCTTTGATAACCCCTGATCTAAAGATAATCATAATTAAACTATTCTATTATGGTAAAATTGTTCATGTCAGAAACTATATTAAAATAATTTGGAATAAATTCCAAATGAGACATGTCAGACCTTGGTGGGAGGAACAGAGACATATTGCCTGTTATTTAGGAGAACAGAAAGGTCTCTGTCCTGAAGACTTCCTAAATGAATCTCTACTTTTTCAAAGAAAGGACACCAGGCTTAAAGAGGCCCCAATACTCCAGAAACAATTGATGCTAACTTCCTCTTCTAGAGCAAGTTAGCATTAGAAAAAGATGGCCTCTCCTTCAGACTACTTCTTACCTCCTCCTGATTTCCTTATTGGTTGAAAGGGAGGAGTAGGCTGTAAGCAGCTCCAACATCTCTTTTTCAGTTAGGTGGGAAATCAGTATCCATTTTTTAATTTCAGTTGTAGTAAACATGAAGGACCACACATCTCAACATGCACAAACAAAAGAGAGTTAAGCATACTCCAGGGAATATTGTACTCATAAAATAGAGGAAAGAAAACAAGAAAACAAAAACTCCCCCTGCCCTCTGATTTTTTTAAAGGACAAGTGACCACCAAAATGAAATCCAAACTCCTGTGGTCAGTTTAGCAAATGAAAAGAAAGGAAAGTGACATAAAGGAGAGAGAATGTAAAACATTTCCCCTGTGGGGAATAAACAGACATGAGTCAATTAATACAGTAAGCACAGATTTTCCTCAATATGTTTGATGAAAAGGTCACAGACTTACAGGAACATAGGGTTGAAAGAAACCTCAGGAGATCACCTAGTCTGTCTCCCTGCCATGAGACAGCAGGGCAGGGCACAGGATTGAGCTGTGAGTGGCTCATCCAGGAGGCATGGCAGGGACAACTCCCACTGCTGCACACACCCCAGGTGGGCATAGAGGCATGTGCCCCTGGATCTGCATGTGGGGTGAGAGCAGGCTGCCACTCTGGGCTGGAGTTGGGGCAGTGCCAGGATCTTCACAGCAGGGGGCGGGGCCTGGCTGCACTGGGAGGGGAGTTATGGGAAGCCTGCAGCCACCCCAAAATTCACCATAACCTCTTCAGCCGCCTTCCCAGCATTGCTGCCACCCGCCCCGAGCATAGCCCAGTCCCTGCCAGGAAAAGCCCAGCACTGCCCTGACCCCAGCCTGCAGTGGCAGCCTGCCTTTGCCTTATGCATAGATCTGGGGGCACACTTCCCACCCCCATGCCTTCCTGGGGTGTGCAAAGAGGCAGGAGCCACCCTCCTCTCCTCGTGTTCCCCAGATGCTGCTCATGGCTCATCCCACATCCCTCCCTGGCTGTGCAGCACCTCCCCAGCCCCACTCCCTCCCTCACAGCTGAGGTCTCAATCTGCCCCACCCCCCAAGCCCCTTCCCTCACAATAAACTTACCAGCCAAACCCAGCTGCTTTCCACACTACCAGACTGTGCTCTTGGCCACCTACATGCTGCACTGTGGCTATGTGCATGCACACCGCATTTATCGGTAACATTATCAGCCACATCAGTCAAAAAAAGCTGATTGCCGTTACTGTCAATTTTCCTTATATCGGTGCCGATCTGATATAGGACCAATGCACCTCTAGTTAAAATTATTTTTTTCTTTATATTCAACAAAAATCTTTCCTGGAAGTTAAGCAAATATCTTCTTTTCCTTCTCTACAGTGAATACAGAGAACAATTGAACATGGTCCTCTTTTTAACATCTATGTACATACTGGACAAAATTGTTTTTCTTGAGGCTTTCTTCTTCTAGAACAAACCAACATAAATTTACTCAACCTTTATTCATGGGATTTGTATCTCAAGCTTCTTATAATTTCAGTGACCGTCCTTTGGACTCTCTACAATTTGTTTACATTTTTCTGAGTGTTTAGTGACCCAGACTGGAACCAGTACTTCAGCTGAGGTCTCTCATGATTTACATGTGATACAGGTCCTGATCATAAAATAATGGGACTTGGTATAGGTCCATGATGCCCCTAAAAATTCTAGCCAACCAGCCAGTGAGAACATGGCCATTCTTTTATTTTCATGAAGCAATGAGAGGTTATATTACTTAAATTCAACCTTAAATTAAAGAGGAGAAATAAAAGTGCTGGAAATTTGGGTGCATAGAATGAAATACACTTTACAGATAATTTCAATTTCCTAACTGAAGGAATTATAGTAGATACCAGTTAGCAAATGTAAACATTTAATGACAAGCACTATATGGCACTGTTTTACCTGTTCCTCTGAAGGAAAAGGTATGGGTCTTAACTTATAAACAGTCTGTCAAAAATAAGCATTAAGACAATAGTTAATCTGTAATATGTTCACCATCTGCCCTTCAAAGGAGCTATATTATTATTGAATTAATGGCAAATTCATCTGCTCTCGACAAATCTTCCTAATTTTCACATCAATTATTTTCACTACCTAAAACTAAGCATCAATTGCATTTTTGTCATCAATATCACTAGTGCTGAGTTCACCATTAGATTCCTTCCAGAAATTATGATGTTCCAATAATCCTATGCACTGTGATAGCTTCAACATTATCTTTCACTGTCATAGACCATGATTCAAGAAAATACACGTGGTTAAGACTGACTTCACTCAGGAAAGCACTTAAGTATAACTTCCAAATAGGAATGCTTACTACTGAATGCTTACTACCAACATCTACCAGTGGTAGGAAGGTGGAAGCACATTTAACATCTCCTGGTAAACAAGCTACTCCCCTTTTATCTTTTCCCGGTTTCTATCCACAAGAAAGAGAAGAAACTGCTTAAAACAAACTTCTTCTTAGGATAAAATTAGATGGAACATCATAGATCTTCCTGGACTTCATAGACATTAGGGGCTGGAAGGGACCTCATGAGATCATTGGGTCCAGCCCCCCCCCCCCCCGCCATAGGCAGGAAGTCAGCTGGGATCAAGTGACCCCAACAAGAAATAGATCCAGCTGTTTTTTGAAGGAGTGCTTGTACCACCTCTGGGGAGGAGTTTGCTCCAGACCCTGGACACACGCACTGTAAATAACTTATGTCTAGTCTAAATCAGCTTTCCTGGAGTTTATGGCCATTAGACCTTGTTATTCCTTGGGGAGCTCTGGTGAACAGATGTTTTCCCGGGTCCTGATGTACCCCTGTTATGAAATTGCAGGCTGCCACCAAGTCCCCCCTGAGCCTTCTCTTATCCAGACTGAAGAGTCCCAAGTCCCTCAGCCTCTCCTCATATGACCTTCCCTCTAGGCCTTGGATCATATGAGTGGCTCGCCACTGGACTCTCCCAAGCTTCTCCATATCCTTGCTGAAGTGGGGGACCAATACTGAATGCAATACTTCAGCTGCAGTCTCACCAGGGCTAAGTAAAGCAGAAGGATGACATCCCTGGTTTTGCTTGAGATGCATCGGTGGATTCACACCAGAGTTTCTTTAGCTTTGCCTGCCACTGCATCACATTGGTAGCTCATATTCATCTTGTGGTCAATCAAGACCCCCAAGTCCCTTTTGGTCGTGCTGCTAGTGAGCGTAACACTGCTGAGTCTGTAAGTATGCTGAGGGTTCTTCCTACTGAGGTGCAGCACCTTGCACCTCTCTGCATTGAAAGTCATCCTATTTTCGTTGGCACACCTTAAGAGTGCATCCAAGACAGCCTGTATGTCAGTCTATGTTAAGGTTAACTAACACTAGTGATCAGTCACACATTTGGCGTTAATACCTTCTCTAATGTGCACTGCTCACACCTACCATTAGGAGGGCTGCCAACCAGTTGCATGGCTAGGGGCTACAAGTCTGCTTCATGCCTGACCTACTCATCAGATCGCTAGCCACAGTACAGGCTGGGGAGAAGAGTTGGTGAATGGACCCCCATCACTTGGGTCACCCTCCAACCCTCCAAATCACTCCACTCCCCAGTCAGCCCCTAGATTGCTATCCTGCCACCCCAAATGCACAGAGAGCAGTGACAGCAGCATCAGCAGGGGGCATCCCCCTCCTTGCTTGCTCCCAGGTGCCCTGCTGCCTCTACCACTCCTGTGCATCCAGATCCAGCCCCACAGGCTCTTGGGCTGATTGGGGCATCAGGAAATTGATGCAGGGGTGGAGGGACCCCTGTGGGGCACAAGTGGAAATTGGGGTGGCAGGGAATTTGTGTTTATGGGGTGCAACTTACAGGGCAGAGTGGGCTGTACCCCAGCAGCTACACCCCTTTTCCCCCTACACCCTCCCTCTTCTCCCATCCAACTTTGCCCTCCACACCCTTTCCCACGCCCTTTCCCTACCTCCTCCTGGATGCCCTTCCCCACTTCATCCTTTTTCCCTCCCTCTGCACTCACCCCATCCCCATCCTCACCCACCTCTTGCCCAGCTGTCAGCCCAGGGCTGTAGAGTCCTGGATGATAGGTAATCCACCTGGGAATAGTGCAAATTGTGGTTTTATCTCAGGTGAACACCCAACAACCTGGGTAGCACAGCTCAAAGATAATCCTCTCTGAAGTGCCATAACTTTAAAATGCCTAGAGGGCATTTAGCACTTGTTAATGAGCCTTAATGTGTGACCCTTCACGTTTTAAGTGCTCTTATCATGATCTAAGTGTAATGTGTAATCTCACCCTTACACACAAAAATTATGTAAATCATTAAGATAAAGGGTTAATGGGAAGAAGGCTAACATAGGATCTGATCTAACTCGCCTTGAACTGAGTGAAAATCTTGCCACTGATATAAGCCAAAGAGAGGGGGAAAGTGAAAAGAGAGAGTATCTGCAGCTAACATGCTTAAAAGTTTAAAGGGATCTTGCTTATATTCTACACAATTCAACCTTTCAGCATCAATGAGACAACCTGCATGCAAGATTTGGCTATTAGAAAACTCCCTATTCACATACACTTTGGCCATTATTGAGAGTGCAGGCAACATTAATACAAAAAGTTGTAATTGAGCTCCCCTTCCCTGTAATTAATCTTTTCACTGTCAAAAGCTAAAACAAGATTATTTTTTGTTTGTAATTATATGTGCTAATTTCTAATACATTATATACATATATACAATTCTTTAAATGCTGTATCGAAATACATTTTTTGTGATTGAACTTAATTCTGTATATGCTTTTAAAGTAGCAGACATAAAAAAATAATCTTGGTAAATTGATGTCAGGACCATCTTTCATTTAGTCAATCAAATACCCAAAACTTTTTATGACAGGGTCTTGCACATCACTGACTATACTCAAAAAATGATTTTTTTCCCCTCTCAGTTGGAGTATATCTAAAAATATCAAACACCTTAACAATTTACAGGCAGAATTCCTCACTGAAAATAATAATGGGAATGCATCCCCTCACTATGTTCTTTCCCGAGCTGCCTTTCCCAAAAGTGAGGGTTATGGGGACCCTTAGCCATTGTACAAAGCTATAACAATTTATATCAGATGCTACATTACACCAGATTTTTGGAGTGGTTATTTTTTGAGGGACTAGAGTTACTGACCATATATTTTTTCATACATACACACATACATATATATACATATATACATACATACACATGCATAAGTGGGTGTATGTGTGTATATATATTTGTATACGTGTATACACACATTATATATAAATATATATTATATATACAAAATCTGATATACATATTCTATATATATAGAATGTGGGTGTGTGCTTGTGGTGTGGCTACACACACCATACACACACACAAACAACATTAATGATTCATTTTTTATTTCAAATGAGATTGATATTCATTGAAGAGAAGGCTTTGCTTTAATTTACTGTGAATTTCATAATGCAACAACATCAGAGGAGTTAAAGTACAGCTCTATTAATTGAAAGTAGAGCTCCAGGGGTTGATGGAGCTCTTTGGTTCTTTTCCTCATTTTCTCCGTGGAGAGTGAACTTTTCATTTTATGCATTTTGGCCCCTGTAGATATGTGTAAAAACATTTTTCCCCTTCTTACCGTGACTAGTCTTTGAAACAGAAGACTGTATAGGTCTGTCCTCCTCTGTCTTTTGCATGCATAAGGGTTCAGTTCCGCTAATAAGTCGGAGTACTCTTCCAGTACTGTGGCTCTCTGGTTCACAGTAACATTTATGTTTTCATGCTGTTCTCTCTGGAGTCAGAGCCTAGTGAATCTTGCACTGTAAGGTGCTTATCCACCAGCAATTGAGGTCAACGGATTAAAGAAAGAGCTGTTATCAGTGCTGTATCAATCCCTAACATAAGAGAGAAAATAAATGGTGATTCTTGCTCCATACTTAACATGCAGAAGAATGAAAAGGAAAAACAGCAGGCATGTAATTCGTGATGTCTAATAAGCATCAAATAGCATGTTACACACCCCTTTTTTTATAATGTATGTGGTTTTTTCTGATATAAACTATCCAAAGTTCACATGCTGCTCAGGGGTTTGTGCACATATAGCTTTTGTACAGATGCACAATTTTTTCTGGGCATTTTTGCATATGTGCATTTTTCACATTACATTTAGGCTTTGTTCTCTTTTCCAAGAAGAAATGAGTAACATACTTCAGGGGCCAGATTCCCATCTCATTTGCACTGATTCAAACTAGAGAGTCACTAAGTTCAGAATCTCTTTTACCAAGAAGAGACATGACTCAACACTTTTCTCATCATCCAGTACAAATATCTGGGGTAAGCAAATGCACACATTAAGGAAAAGGGCATCCACATCCCATACTGACTATCCATACACCCCATTGTTTGAGGATCTGCCATGCAATACAGTCTATCCCAAACCCCAAAATTAAAAGGCTTAAGCATCATATCCCAGTGTTAGGATATAAGGACTGTGGAAAACAGTTTATTTTATTTTATTTAAGTCTGAAATTTTTCAATCAGACATGATAGATTTTTTTTTCAACAGTAAAACAATTTTGACCTTTTAAAAAGGGCTTCTTATCCTGACAGAACAAGACAACATCAGTAAAAACATCACAAGTCCCTTATACAAAAACATGATTTGAAGCAGAACTGTCAATATTTTTCCTTCTTTCTCAAATATTATCACCAAGGATAATTTTCTGGCCTGTTCTACTCAAAATAGGCCTCTTTCTGTAAGGCATAGCTTATTAGAGCAGTCTGTGGGTCCCTTTTGTTCTTTGGGTAGAAACAGTTAACTAGAGATGGGATTTTGATATTGTGCTTTGCTAAAACTAATCTTACATTGATTTTGATCTTGAGCAGAAAACTAGTGTTTTCTGTGTCTTCCCTTCACTCTGCATAATTTATCACATTTAGCTAGATCTGGGTGTTCTGTGTGAACATATTTCAACTTATAGATTGCTCATGAACTGTTAATTGAGGGTGATACTCCTTCATATGCAGATGACCAACACAGGACCTGAATGTGAAACTCTCACTTATGCCCGACTTAGATAAGATATATTTTTGGCTACTGCACTGCCTCTGATAATCATCAAAAGGGCATAAGTTAGATTTAAGCATGGGTGGTTCTCTGAAGAGGCATGAATTTACCTTAAATTATCACTGCAAGTATTCTATAGTCACAATTTTATAGTAGAGTTATGTGACTGGTCACTTAAGTCACAAGGTACTCTTCTCCAATTGGGTGATCAAATCTTTTCGATGCCAGGAGAGGTCCTAAGAAGCTCACTAGGACTATCTCTTCTCACTGCAAATTCTCTGAAAGAATCAGCCAAACTGAAGAAAATTTAGCATATTTTACACCTCAAAGTAGAGCAGTATATTAGGGCTGTGTGAACCTTCAGTCCCTGATTTGATTTGGCAGAGATTCGGCCTGATTCGGTGGCCGAATCTCTGAGTCCAAATTGAATCAGAGGACCCTTTAATCTCTCCAAATTGAATTGGTATCCTCCAAATCAATTTGGAAAGACTTGGAGATTCAGACATAGAGACAGCTTTAAATGTTTTTTCTATATACCTCTAGGAAGCAGGAGACTCCTGAATACTGCAGTGTTGTGGTGCATGGAGTGTCCCACAGAAGTATGGGGGGCTCCCTAGTGCACTCGGCAGCAGACCCAGAAGTGGACCAAAAGCACTTCCAATCCACTTCTGTGTCTGCCAGAGAGCACGCAGGGGGTCCCCCCACATCCCCCCGGCTTCACAACTGTTTCTCCTGGACCTGGGCGGGGGTACCTGGGGTCCCTTGTGACTGATTGCTGAGCTGGGGATGCATGGGGGCCCCCCCAGCATGCTCCCTGGCAGACCCAGAACTGGACTAGAAGTACTTCCAGTCCACTTCCAGGGTTGCCGCCAAGCATGTGGAGGGCCCCCCCCACACTCCTGTGGGACACTTCATGTGCCCCAGCATTGCAGTGACCACAAGCCATGCCTGCAACCTCAGAGTATGTAGAAAAGATATTTAAAGCTGTGTTTATGTCCAATTTGCTGATTCTCCGAATCAAGATTGAATCTTCAGATTCGGATTCAGCCGAATCAAATCAGAGACAGCGATCTGAATCAACAAATTGAATCACTGTCCCTGACTCAGGCCAAATCAAAATCAAACAGGGTCCACTTTGCGCACCCCTACAGTATATGTTGGTTTTATATGTTTCATAGTTTCATAGTTTCTAGGGTCGGAAGGGACCTGAGCAGATCATCGAGTCCAACACCCTGTCATGGCAGGAAAGAATGCTGGGGTCAAATAACCCCAGCAAGGTGTACATCTAGCCTCCTCTTAAAGACCCCCAGGGTAGGAGCCAGCACTACTTCTCTTAGAAGTTGGTTCCAAATCCTAGCCGCCCTGACCATGAAGTAGTGCCTCCTGATATCTAGCCTAAATCTACCCTCTGCCAGCTTGTGACTGTTATTCCTGGTCACTCCTGGTAGTGCTAGGGGGAACAGGGACTTCCCCAATGCCTTCTGGTCCCCTCTGACTAGTTTGTAACAGGCCACTAGATTCCCCATCAACCTTTGTTGTGGAGGCTGAAGAGGTTCAGGTCCCTGAGCCTCTCCTCGTAGGGCCTGCCCTGCTGCCCCTTGATCATGCAAGTGGCCCTCCTCTGGACCCTCTCCATGCTGCCCACATCCTTCTTGAAGTGTGGTGCCCAGAACTGGACACAGTACTCCAGCTGCAGCTTGACCAGTGCCGCATAGCGAAGGAGTATCACTTCCTAGGACCTGTTTGAGATGCATCTGTGGATGCATGACAAGGTACGGTTGGCCTGCCTGACTGCATCCCCACACTGCCAGCCCATGTTCATCTTGGAGTCAATGATGACTCCAAGATCCTTTTCTGCCTCTGTACTGACAAGAAGGGAGTTCCTCAACCTGTAGGTATGGTGGCAGTTGTTCCTCCCCAGGTGCATCACTTTGCACTTGTCAGTGTTGAATCCCATCCTGTTCTCATCCGCCCACCGCTGTAGCCTGTCTAGGTCCAATTGTATCCTATTCCTCCCTTCTAGCATGACATCTTAGTGTCATCAGCAAATTTGAACAGGATGCTATTTACCCCCTCGTCCAAGTCACTGATGAAGAAGTTGAACAGTGCGGGCCCAAGGACTGAGCCCTGTGGAATCCCATTGCCCACATCCCTCCAAGTCGAAAATGACCCATCCACCACCACTCTCTGGGTGTAGCCCTCCAGCCAGTTGGCGACCCATTTGGTTGTGTAGGTGTCGACACCACAGCCCCCCAGTTTCTTAATGAGAATGGGGTGAGAGACAGTGTCGAAGGCCTTCCAAAAGTCCAGGAAGACTATGTCCACTGCTACCCCTGCATCTAAGGACTTCGTGATCTGGTCATAGAAGGCCACCAGGTTGGTCTGACAGGACCTGCCGCTAATGAACCCTCATGGATATGCGCCAGTATAATTTTCTCAAAAAGCTTGTCCAGGATCAAGGTAAGACTAACTGGCCTATAGTTTCCAGGGTCCTCCTTCCTCCCCTTTTTGAAGATGGGAACCACACTGGCCCTCTTTCAGTCCTCTGGCACCACACCAGAGCACCACAAGTGCTCGTAAAGCCGTGCCAGGGGTCCCGCAATGACCTCAGCCAATTCCCTCAGTACTCTAGGGTGGAGATCGTCCAGACCAGCTGATCTGAATACATACAGTCCTTCCAGAAGTTCCCTAACTAGTTCCTCACTAACCCTGGGCCTAGGTGCACCTCCCCTGGGGTCTAAGGTGGGCCCAGAGGGGGGGTGACTGTTCCAGTCCCAGCTTAGGAAAATGGAGGCAAAGAAATCATTAAATATGTTGGCTTTGTCGTCTGGTGTGACGACCAAATGTTGAGCCCAAGCAGATAGCATCCCAGGTAAAATTTCCTTTCTGAGCAAGGAAGAGGAAGAAACCCCTGGAAGCAGGTTTTACTGGTGTTAGCAGTATACTTTATATTCAGTTTTCTTCTGTCACATTCAGTGAAAACAATCATGTTTGCATGTGCAGACTTAGTATTCTTTCTGAAGGACGGAGCTCTATATCTTTATCTACTCCTTTTGATTGATTATCTAAGTGCCAATCTAAAAAATAATATGAGCATTTTCTACCCAGAAAAAGTAGCTGCACGGTTTGCAACTAAGCCTAATTTAAAAACTCCTTAAATGTATACTGTCTGCAGAAAATACTTTTTAAAAAATTGGGAACATTGGAAAAGAATTTCATGTAATCAGTCTGATAACATTTTGCTAACACTATTTGCCTATCTTCATGACTTGCCTCTGTACTTCTTAGATTGGGCCAAAATAGAAAGCCAGAAATATATGTTATAAACCAGTGTTGGATGAATCTTAAAAAATCTTGGAAGTAAATTATTTTTCAGAAAGGTATTTACAATTTTTAAATCTTTCTTATAAATGAATTGCAAACATCTGCAGTTTGGAAAGCAGGCTGGATACCTCTAAACATTAGGATACACTTGGATATTTCCTGGGATTTTTGGTATGGGACAACATGGACCTTGCATAAGAATATTTAAAGCTTTTCTATGCCTTTCCAAAGCAGCTAGTCTCTAAGGCCTCGACCACATATTACAACCCAGAGGTCACAACCCAGAGGTTAAAAATTTGAAACCATAGCAGCAGCACTCATAATGCTGCCTTGTCAGAGTCCAGTGAATCTGTGAATTGTGCTAAATACTTTGTCACACTAGAATGTGAAAGAGGAAAGAAAGGCTGCCTCCTACCATGCCATTAATTGAATATGTGGCTGGGAGCCCTGTCAGCTGAACAGAGCTCCCAGCTGGGGGACCCATGTGCACCTCTGAGCCTGGGTGTTCCCAGTTAATGCTGGCTTCCACCTGCAGGAGTACATGCCCCCCCATGGCTGGGAGCCCTACCAGCTGATGTAGTGTCTAAGCTATAGGTGTGCTCCAGGTACCCCTGTGACTGTAAGACCACAACTGCTGCAGTGTCCCAGCTGCGGGGACACTGTATGGCTGGGACACTGTCAACTGTCATCTTGCAGCCACAGGGGTACCTGGAGCATCCCAGCAACTAGGACACCATATTGGCTGCTGTCTTGTAACTACAGGGATGCCTGGAGGATGTCCAAAGCTGGGAGACCATGTGAGATGTGAAAGTTTGCTTTTTGCGGGTGCAGGGATCATGATCCTGGGCTTCTCCTGCACTGGCAATAAGGCGTGATGGATACGATTCACAATCCCACAATCATGCCTCCTAACTTCTGATTAACAAAGCTAACCACCTCTCAGGTTTTCTGTATCCCATTTTGACTTTTTTTAAATAAAATAAGATATGCTGCCCATTTTCCCCATAAGAGTGGTAATCTGATAATATGTCAAACTGGTTCTATTGATCTGCTTTGTTAGCTCAAGTTCTGTACTTAATTTGTTTACACACAGACATGGAAAAGATATTTTCTCTATTCTATACTAAGCTTCTGCAGCTGTGGAAACTGTCATACAAAGTATCAGAGGCCTTTTAAGTTAAGGGCATTTGTGAAAAACTTTTAAATTGTAAGGGCTCCAGCATTTCTTCATATATTAGTTCAACTTAAAGGTTACAATGAAATATATCTATTTTCAGCTAAAATCCACTATTACTTCATGAAGTGGATTTTCCATAGTAAAAGACAAATACATGAATGAAGTGTAATGAATTGTTGCATATTACCAAACGTTCTTTCACATATCACAAAAGGAAATTATAACTGTAAATGTGAAGCAGATCTCTCCCTTATTCTAAAACACAATGCGGATTCTATTGTTTTTTTTAAAGAACATGTTTTCCTTAAAACAGAAGAAATAAAGAGAACATTTTGAGCAAGTGATCATCATGAACATTTTCTTATTAAATTTCTATTTTATTGACACATTGTGAAGGTATGAACTACGCATATCAGCTTTTAAATACATGCTTGGTCTGCAGCAGATTACACAGACACCATGATTTTGTTAATGTACGGTGTTGCATGAGAGTGCAGTTTTGGCTTCCAAAGTTGATAACGTACAACTATCCCACACCCTGGCAGTTGTATCCATGCCAAGAAAACACCCATGATTTGTGTTCTTAACCCTGTGATTTGAGAACAATAATTCTTAATATAACTGAATTAACTGTATTGCTTTTAATTGAAGACAATCTTGATTACAGCCAAAGGGCACCATTAATACTCTGAAGAAATGACTAAGACTTTAGCATCTGAATGTTGTGCAGAAAATAGAACTAATTAGCACTAATTTAATTCTAAGATTAAAGAAAATTCCATTTTTAATTTTTAATTTAAGATAAACCATTTTACTCAGAACAAAGAAAGAATAATAAGTACTTTTTCCAACTGAAAGGCATTTTTTACTTTTGCATTATTGCATTAATATGGGAATATGGGAATCATGACCCCATTAAAGATCAAATAATAAGCATTTAATTATTGACAGCAAATAAATTTTTAATACAATGCAAGGGGTTTGCGGTCTTAAAAAAGTACCTCTGACCCAGAAATGTAGAGGATCCCACATCGCTATACAATCTATAACTTAATTTTAAAAGGATATGTTCACAAAGGGACATGTCATTTTTCCTTCTTCTATAGTACAAAGTGAGGTACTATAAGTATAGTGTCTGTGAAAATGCTCCCCAGAAGTACCCCCAGTTCTTTCTTAATCATGCACTTAAGCTAAATAATACATTGAATATGTCATAACCAAGAGGACAGCCATGATAAAAAGTGATTTAACCCCTTTTTACTCTACAAAATAATATTTTCTTTTCTTTACCTTGGGACTAGTTGTCATTTATAATTTCTGACCAAGGGAGACATAATGGATTTACAATGAAACCCTGATGCTTTCCAAGTAACATGAAGATGCAGAAAATAAGCACCCATTACATTAGCAGACAAAAAGAGATGTTTTCGCTTTATTCTGATGTTGGCAAATAAATGGAATGTTTGTAGATTCTGAAAGCATAGTTTCTGGCTAATCACAATTCTTGAAGGTAAAAATAAGATGTGAACTTTTTCTGAACCTTTTAATACATGCCACAAAAAGATTCAACTAGACTTTTTTCAGCTTTGAATTTACATTCAACTATGATTTTTCCAGCTTTGATCCAGATCATATAGGCCCTACCAAAAGCTACCAAAATATTGTTCATTGTTCAGATTATACACAATTTTTTAAGGTGTCATAGGTGCTTATTACTGTAGGAAATCAGCTCTCCGCAATTAACTGTTTTACCTCAAGTAAAAAAAGTGGGCCCAAGCTAGCATCAAGGAGAAAAACAAATATAAGAAGAGAGATAAGGAAGAACAGTCAGAAAACAAAATATTTAGTATTTAGATGGTCTAATTCACATATTTTCTAGAGAGATGAGCAAACTTCAAAGAGCTGTGTTAAGCCTTAGTTTGGATAAAAAGACAAAAAAGGTAGCTACCTGCCCAATGTCACGTAGCTACAAAACTGAGCCAAAAATCTCTCCTCTACAGAGCTTTGTTTGCAGTTGCTGAAACTTACAGCTGGGACATATAAATAACAATATAGGGAAGAAACAGTTATTGACCCTCACAATGATTTAGTTCTAAAAGTGATTGAAGATTTGGACATATGTTTTATTTTTCCTTGCCCTGTATCTAATGTTGATGGATTAGCTGTAATAGCATTTATACAGCCATCACAGAGATAAGATTGCAAGTGATGAGCAGAATGGACACCAAAGAAAAAATTGAGAAGTGTAGTAGGAACATCCACACCTGATCAACAACTAAAGAATCACTAATCCAGTAGAATTCTTCTGTGATTCCATTATACTTTCAATCAGTGTTTCACCTACCACAAGGATTGACACACCAGGCCTATATCACTCAGAAAGATTTCCATACCCACAAAAGAAGGCGCACCTTTCTTTTGGGTTGTGTTACCCTTCAGGAATCACATGGTCGAACTATTCCTTCAGCATCAAGGAACAAAGACTATAATTATATTTTGTTGCTGCTTGCTAAGATGGGTAAGTGATGGTGTGTTTGAGGATGGTTTGTTTCCTGTTTTCCCCCTGCACCCGCACAGTATGCACATAGAATCATAGAAGTAGGGTCGGAAGGGGCCTTGTAGATCTTCAAGTCCAACCCCCCCCCAGGGCAGAAGAAAAAACTGGTCTTAAATGATCCCAGCTAGGTAGGCATCAAGCCTCCTCTTAAAGACCCCCAGGGTAGGAGCCAGCGCCACTTCCCTTGGAAGCTGGTTCCAGATCCTAGCTGCCCTAACTATGAAGTAGTTCTTATGGATGTCTAATCTAAACCTACTCTCCAACAACTTGTAGCTGTTATTCCTTGTTATGCCAGGGGGCGCTAGGGGAAACAAGGTCTCTCCCAAACCCTTCTGGTCCCCCCTAGTGAGTTTATAGACGATCACCAGGTCCCCCCTCAGCCTTCTCTTGTGAAGGCTGAACAGGTTCAGGTCTCCCAATTTCTTAATGAGGATGGGGTGGGAGATAGTGTCAAAGGCCTTGCTAAAGTCCAGAAAGACTACATCCACAGCAACACCTGCATCCAAAGCTACACCCACATACAATGTATTAGGGTGTAATTTGGCTCTCTGGAAGGCATTTTAAGTTTCTAATTAAACAGTTAATCACATCTTAAGTAGTAAAGTGGCCACATGTTCATGTAATTAATGGTGTGATAAAACTGTAGCATTGATGCCTACACCATCAGATGGACTGCAGATTGGCTGAAGGGTCGCACTCAGAGGGTGGTGGTGGACGGGTCATATTTGACCTGGGGAGAAGTGGGCAGCGGAGTCCTCCAGGGCTCGGTGCTTGGGCCCATGCTGTTCAATTTCTTTATCAGCAATTTGGACGATGGGGAGAAAAGCAACCTGTTTAAATTTGCTGATGATACCAAAATTTGGGGTGAGGTGATCACGCTAGTAGGGAGGGAAAGACTGCAGCAAGACTTGGATAGGTTACAGGGGTGGGCTAGCAAAAACAGGATGCGCTTCAACACTGACAAGTGCAGGGTGCTATACTTGGGCAGTAGTAACCAGCAGCATACTTATAAGATGGGAAACTCCCTTCTTGAGAGCACGGAGGCAGAAAGGGATCTTGGAGTCATTACTGACTCCAAGATGAACATGGGCTCACAATGTGAGGTCACGGTTGGCAGGGCTAACTGGACCTTGTCGTGCATCCACAGGTGCATCTCCAGCAGGGACAAGGAGGTGATCCTCCCCCTCTGTGCAACACTGGTCAGGCCACAGCTGGAGTACTGCATCCAGTTCTGTGCACCCTACTTCAGGAGGGATGTGGACAACATTGAGAGGGTCCAGAGGAGGGCCGCCCGAATGATCCGGGGACTACAGGGCAGACCCTACAATGAGAGACTGCGCGACCTGAACCTGTTCAGCCTTCACAAGAGAAGGCTGAGGGGGGACCTGGTGATCGTCTATAAACTCACTGGGGGGACCAGAAGGGTTTGGGAGAGACCTTGTTTCCCCTAGCGCCCCCTGGCAAAACAAGGAATAACAGCCACTAGTTGTTGGAGAGTAGGTTAGATTAGACATCTGTAAGAACTACTTCACAGTTAGGACGGCTAGGATCTGGAACCAGCTTCCAAGGGAAGTGGCGCTGGCTCCTACCCTGGGGGTCTTTAAGAGGACTTTTGATGCCTACCTACCTGGGATCATTTCAGCCCAGTTTTTTTCTCTTGCCCTGGGAGGGGGTCGGACTTGAAGATCTACAAGGCCCCTTCCGACCCTACTGCTATGATTCTATGAAAACATGGAATAAGCCACAAAGTTATTACACAAAATATGTGTAATAACTTTATGGCTGCTTCCCATTGCACCTTAAATTGATGGGTACTCCCAGCTTCAGGAGCACACAGGAGCCCTTCAAGACCCCAGTGCATTCCCCAAGGCTGGTCATGCATGCGAGGCATCCAGCTTGCTAATTGCTGGTACAGGGGGAGCTTGGGATCATGGCAATATAGCACGATTAGGATCCCACACATGTAGCATGACAGGAAGCATGATCACAGGAGGCAATCATGGATTAGATCCCATTGAGCCTTTAACTGAACATTTGCCAGGGACCTTACATGTCTATTTTATTCATCAGCATGCCTAAAAACATTGTTTTCTCATGAGCTGGCCAGAAGTGTGAAGTATGTTACTATGAGCATATGCATATTCTTTTGTTGTTTTCACTCATTTTGATTTTTGTTTTACTACTTATCAGCTCAAGAGAATGTGGAAAATGTCTAAACTGTCTGCACCACTTAGACAACTTCTGAAAAATCTTGCTTATATGTGTGGATTTCAAGGATATTGAGAGTTGACATAATTAATGACAACAAACATTTTAAATTAAGCACTTCTGAAAATCCAAGACTGGTCTAACTCAGCCTTTGCTTTTTCCTTTATGATAGAAGCTTTTATTTAGCATTACCACATTATTATTATATATAGTTTTACAACAATGTACCAGGCTTTCCCTGTTATGTCATAGATTTTTGAATACTATGAAATAAGGGTTATATCTATAATACCTTCTGTTGTTTTGGATTTCAGGCAAGTGTGATCCTTGTGCAGCTCTTAAAAGCGTATTATGGAAGCATGGCCATCACATATAGGATCTTGGCCCCTTTCAGCTAAGATAAACAGCACAGAGTTGGACTTACAACCCCAGCTAGAATTAAGATGAACCACTGAGCTTCTACCAGCAAAGTATCATCTGGAGCATTGCTTCTCAATGTTTTCTCACTGGGACCTATTCGCATAATTATCAGCTTGCCATAACCCTCAGCCCCCTGGCTCTGACCCACACAGTCTCTCTCTCTCTCTCTCTCTTTCTCTCCCCCCTCTCCTCTTGCTGCTGCATCCAACCCCCTCCCTCTCCAGCTCCTGGGGCCACTCTCACAACCCCCAGCTGTATGCCAGTTCAATGTACGCTGCCAGCATTACAGCTCGCACAGGGAAACCGCACAGTTCCCTCGGACCTCCCCACAACCCTTTACTGTGTTTTTGCGACCCACTTTTGGGTTGTGACTCACGGGTTGAAAAACACTAATCTAGAGTGTCCAATAAAGGCTACATGCTATATAGATCACATGTGGGGCAGATCAGACATGTGGATCAGGGCTGTACTTAATTTGCAACCCATGGACCACAAATGGCCCCCAAGGGATTAATTTGCATTTCCCCCCAAGGCACCACTCCCCATACTGGTCTAGCTGCCCTTGCCAGGGTCTTGCTATTCTTCCTCCCTCCTCTGGCTTCTATTGTTGCTCAGGGAAGTGAGGTGCCCAGGGAGCCCATGGCCTGAAAGGGAAGCCTGGGACCCTGCACAGCAGGAGGGTGCCTGGGCAGCACAGCTTGGCTGAGTGGAAAGCCTATATGGATGTAGCCCCCAACCACTCTGAAACTAGACAGCCCTGATGTAGATAATCAGAGGAGAGGTTTATTGTATAATACTGTCAACATCATCTACCTAGTACACTGAATAAGGAAAGTGCCTACAGAAAAGAAACAAACACATTATCTTGTCAGTTATGCTGCATTATTCTAGTATAACCTGAGTTGCAAGTGCTTGACCTCACAACTTCAGTGTTTAGATATAATTTTTAGATATAATTTATAAATTATTTATGTACAGTTTATGAATATATACACAAAACTTGGATTTTCTGTTATACAAATATAAATCCATAGAAATTGTACTAATTTGGACAAAATGTTAGTAAGTGACCAATTATCAGAGCAGGTTGGAAAAAAAAAAGGTCCAGCTTTACACCAAAAAAGTACAGTTTTCTAGGAAATCTGTAATGGAAAAATTACTGTATTTTTTCAACTGGTCCTCCTTCCCAATTAAGTTGTAATCGTTACTAATGACATTAGGTATCTTAGGTAAAGAAAGCAACCCTGCTTCTGCAACCAAACATTTGTCACTTTATCTTTCATTTTGGTACCTACCATTGATAATAGACAAACACAGTTTACAAGCAGTCCTCAGACTTACGATTTAATTGGTTTCTGAAAACCATGTCTTAAGTCGAACCATTGTAACTCAGAACCAATTTTCCCATAAAAATAATGTTATAAATGGGGGATTGGTTCCTTTATGATGCTGGATACAGCTGTGTCCAGCTGGTAAGTCTATTGTGGTAGAAGAGGAGGGAGAAGGGAATGGGTGTATGGGGGGCGCTCCATGGTGAGGGAGGGGCTGGTGCTGGGACAAGTTCCTTGTCTGGTGGCTTGTCCAGGAGGGTACGGGGTGGGGTAGAGGGTATGTCCCCATATCTGTATGGAGGGAGCAGGTGGTTCTGGGGCTCTGCTTGTAGTGGGGGCTATGCCCTACTGCCGCTCGCCCTGCCAGGGTAGGGTGGGCATGGGACAGAGCCACTGCACTGCCTCCACATGAGTGGCACACAGCTGTGAGAGCCACCTCCCCACCCCTACCTCCACCCCACCCCCACCCGCAGATAGAATCATGATAGAATTAGAAGCTTAGCCTCAAAACACCTAGTTGTCTGTTTTTGGCCAGATCCATAGACAAACAATGAGTGGACAAGCCTTTATCTAAGTCTTAAAAGAGGTTTTTTAAATGAGAAATGCTGAAAGAAACTCTATGAATGCAAGGGTATAGGTTTAAACCTGAAAGCTTGCTAAATAATTTTTTCCAACTATTTAGTTGGTCTAATAAAAGATGTCAGACTTACCCTAAGAACCTTGTCTGCCTATGAAAGCAAAATATTTTAGGCCTTGTCCATACACAAAATTTAGCAATTGTAAGCCAACAATTAACATAAGCTCATCTGGAAAGGGCCTTTTTTATTGTTGTTTTGTTTGGTCCTGTGATTATACAGCACTGAACACAGTACCATCCTCCTTATTCATGAAACCACAATATAAATAATGCTTTCTGATGGGTGAACCACTGCATACCTGAAAATGTACAAACCTACCCCACTTTCAAGAAAAGCTATGGTCAGCCATGGCTTTCCTCAACTTTTTGGGAGGTTTGTATTATTGCTACTGCAGTGGATGCTGGCCACCAGCTGCTGAATCCAGCTTAATTCCAAGTATAAAATTAGACTTTTTTCAGATTATATTTAAATATTTCCCAGTAGCAACAGCATTCATCTGAAAAGTGCATTTGATAAAGGGTTTTTCCCTGTTTTTTAAGCTATTTACATTAGAACTTATTAAACTAGACATCTATGAACTGTTTGGGCTAAAATTCTAACCCACTTGAACCACTAAACAACCATAATAAACTGGTGTTTGGCTAACACTGAATTAGGAAATCAGCCTCAAGGAGCCCAGAATAACCATTCCATTTCTTTACCAACTTCACAGAAGCACAGGGATAATTGTAGCTGATGGTTTCCCAACACAGACAGGCCTCAACAATTGGCCATACTCTTGAACTGTGGCTCCTAACCCTTTTTAGACTCAAAGCTCTCCCCCAGCTCTTCACTTTCCCTTTGCCTTGACCAGGGAACCTCAACAGAGCAATTTTTCTGTTGCAAAGAACTCAGAAAGACTACAACAGACCAGAATGACATTATGGTTTGCTATTTGCAATCTCTGGGTTCATCTTGCAAATCACATGCAGCTGTTTGGACACCTAACAGTTATGACTGCACTGAACCTTGCAGTACCTGTAAAACTAACTCATGGCAACCCAGAGTGCCACAATACCCTGGTTGAGAATCACTGTTCTAGAGAAGAACAGAGAAAAAGCTTTATCGGAAGAATGTTGTATGACTACTTAATTCAGGCCCAGATGAATTTTCCATACTAAATGGCTAAAACTTAGGACTTAAGGACAAAGGAACTTCTGTCCAGAATCAGCCATCCATCTAGATCAAGGGTGGGTAAATATGGCCCATGAACCACATCTGACCCACCAATTGATTATATCCACCCCACAGCTGCCTCCACAGCACCCTACATGAGGCTGAGCCCTGCCCGCTCCCTTTGGAGACAGCCCACACTGTGCTTCCACCCACTGATGAAACTACCCCAGCCAGCATACACTGCTTCCTGGCAAGTCTGCTTCTGCTGCTGCTGCAGGTATAGCAGCTTCCCAGGTACTCCTTGGCTCTCTGCACCTCCAGTGGCTCCTCCTCCTCCTGACCCTGCTGTGGGCATCAGTTAGCATAGGGAAGCTGCAGTGGCCATGGGACCATACACCCAGCCAGGTCAGGGGGAGGCTGCAGGTGGGTGGCTTCTTGCCCAGTGCAAGGGGCTTCAGATCCAGCTCCCAACTACCTTCCACCCACTCAGCCACCCACAGGTGGCTCATCATATCAGACAGGTGAAGTGTGCGGAAGGCAGCTGGAAGCTGGAGACCTGTGTGAGGTGGCAGGAGTCACCTGGCCACAGATTCCATGTGTGATGCACAGCACATGTCCCCATGGCCTCTGCCGCTTTCCCACATTACCTGCTGCCCAGAGCAGCACAGCAGTGGAAGGAGGAGGAAGAGAAGCCACTGGAGGTATGCAGAAATTAGCAGTACCCAGGCAGCTACAGCAGCTGCAGGAGCAGCCCCACTGGGAATATGTGCATACTGGCTGGGGGTTGAGCAGTGCCATGGGTAGGTACAGGGTGAGTGCGGGCAGGAGCATGGCATGAGCTGCCCTAGGTGACAGCATGAGGGACTCAGCCCCATGTGGAGTGCCATGGGGGGGTAGCTGTGGGCTGGATGGGGGAGATGGGTGGACCATACCTGTACCTGTACCTGAACCTGCATTGCAACACCCAGCTGTTGCACACATCCTCTGCCCCACCACCCCCTCCTCCCACCCCGACCAGTTTCAGGAACGTAAAGCACTGGCAGCCCCCACACACCCCCATACACACACCCTCACCCACCTAACCCCACAAACACATGCAATGTACAAGAGTAAGACATTATTTACAACTGTTTTGCTATCACCTCTATATACACTACTCAAAAAAACATACATGAGGACAAAAATTATTTTTTGAAATAATATTAAAATACATTATAGTGGATCTTTGATTTTTAGTATATTATTTTATCTATAATTTGTTAGAATGATATCTTCTGAAAAAAATGATGTGTGTGGGCCTCAGCAACTCACTAAAACTTGTTAAGTGGCCTGCCAGCTGAAATAATTGCCCACCCCTAATCTAGTCCAGTTCTCTAACTCAACTACTGGCCAGTACCATCTGTTTCAGCATAAGAAGTTCAGGAGTAGCTGGTTGCATTAAGCTGCCCACAGCAAATTTTTCTGCCAATAGCTAGATTTTGTTTTATGCACCATAACTTAATAGTTGATATCTCTTTCAAAACTCCTTATTTCCAATTATGATGGTTAAATGCCTAAACCTTTCCTGAATCCTGCTAAGTTCTTGACATCAATAATATCTTATTACAATGAATCTCGGAGCTAATTGTGAATTGTGTGAAAAAATATTTCTTGTTTATCAGATTTGAATTTGCCACATTTCAGTGTAACTGAATGCTCCCTTGTTCTTGTGTTATCAGAAGGGAGAAATAGAGTTCATAATGTCTTCTCTATGTTAGTCATTTTTCATCTCTTTGTCATACCCCTATATTGTCCCTCTCTATAGTTAACAGTCCCACTCTTCAGTTTTTCTCCATGCTATAGCTATTTAATGGCCCCCAATTACTTTTGTTTTCTCTCTCAACCATCTTTATTTCCTTTTGTAGCTAGGGCAATTATTATGGAAAGTTATTTGAGGTGAAAGAATATTACTGCTTTTACGTGAAAGTACAATAATATTTTCTGTATTATTTTCCATTCCATTCTTTATGCATCTACTCTTTGCTTAGTCTTTTAGCTGCAGTTGTGACTAAGCTGTCCACAAGCCACCTACAGGTACTCCCACTGCTGACAGTTCTAAAGACACTTAAGCCCAATTCACTTTCTGTTGTCCTCCAAACACTTTTCCTTCTGAATGACCAGAAAACCATATAGAACCAAATAAGTTACAGTCTGACTCATACTGATCCTCAGTAATCAGTTGCTGTTTGGTTAGCGATCCAGAATTTGAGGCCTCAGTAATGAACTTTCAGCACAATCCTACAAAGAGCCTGTTTTGAAGATCTGTGCATGTCAGACGTGAATAGATCTAGTTCTTTTCACTAGGCTAAAATCTAGTGGGTTGGGAGGAAAAGAATCTCCGAAAGAGTTTTCTTTGGAAAAACAAAAGAATGATTATTTAAGAATGTTAATTTAATAACATGTTGCACCCTTTACTTCTGCCTGATGGTTTAATTATTAGTAACTCACTGCAGTTCATTAGGGACCTATTGTGCTGCTGTTGGCAAAACAGTAATGTCACTGCATGTTAAATAATTAAAAGCAGTAAAACAAACATTATCTTTTGCACCCTGAATTTATAAATCACTGTTGTGCCTGCATCCCTTTAATCAATATCTGCTTATCTATTTTGTTTTTGTGAATAATGAGTAAAAACTCTCTCTTCGTCTTTTAATTACTATTTAATAGTTTCCTAGATCTTCCTGCAATAACTAGAGATTTTTGCAAGAAGAGTGCATGAAAATGAGCAACAGCTGAAATACATCAGACAGGTTTTTCAACACTAAAAGCCCCACTCCCTCTCCATTAGTGATTACAATTTGTCCTGTTTTGAGATAGTCAGGTATTTCTCAGGGACCAAATCCTGCAGCCTTTACTTAGGCAAAATACTCTCATGATTTAATCTATACCATGGTTTAGTCCTACAGCAAAGGGTAGCTGCAGACAGGGAGAATTGATAGCAAGCTGTGGAACTTTTCAGCACTAGTTTACTAACTTGTGAAGAAGCTCAGGTTAGAAGTGCCATGATGTGTTCATTAACCACAGATGGTTGTTTCCTATGCAAAATAAACTGTTCATTTGGTAGTTCCTAGTGCCAGCTGTCCAAGTACCAACAATTACTTCCCACTTCCGCCCTTCTAGTAGTCTCAGTAGAGAGGGCTGAATCAAAGTAGAGGGGCTGAATCAAAGTAGAGACTTGCTCATCACCATTGCTTTTGCTAGTAAGCCAGACACTTTGGTAATGAGAAATGACCATATAAGAATTAATCCCAAGGGTAAATATTTCTATTAAATAAGTTAGTTACTGCATTTCACACCTGAGGATTTTTTTTGTTTGTAATGTTACAACAGATACGTTGAATAACTTCTGACCAGACTGGCAAAACAACACAGCACAACATGAAAAATAAAAATAAAAATAAAAAGGCACAACATTTGTAACACTTTAAAACTTATTAATGATACCATTAAATAATTTTCAGACAGAGAATAATACTTACTGTTTCTCAGCTTTTCACTTTTAAACACATTGGGTGAAATTATTCATAGTTTCAAAGGGATTGAGAAGTCTACAAGGCATTTTCAAAAGAGACTTAGGCACTTAGGTTCAGATTTTAAAAGCATCTGGGTGCCTAAATACAGAGAGAAGCACTTATCCACCATGCAGATAGCACTGGTATTTTCACAGCATTGTTACTTAATCCCTCTTATATTTCCAAATTTCCATTGATAACCATTTTCAAAGCACCTTAAATACTACTGCCATCCAACAGCCCTCAAGCTCTACCTCTGAAGCAGGACTTTTGAATGAGGCAAACAAATGGCTGTGATACCTGTGAGGTCTTTTGCTTTGAGTAAAGACTGATACCTGTGAGATCTCGAAATAGAAGGACATGATGCAGGCCACCAATAGGTGGTATGGCAGCACAACTGCACAAAAGGCAGCTGGCACAAGGGCACAGCCACAAAGGCCTGCTGCAAGAGAGGAGATGATCATGAGGAAGACTAAGAGGATTTGTTTCAGCTGCTAGGTGGACCTAATAAACTGGTCTGGTTTAAATGCCTACTTCCTGAAAAGGAGATACAACTGAAAATGGGACACTGGATAATAAAGGTTTAAATTGTTTTCAAAATAGGATTGAGAGACTTTTGAAAAGATAATTATCTTGTGGCAAGCTTGCCAGGAGCAGCCCGGCTTACTGGCTTGAAAAGTACTCAGAGTGATTGGCAGGGCATTCCCCATCAATCAGGAAAGGAAGGAGAGAGGCTTGCCCTGCCCCTACCTAAGGGTGAGGTGAAAAGATGGACTAGAGAGGGGACTAACCCTGTTTCTCTCTGATTGGTCCATTTCCAAGCTGGGCAGGGAAGCCTCCAAAAAAGATTAAAAGACAGCATGCCCGGCACATGGGCGGCTTCAATGAGGGATGGCAAAGAGGGCTGAGAAGAGCTGGCTGAGCTGACCAATGGGACAGAGTGGTTGCCTCAGAAGCGCCCGGAAGACACTTTGCTGGATGGGGAGCAGCAAATGGCTGCATCCCCAGTCCCACCATGAAAGGAGTGCAGCGATGGTACATGGTGTCAAAGATTAAAGTCTTTGATGCCAATGGCAAAAGGTCAGAGACAAAAGGTCAGAGGCTAACACAACAAACTCTGCAATTGTAATTTATCCCTCTGTATTAACAGTGTTGCATATACACACCCCTATCTGTGCCTCATTTCAAATCACTCGAGCTCCCTACACAAGAGAAACTAACCTTGAATATGTCAAAAGAGATATCATAACCCGGTAATGAGATACCAAATTGGCTGACTGTAATGAAGTTGTAAAATTAAATAATGTACTATGCTCGCCTTCCTGTGACCAAACAGGACCAGTACCACCCAAGTAAAAAAATGACCCCCCTTTTCCTGAAACTTGAGCAAACAAAGAGAGCACAAGTGCCAACTCATTAATTATTCATACCTGGTGTGTAATAATTGGCTACCCTACTTAGTATAACTTTGAAAGAACTTCCACCCAAGGCGGAGATCTCGGAGCATTCCCAGGAGACACAATCTGTAACCTGATCAGTTACAGATATCTCCCCACCCCGGTTTATTTTCTTTTGGTGTAAACCCGTTTCTGCCGGCCCATCTTATCTTTGTCGTCCGTCTTCCTTGTCAAGAGCTCTCGGTAATCAGTAGACCATAGTAATTTGCGTGAACTGCTTAAAACCTGTATTCAGCAGGTCTGCAACCCACTGTAATCACTGGGTGACAGAGCATCTGCATGCTGTAACTGAATAAATCAACTCCTCTGCCTACACTGCACTACATCAGTAGCGTAAGTAAAATAAACTTTCTATGTAACCATACGCTTTAAATCATCTGACTCCTGCTCGCCGTTAACACCCACCTGTCCGGTTATAAATCCCTCCTTGCACCAAGCTGGTCATGCCAACTCAGGCTCACAGGTTAAGAGTGCACCGGCATCAAGGGCGCAACACATGGGTCAGTGCACAGAGGGTTCGGGAGCAGGCCAAGATCCTGGCACTGTATGTGGCAGCTTGGGTCTCCAACCCCTGCACAAGGCTGGGCAAGCAGTTCATGGATCTGTGCATGGAACGTTTGGGAGTGGGCCAAGATGCCAGTGCTGCACAATGCACATTGGGTCTTCAAACCCTGCATAAGGTGGGGCAGACAGTACATGGGTTGGTACACAGAGGGTCTGGGAGGAGACCGAGACCCCAGGTGCTGCACTTGCCAGTACAGATCCTCAACCCCCTGCATGAGGCAGAGACTACGGTGCATAGGATGGTGCGTGGGGCCAAGAGTGGGTCCTCGGTGCATGGAGTAGTGCACAGGGCCGAGAGCGGGCTGAGGACAGGGAGGGCCCCGGAGCAGCTGAGGACCCCCTGCAGAGGGAGGAGACCCCTCACTCCAAGAGATGAATGCAGTCTTGTCAGGCCCTAGAGGAGTTGTGAGTTTCCAGGGAAGGGGATTCCCACAGGTGAAGAGGACCCTCTGTTTGGTGTCAAGAGGGTCCCTCAGGGGGTTGGCCAACTGGGTAATTTAAGCAGAGTTAAAGGTGCACCTTAGAATAGGGAAGTATTCCTTCTCTCTTTCTACCCCCTCCCCCTGGTTGTTTCTTTCTGGACTTAGCTGTTGCCCCCTTGCAGCCTGCTTTTCTCCAAATTCCTGCACCTTACTGTTTGTAATCCCTGTTCCTTATTATTTGTAAACCCCATGCCTATACAGTTTGTAAAATTTGTGCTGTATTATTGTATAAGACTGTATATGTATGTTTGATGAACCTTGTTATGAGTCTTTAATCACTAACTTGCCACTGCTACCCCTATTACTATTCATTGCCTAAGCCAATCCCAGGTTATCCCTGAGGGCCCCTTTCCTTTCTGAGCCAGGAGGGCACTGAGGCGGGCTTGTGTTTCCAATCCAGAGGGCCTCAGAGGACAGGCCCCTGAGAGTGGGTCAGGGGCTAATATAGTATATTTGCATAGATAGATAGATTGATAGGTCATGTATTTTATGTATATATGTTAATATTGTAACTTTTGTATCTTATTAAAATTGTACATAGTTAAGGTCCATCATGTGGCTCTGCTCTGTAGGGAGAGGAGGGGAGCTGCGCAAAGCCAACCAGCTGTGCCTCCCATACAGCACCTGCAGCCACTGACATACCTTCATTTAGAGAAGGGATACATAACTGAGCACCACCCAGGTTGCTTTATCCATTTATAAAAATAATCAGTATGACATAAGGAGATCGGGGAATAGAGAATCATAGAAAATTAGGGTTGGAAAGGACCTCTCAGCCCAACCTCCTCCTCAAAGGAGAACCATTCCCAACTATATAATCCCAACCAAGACTTTGTCTGGCCGGGTCTTAAAAACCTCCAAGGAAGGAGATTTCACAAACTCTCTGGTTAGCATGTCCCACTACGCTCCTAGTGAGAAAGCTTTTCCTAATATCCAACCTAAACTTCTTTTGCTGCAACTTGAGACCATTGCTTCTTGTTCTGTCATCTGCCACTGCTAAGAACAATGTAGCTCCATTATTTTTGGCAGCTAGGTAGTTGAAGACTTCTATTAAATCCAACCTCAGTCTTCTCTTCTCCATACTAAATAAGCCAAGTTCCCTCAGCACCTCCTCATAATTCATGTGCCCCAGCCCCCCAACCATTTTCACTGCCCTCCCTGCAGGACTTTGCACTTGTCCTAATTGAACTACATGGGCACATCCAGACAAGCATACATGTGTGGTTTGCAGCACTTTCAGTTTCCCTGCTGCTGGATCACCACCACTGGATCCATGGGAGGCCTCCAAGACCCCAGATAAGGCTGCTAGAACCAGCCCAGGTGCTGGCTGCAGCCTTCTGTACCCTACCTGGTGCAATCTACCATGTGCCAGACTACACATGCACAGGCATATTGTGCCACTGTTGTTTGTCCCCTGGGAAACACACATGCCTGCACATTTGAATCCAGCCCATGAGATTTCTTTTGGTGCAGCCCTCCAATTTGTCTAGGTATTTCTGAATCCTAGCCTTATCCTCCAGTGTATCTACTATGCCCCGCCCCCGCCCCCAGCTTGGTGTCATCTGCAAACTTGCTGAGGGTGCACTCCATCCTATCTTCCAGGTTGTTGATAAAGATATTGAACAAAACTGCCTCAAGGACCAACCCCTGGGGCACTCCACTTGATACCAGCTGCCAACTAGACACTGAGCTGATTAATCCTGGTATTCCAGTCAGTTTTCTGTCCGCCTCACAGTCCATTCATCCAACCAATACTTCCTTAGCTTGCCTGCAAGAATGTTGTGGGAGACTATATGAAAAGCTTTGTTAAAGTATATCATATCAACTGCTCTCCCCACATACAGAGCCAGCCATCTCATCAAAAAACAATGAGGATGGTGAGACATGCCCTTGATGAATCCGTGCTGACTGTTCCTAATCACCTTCTCCTCCAAGTGCTTAGAAATGGATTCTTTGAGGATCTGCTCCATGATTTTTCTGGGGACTGAGGTGAGGATGACCAGTCTTTAGCTCCCCAGATCCTCCTTCTTCCCTTTCTTAAAGATGGGTACTGTATTTGCACTTTTTTAAGCATTCAAGACCTTTCCCAATCACCATGAGTTTTCAGATATAATGGCCAGAGACTCTGCAATCACATCGACCAACTTCCCCAGGACCCTCAGCTGCACTGCGTCCAGGCCCATGGACTTGTACATGTCCAGCTTTTCTAAATGGTCCCTAACCTGTTATTTTGCCACTGTTGGCTTCTCACCTCCTCTCCAAACTGTGCTGCCAGGTGCAGAAGTCTGGAAGCTAACCTTGCCTGTGAACCTTGCCAGATAAAAAGGGAATTGAGTACCTTAGCTTTTTCTGCATCATGTCAGTCCGTTGCCTCTCCCATTCAGTAAAGGGACCCACACTTTCCCTGATCTTCCTCTTGTTACTGATATACTTGTAGAAGCCCTTCTTGTTACCCTTTATGTCCCTTGCTAGCTGCAACTCCAATTGTGCTTTGGTTTTCCTGATTTCATCCCTACGTGCCCGAGCAATACTTCAATATGCTTCCCTAGTCATGTCCCCAAGTTTTCACTTCTTGTAAGCTTCATTGTACCTACCTGCTTAAACAGAGTACCTGCGGCAGAGTGGGTACCTGTGTGGCACGCGGCAGATGAGGGACAAGTACAGCACAGTGACATATAGGACTAGGAATGGAAAGCAGGTAGGGGAAAGAAATCAGAATGAATCTGATTGGGGATAATGTGTGGCATGCCTGCCAAAAATGTTGTCCTCCACTGGCCTAACAGAAACAACATGAGACATTGAAAAGCTAAAAATCGTTCTCTGTAAGCCATTCTCTGTAAGCCACTGAAGTGCTTACCCTGTCCCTTCTACTCCCTTTGATCTTTTCCCAATGCTGTATTTACTTGAATACAAAATGACCCTGACTATAAGATGACCCCACAATAATTAGATTCTACATATGGGAAATGTATGCATTTGTTATAATTTGCCAGGTGTAGAATCTAATTATCAGAGTTGTCTTGAACGCATTCCCCCTCCCACTGCTAGATCATGAAACATAGTCTCTGAAGGGTCAGATGAAACTCTTGCCCTCTGTTCCCTGTCTTATTACACCTGCTGCCTTCTTACCCCACCTCCCCCTTACTGTCATACCGGGCTCAGGCTCTCTTCTCTCCCAAAGCACATTGTAGAATTGAGCTGCTCATGACAGTGAAGGGGGAAAGGGACATAGAGGAGGGCAGAAACTGCAGAGGGGAGGCAGGAGAGTGCTGTAGATCTGATTCTGGCCCCAAACTGCAATAGTTGCCTGTCTCCCTTGTTAATTTGAAGTGAAAGGACCAAAACAACATGGCCTATCAAACAAGCATACCCACTGTAATTTGCATATATGGTAAGCAGAGGGGGGCAGGAGACTACTGTGGGTCTGACTCTTGAACACTGCTTTTGTGCCTACTTATACATAGTACAAGCTGGGTGCATCTACACATGTGATTAATGCACATGAATAAACTCTGGATCAATATGCTCAATATGCACTGTTTGAATGTGTGCCTGGCAGCAAAAAGTTCTGGAGCATGTTGCTCCACAGGTTTTTTGTGCACAGCACATGGATCCTTGTCAGAGCAACCGAGGCTGCCAAAGAGTCTGGGGAGTCAGCCTGCCAGCCCAGGGATGCTCCAGCCAGACTGCGTGCTGCGGAGGGGCTGGCCGAGGTATGATGGTGCTTCAGCACAGGGCTAGCCAATAGGCATTCTGTACCTCAGCCAGTTGCAGCAGCATCTATACATGCACTGCTGCACATAAAAAAACTCTGCAGCAAGGTAATACTTGTATTTATGAGTGTATTAGCTTTGTGTGCCTTAATAGGCAGACATGGTTCTTTGGGTAAATCCAGTATATTTTAAAAGACCAACTCAAATAGTTGGAAAAATAGTCCCTGTTCTTGTTCTGGCAGGGGAGATACCATGATTGCCAAGCCAAGATCACCTTAAATGGCATTGTGGAGTTAAGGATAGAGACTTGTCCAATGCTCTGTAGGCATGCCCTGGTACTGATGGCTAGAAAAATATATTCAGAAGTTTGCTTTTGGGAATTGGCTTGTAGGTAAAGTAGATATTGCATTAGAACAATGATCCATGGGAATCGCAAAGGTTAACTGGGTTTTAAAAGGTTGTTTGTGACAAAGTTTCCTTCAAGGCCCACTGTGTCTGAAGCCAGATGACACATGGAATGGGAAATTGACATGTGATAAGGTGGCATTAGGTCACAGTGCCCAACTACAGAGTCCCTGGGATTTCCAGTTTTGGTAGATAGACCAAATTAGGAAACTGGTAAATGACTAAATTAAAATGTGTGTATGAGATAGATTTGTTGGAAGAAAGGAATAAGTGTAGGCTGAACAGAGTGTGGACAGTATGACAACCACAGGGAAACCAGTCAACAATGCCCAGAAATTAGGAGTCATCCAAGGAGAAAAATAATACAAAAAGAGTGCTTTCAGAGCAGTGAAGAGTCCCCAAAGGGGGAACCCAGGGCCACCATAGGCAGAGGGAACACCACCAAACCATCTCAACCACCCCATGGGAAGAGCAGGGTGGGCCTTGGCCTTCAATCTCCAGGCTGCTGACATCTGATATTCAAGAAGTTCAGGGTGAAGTTCACGTACTGGCCAGATGTACCTTCCCCCTGTGACAGCCCTAGGACTGGTAGATATAGAATTGGGGAGGTTATTTTGTTTGTCTTGCTTGCATTATTCTTATCTGCTATCTCTGTATATCAATAAAATGTTCCTATTATTGAACAGAGAAGTCATAGTCGGTCTGAAAGTTTGGATCTGTCTGGAACAAAGTATCTGGGTCTTATATCCAGTGCCAACACTATGAGAGTCTATTATAGCCTCCCAAAGGGAAGATCTCAGGTACATGCTTTATTTTTATGGACATGGGGGATTTCTCCCTAGCTTGTTCCTTTCGCCATTTAGCTAGGGGCAAGTGAGACTTGGGCACCTGCAATTCAAGACCTCCAGGCTTGGGGCTTGAGCATAAGATGCCTGCCATGGATTTGGGAGTATCTATCTGAAGCACCAGGCTAAAGAATCTGGGAGGTTGGATACTTGCTAGTGGTAGTGTCACACAGGACTTGAACAATTGAGCTCTTTTCAGTCAATAGAATTCAGAACCAATTTGGCTGTTTTGGCCTGACACAAAAAAGGCCCCCCAAAACAAGCAAACAAACAAAAAAAACCCAGGAGAAAAGTGTCAGAGCTTGCTCTGGCCTCTCCATGTGCTGGCTTGGTATTGCAGTACCTCCAGGCCCGGTGCTCATTTCCTCCCGGGAGAATAGGTTTTTTTGTTGTTGTTGTTTTTGGGGGGGTTTTGGTTTATTTGTTTGTTTTTAAGGGCCAGACAAAAAGGAAGGGGGGGGGTTCCCCGTGCTGATTGGGGAATAACCTCATATTATATTGGAGTAAATATGGTATGACCAGTGCACCCTTATTTAAAAAGAGAAATAAAGGAGTTGTAGATGAATATCAATACAGGTTCTCCTGACTCAAAGTTACTTTAAAATAGTCTACAGGTAGTAATAAAGACTGCAAATTACCATAATATTTGTCTTGACTCTTGGTAGGGACTGACTGAGCAATACTGCCTGATATATTCAAGTGATTTTGCAATACTTTGATTTTTTTGCAGCAACTAATCTATACAATTACACAAATGTTTTCCATTGAAAAAGAAAGAATAAAAATTTCAAGTTACTAAATTTCAACATAAATAGGGATATCTTCATCTTCAGCCTCAAGAAGGATTCCACAAGAAACAAGAGACAGAGGACTGAAGTAATGCACCTAGAGCAGATGGAATAGTGCTACAAAGGACTTTGTTAAGTTCATACAAGGTGTACTTTAGCCTCAGAATTTAAACAACATTCCATGATGAGCAACAAGATTTTTACAAGAAGGACAGATAGAATCAGAGTTATTTATAGTGATTAATTGTAAAATTGCCAGGTCCCCATCTTCAAATTATACAGGGTGAGGGACAAGTTTATATGTATATTATAATCTATGTAGAGCAAAGACTATATTTTTGTTAGGTGTATGTACTGTGCTTGTTAAAAGTAGGGCTACAATCGCTGACTTAAACCTCTAAGCATTACCATGGCACAAGTAATAAACAACAGGAACATAAAGAGAGAAGGACACAAATTAAAACCACAGCAAAGCCAGTTCTGAAAATCCCTCATGGTACTTAAGGGATTTATTGGCTTTTCAGTGTCCTAAAATTGAATACTCTGCAGGGATGCTGTATTTGGGATATGAATGATCTATTTCTGTAAAGTCACACAGGATAGTTATATGGAGCATTCATATATCATTCAATTCTAAGGTCTGAAAAAAGCACCAGTCATCACTTGATTGCTTTTGTACACTTGATGAAAGATGACAGTACTGTCATGGAACCTCATTTCCTCTTGTTATTCTTGTACAGGTTTCTTTATTTTTCTTAGCAAGCCTCCTTTTCACAGAGTCAAGTTGATAGCTCTTTCCCTCCTTGTCCCTTCCATTCCCTAGACTCAACCATACCAATCTCCCTTGGCACATATATTCAGTATAAAAATCTTCTGTTTGTCTTTGCAGCTCTTTCTGGATATTTGCACAAATTGGATATTTTTATTTTCAAAATGTTTGGTTTGGTGCTGCAGAAAGAATGAGCAAGAGGGAAGAAAATCTGCAATGTGACAGGACCAATCCTTTAAGTAAATTTAAAAAGAATCAAAACACATAGAATCAAAACACATAATAGAAAGTATTTTTCCAGACAAAGACTATATTAAACTAAAGTGAAGTTGGAAGACATGTCCATACCTCAAACATAACAATATTACAGTGCTGTTATAATAACCCCAAAATAAGTGTGACACACACAGGATATTCAGAGTTAAATGTACTTTGGTTAGCTTAATGACAAGTTTTATGATAATATAAAGTTAGTGCACCAGGCAACATTATTTCTGCCTTGTAATGACACCATGAAGTAACCATTATACCCGTGTGAAGCAGCAAGTATTTAATTCGGCTTTGGATTCAGCCTATTTGGAGAGACAGTGATTCTATTAAGTGATTTGAATCACTGTCCTGATTCAATTTGGCTGATTCGTATTCAGAGATTCAGCTGCCGAATTGTGCCAAACCTCCTCTGAATTGAATAGGCAGCAGTCACAGTGTCAGCGGTGAGTAGGGCCCCACCCCTGCCTTTTTTAAAGTGCCAGGACACTGGGGCCAGGCAGGCAGCCATGGGCAGCAGGATTGGAGGAGCGGGTGGGGGTTGGGGCCAGGTGGAGAGGCACTCAGGAGGGCTGGGGTGAGCCAGCAGGGGATGGAGCTGGACGGGGGTCCCCCCCAAGGTCCCCTCCCCCCTCCTCCAGCCCCTCCAACCCCATACTTACCAGCACGGAGCCCAGGTCCAGCTCCCTCCGGTGGCAAGCGGAGACCCCCCAAATCTCCAAATCAATTTGGAGGCTTATGATCCAATTTGGACCTTTTAATGGGTCTCCCAATTTTGATTCAGATTTGGAAATTTGGCCCCCAAATCAGGCTGAATCTCCTCCAAATTGAGTTGGCTGTCGAAGCTTCATATAGCCCCAGTAAGCATACATGTATAAGTAGTAAATAAAAGATTTATGATCCTGGATTATAGAGATTTTTAAAGTGGCAGATGTTTTTTGCATTCCCAAGCACCCATTCTTGTCATTGCATCATGGAATTAAAGTTACAAACACTTGCACATTCTCAGTAAATACATGTGTAGTTAAAAACACTAATCCTGGAGAAGCTGTGCTGTTTTACTCATATGCATCGAAGTGGTTGAATCCGATTTAAGTAAAAATCTCAAATCAAATTTATGAAACTGGGCCTGGCACTTCCATAATAAGGAAGATTGGTTTCTGTGATCCTAGCACTTGTTCTGGCAGGTGTCACAAGGTGAAGCTGTTATTGATTTTTAAAATCACCTTGATCAAGAAGGAAAAGAACAAGCAGCAGCACATGAGAAAAAAATTTTCTGGGAAAAAGTGCTTGTGTTGCTATTGATTCATCTGTACTAAAAGCTACTGAAGCAGTTCCCCACTTGACTAATTTCTGAAGAAGTATGGTTCAAGATACTTAAAAAATGACTATGCACATGCTGTTTATGTCCACCTGGCTATGAACAAGCATCACTATTGTCCTGGAAGAAAGCCTTTTTCCCCCAGCATCATGGATGTACACATCCACTACTCCACTTCAAGTATCCTTGAAGTATGCTGGAAAGTGTATTAACACTTTTCTCCAGAATATCCTGTTATACATCAGTAGGGTTAGTGCAGTTTATTTCAAAAGCAAGCTCTCTGGTGTCACAGACCACCTACTGGTGGAGGAGCATAAGTGGTGCTTGGAAGGGCTATGTGTAAATAACTGTGATGCTTCTGTTTTGATCCAGGTCAAGTGAGTCATCAGATTACAGCCCATTTATTCCAGAACTGGTGCACCTATTAATAGGACAAGTTAACTTCATAATAAGTTACTGACCTCTTTTTCCCAAACTACAAGGTCACAGGACCAGTACTACTTTCCAGAGAGGCAAAGTTAGCATTAGAATGGGACATTGGTCTCCATTTATTAGACTTCACCATGACCCTAAGGGACCATATCAATAAGTTTCCTTTTGAAAATTTCTTCCACTACAAACATCCTTAAAACTAGTTTCATAATAGTGGGTTTGGGGTTTGTTTGTTTTTCATGAAAGGAACAAAATTAATGCAGTTTTCCAATCTTTTCTCCAACGCCTGATGAAGGGTGTTTGTGCCCGAAAGCTTGCAATAAGAGTATTTTTTTTGCAAATGTCTTGTTGGTCTAATAAAACATATCATTTCTACTATGCATCCCAATGGCAGTTTTACATGGTATTCTGTTGTGGCTCTGCTTCTTTGTTCAACAAATATGAAGTCTCCACACATGCACATTGGAATTCAAACAACTATATTTACTAAACATAGATAACAACATGCATAACAACATACTTTGGAAAAATCTTGGTGGCTTCTGTACCACAGAGAACAGTGAAAGCCACTAGAGAACTACTTAAAGGAAGGTTTTCCAATACCACCAAGTGATTCATAAATTTGTAAATCTCCCCCCAAAAGAGAGAGCTTTTCAATTTTGTCAATGGTAATGTAAACCATACTTCATTTTTTTTTTTTTAATAAATCCTGATAAAACATAAAAGCTTCATGATAGAGGATCTGCTTTCTATAAATTTTCTTATTTAAAGGTAACTTGTGTTATGCATTGTATATCTTCTTGAAAGGTCAATGTGTTAAGTGTATATGAGGAAAGCAGCAGGAGGGTAAAAAATGAGTCCATAAGGCTATGCTAGAAATAAGACTATTTTAAAACTAGCACAAGGTGGCAAAGGCATGCAGTAAGGCAGCAGCCCTAGATTTTAGGAGGGCAAACTTCAACGAGCTAAGGAGGATAGTTGGAGAAGCACTGAGGTCCCAGAGGGGAGGGGAGCCAGGTGTCCAAGGAGAGTGGTCGCTCCTTAAGGAGACGATCCTCCAAGCCCAAAGGAAGGTGATCCCAATGAGGATCAAAGGGAGGAGGAGAGCACACAAGCCTCTGTGGCTTACCAAAAGCATCCGGGAATGTCTCCTTGCTAAAAAGGAGGCTTACACCCAATGGAAAAAAGGGGTCATCACCAGGGAGGAATATTCTGTAGTTGCTCGGGGATGTAGGGGGGTAGTTAGGAAGGCCAAGGCAGGGATGGAACTGGGACTAGCTTCCCAGATTAAGGACAATAAGAAGTCCTTTTTTAAATACATAGGGGGTAAAAAGAAGGTCCCGGGTAATGTGGGGCCCTTGCAGAATGTGATGGGAAACTTGGTCGTCACACCAGACGGCAAAGCTAACATGTTCAACGATGTCTTTGCCTCTGTCTTCCTAAGTAGGGACCAAAACAGCCACCTCCCTGCTGGGCCCCCCTCAGGCCCCGGGGGAGGCACACCTGGGCCACGGGTTAGTGAGGGAGCTTCTGGAGGGGTTAGACATATTCAAGTCAGCCAGTCCGGACGATCTCCACCCTAGAGTTCTAAAGGAACTGGCCGAGGTCATTGCAAGTCCCCTGGCACAGCTTTACGAGCACTCGTGGTGCTCTGGTGAGGTACCAGAGGACTGAAAGAGGGCCAGCATGGTCCCCATCTTCAAAAAAGGCAGGAAGGAGGACCCGGGAAGCTATAGGCCGGTTAGTCTTACCTTGATCCTAGGCAAGCTGTTCAAGAAAATTATGTTGGCACACATCCAGGAGGGGCCAGCAGGGGACTGCATGCTTAGGGGCAACCAACACGGGTTCATCAGTGGCAGGTCCTGTCAGACCAACCTCGTGGCCTTTTACGATCAGATCACCAGATCATCAGATGCAGGGGTAGCAGTGGATATAGTCTTCCTGGACTTCCGGAAGGCTTTTGACACTGTCTCTCACCCCGTTCTCATTAAGAAACTGGGGGGCTGTGGTGTAGACACCCACACAGTCACCACCTGGCTGGAGGGCCGCACCCAGAGAGTGGTGGTGGATGGGTCCTTCTCAACCTGGAAGGACGTGGGCAGTGGGGTTCTGCAGGGTTCAGTCCTCGGGCCCGCACTGTTCAACATCTTCATCAGTGATTTGGACAAGGGGGTAAAAAGCACCCTGTTCAAATTTGCTGATAACATTTAGATATGGGGGGACGTGGGCTCACTGGAAGAATGCAACAGGCTACAATCAGACCTAGACAGGTTACAAGGGTGGGCAGATGAGAATAGGATGGGTTTCAACACAGACAAGTGCAAGGTGATGCACCTGGGGAGGAGCAACCGGCACCATACCTACAGGTTTGGGAACTCCCCTCATCAGCACGGAGGCAGAAAAGGATCTGGGGGTCGTCATTGACTCCAAGATGAACATGGGCCAGCAGTGTGGAGAGGCAGTTAGGAAGGCCAACCGCACCTTGTCATGCATCCACAGATGCATCTCGAGTAGGTCCAAGGAAGCGATCCTCCTCCTCTATGCGGCACTAGTCAGGCCGCAGCTGGAGTACTGCGTCCAGTTCTGGGTGCCGCACTTCAAGAGGGATGTGGACAACATGGAGAGGGTCCAGAGGAGGGTCACTCGTATGATCAGGGGACAACAGGGCAGGCCCTATAAGGAGAGGCCATGGGACCTGAACTTGTTCAGCCTCCAAAAGAGAAGGCTGAGGGGGGATCTTGTGGCCTGTTACAAACTAAACTAGTCAGGAGGGATTAGCAGGCATTGGGGGAGTCCCTGTTCCCCTGAGCACCGCCAGGAGTGACCAGGAATAACGGTCACAAGCTGGCAGAGGGTAGGTTTAGGTTAGGTATCAGGAGGCGCTACTTCACGGTCAGGGCGACTAGGGTCTGGAACCAGCTTCCAAGAGAAGTGGTGCAGGCTCCTACCCTGGGGGTGTTTAAGAGGAGGTTAGATGCACATCTTGCTGGGGTCATTTGACCCCAGTGTTCTTTCCTGCCATGGCAGGGGGTAGGACTAGATGATCTACTCAGGTCCCTTCCGACCCTAGAAACTATGAAACCTATGTCCACATAGTTCCAGGAATGCTGGCACTAGTTTGTGGCTTTAAATGGCATGTTCCCACTCTTTTTTAAACAATTAGAAGAAAACCTTCAACCCTGAAGGTAGCAGATTATATGCGTAACTCCAATTAACACTAGAGGAAGTTGTATGTTTATTCAAAAAAACATGCTCCTTGGTCTTTAGCTTAAAAATTAAAAAAAGGGAAAATCTAAAATTCAATGTTGAAAGGAGGGAGGAAGGCTCATTTCAGGAACTTTATTTATAGTAGAAGTAAAAATTTTTTAAAAATGTGCAGTTGATATATAACAGCATGGACAGTTACATGAGGCTAAGCCATAGTAGTACCAGAGATCTGGATACCAGATAATCTTCAGCGAGTCAAGCCTGTTATAAGTTATATAAACATAATGCAAGGCATTTGTATGGATGAGGTATAGTGGACGAGCTCACAGCTGAATCGTGCGACTTGCAAACAGCAATTATTTTCCAAAGTTTTCCAAATCTACTGTATTATCTAAAGCAACATTAACATTCTAAAGAAAGATTTTGAAAGCCATCTGTTTTTGTTAATATAGCCTTAAGTGTTAAATTTGCTGTTGCAAAGCTGAGTTATGTCAAGACTGTTTAAATAAAAGCTGTGACTTGCTAAATCCTGTCCTCAGCTAATTAAAACATGAGTTTGAAGTATGGTGTTCAATACATTCCTCTTATTTACTGCCTGTTGGAAATGCACTCATTTAACATTTGCACAATGCAGGGCACATCTTCAAGGCAGGTCCCACTTCAACTATAAAGAAAGGGAAGTAAAATACCGTGTCCTGAGGGGCCCAGGAATTGAGAACAGACACAAATTCCATCTTTCGTTGGAGCAAAGGAAGTTATATTTAATGTTACTGTGCATGGTGTTTGGGGAAACTTTACTAAATGCTTTGAAAATTCCTAGAATTATAAAGTAAGATGCTCACAAGAGAAATATACTCACAAGAGAAAAAAAAAATATCATAAGACAAGTGCAAGCTGTTATTAGAGACAGACTTTTGATGAACTATTGTTTTAATGGATATTGAATTCACAGATAACTACAATACATAATAGGGCTGTGCAAAGCTTCTGTCCCCAACTCAGTTCAATGGAGATTTGGCTCGATTTGGTGGCTGAATCTCCGAATCTGAATCAGGGGACCCTTTAATCCCACCGAATCAATTTGGAAATATTTGGTGATTCAAACAAACACAGCTTTAAAATGTTTTTCCTACATACCTTTTGGTAGCAGACGACTCATGAATGCTGCAATGCTGGGTTGCATGGCATGTCCCACAGGGCTTCCCAGCATACTCGACAGCAGACCTGGAAGTGGACCAGAAGCAGTTCTGGTCCACTTCCAGGTCCACTGGAGAATATGCTGAGGGCCCCCCCACAGTCCCGTGGGAAGCTCCATGTGCCCCAGCATCACAGCATTCACATGCTGCACCTGCTACCTCAAGGTATGTAGAAAAAACTTTTAAAGCTGTGTCTATATCCAAATCACTGATTCTCCAAATTAGCATCAAATTTTCAGATTCAGATTTTGCCAAATCGAATCAGGGACAGTGATCTGAATCAATGAATCGAATCACTGTCTCCGATTCAGGTCAAATTCAAATCTGAATCAAATAGGGCCCACTTCGCACACCTCTAACTAACACTAAATAAGCAATTTCAATTACCCTGAAAAAAAAAGTGATGTACCTTGTGAGCATCACACTGGTACCAGAGGTTACTCCCTGGCACTTAGTCTCGATGCCTTTCTTGGTCACCCACCAGGCCTTGATGGAAAAATAGATATGAGAATGAGTACAGATTGAGAGGTGTTCTTCCTAAGGTGCCTTGGGATACTGACCATAGTCTCTTCACAGGGCTCCTACCTCCCCTTCACCCTGTCCTGACCACATCTGCGCTGTCCCAGTCTTTGATGTTACTTCAGATACTTCTTCCCTCTCTCTTCATCTGGGGGGTCTCATGGTCAGAGAGTCCCCTCTGATATCTTCTCGCCCTGCCACAGTTATCCCTAGGGAGATAGCATCCCTCTCCCATCCCTTGTACTGCTCTGTTTGCTTCATAGCCCCAGTGAGGATTAAGCCCAAGTCCCCTGCTCATTGACCCATATCAGCTGGCCCTTTAAATCCTCAGGGTCCCAGCCTCTGGGATTCCTTAGTAACTTAGTCAGCTGCCTATAATTCTAGCTTCAGTAAGTACCTGCCTCCTGAGTCACTTGACTCATCATCCCAGGTTTGCTCTACATCACGGCGCCATGATCTCTATCTAGCTGGTGCCTGCCCTGGGGGCAATCTGTCTCTTCCCCCTGCATGCCTTTTACCTTCCAGCTTCTCCCCCAGAGGCCAATTCCATCCTGTTCCTGCTCCCACATGTGGTCCTGCTGGGATCTCAGCAGGACTTCACTAGGAACACCTGGATTCTAGGTGCCTGGCATCATTCTGCCTGTTCTGCTGTGGTCCAACCACAGGTAAGCTTTCTTCTTTGTGCCCAGTGGCATATCCCCTTTTCCCCCATAAAAAGCATCGTATTGGGTGCCCTGTTACATACCCACACAGAGCAACTTTTGGTTAGGATTGATCCTTTCTGTTAAATATGATTTAAGATAGTCCAAGAACAGCCCTATAGACACATGAACAGTTGGCAGTATACGTCTCTCTCATCTCTTTTATCATATCTTGGCACTCAAACTGGTCTTGTTACAGGTCTACCATGCAGCTGAGTTTTTGCAGGTGAGGGCATGTTTTCCAGAAAATCCAACAGTCACTCCTTTCAAATAATACATCATGCTATCAACAGAAGTGAGTGTCACAGAGCATTTAGGTGCCCTGCTCCTTTAAAGAGTAGAAACTGCTAAGGAAAGAGCCCTAGCAGTAAGTGGGGAGCCCCCAGCTGCTGGTTACCAAGGCAACCAGAGTGAGCTAGTGGCCCACACCTGCAGTCAGCTGACTGGAAGGGGCAGGGCCTGGCTCACATATAAACCCCAGGCCTGAGGCCAGGACAGCAGCCAAGGTGGAAGGAGGTCTCCGAGAGCAACCAAAGGGGAGAAACCTGACTGCAGGTACAGCCTCTGATACTGATGAGGGATGGAACACCCCTGGTGTGGCTTGAATGATGTTATAGCTTGAATTTATGTTATAGCCTGGGCTTGTGTTTTGTTTGCTGTATAACACTGGTGGCTTGGATGAGGCTGTTAGGGGATGGAGGAGGCTTCATAGGGGACCCATGGCAGCGTGGGGACCCCAGCGCCAGAGAGAGCACAGCATTTGGGAGTGCACCAACCCCAGCGCCAGAGAGAGCACAGCACTTTGCAGGGCCGCAGAGAGCCCGAGCACCAGGGAGTCACGGAGCCAGACACAGCCGCGGAGAGCCCAGCGAGGACCAGGGGGTCAAATTATAACAAGGCCCAAACCAAACAACGTCAGTTCCATCTGTGAGGCTTGGGGCATGGTAAAGAAGTGGTTGGAGCCACGCATAGACCATAAGGCTAGGGTGCCCCAAAACACCCGTTGTGACATCCATCTTAGAGCAGGACCCACCAGGGGTCTGGGGACCCACGGGGTCCTGAGAACCAATCTTGACCGTGTCCAAGAGGACTTAGAGGCAGCCTCCCTATCAACCATTCGATCAAAGATGTGGTGGGTGAGAATCGAGGGTGCCCATTGGGCCAACTTGGCACGGTAAGGGGGCCTTGGGAAGATCATGTCCATCCTACAGGACCCTGTCCCATTACAGTGAGCAGCTCCCTGCAGCTCAGATATGAAAAAAATCTATGAGCTTTGTTGAAGTTTGGAACTGGAGCCAAAACCTCACCATATTAGTTCATCCCTGTCCATCCATCAGTTTCTCATGCAACTGTTGCAAATTACAGCTGCAAAAGCATCATCTATCACTTATTGAAGAATGGTTTTTGCCATGACGGTTACACACCAGAGTAAAGCTCTTTAAGTCGAATAAGATTTTTAAAAACACTATTTACTCTGGTTGCCATCAGAGTCACAGCTTTGGGATAGAAACTACATACAATGCGCTCATAAATTTTTCACAGTTGAAGAAGTCTAGTGGGTCACACCATATGAGCAAGGATTGTTAAAATAATTCACTCTCTCACAGGCCACACATTCCTGACTCACTCAAAAGAGCTGAGACAATTATCACAAGTGTCATGGGGAGGGGCGCAGGGGCGGCTGTGATCCCTCTGGCGCCCCTACCGTGCCAAGTAGGGCGACTCAGCACCCTCTGTCTCGCCCGCCATGTCTTTGATCTTAAATGGTTCTCTATGGAAGGCTGCCTAATTGTCCTCTTGGACACGGTGCCCAAGTGTCTCCCTGTCCTGGGTGTACTGCCTTGGTGCGCAACAGCCTTATGGGCCACGCGTGCCTCCAACCTCCCCTTTAGCATGCCCCAAGCCTCGCAGCTGTACCAGACGTTCTTGTGTCATGTACTTGCCCCTCCCGGGCTTCGGTTCCCCTCTCACCCTTCCTGGGCCTTTCTCCTATAAACCCCCTCTCAGAGTTTTTCCCCAATACAAGCACCCATCTTCCCTAGCCTCTCTGATATATGCCTCTCTGGGCCAGTCAACCATACACGCAGCCCTGCCCGGGCTCCTGCCCGTGCGCTCAGCCCTGTACAGCTTCTAACCGCACGTTCAGCCCTGTCCGGGCTCCTAGTCAAGCGTTTGTCTCTGTCGGGTCCCTATCTGCACATCCGCCCCTCTCCAGGCTTACTCTCACATGCCTGCCCCTCTCTGGGACTTCTACCGAGCACCCACCCTTCTCCAGGACTTTGTGCCGGTAGGAGACCAAATCACTCACTCTGGAGCCTCTTGTCCTGATCTGCCCTCTCTGGGGCCTGTGCCGCACTTCCCGTGCTTCCCTGCCCTCTCTGGGGCCTGTGCCACGCTTCCCGTGCTTCTTGCCTGCACTTGGGTTTCCCAAGTTTGGGCTCAGGCGGCCTTAGCCCTGCCTGGCCACCAGACCCGCCTTCTCAGACCTAGCTCCCGCGCCTCCCGCGCTCAGGGCTTAGGTGGCCCATGGCTGTGCCTGGCCCCCTAACCCTTTTCTGGGTCATATGCCCTACTGGGCAAACACCGCCCTCATGGGCTGGGGTCTCTACACCCAACACACCGTGCCTCTCCAGTGCTCACTTGCCATGCCAACTATGGCGGCAATCGCTGTGCCACCCTGGCACCGCTTGCTGTGCCCTTGCTGGGCACCAGGAACCCCTGAACTACTAGGGAGCCCCCGTGAGGCCTCCTCACACCATTACAGCCTCACCCGGTCCTCCGGTATTCACACAAACAACCCTACCACAACGCAAAGCTACCAGCCCACCGGCTCTAACTCAAAATAAGCCTACCGGCTATAACGTAAGGGTCCAGGCCCAAACTGGCCCTCTTGCAAAGGCGTCTCAACCAGGGTTCTCTTCACCCTCACCATGGTGCGGCCCCTTATGTGCTCAGGCTGCACCGCTCATCTCCGCTCTTCTGGGGTCTTCTGCAGAGCTCCTGCACCTCCAACTGCAAGAAAGGAACTGCTGCTAGGCTTTGGCCTGGGCTGTTTATAAAGGCCTAGCCCTGCCCCTTTCCGGTCATGTGACCAGCCTGGTTGCTCCGGCAACCAACGCCTGTGCTGCCTTAGGGCGCTTCAGCAGCCTTTATTCCTAAGGTCAGTAGCAGGCACCCAGGCACCCTAGTGCCCTGCTACAACAAGGTTCATGCCTCTGAAGCTTGTCCTATAGCAAGAAACATCTTGCACAATCTAGAAACTTTTTAATTGTATGGCAGCTCTGTGTAACAGCTTATGAATATGGAAGGGCAGGCTAACAGACAGGATACTAGATACTGGACTAAGCCAGAAGATGTCTCTACTATGAAACTCATTTCACCTCTCTCTGCTTTCCTTCTCCTCCTTTGTCAGTCTTCTAGTCTTCTCTGTTTAAATTACAAGCGTTTGTGGGCAGATACAAACTCTCCTTGCATATTTGGATAGGTCCTGGCACAATGGGGATCCATCTCAAGTTGTTAAGCAACACTGCAATAAAAGTGTTATTGTGACATATGCTGGGATCCATCAAACTATAAAATGAAATAAATGCCCCTCAGTTTGCATCAAATACCAGAAACAAATTTCCCACACCTGTAGATAACAGGGACATATCTTTTGTCTCTAAAAATATGATGAATGAAGGTTGGGAGATGTCATGGATTCTCCAGGGGGGGCTTGGGACCCCTGCTTTATACAGTCTCTTGGGCTAGGGACAGAAGTTACACATAACCTAATTTAAGCGATCAGAAACTGATTCAAATCTGTAACACAACAGAGGTTCAGTGCTCTTATACTACTTTCAAAATGGTTGAAAGTGGTTTAAGATAAACCTGGTTGAATGCAGTATCAGACTGAACTGATTTAGGTCAAACCAATTTATGGAACTTCTGTTCTAGATACCTCCACAGTTTAAGTTAACTCACAATCCTCAGCATTCCAGGATGCTTTGCAGCCCTGGGCTGTGCTATCTGCTCCAATAGAACAGGGTTGGCCCTGCCCCTCTGCTCCCTAGCCAGAGCACTATCACTATGCCAGCTGGCTGAGAAGGGAGTGGGGGGAAAACTTGGGTCTGAACCCCAGCTGGGATCTAACTGGCAGGGGCAAAACTTCCCCTGCTAGGATTCTCCCCACTCCCCACTCCAGTGGAGAGCAGGGGAGGCATTGCCAGACTCTGTCCAGGACAGCATGCTGAGGCAGAGGTAGGGAGGAGGGTTTAAACCCCACCTGGGGAGTGGGGGAAAGCTTGGCAGAGGCTGCTTCACCCCCACCAAGCAAACCTAAGCTGGGGTTCCATGTGGCCCAGAGAGGGGATTTAAACCCCCCTCCACCCTTTCTACATCAGTTTATTAGCCTGGGCTGGGGCCTGACTATATCTCCCACCTTTCTGCTCTGCTAGGGAGTGGGGAAAATCCTGACAGGGGCTGCTTCTACTGTCCCCACACACCAAACTTCAGCTGGGGTCAGTGGGGGCATGGGTGACTGGTGCCTCCTAATACGGGGGGCACCAGTGGCCAATCACCAACTGGGGAGTCTCCCCAGCAGCCAAATGTTGACTGTGGGTGGGGGTCTCCCAGTGGCTGATCACCTCCACCGGCAGAAATGCTGGCGGCAAAACTGGAAGTGCCACTGGCACTTCTCTCAGGGGGGGCACAGCCAATTTCAGGGGGTGCACATGCCCCCACATACATCTCTGATACATCACCAATGAATGCAGCCCAGGGTTTAAACCCCTGCCTCGAATTATACTCAGTGAGCCAGCCAGGGCCTGGCCACACCCAGCCTCTGGTTTTGTACACAGCAGGGAAAAGCCTCAGAGGGCTTCTTTTCCAGCTTCTCTCCCTTCCCTTTGGCAGTGGCCAGCAAGCTGGGAGGAGTGCTCTACCACCCACAGCTATTGACATGGGCCACTGCAAGCATGTGGCTGCATTTCTAGAATCAAAAGTGAATGACTGTTCATTTGCTTTTTGGTCCAATCTATGCAGTTTGGACTTGCATAGAACCCGCAAAGATTGAATCAATTCAGCCTTGGGCTATAGTACCTGATGAAGCTGGCCCATGCATAGCGTTTTGTGTGAGAGCCCCCACCTCCTTGGACTCAGAGCCCCAGTCTCTTGGCCCCTGTTTATCTATGGTCTCTGTTTACCTATGGTTCCCTCAGAGAGCTACTTTCTGGTTTAGCTCCTGGACAAGGACTTTACCACTTCAAGGGGTGGAATACACCCAAAGTCACATGCAGGAAACCAAACAGGTCCTCTTAAACAAAAACTACATCTATTCTTGCAGAGTCCTTAGGCCCCAAAGCCCAAATAAACTGTCAGGAAACAGCCCTGACTGCTTGTTCTCAAGCTCCTCAGGCTTCTTCCTAAACCTTTCTCCCCAAAGCCCATATGCAGTTCTTCACAGCAAGACAGCAGGCCAAGTTCTCAGCCATCCTTAAAGACTTCAGAAAGCAGGAACTGGCCACTCAACAATAAGGTTGAGACAAGAGAGACCAGTAGGACCCATTCTCTAGGAGGCATTTAAGGGCAAAAAAAGGAACCTGCAGCCAGAAGCCAGTTGTTAAAACATATAGAGAGAGTGAGAGCAGAAGAGAGAGCAAATATCCCACTGCTACCAATCCATATCTCTTTTGAGAGTTATGTGAGCCTCAGTAAATTTTCAGCTTGCAGTATTTTCTGTTGTCTTAACTTATACTCTGCAAAGCTAAAAAGAAGTTGAAGACATTCCCATAAAAAGCTTTAGGCTTTGTAAACTTTAGAAAAAAAAGTCTCTCTCCTGTTACATGAGATATGAATTTACTTTAAATCCACTATAACTCTATTAAATTTAATGGAATTACTCTGATTTCATACCTGTGAGAGGGTAGAAAATAGGTTCTTAGCTAGGTTGTGGCTATATTTCTGAGACTGCTCTCATTGCTGACTCCCTCGTATGTCAGTAAAATATATAAAGCTTCATAACAGGATTTGCCTTTATGCTTTTCAATATAATGCTATGTCTATTGTACGCAACTTCATTAGCACAAATAAACTCAGTCAATATTACAGGGAATTAAAAAACAATTGTGATGTTCTTTATTGTCTTTTAAAGAACTCAGTACTGTATGTATTGTATACATTTCATACTGCACTAGAAAGATGTCTAAAATAATTATTTGCATACATATTGGCCAATTACCTGTAATTATTAATGTTTCCTATTTAAAAATCAAAGAATGATCATTAAGACATATTTTCCACTGCATGTATTAGGTCAAATGAAGCCTTTGTATAAGCAGGCACAATTGTTAGAATTGTACCTACTCATAAAAGGGTTAAATATTGCCCCTGCAGCTCTGATAATCTGAACATTGCTGAAGTCAGATTGGTTGTAAGTGAAAATACAGAGCCCTTTACTAAGACATAGATCTTATTTAGTTTATTTATCATTAACAGGGAATGTTTTATAGCACCGCATAGAGGTTGCCATAAAACAACGTTTTAAGGATCTCTCTACCATATTTCAGCCATAAATGTCCTACAGACCTGAGAGGTAAGACTACCAAGGTTCAGTATTAACATCTTTATTACAGATGACCTCACTATTGTGTTCTCTATAAAGAAAAAATATTAAAGTATTAACATACTTTGAGTCTTAAATTAGTACTTGTTTACTGCTCATATCCAGATCTAAATATCTTTGATTGTAGCATGGTTATTTTTCCATGAAAATTTTGTTGACAATGCCATTAATGGCAATCACACCAGAATATAAATGTTAACCATAATGCTAAGAGTACGATGTTTGTGGTGGGTTGTGCTGTGCACTAACATAAATCCATCAACATTATATTTTGCACAAAGAATTTTATAATTAATTCAGTATTTCATAAACAGAACATAAAGAAATGTGCATTACCCTGGAATTTCCCTGCACTTAATCTATGTCAATAGCCTCAACTAACTTTTATTCAGTATAATCTAGGTTCTTATATAGCATTTACCTAGTCACCCTTCTAACCTCATCTTCAAGTAAAACATGGGCAGCTTCCAGCTAATAAAGGTTTACATAGAAATGTAAAGGCAAATTGCAGAAAAGATGCCTACACTTGTTTTGTAATTTTTTTTAATAAAATATTTAAATTTGGTGCAAGTCACAGTGTTACTGGGTAAAGTATGGCATAGTCCATATAAGAATTTGGATAACTTCAAAGCTACACCTCTGCCATTTCAACCTAAAGACTTGAGCAATTTTTAAAACCTTGTTTGATAGTACTGCATGAAGAGTGATTGCAACAATAACGATTCACACTTTGAACTTCTTTCACTTTGTTACCTTTCTGGAATTGCATGGGGTGGCTATGACTTCTTCAGATGACTCTCAAGCAACTAATGGTCGCTTGGAAAGATGGTCCCTTCCAGAATGGTCCAACCTATTTCTATCTATAACCTGGCTCTAAGTTAGAAATAGTTTTAGAAATATTTCAGCCTAAAGGGAAGGGCTGTTCTCTCAACTCATCCCAATTACACAGGACTATGGAGTAGACCATACTGTATTTATTTTGGAAAGCAGTAGGAACATTTGAGATGCTACATAAATAAGTAAATAAAGCAAGAAAGAAGAAGAATTGGAGGTGAGGAAAAAAATAAAATACCATTCTTTAAAAACAAAATCTAATTGAAAATTCCTTCTCTACCCATTAATTTAATTTGAAGCTCTAGGATGCACTCTTAACTTTTCTTCGGAAAAAAAAAATCAGTGTTCACTTTATAGTTGCCCTGGAACAGGACTACGAAAGTTGTTCCGAGATAGTGCCATGTCTCCGTTAGTTCTGGCACGGAGCTCTCCAACACTTGCCCAAATAAATAAACCTGTTAGGTCTTATGGCTGAAATATTCTTGAGCTGAATTTGAAGAGGCTAAACACTCACCAGACCAAAGTTATTCTTTCCTTTTCTTTCTGCCACTACTGTTGTTCAAACAGGTAATGTAGACATCAATTTCAGGTTGTTACATTTTTATGCTTGCCTGAAAGATGGCCTGGAAAAAGTAAGCATCTTATAGCTACACTATGTTCTTATTATTCACCTTGATAGAGCTTTTGTACATTGTGCTTATCATAGCTCAATAGTACCTGACAAACCTAATGCTAGTTTTCAGCTAGTACTAGCTTGCAATGTTAAATAAGGAGATGTGTGTGTGAATGTGCTTTTAAGCAGTACAGTGCACCAAAGAATGAGCTGTTTTCAGCTAACATTGAGCCGCTAATGATTTTAATGAGAGTGCCTTCTGGATTCATATTTTTTTCATAAAATACATCACACTAAAACAAAATCAATGAGAAACATTAATTAGGGCCTTTTTAGACGCCTTCTGTGGTGTTGTTTTTCTTTTGAGAAGCACCAGATGAAGAATGCTGTGCTTTATTTAAGCTAAGTTGTTTGACATTTAGATGAGAGAAAAAAGAGAAAAATACTAACAAACACAGGAACAATTTTTGACAGCTCTTTGTCATGCAAGAGAGAAAAAAGGGGACCGACTGTGAGATGCTACTTTGAAGCCCTGGAAATTTGTAATGAAAAATTTAAGATACAAGAGAGGAAGAAAGATGAGCTATTCATTTGGTTCTGCATATATTAACACTTGTAATTCAAACTAAAGGTTTGCTATGTGTTTTCATAATTTTGACTCTAATAAATATCTTGGAGAATTGCTTTGATATTCCAAGATCGTGCATGTAGCTTGCATCCATTAAGAAAAATGGGGAACAATCATCCTCAGCCCTCTTGGCGCTAATGAGAAGGTCATTGCTCTTTAATTACCACAGACATAAAACTGAAATATTTCAAAGGGTTTGTTGGAGTACAGTGGCTATAGGCAAAACTGTGTATCTGTTTATAAGTCTATCTGTCACAGAGCAAACCAAATAGACCGTGCATCTTTTGTGTATATTTAATTTTCAAATTTACATCACTGTTCCTTACACATCAGATTAATCTGGGAAATTTAGACCACTTGTCATTAAGCAGGGGCAGAGCAACAGCGAGGGGGTAGGGGAAGTAGGAAGAGGGTGGTGGAAAGAAAGACTCGAGAATAGTAAAATGTTCCTCATCAGCAGGTATTGTGAAATAAGTACTACTAGGTTATGTGATCTTATTTCCCACAGTAGGGGAGTTAATAAGAAATAGAAACTATGAGACATTGCAGAAGGATATTAGCAAATTAAAATCTGTGCTTTGTACTCATTCTCATCTCACTCAGACCTCCACCCTTACAGGGAAAACATTTAAAAAAAAAGAAAGAAATCAAAGCAGCAAAAAGAGAAGAAGAAAAAAGTGAACTATTTTTTCTGCATTTGAAGCCCCCAATCTATTTTCTGCCTGTTCTGGAACAAATCTGAAATGAATCATATATAATGTATAGGTTCTGTGACTGGATTTGCCAAGTATCTACATTCTGATGTTAGGATAACAGTGGGAATGTCCAAGACTGCATATTCAGTCCAGGGAATCATCATTTTCTTTCAATTTGAGATTAAAGAAGAAAATTAGAGCAGGAAGAAGGATTTAACGTTTTGTGTCTGATTAAATTTGGTTTTGTGTTGTTTTGAATAACATTTCCACAAGAAGAACATTTCTGACTGTGCTGTCTGTTCTCTCCCTTATTGATACCTTTGGAAGAAGTTATCTTCCCACTGCCAGTTTTTAAAATTCTTCCTTTTGTAATAAATTAGCTCAAGCTAGGTCTTTTTTGAAAAAGATGACATGCTGGATAATTTAAGGCAAATGAGGAAATTAGATACTTTTATAAAGTTGGATATTTTTGCAAGTTTGTTTTTGTGACTGTCAAGTTCCTGAAGTTTTAATATGTGAAAGATTCAATTTTTACAACATAGACTGGCCCCGGTTTGAAATTTTGCACTACCAAATTTTGATATTGGAAGTTTTGTGGACTAATATTGCAGCAGCTGTTTGGGGGAAATTTTGGTCTTTGGACTAATTGGATCCCTCCAAAACCCCTAATCTCAATAGGCAGGTTAAGTAGGGAGCCATGCCTTTGATATATACAAAATTAGAGCTGGTCCAAAACTGTGATAAAAAAGAATTCCAACTAAGCTTTTTTATTTGGTTGTTGGTGAGCGTGAGGATGAGGCAGCTGCGAAGTGTCTCCTTGCTCTAGAAATTTAAAGGTTCACTTTTCTTCAGAAAGAGAAAAATAAAAGAACAATCTCCTTGCAAACATTTTAAATCAGTTATGTAAACACAGAACATGGAAAATTTGAAGTCCAAAGTGATCAAAAGTTTAGATGGTTTTTAGACTGACATTTATAAACTGTTCTCTGAGTAACTCTTCCTTTTCTAATGCATGTGTAGCAGAAAACACTGGTTAATGGTAGATATCAAGAAACTATGTAATTAGCAGCTTTTTGCCCTAATCCCAAAAAAGGGCAAGTGCCTACTTAAGTGATTATCATGCAAACCAATTGCCCTGTTAAATACTAATGTAAACATTTTAGTAAGATTTTCGCTTCTAGGCTTGAGACCTACCTGCATAACATTATATGGAGAGATCAAAGTGGCTTTGTTAAAGGAAAAACCTTTTCCAATAATTTTCAGAATAAGAAAAAAAAATCTGTTTGGCCTGGTCAAATGGATTCATGTTCATCTTTAACTGGATTTAAAAGGGAATACTGCTGTTACACAGTAACACTGAAATGGATAGTGGCTGGGTTAAAGCCCTGTACATTCAACCACAGAGGCAGACACTAATCAATTATGTTATGTTCCCAATTTTCTTATTAGGCAAGATAGTTGGACATGTAGCGATTTTTCACCTTTAATATTGAGCTTTAGGTCAGTGCAAGATGATCACAGTATCTGCAGTATCACCTCTGGAGGTGGCTACCATTACTTGGCATTCTCTATACTGATATGCTTATTTTTGTTCATGTTCATCTTAGCTAACTTATTAAGCCAAATTTCAGCAAGATGTCTGGGTACAAAAGTAAAATAGCTAAGGTAAACACTGTCAGATAATTATGCCATCTACATGAAAATATCCCACAAAAAATATGACACCGACAAGATTTCTATACTTCAAGGAAATTAAAGTCTTCCTAGCCTACCTAGGATATATTCCTTGTCTAGACTATAGGATGGAATGGCAGTAACAGAGACTCATGAGATGTGCTGAACCAGCAGCCCAGACTCCATTTCCAATAATGTTTATTGAGTAGAATGAATAAATAGAAATGATACATGAATAGGTTCTGTTTTAAATTAATATCACACATATTTAGATTTTATTTTTCATTCTATAAAGAGCCTGGGGAGATGTATTTTTCTTCTCTTTTAGGATTTCTATTTCATATTCCAATATATTTGAAAAAATATATTTATTTCTAAAAATGTTATGTGATAAAAAAATATTTAAGTCACAAAGGGAGGGAACCATAATTTTTGCTTTTACATAAGTTCATGGTGAGTATCACAGTGGGTATGGGGGCTGTTCAGTGCTGCCTCAGTACAAATCAAATGAACTCTGCCAGCTAAAGGAGGGCAGCTTTCATTTATAAAAATCTAAAAAGTTGAAAGGACATGGATTTTTTTTAATGATTCTAGGTGTCACGGAGTCACAGAGGCGCTCCGTGATTGTGAGGGTGATTGGCAGGGCTGTCAATCACCCAGGCAGCTCAGGTGCTTGGTTGCCAGGGCAACCAGGTGGTCACATGACCGGAAGGGGGCAGGGCCAGGCCTTTATAACCAGCTCAGGCCAAAGCCTGAGACACAGTTCCCTTCTGGCTGCCGCAGGAGCAGGAGCAGGAGCAGGAGCAGGAGCAGGAGCAGGAGCAGGAGCAGGAGCAGGAGCAGGAGCAGCAGGAGCAGGAGCAGGAGCAGGAGCAGGAGCAGGAGCAGGAGCAGGAGCAGGAGCAGGAGCAGGAGCAGGAGCAGGAGCAGGAGCTCTGCGGCTGAGCTGAGCAGCCTGGGTTAGTGGCTGCTACTTCATCACGCTACCCGGCTGCAATGAGGCAGGGAACAGCATTGCCCTGACTGGAGGTAGGATTGCGGGCCCTGGTGGGGCTTGGAGTTATTAGGCGTGTGGAGCCTCTGTATTTATGTTATAGCCAGAGGGCTTGAGTATTAAGTTACAGTTTATCCGGAGGACCGGGGAGGCTGTAGGGGAGCGAGGAGGCCTCAAGGGGAGCTCCCCAACAGTTTGGGGGTTCCCAGTGCCCAGTTGAGGCACAGTGCCAGGGGCACTAGTGTCGGTGCGGCTCGGCATTATATTGCGCCAGGGAGGTGCAGTGTGCGGGGTTATAGACCCCAGCCCATAAGGGCGGTGTTTAGCCCCGGAGCGGGGCAGGGACAGGGCGCCAGGGGCGCGGAAGTCAGCCCCGAGAGGGCAAGGCCCCGGAGCGGGGCAGAGACAGGGCGCCAGGGGCGCGGAAGTCAGCCCCGAGAGGGCAAGGCCCCGGAGCGGGGCAGAGACAGGGCGCCAGGGGCGCGGAAGTCAGCCCCGAGAGGGCAAGGCCCCGGAGCGGGGCAGAGACAGGGCGCCAGGGGCGCGGAAGTCAGCCCCGAGAGGGCAAGGCCCCGGAGCGGGGCAGAGACAGGGCGCCAGGGGCGCGGAAGTCAGCCCCGAGAGGGCAAGGCCCCGGAGCGGGGCAGAGACAGGGCGCCAGGGGCGCGGAAGTCAGCCCCGAGAGGGCAAGGCCCCGGAGCGGGGCAGAGACAGGGCGCCAGGGGCGCGGAAGTCAGCCCCGAGAGGGCAAGGCCCCGGAGCGGGGCAGAGACAGGGCGCCAGGGGCGCGGAAGTCAGCCCCGAGAGGGCAAGGCCCGAGAGCGGGGCAGAGACAGGGCGCGGGGCGCGTGGCGTGTCGGCCCCGGAGGGGGGAAGCCCAAAGGGGCAACGCGCAGGGAGCGCGGTAGCGGCCCTGAGGGGCAAGGCCCCAGAGAGGGGCCGAATAGCCAGGCCTAGCTAGCCACCCGAGGGCGCCGAGACTAGGGCGGCGATAGCGCCGGCCCAAGGGCGCCGAGGCTAGGGCGGCGATAGAGCTAAGGCTAGTGTGCCAGGTGAGAGAGAGCCGGCCCGAGGGCGCCGAGATTAGGGCGGCGATAGAGCTAAGGCTAGAACCCGGCCCAAGGGCGCCGAGGCTAGGGCGGCGAGAGTGAGCCGGCCCGGAGGCGCCGAGGCTAGGGCGGCGAGAGTGAGCCGAGATCCGGGAGAAAGAGCGTGCCGGCCCAAGGGCGCCGAGGCTAGGGCGGCGAGAGTGCTCCAGACTCAGACCGATCCAGCGATTAGCCAGGCGTCGGCTAGAACCCGGCCCAAGGGGGGCCGGTAGTGAGCGGCGCTGGTGGAGCCGACACAGGAGGCGCCAGCAAGTGGCTGGGCGCCAGCGTGATAGGCCCAGGGCGTGGGGAACGGGCCAGAGATTGGGGCCCGACCCAAGGAGGCGCCAGGTGGGCGAAGAGCCCCGGTGCCCGAGAGTGAGAACAAGGGGCACCCGAGGGGCGAGGGACCATACAAGCGTCCCCCGGAATAGCTGCGAGGCTTGGGGCGTGCTAAGGGGGAGGCTTGGAGGCACGCATTGCCCTTAAGGCAGGAAGCTTATTAAATCCCCGTCGGGAATAGGGACGAACCACTAGACCGTCCATTAGGGAAACTGGCAGCCTCCACATTATATATCTTACCATCAAAGTCGTGGCGGGCGAGGTTCTGAGGGTGCTACGTCACCCTAACGTGACGGTAGGGGGCACTAGGGGGTTCACGGCCGCCCCTAGTCGCCGCTCCCTCACACTAGGTATTTCACTGATACAACTATTTATCCTAAAAACTTCTGTTTTTCAATATTGTCTGTTGTGGAACCATTGAAACAAGGTGCAATATTTTCTGATAACTGGTATATTCTTCTTGACTATTGGATACAGGACTTATATTTCTAGGGCACTCGTACATGCAACAAGGGTTTTGTTCTTCCTAAATTGAAACGGTGGGTTTTTAATTGGTTGGGGTTTTGTGTCATTTAAAAACCCACCATTTCAATTAGGGACTTCAGTCATGTCACATGACATCACAGTGCGTCATGGCCCCCCGTCACCTCACCCACCTCCTCTGCCCCCCCCTTCCCCCCCAGCAGACTCCACCAGAAAAAAAGTGGTGAGGGGCCCGATCCTTCCCCCCAGGCAGAGACTACCTGCCTCTCCCATGAGGGGTTGGGGGTGAGGAGGTGCTGCTGGTGGGCCAAATGGTCCCTGAGCATCAGGGGAACCTGGTCCTTCCCTCCACAGTGGTGGCATCCCCCAGGCAACACCTGCCCACTAGCACCCTGCCTGGGTGGTTCTGGGAGATGTTGCCACTGTGGAGGGAGGCACCGGGCTCCACGCAGCTCAGGGGCTGTGCAACCCAGAGGCAGTGCATATGGTCAGACTCAACTGAGGGGGAAAAAAAAGAAAAAATAAGGAAGGAGCCTGATTTTTTTTCTCCCCTCCTGGAGCCTGCCTGACTGAGCAGTGCAGGACCTGGTGCTTACCTCCATGGTGGTGGCACCCCCCCTGGGCAGCACCCACCTGCTAGCAGCTCACCTGGGCAGTCCCAGGAGGTGCCACCACTGTGAAGGGAAGCACTGGGCCACATGCAGCTCGGGAGCTCTGTGATCCAGTGGCAGCTCATACAGGCAGACTCAACTGAGGAAAAAATAAGAAAAAAGCAGAAAGGAGCATGATCTCTTTTCCCCCCCCCCCCCCCCCCCCCCCCCTCCCGGAGCCTGCCTGAGCTGCACAGGGCCTGGTGCTTCCCTCCATGGTGGCAGCACCCCCCAGGCAGCACGTGCCTGCTAACAACCCACCTGGGTGGTCCCAGGAGGCACCACCACCGCAGAGAGAAGAATCAGGCCCTGCGCAGCTCAGGCTGGCTCCGAAGAAAGAAAAAAAAAAGATCAGGCTCCTCGCCACTTTTCTTTCCTCAGTCAAGCCTGCCTGCATGAGCTGCCACTGGGATGCATAGCCTCTGAGCTGTGTGGGGCCTAGTACTTCCGTCCATGGTGGCAGTGCCCCCTGGGACTACCTGGGAGGGATGCTAGTGGGTGGGTACCACCTGGGAGGTGCCACCATCATGGAGGGTAGGTTCAGCATCCCCAACAACTCAAGGGCCACTAAGCCCACTGGCAGCTTGTCCCCCAGCTGTGGGAGAGGCTGGTAGACTCCAGTACCCCATGCACCATCCCTGCCACCCTCCCGCTACCTAAGACCACATGGGAATGGGCTGGCTTGCCCCTGGGGCAGTGCAGAAGGTGTCAGGAGGGCAGCTGGGTATGCTGGCAGTGGGAGAAGGTGGTGGGAATAGTGCATGGGGCGCTGGAAGCCCACCAAGCCCAAGCTTCCCAAGCACATCTGGGCTTCCAATGCCTCATGCACTGTTACGTAGCAAACTAAAATACTTCAGAAGGGTTTTACCTTGCTACGTAACAAGGTGCCGTCGAACGTGTTTTGCCTTGCTATATAACAAGTATGCCTCCCAACATTGTCATGAAATTAAAGTGAAATAGACCACCAAAGGTGTAAACAGCAATGCCATTAAAGCAGCACAAAAGGGCAATTAAGCTCCTTTAAAGGCCAATTTTGTTGCATGTACAAGCACCCCAGACACTAAATTGCATAAAATAATTGTCTACTAAAATACTTCTTTCAAATTATCTAAGTTATCCTTAATTACATTGTCCTCTTTCTTTATTTTGACTGCCTCTAAATTTTGTATCTTTGACAGCTTTAATCCTCTTGTTACATATTCCTCCTCCCTGGCCATTACTTCCTAAAGTGAATTAAATTAGTCCTAAAGCTCATCCTTATGGCACTTCACTACTCTCTACTTCCTTCTCTCCAGAACTGATTCAGCTGACAAGTACCCCTATTTCTCCACTAGCAAAGCCAGTTTTTATTAGCTTAAGTAGCTGAACCCGCATGCAATACTTGCAAACCGTATACATAATTAGAAGAGCCTTTTGTGCAGCATTATATCAAAAGCCTTTGAACGGAAAATGAAGAGGTAAAATGTTCATAACATTAAAGGTTAAAAAATCAGTTTTCACCAAGTAATTTTATGAGGTTTTACTAGCCAGAAAAAAAAACCAAAAAAAACCTCTTATCACATTAACAATGGAAACACCGTGCACAACAGAATCTGATTACACAGGTTAAAATTTGAGATTGGGACTGATGCTACTTTAACAAAAACCCCAAACTCATCCTCTCAAGCCACAGGATCTTTTTCCCCATATATTATGAGCCCTTGAATACATTGTCCATACCTAGGAAACAATAATTTATTTTTCTCATTGAAAATGTTTGTTTCTCTGCCAAACCTCTGCTCCACTCTGCTTTTGGCACAAAGATTAAGAAAACAGTAGTAATGGGAGAGAAATAGGAGAAGCAAAAATAGTGTTATCGGAAAGGAAATAAGCAGAAATCACAAGTTGCTCCTAGGGGATAACAACTTCTCATCAGTGGATCAATAGTAGACATCCTTGAAGCTACAGCCACAGAAGGTAAAGGTGGGATGGGCAACCAGTTGGGCAACTGTAGTACCACGCTAAAAATGTGAGATTTTCAAAATTCAGTCCTAGCGGGGCACCTAAATTTCTCAAAATCCCAGTCAGTCAAGAAGGCTTAATTTTTAGTTCAGCTCAGGGTGATAAACAAAGGTGGCTTCTCATCCACCCAGGTGCCTCAGGTCTTCAGGTGACCAGAACCTAAACTATACCCTGTCATTAGCAGGGATCCTGGTTCTCTCTTTTTTTTTTTTTTTTTTTTTTTTAAATCCCCAATTTTCGGTTTAAAAAAAGTAAACCCAAGTCCACACTTTCCTGTGATTTAAAATGAAATGCCACTACTATATAGATATCTATCTAGTGGTGTTTCATTTTAATCATGGGAAAAGGTGGATTTGGGGTTACTTCTTTAAAACCGAGAATTGGATATTTTTTTTAAATCAGAGAAAACCAGGATCCCTGGTCATTTCTCAGAGACAAGGATCACTCCATCAGGTACCAAGTGAAAACCCCACAAAAACCCCACATTATATTTTTAAAAACTCTGTGAACTGTCATGAAAAGAAGTCTGCACAAACATTAAGGTGAAAAAAAACCTCACTCCAGGGACAACAGGGACATGAGACCCAGCTTAGTCCCATTAAGTTCATGCCACTGACTTCAGTGGAAGCAGGCCCAATAATGATACAGTGGTTTTTGTCTCTTGTAATACAGTGTTAAGCCAGATGTTTAAAGCTGCTTTGCAACAATTAAGTAATGCCAGTTGTAGTTGTATGCATTTATTAGTAAAAAATAGTAAAGAACTGTTGCTGTTCTGTTCTTTATATATTGCCTCAGGGATTTTAGGTTTTGCACTCCCCAAAGGGACCTCTCATTACCTAAAGTTAACTCCCCAATAAAATACGATGGAAAATAGAACAGTTTAGAACTTTTCATTGGTGACATAGAGTAAGGTTGTACCTAAACTTGCAAACTCATTAGAACCTGACGTAAAGAGTAACTAAGAAAGGTAGCATGGTTCTTGTTTTATTTGAGATTGCTTCTGTCTTAGTGAAACTATCAGTGGATGGGCATGAATATAAGATCACAGATTCAAAGATGAGGAAAGTCATAAAGGGGAGGCACATATCATTATAACAACTAAGGTCATCTGTAATTTTGTTTTGATTAATGGTAAGCAGCCAAGGATACTTATATCACCCCAGTGTTTTTACTATGCAAGATCCATAACACTTTCAGTGAAGTACTGGCCTATGTGACATCAGGTAAGTTTTGTCATGGATTTCAATGGAGTTAAGATTTCATCTATGCTGCTTTTCTTAAAGGCCTAGATTATTGAAGTCATTCATGAACACACAAGAATCACAGGTATTACTTTTGTTTGTTTGTTTTTAAATAACCACAATTCACAAGTTTGCAAAGAAAAATCCTAAAAATATGAACCTTCAAAAGCTCCTAAAACCCCAAAATGAATAAATCAATTGAATATTAATTTATTTATTTATTAAGTCACATGGTTGTATTGTCTGACTCATGATTTTTAATGCTTGGTGTTGATCGTGCTGACTTACAGCAGACATCAAGGCCAGGTGTAGACATCACACATTAACTGGTCTAAGTGATCAGAAATCTATCTAAACCTGTAAAAATGCAGAGATTCAGTGCACATATACAGGTTAAAAAATGGCAGAACCCAACCTAAGATAGATCTGAATCAATGTGCACTTCGATCTAATTGATTTAAGTCAGACCAGTTAATCAAACTTCTATACCAGATTCTGTACTGATTGCTATCCATCGGCATCCCAGGCTCCTTTGCAGCTCCCTGAAACTCCCCCCCACCCCTTGCAGAGAGGCACACACTAGCACTTGGCCCACACTTGGCTGCTTCAGCTGAGCTCCCAGGAGGCCCCAGCCCTAAGCTCCCTGGAAGCTGATCTCGCACAGACCCACTCCTAGAACCTGCCTTCTGCCTCTGGCCATCTTTCAGCCTCAGACAGGAACTAGGAGGAGCGGGGTGGGGAGGGAAAGGAGACATCTGTGTCCCCTGTATGAGCCCCAGGACTTAGGTACTCATGCTCCCAGACTGAGCCCCTGTACCCTATCATGAAGCACCCCATGATGTACACACACCTGACAGTGAGCCCTGGATAACCCCGCACTTGGTCACAGCCCCATGGAACCCAACCCTAGCTGCACACACAGCCAGGGAGCCCTATGCCCCTGTGCTTAGGCACAGCCCCATGAAGCCCAACCCTGGCTCCTGCACACCACATCTCTGTGGACAGAGCTATACACCCTGGTCACCCAGACCCTATCATGGGCCCCCAGCATGGATGGGTTGGGCGGGGGAGGTCAAGCAGGAGCCAGTGTGGGTGGCTCGCCTCTGGTAGGTCAGGATGGCAGGAGGCAGAACATAAGGACTGGGCCTGTACAGACACAACCCTGTGACCTCTGTGGCTCAGCCACTGCCTTCAGGTACCTTGGCCATGGGCACCTGGTGTGCCACAAGTCTTTTTTGGTCCACAGCTCCAGAGTCCCAGAGCACTAGGGCATGGAAGGATGTGAGGGGGGCAGGGTTTAAAGCAGTGTGCTCACCGATGCCTGGTAACCAATCAAGGTGGCCTGGGTGTTCAGTGGCACTTGGCAGCTTTCAGCACTCCAGGGAGCTAGTGGGGACTGCTGGATGGCATACAGGAATGCCCCCAACCTGCTGGCCTTGGCCAGCACAGGCAGCCTCCTTGACTCCCCACCCCACAGCAAAGGAGTATGCGTGTTCTGTTTGCTACTTATCTAACCTAGACTGCTTACAAAACCCACAAAAGTTAGATCATTTCCTCCTCAGGATTTTTGAATGTATGTACTTGTCCCAATTGTGGTCTCTTGATCACTTGCTAATTAATAGCAGAGTACTGGCTAGTCATAGGACACTGCCTTTGCATGAAATGACAAACATATATTTACATTCTTTCTGATATTAATTTTCCATGTAAGCAGTTGCTATAATTATTTCAGAGAGACTGTTATGTTACAGTAATTGGGAAAGGAGGTTGCCCACAAGACATTGTCTCTCATTTTTAATATGTACCTCAAAAGTGCCTAGCGGTGCTTATCAGGACTGAAATGTGGTTTATGCTATGGAAACCTTTAAGAACTTCCAGTTACATACCAGAATATGCAACTAAAATGAAATTGGACTTAATTCAGAGGCTATAAAACACTGCTGTGCAAGTTACACCTATTGTAAAGTAGTAGCTTCACATAAATAAGAAGCTTAAAAAAACCCCAAAAGCTAACCATTACATGCTGGAGTCTCTATCATACAACTAGATTGCTATTTCCCTACTGGCCATAAAGGGCAATGTCAAAGTTTCCCTACCTCTCCATGTAATCTCCTGCTACCTCCTGTTTTACTTCTGTTTATAAAATATCTCACCTTTGGGACGGTCGTCCTGCTATTTTTTGTTTTTATGCCTTTCCCCCACGTACATCAAAAATAAAATACAATGGGACTGATTACTCCTTATCATGCAACTTGTACACTCATTTACAACAGTGTAGTTAAGAAAAACAACATATATACAGTGAATCAATGTCAGAAAGCATGGCAAAGGTAAAATTTTACATTGCCCAGTGTTAATGAAATGATGGATATTAAAAAAAGAAGAGTAAAGAGAGATGTAGAAAAGTAAAGAGAGAGGCTGTGACATAGGAAATATGACTCCCTGTAACAGGGGGCCTGCTTGGGGCCAATCCAACCATGGCCCACCCACCTGTTCCTGGGCTAGCCACCTGCCTTCTTGCCCGCCATGCCTTGATGTTAATTAATTAATAGATGTTAATCAAGCAGGAGGCTGCCCATTTTCTGCCCTGATGCCAGGGGGCACCATCTGTGGTTCCATTCCTCCCCTACACCACAGGCCAAGCCTCATAGATGGCATCACAATGTGCCTTTACTCACTGCCCCACAATGGGCCCCAGAAACCTCCTATTGAACCCCACCTAGATTCTTCCCCTCAAGCAGCCTCTTCCACCATCATACCGGGCAGCATAGCTCCCTGAGCTGGTTCCTCTTTAGGTGTGGTCCCCTCACGGAGACCTTTGGCTCTCTAGCTCTGACCCACTTCCAGGCCAGTCAGAACCCCAGGCATTCAGCTCCTGGGCATTCCTTGCAGTGGGCCCCCAGCCCTTTGACCCTTCCGGTCCTGGCCCCAGCATGGGCCAGTCAGGGGAAGTTCAGACATTGTGTCTATGCCCCTTTCCTCTCTCTGAGGGTCCACCCTCTGGGCCCTCCAAACACCGGGTAACCCACCCAGTTGTGGGGCCTAGGTGTTAAGGTGCCCCAACCCACCTTTCACCAGGGTAGTAACTGGCCTGGTATTTCCTGGGGGCTCCTACGCCACTGGGAGCCCCACCAGGCCACCCACTCCCAGTAAGGTGCAGTTTTAGGTCATGCCCAGGACCAAGAGCCTCCTATCCATCACCTACAGCTCCTCCCTTACCTCCAGATGATATCAGCAGCCCTGCAGCCAGGCAATGTTGTTGCCTGGCATCTGGCAGCAGAACTGCCCTGTTTATATGGGCAGCCCCAGCTCCAAAATGGCTGCTCTCATCAGGCACCTGGCAGCTGCCAGCTCCAGGCCTTAAAATGGCAGGCATACCCAGTGCCCTGCCATACTCTCCAAAAGTATAGCCATGTACAACGCAAAAAAAATTCCAAAAAACTGTATGTCCATATCTTCACTGCTCTCCTCCCTTATTTGCTGTCTTTTTTTAGGTGCTAAACATGAAGACTAAATTTCCATGCATCTGCTCAGGGAATGAGAGTCCGTATGCATAAAATTGCTTATATGTGGCCAAGCAGTATTCTTTAACCCAGTATTTATTTTTCATGTAACACTATGGATTCCACCTATAGTATATCTGGCTGATGGAATTAGCCAAAGATGAGCCATCCCTAATTTTTCATTTTTAGCAAATTAGGCATGTTGTTATACACCTTATATTCAATAAACAGATTTATTTTGGTCAAGTCAAGCATTGACAACATTCAATCATTTTACAATACAATATTTTAAAGGTAATTGTGTCATAAATTTTAGTTCAAGTATTACCAATTAGTAGACCCTATGTATTTCAGACTTAAAATTAAGGGTATAACAGGCTTTAAGAAGATTCTCATTAAACTGTTTTCTTTCTCTTCGACTTCTCATTTGAAGCATATTTTTAATTATGCATCATTGCCCACACATAAATTCATTTACGTATATTAATTTTTGCTCCACTTAGCAGAGTGGTCACTTAATTAAAATGTCTTCAGTTGTTTTAATGAAAAAAAAATCTTCAGCTTAAACAGACTGTTGTAACACTCTACATTTAAACATACTATTTGTTGCCTTTATTTCAGTCCATTTGTAACACTGATACTAGAACATTTGTGGGAGCGGATATTAAAAAGTAATATCCTTTTCTAAAGCCCCTAGACTGTTTAGCAGATTTTTAAATTGAAATCAAAATTATACAGATTTTTCATTCTGATAATTTTACCAATTCACTAATTCTTTAATCTTTACAGGTCATTGAACAGCTTTACATTAATGAGATGTAGTTAAGAACAAATTTTTACAGTTTTTCTTTTTTTCTTTTTTTCCCCCTTTTTGAAAAATGTTGCATATCATTTGCAAATTAGAAGGAACTTGTTCCATTTATGGTACATTTATTTAAAATAATCGAATGGATGAGAACCAGCTGAACACTGTGTGCAATGACGCTTTAAGACAAATTACCATTTATTTATAAGCAAGAAATAGACTTTTAAAAAGCACACAGACTGCATTTCATTATTAATGATATTCTTCATGCAAACCTGATCTTTTTCAATAAGAATATGCAGAAACAGGAGAAAAGCAAAAGAAATGGAAAGGAAGACCGCTGTGGAAATCCACACAGTTTACATATATGAACACTTACAAAAATTGCCAGCCCTTTAAGTGTAGGTCCAAGGACAGTTAGCATCTTTCTCTCTTCACCTGCAAACTAGTCTATAGCAAGCAAATTTGATACAGTATTTGAAAAAAAAGTCATTACTAAGCAGAGCCATAAAAAACAAACTTTTCTCCCTCCCAACATTCACAATGTATTCAAAATACACCTCTCACATCACTAACCTGAAAGAATTAATATTTCTAAAGTACTGTAGACTATAATTTCATACTGTGGAAACACTGAAAAGGTAATTACTTTGGTTCAAGTATGTTAAATTACTATTATTCCTTACCACATGTTACTGAAATGAGTATAGTGCTTATCTTTCTAAGCAGTATGTTAATTGCCTGAAGCTTCTGAGCCAAGTACTGCTGTCAGATACACATGCACACCTCTGACTCTGGACTCAGTGGTATCTGCATGCAGGTGGGCCTCTGAGATCCAGTGTCATTTGCTTACTTGCTGCTGAAATTAAAAATACTTAACCCTCTTTGCTGGATATCTGCTCAGCAAACCTCATTTGGCTCCTAACAAGGCTCTGCCTTTGTCTTGTTAGGAGCCAAATAAAAAGCAAATCTGAAGGGTAACACTCTACCTATATTGGTTATAATCTGTTGTCTTATAAGACAGGACAAGCAGAGACAGAGAGCTTGAGCCAAATCAGGAGATCAAAAAAAATAAAATAAAACTGAATATTCATAGTGTGTTTTACATATTGCACATCTCATACACAAACAAATAGATATCTGAAATTTTAAATAGACCTTTAGAAGAATTAAAAGGGGGGAGAGAAATTTGGGGTAACTGACAGAGGATAAGAAGAAATGGGGGGGCGCTGAAAGAATAATAGGACTCACTTAGGAGAGGGTGCAAGAAAATAGAAAGGCTACAGGAAGGCTCCTTTGCCCATTATCTTGCTCCCTTTGCCTGGCACAACAGACTCCTTTGCACTACTTCAGAAAGTTGCAGAAGACTCACAATGCCAGCAACTCCCAGAGGAGGCAGAAAGGGAGAATATGATTGCAGTGCCTACTCCTTCCAATCTGATCCAAAGCATGGAAAAGACATTGCTGCACCTAGTTAAAGGCTGAATATTAGCCCATATTGAGAGGAATGCAAGAAGACACCTTGTCCCTCAGGTTCAATGGCTCCAGAGTACCCTTCCCAAGAGTACCCTTCCATGCCATTCCTTGTTATAGGTTGTGTGGGCTAACACAAGTTATTCCTGTTATACTGAGGTGGCTCTTCCCCTTTCCTGCCCCAGTCTATCCTTCAGTACACTTTCCTTTACAGATGCTTTGCAGGCATAAGATGATACTCAGAGACCTTAGTCTTCACAAGGCAAACTTCTACCATTAACAATGTGCCTTAAACCTAATTTAAAAGAATCAAGGTCAAAATAGATGTCTTGGTGCCACAGTGTGTTATAACCTGGTTTAGCTACATCTGAGTTTAAAGCTTGCTTAGTAAGCTCTTTAAACCACATTTTGATTTGTGGAGACAGGGTCTTGATGCTCTGTTTATACAGATAGGACCTTAATGTTACTGTACTTCACATGATTTACTAATAAATAGTAACACCTAAATATGAAAAGAGTGCTGGGCAATATTAAAGCAAATTTAAATAAAAAATTATTCAAGTTATTTTAGTAATGCAACTATTGTCTCAGCAGTCTACACCAGAGACAGCTGCATTTCAGTGGTAAAAGACATGATGACTGTGGAAGTGACACAGAATTTTTTGTCATAATGCTTCAATAGTCCAATAAGCCATAAATGCCATTTTTAACAAAACAGGAGTCAAGCTTATGAATGGAAATAACTGTCTTAGAGTGAAGCCAAGCTGCTGAAAAAGAAATGCTGGTTAAAGAAAAGGTATAGTTTCTACAGAATGTCTAGATTATACAACCTTTCTTCTACAAGAGAGAATGAACTTGCAAGTGATATTTTGCCACACAATGCCATTCCCAGAAGTCTGTTATGAAAAGACAATAGTCATATTTCTTTGTTAATGTTCTAGAGTCGTTGGTTGTAGCCGTGTTGGTCTAAGGACATAAACAGACAATGTTCTTTGGGTAAATGTGATATCTTTTATTAGACCAACTAAATACTTGGAAAAAAAATGTTCTTTGCAAGCTTTTGAACTTTACTTCATAAGTCTACTGGATACAAAAAATCATGGACTAAATACAGACATTGGATTTATTAATCTGCCTAACATCTGCCTGACACCCCAGGTAACCTGTTTGCATTTTACCAAGTACATTCTATCACCAATTCAACATTCCTCCCTTTCCCTCCTGCCCCCACCTACCTATCTCACACCTATCGTCTCCCATTCCCTCTGATCCTCACTGCCATGCATTTGCATTTTCACAAATTGTGCATATTCTGCATTGTGCATATTCTGTCATAAAGAACACATAACACCAGCAGATTCTCCCTGTGCCTGAAGAAGGGTGTTTGTGCCTGAAAGTTTGCAGAGAACAATTTTTCCAACTATTTAGTTGGTCTAATAAAAGATATTACATTTATCCTTATTTAATGTTCAGCTTTAATAAAAATTGATTGTTCTATATGTAACTATTGTTACCTGTCAGCTCCATGTTCTTGGGGAACCCTGACACAGGACACAGACTGTCTGACTCACAAAGAATTTCCCCCACACACACACCTAAACAGAAGCTGATTAAGATGCAGTGAGAGACACACCTAAAACCCTCCAGATAAGGGTGACAAAAGTGAAACAACTGCCCTAGGTCTCATTTGCATCTGAGATGGGAACAGATAACTATTCATTTACATGAGAGATGGAGAACAGAAAGCCTGAAGCAGAGACTGCAGTGAATTCTGGGATCAGCGAAGCAGGGGAGCACTGCATGATGGGGAAGCTGTGTTCCAAATGCTGATCAACCCTCACACCCAGCTCAGCATTTATCAAACCAGTTCTAATCTGGATTTACAAAGGACTTTTCCTCCACCCCCCCATCCCCCCGCCCCCCCCCCCCCACACACACACACCTCTAAGCAAAAGTAAGTTTACTAGGCATCTCAGGCTGTACATTCCCCGGTCCCACTATAGGAGGCCCATGTAAACTTAATTGGCTAAAACTTGGTTGCCGGGTTAGGGAATGCTGAGGCAATAGACCAAGTCTGAGGGGGTATGGATAACATTTGAACAATGGTACAGGGTTCATCACAGCGTCCAGCCCACTGGAGCCCCGTCCACGAGTGTTGTCATACTTTTCCCGAGACGACTGGTGGAAGTCCTCTCCCCAACAGGTTATGAACACTCCAGTAAGTAACTTAAGTCTGTTAAAAGACTATAGTAAGATCTGGAAAAGTCATGCTAAGCTGAGGCTTGTTCACAGCAAGTAAAAATCCAAAACCTTGATGCTGCAATCTATTGTTTCTGAAGACACCAGGAGATATCCCATCAAGTATATCTGCTATCCATAGGAATGTCAAGCTGGCTCCCAAGCAAGTGTTTCCTGAGTATCAATCAAGTTCCTGAGATGTTCCAATCAGATAACCCCTTGTCAATAGAAAAGACAATTTGATTTACACTATTAACAATGCTTGAAAGAAGCTGAACTGGGGGTATAAAAATCTGTAAAAGAAGCAGCAGTGTGTGCTGACACCACTCGCTTTCTTCTGGAGAGGCTGCAGGAGGAAGATCATCTCCCTTCAAGGATCGTGCTGAGAACTTTGACCTGTCAGCTCTGCAACCTGAGTGCCTTGGACTGGTGAGATCCCAGCTCTCTCTCTCTTTTCTCTTCTCTCTCTCTAAGCATAGATTTCTGAACTTGAACTGTATTAGTTAAGCTTGAGCTAAGTTTCCCCAAATACTTAGTGAAACCAGGGTATACTGTGACTGTGTTTGTTTTTCCTCTGCATGTCTATTACTACTAGTGTCAATATATATTTCATCTACTTAGCAATAAATAACTTTTACAGTCAAACTGGTGGTAATTGGGTATATTTTGCCTTCTTTATTTCTCCTTCCCCACTTGCTCTGCAGCAACACTCCTTTTACCTAAGCTAAAGGTCCCTGTGAAGCCCAGAAATACTGTGGGGTCTGCTCATCTAGAGGCTAAAAGATTGGGACGTGCTGAGTTTGAAGCACATAAGGGGATCAGCTTCTACAGGCTGATTGACCCAGTTTGGCTCAGACGTGCCCTTATGAACTGAATGCTGGCCCATGAGGGTGTCATTTGGACACCCAGCCAGATTCAGAGGTATTCTGTTTAACTGTGTGCTTGTGTCTGACTGTAGTTATCGTTGCTCTGATGAACTGATTCTTGGCATATGAGGGTGTCAGCCTGTCCATGCTGATCAACCCGGCCAGGTCAGGCGTGTCACGTTAATCTGTGTGTGTTTGTGTGTATGACTGATTTGGGGACTGGAAGAACCCAGCCCCACTGAACTGAGTCCTGCAAGATAGCTCCACTGGGGATGAGGGGTTGCAGGGGGAGAGATACAGCTCCGTATAGAAACACAAGTAACACAAGCAGCACATTAATAGAATTACCAAGACCCTAGCCCTAATAAATGAGCACCACCCCAAAGTAGCGGGCAAATCTGGTAACACTATCCATATAGCATCTTCTAAGATATGTTTAACTTTACACACTGTTGTGTCTGCTGAAAAAAGCTTTTTCTCAAGAAAGCAAATGTAAGGAATAAAAGTTCACAATAATTTTATTTTAACAAGGTAATGTAAACTACAGAGAGAGAAAAAAAGTAGACTACTGAGATTTTTACCCTGCTGCAGTGTAACAATTATTTGAAAAGACTATAGCATCCCTACATAAAATATATTTGAACTTTCCTATTAGTATGATGGGAAGAAGTAAAATAATTTTTTTTTAAAAAGTTTCAGTTCTTCAAGGTTTTCAAAAGATGGCCTAAATTATATATAAACATACCAGTAAGAGAAGCTAGATCCCTAGTCAGTATTCTAGGGCTTTAAACCAGGATTCGTTCTCTGGCATTTCTGCTTTCTCTATAAAATTCTTCATCATCCAAAGTAATATAAACCTACAGCCTCTGATCACTGCACCTTCATGCAATTCAGCTATCCTTAAATTCTGTAAAGCATATGCGCATAATGAAGCAAAGCAATATAGACAGACTTGGGTGCATGCACACACTGCCTCTAAGCCTCTGGACAACAATTCCAGTCTTCTTCCCTTTTTAAAAAGTTCTCCAGTTAACTAAACTGAAACATATTCAATTGCCTCTCTGGGTTGACACAACCTAGGCTTTGGAAATCCCAACTGGGATTTATCCCATATTCCCTCACTGGTTCACTGCTAATGACACTCCAGGGATGAATATAAGCACTGAAAGTATGTTCTACATAATCATTGTAATATTTACTGCATGCCCAGCTCAGCTTCCCCCTTCAGGTCCAGACGAGTTTATTGTCTCAATTTAGACATTTCCCACTCCTTTGAGCTTGCCAGCCACTTCATCTGAAGAAGTCTTTCTTCACTTGGAAATAGCTCAGGTGTTTGATGAGCTTTGTAGGTTCAGGAAATTATTTCACATAGGCAGGTAGGAAGGGAAAGCTGACATACCATTCCCAGTCTCTGCTCTTTAACCAGGATCAGAGGCTCTCTGGCAGGTTTTTGATATTACTGCAGTAACTCAGGATGTTAAGAGAGAGAGTGGTTTGCTTTTCTGTTTTGCTTTGGGTTTTTTGGCTTCAAAAAAAAAACATTTCCTAGAAAGAAGAGGGAAGAGGCTAGTAAAATTTTAGACCAACAGTGATCCTCTTAAATTGCCATTTCATTCACAGACCCAAACAGTCAGACAAGGAAACAAAATTCCACAATCTCTTCATGCTTTGGTAGCATGGTCCCCTAGGCTGTCCTTAAAACCCTACATTATTTTATACTCTACCCAAGGGATGTTCAACCTCTAGCCCACGGAACAATTCCAGCCCACAAAGCAATGACACCTGGTTTGCAGGGCTCCCCCCTGGGTGACAAAATTTGGCAGTGGGTAAGCAGTGGCAATTAATACTGCCATCCTCCCCCATTGCCAAATTCCCAAGCCCTGTGCTGGGGTCAGAGCTTAGCCATGCCCCTGCCCCCTTTCCCCTACACAGCTAGATTGGGGCCAAGTTGCTCCCACCCCTCAATATGTGCCTGGATGGGGACCTGCTGTGCCTGCTCCGGGTGCTATATCAAGACTACTGACTGGATCTGGCATTTAAACAGACTAGGCACAGCCTATCTGGCCTGCCAGACATAATGTTGAGCACCACTGTTCTACCCTGTTACTGTACACTAGAGCCTCCTATCATGCAATTACAGTAAAACTCCAAGGGTACCAATGTAGTTTGTTGGAAACTTATCTTTCCACAATGTAACATGAGCCACTGGCTTTTCTCACATAGCAATGCTGTATTTACCCCCAAAAATGTTGCTCTCTTCCTTTACACTTGTCTCCATTCTTTTGGGTCTTCTCCAGTCTGTTCTGGAAGTAGCCACAGGTCTCTTAGTGCTATGACATCTATGTCTTACTGCAGTTAGATACAGCACAAGTAAACTCTGATAATGGCCTAAAAGCACTGGATGAGCACATCTTTACTTAGTCAAGTGGAGGATCATAAGCAACAAATGCTATAGGACTTCAAGTACATACTTGTTCCATGACCAGAGTTACAGCTTCCTGAATTCTGACATACAATTGAATTCTACAAGGATTATACAGATGGTCCTAGTGGTTGATCTACTACACCAGCTTATCAAAAAGAATCTGGGCCACTTTGAGTAGCTACAGTGAACAACTGAAGCCCAGTGTTCTTTTTTCTCCCACTTACATACTTCAAATCAAGGAAAGTTCTTATTCGAAATACATTACTGATATCTCGCGTGATAAAGAACATTTTCTCTAATTGGTTTTCTCTAATTCTCTAATGGTCCTAAACACTTCAGAAGAAATGCTGCAAAACATACGAAGATGTGACAAACCAGGAAATCTCTCTTGTACAACTTTTGAATTCTGATTGATATTATGAAGTTGTTTTTATGAAAATTGCATATCATTAATGTCTCTATCAATGTGTATTACAAGACCTTCAACACATACCCACCAGAATAGGAATGAGGATCAGTTATTAAATCTTATTGGGCAGCTATTGAAGTGGAAACAGCTTTGAGGATTACCTGAGGCCAAGGCAAACCAGTTTGATCAGGTTTGTCCTGAGGGGCTGAAGTTTGGAACACTGAAAACTAATCAGCAACAAGATGAACAGACAGGAGCGAGAAGAGAGGATGTAAAAAGGTCTCCTAGGAGGACAAGAAACATGCGCAGAAGAAATTTGGGGTAGGAAAGGAAGGGGTGAGCATGCTTTTCTAGCTTGAAGTAGGGAAAATGTAGGTGAGGAGCTGACCAAGGTCAGAGAAGATAAATTATGTGTTGTCTGCCTGTCTTCCTAAATGCAGATGAACATGTATGCACAGAAAGCGCAGTAATACATCCAAAATGCTTAAATCACCTTCTACTGTGTTCCACCAACATGCACGGGATCTTGCACTGAGTTTGCTTCTTCTGGGTCTTTCTGTCCTTCTTACAGTACCTGCCACTCTTTCTAGAAGATTTCTTACCACTGGGAGCAGTCTGGCTAAGTCCATATACCCAAAGAGCTTATAGACTCAGCTAAAGACTGACTGTTTTCCTGGTTCTCCATCTTTTTAGCCCCTGGAATGGGAGGAGCCAGAAGTAGCCTGTCAAATATGAAAGGGATCTCTTTCTGGACTGTGCTGCAGGATCTACAAACCAAATCATGAGGATGTGAGAATAGGCAGTTAAGAAGCATAGGACAAGTATTATTAGGATGCAATCAAATTTATCAACAGTTCCTACATTCCTAAATAATATATTAAGGTAAGAGAAATAAATGCAGTGAACAGTGGGAACAGATACAGCATGAGGGCAACATTCAGAAGTTAATACAGCTGAAGAGCAGTGTAGAAACTGAGATAAAGGAGTTGATGGCATGGTGTATCCAGGAGAAGATGAAACCTATCCAGGGTGAATGCAATTGAAAATAATACAGGAACAGAGAGGAGAGAAGAATAAAAGAATCCTTGAATAGCTCAAAAAGTACTAACAGAAAAGAGAAGAGGCATGCTAGAGAAAATAAAAATTAGTACTGAAAGGACTATCAGAAGAGCTGAAAAACTAAATTTTTATGTTTCCAGCCTCCCCAGCCAGCTGTAAAAAACAACAGTGACGCAGAATAAGAAATGCATACCTTTCTGAATAGGTTTTAAATTCCCCATATACTTTTACTTCTATTTTATTATATGAACAAAGGATAAAAAGAGTCAGAACTATTTTGCAGATCCCAGATTTGGGTCTACCAATCTCCAAATAGCATCTTGTACCATGATATCAAGGACTACATTCACTTCCAGACCAGGTTTCAGCATAAATCTTAGAACTACTTGAGTTTCAAACACTACCACTAATCTGAAAACTATACATATTTGGATGAACAAGTCATTATTTTAGTACCTCTGGTTTTCTAGAGGTACATATTGACTACACATTAGTTTTTTCAGGGTTTAGAATCTACTAGAAAATAGGTTTCCAGTCATTTGCCATTAAAAGCAGCATGCTCCACTTTAAGACATACATCAACGCCCCACCCCCCTCTTTTTTTTTATAAAGCAACATAACACTGGATATTTTTCACATCACTTTTGTGGAACTATGCATTTCTGCTTCACTTCTCAGTCTAACCTATCATGCTGATCTGTCCTCTTTTAATGTCTGGCAACTTTACCATATATAAAACTTTACCATATATAGGTTAAAATGAAACTTGATTTTAAAATAAACTTAAGACATAAGTCAAACCTATTTTTTACAAAGCTTTTAGGGATTATTTTCTAACAACTTTTGATAGTACATAAAGGACAGGATCCAGACATCTTTTAACAACGAGTTGTAGACAACAACCTGATCTCTTGAGAGTCCAAACCAGACATATTAACTCAAATGGAACAAGCAAGGAAGATTCTTTCCTTGTCCCAACCAGCCCCAATTATCATGAGAGACTGAATATTGTGTTCAACATTCTATATGAAAGAATGAACAGAAAAAGCTTTCAAAATGAAGTCAGCTGTAAATACATACTATGTATTGAACTTAAGATGAAAGGTCCCATGAAAGTTGGGCTTTTCAAAGTCAGAAAGTGAATAACTTCCTTTTGAATAATGAACTTTATTGTAAAAACATTTTTGCAATACACATCTCTGGTACAGATTATCAGCAGTAATAGATCACAACAGCAGAACTTATTACAATGAGACTTTGTTCAACAGAGTATAGTATGGAGGTTTTTTAAAATGTTCATCTCTGAATCTTGTTTGCTATAGTTTTTCTACCCTTTCAAAGAAGAGAAACCAGCATTTCCAGCCCTCACAGTGTTCACATCATTGCATTCAATATTCTCTTAAAGCTAAATATTCTAAATTTGGCTTTAATGTTTTACAAATGTCAGTTGAAAAAGGCTTTAAACAATGCACTAAATGCATATTAGGCTTTGTCTAGCCAGGGTTAACATTAAAAAAAACCTCATTATGTAGCAAGGAGGTTTGGATATCACCTTGAGACACACCAAAACCAGAGTCTGGACATCTTCCAGAAGCACTATAAAACTTTCCTATCTAGGCAGGCATGAACGACATGTCCCCAGCAGCTGAAGGAGCACAGCAGCACTGACGGCAGCAGGAGCACAGCGGCAGTAAGTGGGGGAGCTCCCGCAGATGGCACTGGCACTGTCGGTGGCAGTGGGGAGGGGTGGTGAGCGCTGACCAGGGGTCAGCGACCACCCATAGGCACCGCTAGCAGCAGCGGCAGCAGCTCTCAGACTGCCCGCAGATGCTGCTAATGTTCTAGGTGGCAGGGTGGTGAGCAGCAAGCACCCACAGGCACCACCAACAGTGTCAGCGGTGTCTTTTTGTAGGGAGTGCACCACCATGCTCAGGGGGTGCACGTGCACCTGCTTCCACCCCCTATGCATCACCCCTGTAAACAGGCATTTAACAAGTCAGACTAAGCTGTGATACTGTTTGTGGGGGAAGGGGGAGAGGGAGGGGTTACCATATTTACTTGAATACAAGCCCCTTGTCTTACATTCACATACAAGGAAACCTCATTAAATATATTGTCTGTTATTAAGCTGCTGCCAAAAGCAGCATGTGCTCAATAATGGAAACAAACTACGAAGTTGGTTAAATGAAGCCAACACTGAGCTTGACTATAAAATACATGGCCCATATGGGCAAACATGCCAACTGGAACCTATCACAAAAATTGTTAGTATAGCCTATCTAAATAAGATATATGGTAGTACCCATTGAGCACAGTCCCCCACAGTGCTGACTCTTTTTCAAGTCATACTGAGCCACTACATTGCATATAGTAGCCTCCCATGCCTCTCCCCCAAGTGTTGCGCATTTGGGTTCTTCACGAACCTAGCCGTGGCTTCTTGGGCTACAGTTACCCAGGGGTCTTTCCTGCCATGTCTTTGATGATAAGTCAGTTTCTATTGGGAGGACAATGTCTGGTCCCACCTCCCCTGGTACTTTCAGCTGTCCTCATGATTGTTTCTTCTCGGGGCTCCACCTCCTCTACACCCTGCCTAACGCCAACGTTGTCTGTCAGGGCCAGTACTCAGGCCCCCCCTTTTGGCTTGGTTTCTTAGGGGCTGTTACCTAGTGATGGTACTCGTACCAAGTGCTTCTCGCGGTCCCTCCTTTGCCCTCGGTTTAGGCAGAGTTGGACTCCCCCCCGGCCTCCAACCGCACTTGGCACATCGTTTGCTCCCCGAGTTCAGTACTTGGTGCCTGTTGCCTGGGTCAGGGTCCTGTCCTCATCATCTTCACTGATGTCCCAGTCACTGCGACTGCTGCCCTCAATCCATGCTGGCTCTGTTAGCGACTCCTCAGGCCCTCACTGGCCCAGCATTCCCTTGGTGTTCCCCTTGCAAGGGAGCCACCAAGTCTCCACCACCAGATCTTTCATCTGTTCCAGCCAGGGACACTGTTTCTGGTCCCTGTGGCTTCCTTCCAGCTGGAACTTTTCCCTTGGCACCAGGCACCCACCCAGCCAATTGACCATGGCACACTTCTATAAAGCATGCCCAGGCAGATGCGGAAGCCATTCCCAGCTCCACCGCAGTTTTTTCTTTGATCTTCATCCGCAGCAGCTCCAGCCACTGTGGTTACACTTTCACTGTGATCAGCTGTCAGTGTGGCATCCCGCCACTTCTCCCCAGACTCCGGTGAGTTTCTACCACACATACCCTCTTCATTCCCACAGCAGAGCAGTGCCTTTCTTTCTCATTTGCAATGATTCCTGTTTCTTCACCAGTCTCAAGTGTCTAGCAAGCATTACCAAAAGGGCCCCAAATGGTTTATCCAGGACCTATCTGTCAGCTTCTCCCTCAGCCCATTGCTTATGACTAATATGGCCACATACTCCATGAAGTGAAGCTGGACCAGGTTGCCCTGCACCTCATCTGCATATCAATTTTTGGAGCATCCCAGGAACACCTGGTTCCAGTCTTGAGTGGTGGGGAGTGGGGGGGAAGGAATTAGCACATGGATCCCTGGTTGGACAGGGAGGAATCTGGAGTACACATGCATACTGATCAGTGCTGAGCTATCATAATGGGGATGGCAGCTACAGAAGCACATGTTGCAGACAATGAGCAAGGAGCATAGATCCACCCAGGAAACTAAATTTTGGTGTGTCTCACTCCCACAATGCACAGCACAAAGCAGCTGACTGCAGGCTTCCACCACACTGATAGCATAAGAGTGAATTTACCTCACACATAACGAATTTTTGTTATAAAAAGGATGGTCACATAAGAGCAAATTTGCACATACAGAACCCACATAAAGCAAGGGAAACTGTAATATCATGCATAGTTGGTACTCTCTTTAAGTAAGTAGAAAAGTGCAGCTTAAAAGTGTGTTTATAGACTAGCTACGCTAAACTTGCAGCAGTTGCAAAAAAGGTAAAATAAATTAATTTTGAATGAACTAAATCTATGCGTACTATATGCAAATTATTATAGCTATGTTTATTTCAAGGTCAGTGTTTTCATACTTTCTCCTCACTTCCATGAGCTCGGGGAAAACAAGGTTTGACAGTAAGGAGTGGGGAAAGGGCTGTATGTGGAAGAAGTTGATGGGAGGCAGAGAGCAAACCAGGAGCCCCAGATTTATTTTCTCTGCTGTAGCAGTGCGAAGGGGACAAATTCAAGGCAAATATCCAATAATTAGATTCTACACCTGAAAAATTATAACAAATTTATACATTTTCCATCTATGGAATTTAATTTTCTTTTGTGTGTGTGAGGAGGGGGTCATCTTATATTCAGGATTGTTTCATATTTGAGTAAATACTGTATTTAATTTAATATTTTGTTTATTTGAATACTCTAGTTTAATGTTCTACTTGCTTTTTATAAGCTATTGTGGTCTTTTGTTTTATTAGCTATTTTGTATTTTTCCTGTAAACTGCTCTGAGGCTTTGTTGGGAAGGATAGCATATACATCTAATAAATTAATAAACAAAATAAAAACCTGACACATTTACCCAAATCTTAAATTGATTTTTGTTAGTACTCCATTTATATCCCAGCAAATATGTTTTAATAAGCCTTTTTGCATTTTGTTTCTAAGAAAGTCTACTGCTGAAGATAAGTAAACATCCTTGAAAACTATTTTTGAATTTTAATGATATTACTGTTTTTCAGGCTAACCTTTCAGCAAAATGTGGGCCAAGTTTGCTAAGTTCAGGAACCTTTCAGTGAAAATGACTTAAGTGAACCCAAGCTGAATTATGGCATTGGGTTGAAAATAAGGGTGAGCTTTATCTCTTCACAAGGTCTGAAAATAATATAACGTACTCATATAAATTAATTTTAACTCCGCTTGTCAATTTTTTGTTTAGTTTCAGCTGTCAGATCTCTAGGAGAACATAACAGGGATAAGGGGAGTAGAAATTGGCAGGGGCAAAAATAGGCAACTAAGATGATTAGAAGGAAAAAGTAGCTATAGAGACAAACAGGCTTTGGACTGTTCATCTTAGAGAGCAGACAAATAAAAGGGGCAAATTCATGATACAGAAATTAATGAATGGTTGAAGTATAGGCTATTCAGATGCTCCCATTTCCCTAATGAAACATGTCATACTTTAAAATGAATATTTTTCCTTAATTTCTTTAAATTCCAAGGCAAGACCAACCTGTGGAACTCACTGCCACCAAGTGTCATAGAGACAAATAAGTTAGTAGTACCAAAAAAGATTTAGACTAAAGGTCCCACCCAATCACTCTCAACAATCCTAAGTAACATGCTGTGGTCAACTTCATGCTTCATGTCAACCTCAGTGTTAAAATAGGGTATTAATTTTCAATTAAATGTAATTAATTAATATAATAATTACTTATTTAATGCTCTTGATTAAGAGAGGTTTGGTAAGACCAACTTTCCATGATTGACAGCAATTATTTTATTAGTCTCCTTTTTTTAAATTAATAATGGAATTAAACACACCATGAATTGGTGTCAGTTTAATAACCTCAGGATCATCACTTTTTAGAAATTGCTGCTTTGCTGACCATCCTCCAGGCTTTGCCAAGAATTCTTAAATGATTATATCAGTGACTGAAAGCTCTTCAGCTAGTTCCTCTGAGGGCCTTGTTTCACCTTATGCGGTAAACTGCATAAATGTGAATCAGCTTAGGGAGTGTCTACACGTGCATTTAGGCATGCCTAAAATTAATGAGCATTAGCTTAATGCGCCTTAAGGCAATTTAGGCTCATGTCCACACATGCATGCATTCAAATACATTAATGGCATGTGCACAAACTGAGGCTAGTCCCAAGTCAGTACATGCACAGCATTAATACACCTTAATGTATCCACAGCTTTTGCAGATATCAAATATAGGTGTGAATAGCCAAAAATCACCATTTTTAAGGTACATTTAGTGCACACATGTAGACACATGCCCTTAATCCACCTTAAATTGGGATAAAGCACCTTAAATCAGCACATGTAGACATGCCCTTAGTGTTGTTTGGTTAGTGGAGCTAAAACCATCTCTGTCCTCCACCTGCACAGTTCTGACTTGTCACTACAGTCTTGGTGAGCAGGAGCAGGATCAAGAGGTAGGGGCAGGACTGACTTGCTGCTCCTGCTGAGCAGAGCAGCCTGGGTGGCGGTGGGAAGCATTGCACCCACAGGGCCCTCTGGAGCTGCAGCATTCAATCTGCCCAGCAGGAGCAGCAAGGGAGTCCAGGCAGCAGCAGAAGACACTGTGGCCACCAGGTGGTCCAGGACAGTAACAAGCAGCAGGATAGAGGCACCATACCCAGATCCATGGTGACCCAGCATCCCTGCTCACCCCGAATCAGGAGGAGCCACTGCATCCCGGGATACTGGAAGACTTCAGTTTGGGTGAAATAGCTGTGTGGAATGGAATAGGAGCAAAATTAAAAGGATTAGAGATAATCTTGCTCTGGAGTGGCATAACTTTAAGCAAAATAATGAGTGCTTTAAGCCACTCAATGGTGTTAATGTGCAGCCAATCCAGGAGTTAAGAATCCAGAAGATCCCTAAAATTACCATGTGACACAGGAATGAGCAATTATTTTGGCTGGAGGGATACTTAATGAATTCTGGGGACCTGTCATGGGCCATATCCATCTGTAGCTCTGTCACTATCTGTCACACTGTCTCTTCTCTCTCTGTCTCCACTCTTTTCTTTTCTCTCTCCACTCTTTTTTTTCTGTGTCTTGTCTCTCCCCTCCTCCAGAACCCAGCTGAAGTTGTAATTGGGCAGAAGTATGTATGCTGTGCTGGGGATCCAGGCAGGAGCTGCTACCATGCTGGGCATGCGGTGGTATCAGAACCTGCCACCAGTGTCACAACTGACACTGATGCCTGTCCAGCATGGCAGCAGCTCCAGCCTGGGTCTACACTTGATGCTACTGTCAGGTTCCAGGTTGGGGCTCTGGTTGTAAGCTTCTACCATGCTGGGAGAGCGGCAGGGCAACTGTGGACATCACCAGCAGGTTCTGCATCCAGGCTCCTGAATGTACTATGGCAGAAGCTCTACCTGGGTCCACAGCTGATGCCTGATGCTGCTGGGAAAAAGGAGCCCCACCTGGTATCACACAGTGGCCAGAACCACCAGCTGCCTGCAGGCCTGATCCAGTGAGTTGGTGGCCACCCTTCCGTGGGTCAGATTGAATCTGTTGGAAGGCCAGAAATGTATTTTGCCCACCCCTGGTGTAACCACACCCTAAGACTCTTTGGTCTAAGTCAATTCATTTGAAAATTATTCATTTTAGCCAATCTCTCTCATAATTTCTGTTATTGTAAAAGGAAAGCTTTCTGGCCTTCTATAGGTTCATATCACTTACAGCCATGCATTGAGACAATGACTATAATCATTCCTGTCCACTCACCCCATGCTCCCAGGGCCAGCAGAAGGGACCACGGGGATGCTCGCAGGCATGTGAGACCTTGTAGGAGCAGGCTGGGCAGTGGGAGCTACCCTTGCCCCCTGAGGCACAAACCAGGGTTTGAGAGGGGGTAGGCAATGGAATAATCAGAGCACAGCAGAGTGAGGTCCTGATCCTCCCCCTCCCCCTTACATCATACCAGCCAGATCACTGATTCTCTACTCAAGGCCCCTTCCATATTTCTTCTAAATTTAGTTCTAATTTGGATGAGTTTCAACTGGGATCCCACAAAATTCAGAAAAGTGTGTCACCAATTCTAAACCAGAAAAAGTTACCCCAGGTATTTGGGAAACACTCACTTAAGGTATGCTGTCCTGTTCTCTCTTTGCACAGAAGAGTTTAGCTTCTAGAGAGCCAAAATGCTTTGGTACATTGGGCCAAGTTGAAGGTTATCTGAATAAGAAAAAAAGACCTACGTTGTACTGGGGGGTATACTACATAATCTAATAAGCCCCTTCTATTTTTAAGTTCTATGAAACCAAATGGATATTTAAATTGGTTTCTAAATCAGCTTATGCTACCCATGTCAGACTGAATACCGACTAGTAATATGATAATTGTAACCAAGTGTAACTAATGAGCTGTTAGCTTTTCACCTCCCTGATCACTTTGCCTGTACCTTGCACCTACTTTCTGGGTAATAGTTATATTCCCTGAATGTGAAAAGTGCCTAGCACACTGTGAGCAGTACAATAAAAATACTACACTACTACACTTAAATACTGTGAGTGCTGCTGCAATAGAAATAATTTCACAGCAGAGAGGCACTAAGGTCCAATTTTTGGATCCTAAACTTTTCAGTGCTATATAGCCATGTCAACTTGTTCAACAGTGTCTGTGTAGACCATATATATTGAGTATTCCCACATAATAATAAATCACATGGCCAAAGCATGCAGATGAATATGGTGTTCAAATTCATCATGAAATAGTCTTCCAATGGGGACACAAAAACTCTTGTTGTGTATAATAGAGATTCAGCTGAATGTTATATATGCACTAAAACCTTGACTCCTTCTACCACATTGTTTTGTTTTTAAAACATCTCACATCCAGAATAAAACATGGACAAATGTTTCATATACCATTTTGTTACCATGAGAAGCAAAGCCACTATTCACATCTTGAGGTTACCCTGAAAAAAATTTTTTTCACTCTTCTCATGGATATGGACAAAACTCTTGCCTCTCTGTCACAGGGCACTGTTTGTGCCTGCCACTTTAAGGGTCTGGAGCTAGCAGCTGGGCCCTCAGTGGTGCAGGAGTCCTCAGGAAATGCCAGGCCAGTTACCACCCCGGTGAAAGAGGTGGTGGGGTGCCTTAATACCTAGCCCCCACAACCAAGTGGGTTACCCCCTTTTGTAGGGTCTGGAGGGTGGACACCAGAGGAAGAGTGTGGGGCCATAGACTTGCACCTGTCTGGACTTCCCCTGACTGGTCAATGCTGGGGCCAGGACCGGAAGGGTCAAAGGGCCAGGGGCTCACCGCGGGGAATGCCCAGGAGCTGAGGGCCTGGGGTTCTGACTGGCCAGGAGGTGAGCCAGGGCTAGTGAGCCAAAGGTCCCAGGGGGACCACACCTGGAAAGGGAAGCAGTTCAGGGAGCTAAGCTACCCAGGATGAAGGCGGGTTAGGCTGCCAGAATGGAGGGATCATAGAGGGGTTCAACACTAGGATTATGGGGCCCAGCATGGGGCTGGTGACTGTTGAGAACATCTGAATGCTATCTGCGAGGCTTGGGCTATGGTGTAGGGGAGGAACGGAGCCACAGATAGCGTCCCCTGGCATCGGGGCAAGAAATGGACAGCCTCCCACTTATTCAGATCAATTAAACTATTAATTAATTACCAACAAGGCATGGCGGGCAAGAAGGTGGGAGGTTAGCCCAGAAACAGGTGGGCAGGCCACTGGGAAGTCAGCCCCGAGAAGGCCCCGTTACACTGTCACAATCAAATTATGCATTGGCTTATTCCTACTTTTTGAGAGAATACTGACAAGTGGTTTCTTTTGCATGCTCCAAATTTATATCATTAGCAACGGTGAAAGGGGTTAAGAATTTCAAAGCCAAAACCAAGCTCTTTTTCCAGGAGAAGCAAAGCCCACCTCTAACATTTCCATATAGACAAAAATCTGGTGAACCCCACAGCAGCTGGTGCTACCCCATGCATTGCTACGGCAAAAACTGAGAGCACAAACTGACAATCTGTCCCGCAGTGTTTTACCCAAATGAAGTAATCAATCATAATTATGAGGCAGAAATATTAACTGACTCATTTGAGACCATTGAAGAAATTGTCCCTTGCTTCATCCCCAGGCCGCTTCCACTAGACCACGCTGCCATTCAAGCTACTGAGTGCCCTTTCTCAAGGTCAAAGGTGGTAATAGCTACTCCTTAGATGAACCAGCTTAGTTGTCATCTTGAGAAGCCACATCTTGGAGCAACAGCAACATAGCTATTGTTTAGTTTGGAATACTTCTAAAAGCAGAGATCTGTGTCCGTGGGTTGCATGGATCCCAATGCATAGCTTGGCTGATCAGATCAGTGGGAGGGGGAAATGACAACAGTTTATAGCTCAGTTCTTTGGAAAAAAATCACAGCCAAACTTTTAGCCCTGATGATCAGTTTACACATTTTCAAGGCTACCGTCCCAAAGAAAATTTTGTTCTTTCCAAAATAAAATTTAGATTAAGCTTAACATGTCTTGCTCTGAGAACAAAGAGTGAGACATGCCAAAGAAAAGCATGTACAATTATTTTTTGCCACTCTTGTGAAAAAATGTGCTGTAATATCTAGACACAACATGAACTAAGGAAGGGACTTTTGCAAGCTTGTAGCACTGCTTGAACATAGCTGTCTACAGCATGGTACAGTATGTGCAGAATGTCCACCGATTGCCTCAGAATGCCAGTTGATTTTTAAGAAAATGCATGCATTGCTTTAGTGGTATGAGATCCAGCTTCACAGACTACTCTTGTAGCTGAATTGTTTGAAAAGACATATGGCATCCCAAGTGTAACAGATAGTTGAATCTCAAGGGGGAACCATTGTTCATTCATCTGGACCAAGTGACATTCTTTATGCAAGAATAATTCCTGATTAAAGGGTGAGTTTTAATGGAAACTAATTAGGCAACCTCTTTAGCCTGGGCATAATGATCAAATGAGCTGTCACACAGTACCTGATACAATGATCTCACTTGGTACAAGATTTTATTCCTTAGCAATTACACTCCCACGTTGCACTGCATGTGTTTATTGCCTGGAGCACACATGTCAAATTAAAGAGCAGCTTATGCACCTGATATTTAATTATTGCCTAGCACTACAGACAACCGGGAAATGTCAAAGCGAGCAGTCCTGCACAGGAGCGACTAAAACTGATATCTTCTTTGGCAAAGAAAAAAATAGAGATAAAATATGTATGGCCGATTCAGTTGTCTTACAGTTCACAGTTACAAAATATGGCCTCCCAAGCCTTCAATTATTTACCATCATGCTGAATACAGAGAATTCTGTCAAGGAAGAAGAGTATATGAAACGGGTTCAGTGGCTCACATGATTATTTATATTAAATGCATCTTTAGAAGATTAAGTGTTTACAAAAATCTCATAAAATTTGAGCTGTTTGTGGTGGCTTTATATGAACTTGAAATGACAAAGAAATCACTCCTTTATACAGGAAGGGACTAATATGCAGGTGTTAAAGAAATATTCATTTGCACAACTCAGTTACGCTGCAATTAGCTTAAAATCATCCTTAGCTAATTGGGAACTTTCCTAAATTCCTTCATAGTCAAATTACCTCCCTTCACCCAGTTGTAATAAGGCTGAAATGAAAACCCGACAGTACTAAAAAAAAAAAAAAAAAAAAGATGTAAGCAAAGTGTTTCCAGCAAATTGAGACACATTAATTGTGGGGGGAAAGTTTTATTGCAGTATTGGAGGTGCTGACATTAAGGCGAGAAAAAAAAAATCCATACAGCCTCGAGTTTTGACTGCAATTTTTAATAAAGGGCGGGGGGGGGAAACATGCATCATACAATGGGGCAGTCCTAAGCATTGATCTGAAATGGGAACACCCATATAGAGATCTGATGATGTCCCGTGGCTAAGAAAGTTGTGTGTATCTTGGACCATTCTACTACAAATAAAGGAACCTAATTACCCGTAATCTTAATTGCACATTCTAATACTAAAAAGGCTTAATAAGAGTGCTTTTGTATTTACAAAACTGCACAGCTTGTGAAAGACCCCTCAAAACATTTGGCAGGAATCCCAGCCGAGGTATGACTGACTGGAACCTCTAATGACTACAACATGTAAACAAGTGTTTTGTTTCGACTGATAATCATTAACTTCCAGTGTCAGACTTATCCCACAAGGTTTTGTTCACTGCTTCACCAGCCCGCTTTACAAAGGCATCTGGTGCTAAGGGAAAGGAAAAGGGGGGCAAAAAAATTGCAGAGTGCTATACAGTGTTGTCACTCTTAAACTAAAGTGGCAGTAGGCAAATGAAAGGGTCATGAGGTAAATGATTCTAACAAGGAGAAAGCTGCTGTGATAATTCCCACCGTTCTTTGATGGGCCCTCTGACTGCGTGACTTAGACACTGACATAATGTGCCAGACCTCCTGGTTATTTTTTTATTATTATTATTGTTGTTGTTTTTAATGAAGAAAGGTAATTTTTACGCTTAACTTCTTGAATTATTGTTCCATGCTTTGGGAGGCGTCAACCTTAAAAATTAAAAGATTCATCGTTTTTTGTTTTGCTTTGTTTTGTTTTGTTTTTCAAGGCAATTGGCTTGCTTTTCCTAACTGGGGTAGAACAATTTGTGGTAATTGCAGCAAAACTCCTAAATGCTGGATTTGAAAAAGAAAATCTATGCAAATTGATAGAAGGACCAAAGTACAGGTCAGATGCCAGAAATTACATGAGAGTAATGAATTATTTCGTCCTCCAAAATGAACGATGCAGCACTAGTTTTAGAAGTAGAATACAGATGCCCAGAGTCTAAGCTAGCGCAAATCAACAGTGTTGCTGAAATCAATGAGCTGCACTGACTTACAGCAGCTTGAAGATTTCATCCAGGTTTTTTTTCCTAGTTTATTCTCTTCCTACATTAGTTACTATTAAAACTCTTTCATTCATAATACTGGACGATTATTAAGGACCAGATAAAAATTTTAGTGTGCTAACTAAAAGTATATAATGGAATATGCAGCAGTTATATATCTATTTTTCTGATGTGAGCATTTATTTAAAAAATAAATTAAAACGCAGCATCTACTTTAGCATTATTTAAATACATGATTGCTGATAGTTCCCCTTCATACTACTTGGCAGATTACCTAAAGCAACTAAAACTGGATTGCAGGCCAGAAATTCTGTAGGTTACCAGCTAGCCATTCATGAGTAAAGATCAGTTGTAAACTTTATTTAAAGATTATTTGCACTGAGATTTATTTTTAACATGTTTACATTTATTTTCTGTCATTGTAAGATCTTGCCTGTCTAATAAACATTCCCAGATAGGTTAGCAAAGCTGGGTGAGGGAGTCCATGCACAGATCTCATTTGTACACAAAGGAATGTATGCATACAACTCACAAACAGCTTTGATATATAATTCCATAGAATCATGTAGGGACAGTGGATCAATCTGCTTAAATTTATTAAAAACACTGACTTAGCAAGTTTGCAATTGTTTAATTTTCATTTTAACTGCTGCCTCACAAGATAATGAGCCCTCATAACTGTGTTTTATACAAAAGGACATTATGGCTTAACGCAGCACACATAAATGGCCAGTGATTATTAACAATGTTAAAATGTCAGTAGAACCAAATCAGCATAATGATGTACATTTAACCAGCATAAAGCTGCAAATGACTGCTGCATTGTTTTAAGGTGAACATCCTAAAGTGCACATACATCAATGAAGGCAAATATATATCTAGATATCTAGATAGATAGATAGATATAGTGAGGAATAGAATGTGAGATGGAATGCCTATCAGATTTGACTTCATGAAAAGTATCACACACAAGACTCAGCTAGGCTTGCCCCTAAAGCTGCTAGCAGCTTTTCTGATGAAATTAGGATTAGAGGCAAAAAGCTTTATACTTTGCATTTTTACCTGAAAATTGTCCTTACATTTAAAAAAAGATTTCTACATTCAAATTAAAGAGTTGTTTTCTTGTAACTCAAGAGTTCAATATTTGGGAATGTTTTATGAAAACATTCTCAAAGTAAAACTTAGAAGATTCCAAATATGTACATTTGCCACTGATTTATGTGCTGCTGCAAAAAGTCCTCTTTTTAATGAAAGTCTAGTGAAGAAAAGGGAAGTCTAGACAGAGTAATCATTATCTAAATTATTGCAAATGTTTTGGTAGATTTTAACCACAAAATGGGGAAGCGGGCATCATTTGAGATATGAAGTTAGTCTTGCTCAAACGTAACAAGATAACAAGATAAAATCGCAAGGAATTTACATCGTCTTAATGAAATTGCTCATTCACTCCTGCTCTCCAAGTCTGTTTTCAAATCCTTTAAAAATTGTTTTTCTTATGTAAATATGAATTTCTTTTCAGCTAGGACTTTTAAAAGATTTTTCAAAAACCCTCATTTTATTTAAAACAATTCTATGTCTATGAAAAAGTAGCAGAAAGAAAGAAAAACAGTATCAGCTAAAATATTAAATTGAATTTGTCATCTGGATTACTGTTTTGTGCCAAGTAGCCCATGAACTATATGAGTCCATGTAAGTTAAGCAAACCCTTTTTATTTGTAACCTATTTAGTTGTGGGTGCCGTATGCCGCATTTTATTTTTTACCATTGAAAACATTCACAAATGGTGTTCAGAGAGAGTTTTGGGTGGCATTAACTCTTTCTCTAAATATACAGATATTATAAATGGAAAGCTCATAATCATTTGTTCACCCCATAATAAAAATGACCACAATAAACAAACATATCTGTTATGCATGGAGCATACATTCCTGGAAATTAAACATTTCTCTAAAACTGTTTTAACCCTTTTCATTCCTTGTTGGTGGGCTATTATTATTATTATTCCCAGTTAATGCTGGGTTTTTATACTGAAGGCATTCATCTTTGAACGCACTATACTTTATATATAATCATTATCTGCTACAAACTAAATGTTTGAGACACTAGGTTAGCTCCAGTACAATTTGGGATGTAAATGTCCCATTTGTTTATCATGATATAGTAAATGAAACAAAAGTTATGAAATATTTGGGATTTTCAAACATGAATGTTTCACTCTTGCATTGAGCCCTTAGTTGTAAAGCCGAGGCAAAATGAGAATTTCTTTTTGACATACATATTGCTTTATTAAAGTTAGAAACATATTATTTGTTTCCAGTCAGCTTTAGAACTTCCTATGTGTATGTTTATAATAAACCTGAGGAACAGAAGTCTTAACATTAGCAGGGACATTAAGACGCCCAATTATTTAAGCTGCATTAGCCTAATATGATCAAAACTAGACACCAATATCTTTTGGGTAAACCAACATTTCTGGTCAAACGATTCACATGAAACATTAGTAGAAGTAAGACAGACTCTTGCTTTATCTTGAGTGTAAAATAAAATCTCAGTAATTGTTTGAATTAGTTGCTTAGTTTATTTGCACTATAAATTGAGATCAAGTTTTAAATCTCATTTGATTTTTGATATGTACAAAAAGAAACCATTGTCTAATATTGTATATAGACAATATACTGATTGCCTGGCACCACCCAATGGCAATGATCAGAAATGCAGATGTCAGTTCGTACAGGACTAACTATAGCAAAATGTTACCATTAGACAAGTTTAAGAAAACAAATAGTTATCTTATTTGGAAAAAAAAGTACCTATTTTTTCCCATTCTCTTAATCCTAGACTTAAATTTAACTATATAAATGTGATTTTACAAAACTTAAATTTATTGTTAAAATATCATCTATACAATGATTTACATACAGAAACATTAGAGAAAGCAATATACCATATGTGCATATATACTTACCTCTCACTTCTACTGCCAATGATGGGAGAACAAACTTTCTGCTGTGTTTTCCAAACATGAAAAAACACACTAACAATTACACTTCTGATACCATCAATGTACATAGTTAGATGTGAAATGTTTTAAGCCTATGGTGACTTGAGAATCACAGTACATCTATGGAACACAGACAAAATGCACTCTGTTCTGCAACTGGAAAAAGGTAAGTAGATGAATTTTAAAAAAAAAGATGGCCCAAGCTCCTTTTAGCTAATTTAAAAATCACTCAAAGCTCCTTTTAGGTAATTTAAAAATCACTCAAGTATCAAATGCACAACAGATTTTATGAAGTTCACATTACAGGAGAAACTAAGAACCAGAACAAGAAGAGGTAAGAAAATAAAATTGAAACATTCTGGAGAAGTGAAGACCAGCAACAAAGAGTTCCTCTTTATGAGGGGATGGGCAACCCAAATAGTACAAAAAGCCAAGAAAGATTTTCTGATCCTATCACTGAGGAACTGACTAGTTATGTCCACATTCTTCCTGACCACCAAGCTGTTCCTCATTTTTTGCAGGATAAAATTGATAAAAAGGGGCTTGGTACTGCAGTGGAATGCACCATTGACAAGGTGCTACTCAGGACATCATTTCCAGTGCATTAGAGCATGTCCCCTACTTCACTTACTCTTTACCATACTAGAATTTGGCACCCAAAGTACAATATTTATGGAAATAGTGATTGAGCTTGTTCTTATTTATGTAAATTTGGGGGATGTCCCTGAAGACTGGAAGAGGGCCAATGTGGTGCCCATCTTCAAGAAGTGGAGGAGAGAGGACCTGGGCAAGTATAAGCCAATTAGTCTAACTTCTAGCCAAGGGAAAATCCTGGAAAAATTTATCAAGGAGTCTATGTGCCATAGGCTTGCAGAAGGTAGGTAGTATTCTGAATGACAGCCAGCATTTTCATCATGGGCAGGTCTAGTCTTACCAATCTCATCTCCTTCTATGACCAGATAACTCACTCCTGGATAAGGAAGAAGAGGTTGACATTGTATACCTAGACTTCCAAAAAGCTTTTGATCTGGTATTCCATGATCTGGTTTCCCATGTTGTCATGGGAAAATTGGAGGATTGAGGGATTAACTGCTCAACAGTTAGGTGGGTAGGATGCTGGCTGTGGGGTAGGACCCAGAGAGTTCTAATGCATGGATCTGTGTCATCCTGGCAAGAAGTGGCCAGTGGTGCCCCTCAGGGGTCCGTGCTTGGTCCAGTGCTTTTCAACATCTTTATCAATGATTTGGATGTGGGGTTAAAAAGCTCACTGGCCAAGTTCATGGATGACATCAACTTATGGAGAGTGTAGTCATGCATGAAAATAGGTTGCAGATACAGGCAGACCTAGAAAGGCTAGCAAGTTGAGCAGATTGGAATCAGATGAAGTTCAACATTGAGAAGTGTAAAGTGCTCTATCTGGAGATGAACAATCCTCAACATACTTACAGGCTTGGTGGCACCATACTGACTAGCACCACGACTGAAAGGGACTTAGGGGTAATAACAGACCACAGTATGAACATGAGCCATCAGTGTGATGCAGTAGCCAGCAGGGCAAACAACACTTGCATGCATCAACTGATGCATCTCCAGCAAAACCAAGGAAGTGATTCTTCTGCTTTACTCAGCATTGGTGAGACTGCAGCTGAAGTACCGAGTCCAGCTGTGGGCGTTGGACTTCAACAAGCATGTGCAAAAGGTTGAGAGAGTCCAGAGAAGGGCCACCCATATGATCAGAGACTTGTAAGACAAACCATATGAGGAAAGGCTGAGGGACTTTGGCCTTTGCAGCCTAAAAAAGAGAAGGCTGAGAGGGGACTTGGTAGCAGTTTACCGCTACATCAGGGGCTCAGTGAACAACTGTTCACCAGGGCACCCTTGGGAGAAACTAGGAGTAATGGCCACAAACTCCTGGAAGACCATTTCAGGCTTAACCCTAAGAAAAACTTCTTCACAGTCAAGGTGTCCAGACTGTGTAATAAACTCCCTCCAGAGATGGTGCAATCATCTACCATGGAAAACTTCAAAAGAAGACTGGACTGGAGTCACCTGACCCCAGTTGTCTTTCCTGCCTAGTGCAGGGGGGCTGGACCCGATGATCTTACAAGGCCCTTTCCAGCCCCTTACCATATATGAATCTTACAATCTATCTATAAATTTAAGCAAAGGAAATTGTAAAGTGGTTAGTTAAATTAGTAATGCACAGATATTCAGAAATTGGATGCCTATGAAAACGCTTCCTGTCTGTGCAACCTCACAAAAGCAGACAAGTACTTTGGACCCCAAAGCAGAGCCAGTCTTACAGATGGGCAACATGGGTGAATACCCTGGGTGCCATGGTCACTGGGGACCACACAAATGTACATACATGTGAGCAGCCTGCACTCACACCACCACTCTCTCCCTGCCCCTGCACCACCCTACCCAGCTGATCTCCTCCCCAGGCAGGAGGAGTGGTGCACAGCCCAGTCCATTTCGCACCTCCAGATGCTGCTCAGAATTAGCCAGGTTGGGCAGTGCAGGTGGTAGCAGTGGTACCTGCCTGCCCACCTGCCTGGAACACCATGCCAGACTCTGCCACACACACCTTGCCTGCCTTGCCTACAGCAGTGCCACCGATTGGGGGGAGGGGGAGGAGTGGGGTTCAAAAGGAGGTGGGGACACCAAAATATAAGTTCACCTAGGGTGTCACTTTGCTTAAGGCCAGCCCTGCCCCAAAGCACAGTACCATAACAGAAACAAAGAGGGGCTATACAGCAGAACTGAAGTCCTAACTCTTCTCAACTGGAAATTCTGCAGGAGCTTTATTTAACCTAAGAAGTGGAAGCTTTCCAAAACTAAGTATAAAAGTGAGTAATCCACTCAGTTCAGCTGTTCCTGCATTGCACATTTTCATTTAAATGTTATTTTCCTTTTGCTTTGCCTGCATAAATGTAATGCTTTTTGGTGTATTGTATTGACAATGGACTGTAGAATATTCTTATATGGGGATACCAGAGGTGTTTAGAGCAAATTCAGGGGCAGTTGTAGCTATTGGCACCCCAAGAACTATAGATCAGGTTTGAGCTAGGGATATAAATACATGTACCTGATCATTAGTAGGTAGTTAATATAGTTGAAAATCTGATTATTAGGTTTAAGTATCAACAATTCTGGAATAAATGGAGGCAGCTAATTAGTCTCACCTATTGTTTCCAACATGCTGAGAAATAAGAAAGGCAATAATTTACATTTGAACAAAGTTCTGTATAACTATATGTATTGAAAAGAACAGAGCATGATTCCAGAGCAGAGGAATCTATCATGGGGTAAATTTCACCATAAAAATCCACAGAAAATGACACTTTTGTCTCTATGAAAACTTACACTTAGGCAACATACCTATAGAAGACCTTTAAGGGTAAGTTCAGATAGTTAAAAATCCTGAAGCTGAATCAATTCAATCTTAAGTGATTAGTTTAAACTGTGTAGATTGAAGCAGTCAGCAAGTGAACATTCACTTTTGATTCTGGAAATGCAGCCACATGCCTGCAGTGGCCCAGGCCAGAAGCGAGGGGGTGCTAGAGTATGCCTCCCTGCTCAGCTGGACCAAACAGCTGGGGTAAAGGCTAGCCCACCTATGCTGCAAAGTGGTGGGGGCCTGCGACACTGGGGGACTGTGTGTTAACTTCAATCTGAGACAGAAGTTCAATATACCAATTTAACCTAAATCAGTTAAAGTCTAATACTACATCCATCCAGGTTTATCTTAAACTGGTTTCAGCCATTTTAAAAGCAGTATATGTGCATTGAATTTCTGTCGTGTTACTGATTTGAACTAGTTTCCAATCACTTATACTGATTTGTGTAAAATTTCTGTCCCTAGCCAATCAGATTAGGTCTCTCAAAAAACTCAAGAGTTAATTAAGGGTACATTAACCTTTATAGACAGGACAACAGAGCCAGAACTGCTATCAGCTGGGAACAGAACCAAAAACAGGATTAAAATCACCCTATTCCTAAATCCAATGCTGTAATCCCCATTCCTATCCTTCCTCCCTGTCATTATTCCATCAGTACTAATCACACCAGTACCAATGGTTCACTAAGATCACAGAAAAAGTGGAAAAGGGGCCACATATGATCGCATGAAAGGGTATGTTACAGCATTGCAAGGTCATGTAAAGATTTTTAATTTTTCAAGGGGGGGAAAAAAACAGCCAGGCCTGTGGTATAAAATATAATACTACAATTTGTGTGTTATATTCAGAAAGATAAGCTGTTTTCCAAGGATAAAACAACATAATCAACCCTATGGAAGCAGCATGAGTACTGCTAAATATGTCCCAGATAAAATTGTTAATGAAGCTGCAGAGTGAATGCAAATCTACAAGTCCCAGAGCTGGTGTAGCACCATGTAATTTCTAAGTAGCAGTTCCTAGGAAGTCCCTTAGCAGCACACCATAATCCCCACTAATGTACTGAGTGAGTCCCCTTGTAGCACATTAGTGGTCTACACAGCAGCGTTAAATCAGTTTCTTTAATCTGAAAAATGCCTTTTCTGTTTGTGAAGAATCTAACTCTACTGGGGGAATTTGAACTGGAGGCCCCTGGATCCAAAAAGCAGCAACACTACTAGCTGAACTGAAGGCAAATCTCCAGTACCTTTTAGCTGTAGTCTTAGGAGGCCTGAAAATAACAGTGTTAGTCTCTCCCTTGAAGGAGTACTAGTTTTAAAAGGTAAAACACTCATATGAAAGTAACAGAACATGAGTGGAAACCAAAACCATAAAAATGTGGTGCTCCAATTAAGAGAAGAACAGTATTTGCTTATTCCAGTTTACATTCACTGCTAGCTACATCCTGACAGGTCTCAAGTACTTTCATTGCCTCTTTGGTGAAGTCATCAAATCTTTATTGATTCTTTAAGGAATGGCAACACTTACAATTAAGTCCCAGATAACCTTCTCACTAAGGGCAATGCTGCATGAATCACTGATGAACTCGGCAGTCCTAGTGAGGGGAGAGAGCTGGCAAGATATTTTTTTTTCCTGGAGGTGAAACAACGCTGGAAGTAGTGGACTGTCTCACTGTCCCAATAGCAGAAAGTGAAAGCTAGTGGGGGGAACAAATTTGTCTTCTGAAGGAAGGAGGCATATCGTGGGACCTACATGCCTCCTTATTTTACCCTAATATTAATATACAACTCTCCTAGCCTGACAGCAGCTCTACTTGCTGCTCCTATTTTCATATACTACTACCTAATAAATCTCTAAGAGATCACTGATGCAGATCCTATTGCAAGCAGAGTGGACATGAGCACAGGTCTCAGTGGGATCAAGAACTCTGACTTTCTTAGGTAATACTACAGCACGGACCCTTGTAAATGCTCTACTTCAGCAGCCCCAAAACACTGAGCTAAATTATAGGTCCCTTTAGGATCTAAGCCAACAGAAGGCATATGCATGAGTGTATGGCACCGACACTGGTTCCCTGTAATGTGCTGCTGTACCATGCTTACCACAATGGAGAAAGAAAAGCTTCTACTACAATGCGTTGGCTTTTGCCATCGACACTGCACCATGGGGAACGGAATTCAAGCAGTGTTTGTGACCTACATATTCATATCACTTCTATAAAAGTTGTGGCCTGGTTTCTGAGAATTTGGATCAGAAATTTATCCAAGAAGATGAAATATTAATATTGGTCAGAGCACACAACCCTTGTAAAGGCTTCATCAGCCCTTGTCAAGACTTCATTAGTACACATTTGGTGACTTTGAAAGAACTTGGCTATAAAGATTTACACTGTAATCTGATATCTAGTAGAGGAGATTAGAAATTAAATCCAATTCTTTATTCTATAAAACCTTTTTGCCACTTAAACTAGCTACCTAGAGTAACTACCCAGTGGCTATCTGGCTAGAAGAAGCTGAATTGATAAGCTGTAAAGTATAAATAGATACAACTGTTTTTAAAAACCAGTTACAAATCTTTAAAAATAGAACACATCCAGGGCATCAGAGATCATGAATTCACACCTACCTAACTATTCATTTTTTTTAAACTAACACCAAGAGTGAAACAAGCCAATGAGAACTGGATAAACCAGGAATGCAATAAGCAGGGTTCAGAGTCTATCCTTTCAATTCATTTTTGTGTTCATTATTCATTAAGCCTTTTGTCTACATCTGCTGATAAAAGGCTTTAATCTCCACACTTCAACTCCAAACCTCTGTGAATGACAATTTACGACATTTTATTTACCCCCTGTTTTTAAAAGCATGTTAATTAAAATAATCTGTTTTACACTTATTAAAAATAAATTATTGCATATTTTAATGTTTTTCCTCCCTGCAACTTTTTTCCTTAATTAGTTATTTAAACTGCGTTGTAAATCCCAAGCCAATACATTTCAATATTCATTTTTTATTTCAGTTTCTCAAACAAGAAGAAAAGTTTGCCTTTTTATAAACTGAAAATTCAAATTTTAAAGAAAGACTAAATACTAGTTTATATCATTCAGAGGGTTTTTGGGGCTTTTGTTAGGGTTAACAGTATTGCACAATCTTACATATATGCATTATATTATATCAGTGTTAGCATCCTTCATCTTGAAGGGATTGAGAGGGCTTTAACAAACCTATATTGATACACAAATTTCAAATAAGTGTTGCGTTTTCACAAAAATACAACCATCTCTGAAGGGAAATTCCTTAACTATTCCCAAGTGCACAGCAGCAACACAGTTTATGACAAAGAAGCAAAGCATACCTTTTCAGGTACTAACAGTAGTTAGGATAGCGGGACCCTATTCCAAAGAGATGTATTGGAATCTAATGCAACATAAATACTTAATTAATGACACTACTATAAAGGCATAATGGGAATATTTCACACAAAATATAATCACTTCAATTGGTGTCTGTCTAGGACAGTGGGTGTGCCGACAAGTTCCCCTACGGCGCCGTAGTCACTGTGCCATCCTTTAGTATTTCCCTTCGGAAGTACTAAAGGATGGCACAGTAATAGCCCATACTGCGTCATGCATGCGGCACAGTTGTTTTTAGCTGCTACATCACCACAGCAACACGCTATACTGAGGGAGAGTGTCACTATGGTGATGTAGCTGTGGCATCACGGTTTTTGCCCGCAGACTCCACGTCACTGTAGCGCACTGCTACAGCAGCGTAGCATTGTGTGTAGATATGCCCACTGAGGTTGAAAAAGCTGTGAATCTTCTGAGGATGTAGAGATGTACCTTAAACATATTCTTCCTTGGAAAAGACATCCTCACAAAATATACAGATGGACTAGTTTAGTATTACCAGAGGAAAGACAAGACTAACATCTACTGAACAATTGATGCCACTGTATTTGGCACTTTAAATATATCCTAAAGTAATACCAACAATTAGTTTGGAATGGCATCATGTACATGTAACAAATAAATGGAAAAAAACCATATTGAGAAAGCACAGAAACAGCTACATTCTGCCAAGTGCTGTGATCTGATCTAGTAGGATTGGACTCAAGAAGACAATACAAGGTGTCACTGGGTCCTATCTGTATTGTGAATCTAACCGCACAAGACCCAGATGTGGTGAAAAGTTAAAATGGAAAAACTCTAATATTAATGCAAAATAAGCTCCTGTACATATTAAAGTGCTTTAAAGTTCAGTTTTGGGCACTTCTGGGGGGGGAGAAATGGTAGCTCTGCAAAACATGGAGCAATTTTCCATCTTCCCAATGGGCCTCATACCTATTAAGAAGGAGCTTGCTTTGGAAAGATCTACTTCGACAGCAGACTTGAAATCATGACTTACCTATGAAAAATAGGTTTTTGGTGGTTTTACTACTGTCTCTGAGTACAAAAATAATAAATAAAATGATATATATGTATCTATCTATACACACACACATCTATATTTAATTTCATATTTATATTATAGAAGTCCTGTTCCATCAGGACTTATGTAATATATATGGTATATATATTATATATAATACACAAGATATATAAAGTGTATAATGCATATATAATGCATTATATATGTGTGTGTGCACATATAAATACACACATACATATACATATATCCATACACATGTACACACACACATATAGAGTTATGAAAATCCTGATGGAGCAGAGAGACAGACAAACAATAGCTATGTGATGTGACTAAAAGCAGGTAATACCCACAATAACAGCTGGTTTGGTTAAACCCAACAGTGTGCTTAAAACTACTGAATTTTAAAACTATATGCTCATCTTGAAGGGCCAGCACATGATGTTTGCTGTTTTTGCCATCCTAATATATTCTCAGAATCCAAAAACACCATTGAAAGTGCATACCACAAACACAATTTCATGAAAGTACTAAGGAGCAAAAAAGCAGGATAGCATACAAAGCAGATAATTTTTACATCCAAAAATAGACTTGGACCCCACATTTTAGCCCATTCATAATCTCTCTTTACATATATAAACTTGTGTGTAATATATATACACAAACACAGAGACACAGTGTACACACATGCACACACACCGTATGCAAATTCTCATATTATAGTTAATTATACTGTGGTAAAGCAGAGCCAAGAAATCTCTACAATAAGACTACTTCCCTGTGGGCATACTGCATAGAAAGGTTTCTTATTTTTAAATATAAATTATATTTTTGTATAATTGAGTCTTACTTTTCATGTAGCATTCAGCTTAGGGATGTCTGCAAGAGAAATGAACAATATCTTACTAAGTCCCTGTTAAGATCATTAAATTTAGATCACAACACTCTAGCAGGCATGCAATTCCAAACATGTCACTGAAAGAAAAAGAACAAAAAAAATGACAAGCTTCCACCATATTATTTTTTCCTTACAACATTGTTTAAGGTAGCAAAGTGTTAATGAATTCAGTACAATGTATCATACATTGTGTTAGAACTTTCATATTGTTGAAAAATTGTCATATTCTGTTAGGCAGCTGCAAAGAGAAAAAGCTTTGACAATGTCTAATTGAGTCTATTTTTACTGTCTTTCAGATAATATTGGTAAGATTATGTACTGTACATGTTTCTTATTTTTAGTTTCATACTTTTTTCTCCCCTTTCAGCAATGTTTTACTACTGTTGATAGAAGGCTAAGCAATTTTTACATGAAATGAATAGCGTTATCATCCCTTAATCTGTAATATTGAAATGGTGATCTATTAATGCGAGTTTTTATTTTGACCGCTGTTAATAGCTGGGGACAGTAGAACCCGGATCATTTTTCTCCGGGTGGTTCACAAACCACTTAATTTGCAGTGGGTTGCTGAATTAAGGACAAGCCACTCAGCTGATTGCTACAGCTTTTACTTCAAAGGGCACCACTTTTCCACTCAGTTGGAGCACAGCAGTGGTCCCACACAGGTGATTAGAGAAGTGGTGCCCTTTGAAATAAAAGCTGCAGCAAACAGCTTGGGCTATATATAATGCCACTTAGCTTACAAACCTTCATCTTTACAGGGAGCTCAAGAACTGAACCCCAACAAGTACCTGGGTTCTACTGGATTTAGGAAACATGCTTTCTAAAGAGGAATGCTGGGTTCAGAAATCTGATTTCAGTAGCTGCCTCTACAACAAATTTCCTGTGTAACCCTAAGCAAGTCATTTCATCTCTCATTTCATCCATTCCCCATCTGTAAAAGGGGATTGATTATTATTATTTTCTTTTTTTTCTTATGTAATTGGAGTAAGCTCTCCAGAAAAAAGAGTTGTCCCTTATATGTATATAAAGTCTTTAGCCAAGGGGAATTCCTCAATCTTGATTATGTTCAAATATGAACAGTAACAATTTTAAGCATTAAATTAAAACTATGTTTTCTTAAAATGTTTGTTAGCATGGATTGGACCTGGTTGTCAAACACTGGCATATCATTGGCCAAAAGAATCATGCTTCAGATGGAAACAGAAAAACACAAAGGTTTTGTGGTCAGTAGGGCCTTACTGTATAGTCCAAGTCAGGCAAAAGAATACATTTACTTAGAAAATAAGCCCTAAAAAATATTGTAAGAACAACAGTTGGCCCTGAGTGCTTCCAAACTATAGATATAGATAAGTACACAGTGAGGCAGGTTTAACATCCCCAGGTCTTCTCAGGGTCATAAATAAACTAAGATAACCCAAACGTTGTGTGGATGTGACATGTTGCTAAAGTATCAGCCACCATCTGAGATAGTTAAAGAAATGTATCCAGGCACCAAATAGTCAGTGTCATGCAGCAATATTGCTTTAGTGTGAACATTATTTGTTAGTGCATTTCCCATGGATTTTCCAAGGTGTCTAGATACACTTTAAACCACTAGCTATTAGGGGTGTGCAAAGCAGGCCATATTCGATGCAGATTCAGCCTGAATCAGGGACAGTGATTCAATTAGTTGATTCAGATCACTGTCCCGATTTGATTCGGCTGAATCCAAATCTGAAGATTCAATGCTGATTTGGAGAATCAGTGATTCGGCCATAGACACAGTTTTAAATGTTTTTTCTACGTACCTCAAAGTACCAGGGATGGCTCGTGAATGCTGCAATGTTGGGGTGGATGGAGCATCCCGCAGGAGCATGGGAGGGATCCCCCTCATGCTTGGCAGCAAACCCAGAAGTGGACTGGAAGTCCTTCCAATCCACTTCTGGGTCTGCTGCTGAAGGCACGGGGGGTCCACTGCCTCCCTGGCTCAGCAATCAGCCATGGAGGGACCCCAGGTGCCCCCCCAGACCCAAGAGGCACCAGTCACCAAGCTGGCAGAGGTGCGGGGGGCAGAGGCCCTCATGTGCTCCCCAGCAGACCCAGAAGTGCTCCTGATTCACTTCTGGGTCTACTGCTGAATGCGCTGGGGAGCCCCCCACACTCCTGTGGGATGCTCCATCTGCCCCAGCATCTCAGCATTAACAAGCTGCCTGCTACCTAGAGGTATGTAGAAAAAACATTTAAAGCTATGTCTGTCTGCATTACCAAATCTTTCCAAATCTGTCTGAATCAATTCAGAGGGTTCCGATTCGATTCAGAGAGATTAAACGGTCTCCTGATTCGATTCAGATTCGGAGGTTTGGCCGCCAAATCAGGCCAAATCTCTGCCAAATCAAACCAGGGACTGAAGCTTTGCATGGCCCTACTAGTCATATATCCATTTTCTAAGCTTTGTGCTTTCAGTTCTAGAGTTATTAGTGTATAGGTCCATGAGAATAATGCTCCCAACAGATACTTCATGAATTATGAAAAATTCACGTATGCAGTTTATAATATATGTGCTGCAGGGATCATTCCTGGCATAACTCCTGAGGACATTCGAAGGTGCCAATTTATTGAGAGAAGCAAGAATGAAACAGAAATCTCTGGGGCAAGAAAAATGGGGGTAGTAAGCAAAAAGGACAAAATAAAAACAAGTTTGGGATTTGGGAAGCAATATACCCTGGAAAGAGCCCTGCAACAACCTGGGAGTTCTGAGCGATCCTGCCTCACTCTGTGCCTCTCAATAATTTCTGTAGTTGTCTTCCCTCTGCTATACATCTTCCCCAGAATAAACTGGCATTTGTGAAGACTGTTTTTTTAGAAGGTCCAAGAATGGCATCGCATTGTACACTTTCAAGCTGTGTATTCACCAGAGTACATTCAAACCTTTAAAAAAAAATCAAGTGATTTTGATGGTGGAAAAAGTTTTCAAAGTTGGCAAATTAATTGATAAAATTTGTGGGGGGGGGGAGGAAGAAGCCAAAACCCAAACATTTTTACTTAAAATTATTTTTTGAAAGCAAAACTTTGAGCTTCGATTTTTCATTTGAAAGTCTGAAAAATTTTGCAGGCAACTGTAAAATTCCCCAGAAAATCAGCTGATGTTTTTTAAACAGCATTTGCACAATACACTTGTGTGCACTTCATAAAAACTGCACACTGGTGCAATACTCCCAGGCAGATTCTAAGCTGTACAGTGAATCCTGAAGGCTTTCATTTGCTCATGTGGACACCAATTTGTTAGGAGAAGCAGTAACAAAGAGAAATTTGGGGAAGAACAGTTTGCACCTAATGAGTGATCATTATTACAGATTCAAACAGGCACAGCAAAATGAACTATTGAAAGAAAGCAAGTTGTTCACAATATTTCATAAAGTAGATTTGACAGAAATGTTCCAACCATTATAAAATGCAGCTGTAAGTAGGAGTAACAAATGCATGAGTTAGTAAACCTGTTCCTGTGGTACTGATGCCCAGAGGCTATGGTCAGACATCCAGGATATGAAAATGGATACACCATATAATCAAGACCATAATGCCCCAGGCATTCACTTCCATTTAGCCTGCAGGCTTCTTGAAGTATGGGGGAAAGTCTAGTCGATTATGGGAGCTGGCATTAGATATGAATTGCCAAAGAGCAAACTTCCCAAATATAATAACATTATGTTTCATTTTTCATGAACTACCCTTATTTATAGTGTATAGTATATAGGTATGAACATATAGATTTATGGATCAATTGGTTTGTTCACAAACTTCTTTCTTATTAGGTCTGTGTGTGTTTTTCATACATGGGCCCACATGTAAACTTTACTGCTGTGTTACCAAATATACAGCTTTACCCTTAACAAATCTACACCAGATGTTACAGAGTTTTTCTCTGCACATTACCAGTAAAGATGTTCGAACAGCCTCACATGTGAAAGTGAAGTGAATCTGAAGTTAAAACAGCCAGCCAGCCCAATTTGATATTTTGATTCAGTATAAAATAAATGCTGTTAATGAGAAGGAAGCAAAAACACTAAGGCTGTATAGAGATGTTCATTTCTACCAGGAGAAATTTCTTTTGGTAGAGAAATATCCGGAGAGCTGCACTATACAGACATTCCTCCAGTCTCATGGCTGGAGAGCTTCACAGGCAAGCTCTCCAGCTAGGAGGCACTAGAGGACCCTGGGCCACCTCCACCCTTAGAGGATTCCCCAAGCAGCAGCTGCCACAGACGGTCTCAGGAGGGGTCCAGCCCTGAGAAAATCCCACGCACCCCAGCAGTTAGCAGACTGGCAGGAGGGGGGCATTCTCCAGGAGCCTTGCTTCTGAGACACAGCAGCCTGCATCTCAGGGCTGACCCAGAGCAGCAAGGGGTGAGGCAGGGGTATTTCACTGTGGCAGCAAGGCTTTCAAGCCTTGTCACTGTGGCTCAGTAGTCTGCCTTGCTTCTGTGAGCTTCTGGAACAGTCTTCCAGGAGGAGAAGCTGTAGTGAGAAAGCTAACTGCCATTAAAATAGTTTTATAGTTGTTAGGTTCTAGAAGGAACCATACAGATCATTAGGTCCAGCCCCCCTCCCCCCGCCTTGCACGTGGGCAGGAAATACTTGTGGAATCAGATGACCCCAGCGATAATTTGATTATGAATGATATTGTATGAAGTAGTTGACTGCTACAGCAGTCAGATTTAATGACTTGAGAGGTCCTTTCCATTCCTATGTTCATCAGAACAGTTCGGTTAAGTAGTCCTGTTAGTGCATTAGTTTCCAGAGAGTCCAATAAGATAGAAGTAAAAAAAGAAATTATACTGCTGCATTAATAAGAACATTTATACTAGCTACAGTAGGATAAAAAATTGAAGGGCTATTAGTTCTCATGTTTCAAGGCAAAAGCTAATCTTAGAAAGGTTCAGGAAGACATTACCTTCTGGTCTTCCACAGAATTAGGACACTTTCTTATGAAGCATGAAATGGAAGCATCTCTGACTACTGTCAAAGAAAATATATTGGACAAAATACATGACTGGTCCAGAACGCCACATTATGGTAATTCTCACGATAGGGTAGCAAAAACTGCCCCATAGTTAAGGCTGAACTAAATTCCTAGTATAAACCTAATTTAATCCCATTCCCATGGCATTTTTCATATTGAGGAATATCTTCTTAATAATTGACAGTGTATATTTACATCTTTAGCCCCAAGTCAGAGGGTTTACAGGAATATTATCATTCTAATGGGGCACAGAGGCCTTTAAAGGTTCAGAATTTCAGTGAAGCATCTAACTATCAATGTTCGCCCTAATGTATTCTCTACTTCTGTTCCAGCAAGCTTTAGGAAGGCAGTGCTGTATGAAATTAAAGATGCATTGAAAAGTGAACTGAACATTAAAAGTTAGAAATAAAGTTGAACTTTCCAATTCACTGTACAATATGGCACATTTTATAAATGAGAATCACTAAGTCTGGTGCATGTTTTGAGGCTTTATCAAATTTACGCCCTTAACATTTAAAATTATGCAATTGCTCCAAGGCCTCCCTCTGTCTCTTTCTGAGAGTCTGATACAAAAATTTCATTAAAAGAGGCTCCAGGCTTGCCTGTGGACCCAAATAACTTCCCCCACATCCACGGAAGAACTAATTTATTTTGTAAGTCAGCTTTGTATACAGATTCATGCCAGCTTTGTGAAGGGCTACACACACCATACTTTCCAGGGTAGAAGATGGAAGATGAACTGATTAGGATAAAAAAGATTATCTGGATCAGGTTTGTCTAACTAGAAGGCCACAGGCCACATCTGGCCTGCAAGGCTCCTAACTGGTTGCCACTTCTCGTTGCCACTTCTCCCCATTCCTTCTGCTGCTGCAGCAGCCAGTGTCCTTTGGGTAAGACCACACAGCAGAACTGGGGCTGTTGAGTGCATTGCCCACACATTAGGAGCAGTGGCAGGGCTCATGCTGTTCATCTGGCAGCAGTAGGGAGCAGGAGCTCTTACTGTCTCCGCTGTGGGTAAGGCCATGCTGGCTGCACGGAGGAGATCCTGGGGATCTCAGGAACATGCAAAATATGTGGCGTATGGCTCCCAGCTACTCAGAAGTTGGATATCTCTGATCTGGATAAAACAGGGACACTGTCAACCTTGCAGCTCTTTCTAATTTGAAGGGCATGCAAATAGTGGTTTGCATTTTAAGACAGCTTTCTACTCTCTCTTACTTGAAGTCACATGATTCTTCCTCTACCTGTTGACAGACCATTAATGGCTGAGTGAATTCTCTCTTCCACTATCTCCTGTTCCTAAATTTTTCTCATTTTCCTAACTTCTTCCCATCATCCTGTACATAGGAGTTCTATGTTGCCTCATTTCTTGCCAGTCTTACTTCTTTTGCTTTCCCTGGTTTTCCCACACAGCTCTATCTTCCTCTCCAAAATTATACTTAAATAATTATGTCCCCATATGGCTATAAAATGGTATATAGAGGTTTGCTTTTAGGAACTAGCTGGTAGATAAAGTAGATGTAGTATTAGAACAATGGCTTAGGGAAATAGCAAGGGTTAATTAATTTCTAAAAGTCTGTCTGTCACACAACTTTACAGCCTTCAAGGTAGACAGGGTGTCTGAGGCCAATGTACATACACTTCCTGAGAAATTAAAAACATCCAAACTTTATTTTCATAATAGAGATAGGCCTGGCTCCAGGCCTACAATTCCCACTTGGAAAAACCCTTGGGATTTCTGGTTTGGAGTGAAATGACCAAATTAAGGTGCGTGCATGTGATAGCTTTATGAAGATAGGATTTTTGACTGACAAAACAGAATGTGGACAGTATGACAGCCCCAAAGAAACCAATCAGCAATACCTGGAAATGAAAAGTCATCAGAGGAGGAAAAAATACAAAAGGAGGAGTTTTCAAAACAACAAGTTGGCATCAGCTCCTGAGCACCAAAGTTGCTGATGTTGGACATTCAAGCCAAGAACCTCAAGTTGGCATTTATGTCACTGCCAGACACAACATTCACCTTGTGTATATTCTGGGCACTGGGGAGTTTGGGTAATGGACATTTCATAGATTTCATAGACATCAGGGCTGGAAGGGACCTTGGGAGATCATCGAGTCCAGCCCCCTGCCCAAAGGGCAGGAAGTCATCTGGGGTTATAGGATCCCAGCAAGATAAGCATCCAATTTACTCTTGAAGGTGTTCAATGTAGGTGCTTGAACCACCTCCGCTGGCAGACTGTTCCAGACCTTGGGGGCTCGGACAGTAAAGAAATTCTTCCTTATGTCCAGCCTGAAATGGTCTTGCAGGAGTTTGTGACCGTTCGACCTCGTCATCCCTTGGGGCGCTCTGGTGAACAGATGTTCCCCCAGATCCTGGTGGTCACCCTTGATAAACTTATAGGTGGCCATGAGATCACCCCGAGCCTACGCTTTTCCAGGCTAAAGAGTCCCATGTCTCTCAGCCTATCATCGTAAGATCTGTTTTCCTGACCTCTGATCATGCGCGTGGCTCTCCTCTGGACTCTCTCAAGCTTCTCCACATCCTTTTTGAATTGTGGAGCCCAAAACTGGATGCAGTACTCCAGCTGCGGCCTCACCAAGGCCGAGTACAAGGGGAGAATGACGTCCCGGGATTTGCTCGAGAAGCATCTATGGATGCAAGCCAGCATTTTGGTCGCTTTACTAGCTGCAGCATCGCATTGGAGGCTCATGTTCATCTTGTGGTCAGTGATGACCCCCAAGTCTCTTTCTTCTGTAGTGCTATCCAACATAGCACTGCCAAGCCTGGAAGGATGCTGCAGGTTTTTCTTCCCAAGGTGGAGAACCTTGCATTTTTCGGTGTTAAACACCATCAGGTTCTCGTCTGCCCATTTGCTGAGCTTGTCCAGGTCAGCCTGGATCACCTGCCTATCTTCTGGCGTGGATGCTTTGCCCCAAAGTTTGGTGTCATCGGCGAACTTGGCCAGTCCACTCCTGACTCCAATGTCCACATCATTAATGAAGATGTTGAACAGTATAGGTCCAAGGACAGAGCGTTAAGGGACCCCACTGGTCACAGGGCACCATGATGAGTGACTGCCATCAATTACAACCCTCTGGGTCTGACCACGGAGCCAATTTCCCACCCAGCGGATCATGGTGGAGCCAAGGCCACAACTGGCCAGTCTGGCCAAGAGGTGATCATGGGATACCAGATCAAAAGCTTTTTTGAAGTCAAGATATATGACATGAATCTCTTCTCCCTCATCCTGGTGATAGGTCACCTGGTCATAGAAGGAAATGAAATTAGTCAAACAAGACCTACCCGCAACAAACCTGTGCTGGCTATATCTTAGGATGTTAGCCTGGGCCAGTCCATCAAGGATGGCCTACTTAATAAACTTTTCTAAGATCTTCCCCAGGATAGAAGTCAGGCTAATGGGCCTGTAGTTAGCCGGATCCACTCTCCTCCCTAATGTATGTTGCAATCATCTTGCTTGCTTTGCCTGCATTTCTCTTATTTCTTATCACTGTGTATCAATAAAATTTGCCTATTATTAACTGGAAGAGTTGTGGTGAGTCTGAAGGTTGTGCTTGCCTACAGCAGGGTATTGTGGCTGGGTGCCAACACTCCCTTCCTTGAACCTCTTTTCCCTAACTCTATTCTACACTAAAAATCATAGCTCCCACATCCTGATACAGGTGTCCTGATCATTCTTCTTCTTCAGGAACATAAAACACATGGGCATTCATCTGATCTTTGTGCATTAGACAAAGGGATGCAAGGAACCCTGGTATTAGAAGAGAAACACTAATAATGAAGAATCTTGTGCTTCCTGAGCTGCAGACTGGCCCAGCTTAACCCCTGGACCATTTTTTGCTTGCAGAAAAAGAAGCACTAGTGTTATTTTCACCTTACTCAGGGACTACATGGTTGGGTACAACATAAGAATCTACAGCATTGGTACCAATCTGCAGTTCTGGAGTCCACTGGAAAACTATTCTTAATGGTGCTTCAGTGCAGTCCAACCTGTACCTCCCTGCATAGCTCTTGAAATTCTAAGTGTCAGTTTCAAAAGGTAAGAGCATTAAGAAATAAATGAACATTTGATCCTGAACTGCTTAACACTTAAATACTATGATCAGCTTGTCACTCTAAAGCACTGTATCCCCAACTGCTTCCCTTGCAGCATCTCTGATGTGAACCAGTGCACTCAAAGCCTCTCCTCTCTTTTCCCTCAGGCAGTTGACTGCTGCATATTGTAGAGTCAAGAAAACAAGGTAACTTTGGCTGGTTCACTGAATTCTTCTAGATCAGACTGTGGGACTCCCAGAGAGACAGCAGAAAGCAAGTCAATTAGCTCTGACCATGCTTAAGGGAGTCTTGTCAAACAATGGTTTTTACCCAGAGGGATCCAGGAACTGACAACCAATCAGCCCAGGGAGAGTTCCAGGCTCCCCCAAAGTGATAGCCCACATGTTGGCAGAGAGCACAGGGCTGGTCTCCATGTGCACAGGCCCAGGAGAGCTCTGCCAGGTGCAGCAGCAGCTGTCTCCTGGAGCCATGAATGTCATGTGTCTCTGGAGGCTGTAGGGGAATGGCAAACACCCACAGGCGGTGGTGGCAGTATCAGCAGTGGGGGTATGATGGTGGTGAGCAGGGAGCTCCCACAGGCAGCCGTGGCAGTGTCAGTAGCAGGGGTGAGTGAGCGGAGAGCTCCCACAGGTAGCTGCAGTGGTGACAGTGACAGGGGGGAGAGGTGGTGAGTGCTGACCAGTGGTCAGCAACCATCTGCCAATGCCACTGGCAGTGTCAGCAGTGATCGGAGATCGCCCACAGATACCACCAGTGATGGCAAGTGGTGATTGCCCACAGGTGCTGCCAGCAGCATCGGCAGAGCTTTTCACAAGGTGTGCATGCACCTGCATGCACCCCCTTCACAACACCAATGCTTGGCCCCATACACATTGGGAGGGGTCCTGATGTATACAGAGCCAAAAGACAGCTGCTACTACAGAGCTCTACTGGCCCCTTGCGCATGGGGACAAGCCCTGTGCCCAGCACACTTCTGGATTTCCCTGAGCAGCTAGGAGCTGGGCAGGAGCTTTCCCACTTCTGGGGTAGCACCCAGCTATCCTCAAGTTGGGCAGCTGGGGGCTGGCTGGGAGCTGCTCCAGAAGTGGGATAGTTCCCAGCCAGCCCCTGGCTGGGCAGGAAAGCAGAGAGCTCCCCATCCCCAGCACTTCTTAGCTCCCAGCTCCTGTGGGAAGCTGGGAGATGAGCAGTGCCAGGACCGGGTCGGGGTGAGGAGAAGAGAGCTACTCCATCCCCATGGTGCTCAGCTCCCAGTACCAGGACCAGGGGAATTCCCCATCCCTGTGGCTCTGCAGGTGCAAGTTTGCTCCTGATCAGCGTCAACACATGCACAGTAGATACTGTGCCGTTAATTTACCGCCTGTATTTACAGGTAGTAGCTAACCGCTCAGTAGACTGATTTACTATGCAGTAAATGGTGCTCTTGTAACTAATCTACTGTGCAGTAAAGTGTCTCATGTAAACACAACCACTGTAATCAAACTGTAAGAGACCTAACTTCTTTGGTCTGTCTCCTATATGCTGAAAGAAAAGGGACCAGGGAGGCAAAACTGTCTGAATTCTCACTTTAATGACAGGAAACACATTAAAAACATGGGGTGTGTCTTTAGAATCATACCTTAAAACACTTGCTTTCTCTTATATGCCATCTTATATGCCATCAGAGATGGGAAATATTTGATCACCCATGATGTACCTCTTCCAATCTGATGTTCCAGTGAGTAGAGGCTAAGATTATTTTACCAATGCAGAGACAAGTTCAGAGACCCTTGTTATCCTTAACAATTGCTGATCAGAGAACTTTAAAAAGTAGAAGATTGCCAACAGCTGCATAAGGTAAAACCTAGATAAAATAATCCTGGTGTTACAGGAAAGATTCATAACTTTAACCTGTATTTCATAACAAGTTTCATTTCTCTTGTGCTTTTGTTTAATAGAAAAGTACATAGCATGTAATATTTGTACATAGCATATATAACATGTAATAAACAGGGCAAGGTCCCATTATAGGTAGGAATGTTGGAACATTTAACAGACATTTCCCTCCACTTCTCTTTTCTAGAGAGATTTTTATATCATGTCCATCACTGTTGCAAAGGATAGCCTCACATGAATATATGCTTTCATGTCCGTATCAGATAAGACCAGCTCGTAGTTGAAACTCCTTCCTGATCAAGACAAGGTACCATATCATAATCTCATTAGTAATGTAAATTATTGCCAATAATCACTTGTCATGGAGTTCAAAGCATGGAACAAAGTATTTCTAAATATGCTTTATAACATTTATAACATAATGAACCCTACTCTCCATCCAGTTCCCTTTGCATTTGTCTCTTCAGCATTTTCACTTCGTTGGTCTGTGAAACTTTAACACATAACAATAAAGTGCAAATGACAAATCAAATTCCAGATTTGTCATTTACTCATACAACAACTGATTTTTAATGAAACATTCATCTTCATTAGAATTCCCTGCAAGAACAGGAACACCAACACCTGTCCTGGAGTTTCAGAAGATGCATTGTTACTTGCTGGCACTAGACTTAAGAAACGGTTATAGTAGCTGCTCCAGGAAAAGAACTCAAAACCCCTCCAAAACCTCCAGAAATTTGATCTTTCTTCATCAGACTCTGCAAACCTGGAGACGCTCCTTTTAATATAAGTTGCCACACTTACATATCACAGTTATTTCAGTCCTAAAATGCACACACACTGCTGTGACTGCACCATGTCAAAGATTCAGTGACCACATTGTAGTCTCATGTGCAGCAGCAAAGTTAAAGAGGTTCAGATGTTGAAATAGTCTCCTTGGAAAGACACTGATATTTTGAAGTCTTGGCACTACTTCTGTGTGCTATGATTTCTTATGCGCAATCCCTACACCATGAAAAAGAATACATCAAATATGAATATCTTCTAAAGATTCTGTGTGGGTTACAAAAACCTCTTTGCAGATTTGAATACTAGTGGGTACCCACACTGAGTTATTCATAAACTCTTAAAATACCTCAAGTACTGCCAACATGCCTCTGGCAGTATTTCCAAGACATGCATGGTAATATAGAGCCTTCCTACAGTTTGTAGCACAAGTCTCAAATATCATTTCTGGGGAGAGAGTAATATATATATACACATGAATAATAAAAGGAGTACCTCCCTCAATACCTCTTCTTCCTTCCATAACTGTGCAGGGTTTTTTTTTAAACTGACTGTTGCACTGCAGTTATTTCTGAAGAGCAGCAGCGTGAGTATTCATAAGAAAACAGCATTGTACTGCTACCTCATAAGTGTATTTTGAGATATTAATTTACACAAACTATATAAAAGTCTGCTTTTTTGCATTTATGAAAACATGTATCATAAAAAGTTCTAAATATATAGAAAAAAATCCTCAAATTTCTTACTGAGAAACAGTAGGTCCTTAGATACAGAGGCAGTGCCTGTAACTTACAAGTATGTAGTTACATTTTGGTCCAAAAGAGGGCAGCAGCATGTGTATGCTCACTCTCCCTCTCTCTCTCTCTCTGCCATTTCATTATGTTCCCTTTTGTATATGTACATGTTAAAAATAAAACTAACCTATTTTTGTAATTAATAGTGGCTAGTGTCATGAGGGTACACATATCCATTCAGGACTTTTATTTAAAATAAATAAATAAATGTGGTAAATAGGCATGGCCTTGAGATGCAATGTTCAAATCCAGTCCCAAGCTACCCAAGTGTATGGGTAAGGGACAGATGTGGAGTTTTAGCTGAGCCTTTCCTCTAGTTCAGTTTTGAATGTAGAGGTGCCTGCATGCATATTAGGTTAACAATGCACTTTTTATTAGTTAGATGGGTTTTTAGCTGGCAAAGAATAAACTCTTGTGTAAAGCACATGCAAACATCATTTGGTTTCCTCTGTTCAATATCTGATTTTAAACGAATCCAAATATGAATAAAAGCATTATGTATTGCCCTATTTGTTTCCTACATGGCGTGTGACATTTTTGACACCGGTAGTGTATTTTGTGCAATGTAGCTCTTTATCATAGGATCAACTGTATTAAGGGGACTTGAAGGGAGAATGTGCTTCAAGGAAGGCCTCAGAGTTGTTTATCTTGCTGTCTCTGCATGGAGTTCACCAATGTAGGTTTATAACCACCTGTGGATTATAACACTAGGTTCTTTACCAACTTCCAAATCTCCTATCTGTCATAAAGTATTGTGGGTTGGCAGTGAATGAAGCAGCAGTGTATGAAAGTTAGAATGTTGGGGAGATTATGAGATTGGTCCTTTCAGTAATGTATATTAAAGTATTAAGAGAAAACAAAAAAAACCCACTTGTCTAAGGAAAAAAATTGGGGAGAAAACTTTAGTCAGTGCTTATACAAAACCGACTTATTACTGGGGTCGGCTCCGACCATTTCTATATTAAAACTAGTAACTTTGTTCCACTAAAAGTGCATCACTACTATTTTCTCTAGAGGCCCAATTCACTATAAACCTTCCCTGGCATAAAGTCAGGTGTGTGATGACATGGGGTTTGTACCAACACAGCTGTGCTGGCACAAGGATCTAGTGTAGAAGCAGTAATACTGGCAAACTTAGGCTTTTGTCAGCGTAGTTTATTTTGCTCAAGGGGCTCAGCCTTGCCAACATACTAAGCCTTTTGACCAGAAGAATTGTACCACCCAGGCCTTGTAAGTGTAGACCTGAACTTGCCCCCACTTGAACCTGGCTGTAATCTCTATTGACCAGTGTCATGCTTCAGGGTCCCAGGGGTGGCTGTGATGCCCCCTGAGCATCCACAACTGAACCCATTCTCCCCTAGGGCATCTTCCTGTCTCTCCTGCCATACCTTGATGGTAAAATAATAAATAGGGAGGCTGCCCATGAGCCTTTGTGTGGCTCTAATTCTGCTGGACCTGTATTAGGGACCCCGGCACCCTACTAGTCCTCGCTGGTCCTCAGGCCCCTGACTGGTCCTCACTCCATAACTGTGGCACACAGGGCACCTCAAGCCTTAAGGGCTAATTGTGTGGCTCCAAATCCTCCCCTATACCGTGTCCCAAGCCTCACAGGTGTTACAGTAGCATTGTTGCCTCTGTTGCGCCTTGGCCACCTCATCCTCCACCCCTTTAATCTCGCTAGGCCTTCTAATCTAGACCCATTGCATCAGACCTGGCTTTGATCTATCACCTTCAATCACCAGGCCACTAGCTCCTGTCCCCTGTGTGGCTGCACCCCTCTGATGCCGGGCTCCTGGCCCCCAAATCATTATGCTCCTGTACTCTGCCCCTCTCTGGGCTCAACCACAGCTCAGGCTTTCAGCTTGCTCCCGGCATGGCTCAAGGCAGTTGCATGCCTATCAAGCACTAATGGGACCTCCATAGCCACTCCTTATAGTCCCAACCCAAACCACTGGATTAAACAGTAACATAAGTCATAAGCCCCTGGGCTATAACAGAAACACATATATAAAAAGCAGCCCTTCACCCCTTTAGGAGAGCAAACTTCCCAATCTCCCAGTGGGTATACTTTCCAACCTGGGGCTATACTCTACCCTAGAGCCCCCTTGGCTCTCAGACCCCCTGGTACCAGCTCAGCCCTTCCCTGGGGCACATGGAGCACTGGTAGGCACTTCAAACCCTCTAGGGGCTAACAGAACAAATGCCACTTACCTGCAAACCAGTCTTTCTCTGCTTGGGAAACCTGCAGAGGTTCCCAGGCTGCATAGTTGTTTAACTCAATCCAGGTCCCTTCAGGAGCCCTGCTGCCCTACAGCTAGGAATTCCTCACTTTGTGGTTGCTGGGAGAGACTCCTTGACCATGTGGGCTCAGGGCTTATATAGCTCAAGCCTGAGCCCTCCTCCCATCAGATGAGGCCCTCATTAGCTCCCCTATAACACCTGCAAGCAGCCTCTCAGGTAGTTTGCTCTCTTAAAGGAGCAGGTATATCCCACTGCCCTGTGACAACCAACATTTGTAAATTCTGTGAGGGCCACTTTTAAAATCAAAACTTCTAGGCCCCTCCAATTATTTGGTAGTTCACTGAACTTAGTAGAGCTTCTCCTATTGATGTTTCTATGTATAAGTTAGAGAGGGTTGTGTATTGTTCTTATGCCTGCTGGTTATAAAGTTAGTTCAGATCTTAGTAGGAAGGAGGAAAGAGTGTTTACATTACACTGCATCTTTTCCAAAAGGATGCAAATAATATCATGTCTGCTTCTTATTTTCTTTTTCCTTTTCCTCCCTCATGACAACCTCCTACCTACCTCCTTGTTAGTTCCTGCCTTTTGTTTCTTCCTTTCTTCCATGGCTGTTTCCTGCTGACCATGCATCTCTTTTCCCTTTTTGCAATGGCCTGTTTCAGCTTTTCTTCAGCTTCTCCTCTCCTCCCCTCATACCTATTTCCTGCAAGAATAGCCAGGTCACATAGAAGTATATTAACCTAACACTGCCCCAGGCCAAATGCTCAAACCCAGGAAATAAAGTTAACCATCTCCCTGCGTTTCGGTATGTCAACCCGCAATTCTTCACCTCCTCACCCCAGCTCTTGTCACACTACGCTTATAAACAGTTAACTGAAAGATCGCCAAGCTGAATTTGTCCTTTTGTACACTTGCAACTGAATCATGCTGACATGAGACCATTATTAATAACTGATCTCAGCAGAGGGCCTATGTCCTAGAGTACACACTGACTACCTGTCTGTTCTCAAGCTAAAGCACTTTCATAGTATGAGGCTCCTAACAACCGGAGCTGCTTCTCAAAGGGTGCATCCCCATGAATGGAAACGTGCGTTTCCCTGGGGACAAACAGCAGTGGCATAATATGTGCTGCTGTTTGTCCCCAGGAAACACCCACGCATGGATGCTCTGGCACACAGCATGTTGCCCTGGGTGAGATAGGACATGTTCTGGCATGCGGCACGTTGCTCTGGCACGCAGCATGTTACACCTGAGCTGGCCCCAGCAACCTTCCTTGGGGTCCTGAGGGCTTCTAAGGGCTGCAGCTGTGGCAATCTAGCAGCCCAGAACTTGGTTTACAGCCAAAGCATGGCTCAGGCTGGCCAGGTTCCACTTTCCAGTGACACACACTGCCAGCACGTGCACCACCCCACTTTCAGGTGCAGTATTTTTTTGACACCAGGATCTCCTAGTGTCAGAAAAAACCCTGGCACTGCAAATTAGCAGTGCAGGGAACATCTGCATGTGCAGCTTCTGCGACACTGCAGACAGGTCTGCAACACTGCATACTAAATGCCCACACTCATCTGGATACACCCAAAGAGTCTATTTGGTAGCACCTCCCCTACGTCTTCCATTTCTCTGTTTATGCTCGATTCACTATACATTTGTTTTTTCACTCTTCTATGCTGCTGCTTTCAAACTCAGGTTTCTTCCTTTTTCTGCCTTCTGCCCTTTCTCCATGGGAGTCAGTTTGTGCTGCCACAGGGGAGATCAAAGAGAGCTGCTCCCACTGCATATTTAAGAAGCTATTCTGCTCTGCTACAGAATACTGCTTTTGTATTTTGAGCCACTTCATCAGTAAAACTCAGAAGATGCTGTTCTGCTTCAGTTTCTGCTGAAAAGACCTTTGATTTTTAATAATTCCTCTTTCCTTTCATTCAGGGGAAAAAAATTGTAAAACCGCGGTAGAATGTATTCTACCGTGTATAGAATAAAGCTGCTTAAGAAGCCCAGGATTCTTATTTGTCCAATAAGTTAATATAATAGGAAAATTGTATTTCCTATTATTACTTCTACACACAGGCTCTTGCAAAAGAGGAATATTTAGAATTATGTTATAGAAAACTAAGATAAAAGCCCAGCAACAAATACAATTTCAGCACTTTTTTCTGTTGCTCTGTATTAAAATATTGAATGCTAAAAAGAGGCCATTCACCTTCATAAATGATCAGTTTATATTTTGTCTAATTGCTTATTTCAGTAAACACAATACCAATATACAGTAGTTCTTTTCAAAAAGGTGTATGCTCACATATGATATCTTAAATAGAATCAGCATCATGATCTCTCACTAGGGAAAAATCCATTTTAATTGTTATTCAACACACTACAGAAATGTAATTCTGGGCACCTTTTGGCAAAAATACCAAAACAAACAAAACCAGCCCCACCTAATTGACTTTAAAAGAGGTATAGGGCTCAGTCATGCTGTTTGATATGCCAGAAGATTGTGTGACCAATAGTATGTTTGTTTAAACATTATCTCACACATGAAATGTAGGAAACTTTAACCACCACTCTTTCATACTAAGAAACTCTCTTAATTACTTTCAAAAAACTAAATCAAGGCAAGGAGATGCTGCAAGATGCATGTTAATTTCTTGACCAAGTGTCAAACACTGGCAGTTTAAAAGCAAGATGGAATATTTTTCTAAAAACATTCTGAACTGCGAATAAGAATTAATTCAGCAAAGTCTTATGGCCAGTCTCATGTAGGGAATCTGACTAAATGATGATCAAAAGAGCCCCCTTCTGGCTTTAGAATCTCTGAGTCTGCCACCACTGCCACCCGCTCTAAAAGAAAAACCTTTTAAAAAGCTGAGCTTTTTTGATATGGGCATCTTTTCCAGTTGATTCTACTTGTGCAAAGGTTCATGCAAAAATGTTACATAGAATCTTGTGCCATATAGTTAAATTATCTAACTATCAGCTCTTCAGAGAAACTTATTTCAAATCATGTATAATAGTTCTAAGCAAGGTGCCTGTAAGCAGGTGTGTTCTGGCCCCCGGTGTCCCTTCACCCTTACCTACTCCACTGGCTTTGAGCAGTCACCCCTTCTCTCAGTTGCCATGCCTTATATAAGGGCTTCCCAGACATGGTTTCTTCCAATGACCACCAGAAGTCTGGGGTCCATGCCTTAAGGACTAATTGCATGGCTTTTCCCAACCCTACACCATGCCCCATGCCTCACAGGTGTCATCACTCACTGATGTTCTCTCTCTACACTCTCAACCCTGCTCCGGGCTACCAGACCCTCAGGTCCCACACTCAGACCCCTTGGGCTCTCAGACCCCCTGGTCCCTCACTCAGCTCCTCTCCAAACTCTAAGAACCCTTGGTCTCTCACTTAGCCCCTCTCTGGGTACCTGTATCCCACAGGTCCCACACTCAACCCCTCTCTAGCATGAACGCTGCATGCCCCCGGAGGCTGGGGGACCATGGCAAGCTCCCACAGGTGGCAGTAGCACTATTGGCAGTGGAAGCATGGCGGTGGCAAGCAATGAGCTCCCACAGGCAGCCATAGCACTGTCCATGGTGGGGGTCTGTGGGAGCTCATCGCTTGCCACCACCACGCTCCCACTGCTGACAGCACTGCCACCACCTGTGGGAGCTCGCCATGGCCTCCCAGCCTCCGGGGGCATGCAGCATTCATGCTAGAGAGACCAGTGGCAGGTAGCAGCAATCGCAGACTGCCTGCAAATGCTTCCAGCAGTGTCAGCAGTGAGATGCAGGGTGGGGCTGGTGAGCAGCTATTGCCCTCAGGTACCACAGGCAGTGCTGGTGGTGCCTTTTCACATGGGGTGCATGGCCAAGCTCAGTGGGTGCACATGCACCCGCATGCACCCCCTATGTGTTGCCACTACTCTCTAGGATCCTGGACCCACTAGTCTCACACTCAGCCCCTCATTGGGCTCCTGGACCCACTGGTCCCCATCACAGTCCATCTCTGGGCTCTGGTCACCTAACTGGGCCCTAGGGACCTCCTCCATCCCATTGTCCCTTCCCAAACTGCTAGACTGCTGCAGGCTGTTCTCTCTGTGCTGGCACTCAGGAGCTGCAGGCATCCTGCTTAAGAAATGTTTCCTCAGCAGCCTCCAGGATCTTTCTGCTGGCTCAGCTCAGGGCCTGGGCTTATATTCGCTCCAAGTCCAGCCCTCCTTCTAGGTCAGATGATTCCACAATCAGCCCTGGCCACACCTGTAGGCTGCTTCTCAAGCATGGTCCCTAAATGCCTTCCTGCCACACCTGCAGCCTGCCTCAGCCACAGTCTGCCTGCTCATAATATAGCAGGAGCCACACTAGCCAGCCTCCTGCTACACCAGCCAGTTTATTTTCATGGGTCAAACTTGCCCAGAAACAAAACAAAAAATAAAACAAGCCTGCAAAAAAACAAACACATTGATAAACCAAAACCCAGAGATGGCAACCGGGGCTCTGTGCTTCTCCCTCAGCACCGCAGCCTTCCCTCTTTCCTCCTTTGCACTCAGCTCCTAGAGCTTTGCACTCTCTTTAGCACTCCACCCTCATTTTAACTTGCTCCACAGCCTAGCCACAGCTAAGGTTTTAGTGCCCTGAAGGCTGCATCTCTTTAGTGCCAGACAGATGTTTCTTCCTTATTCCTGGAAATACAACAGAAACAGCAGCAATGCATGTTTCCTCATGCTCCACTGCTAAAGTACTTTAAATATGTCCTCAAGGGACCAACTCTAAAATAGTAGTTTAGTGTTCTTGCACAGTCAGTCAATTCTTGGCCTCTTTTGAGATTGTCAGCAAGGGGATTATACAACTGCAATAGCTGTTTATGATCATCTGCTAGGAACTGCATTAATACTACCAAATTCATAGGGCATGTCCACACATGAAAGCACGTGCTCTTGCAGCAGCTCATATAGAAGTGGTGCAAAGTTGAGCCAGGGTTTTTGGCCTCAGCACACATGCACAGACATGCAGTTTGTTGTGGAGCAAATTGTGCCACTTGGAACAAAATAACCCTGCCTGGCTCCTCCCGGTTCTGCAGCCAAGGGGAGCTAGAGCCCATGGCCAGCACCTGTGCTGTTCCCAGTAGTATAAAAAGCTGCCCTGTCCTACCCTCAGCAGTACAAAAAGCTGCCCTAGCAAGTAGCTCAGGGCTACTTGCTCTCAGGAGCTTCTGGGGCCCAGCCAATTGGTACCTGGGGACACTACCCCTTGTGCCAGCCAGACCTCTGCAGCAGCCCTGAGAGTTCCTGCACTCTCTACCCACTGCAGCAGTCTGGCAGTGGGGGCTGCTGCCTGGCTGTGACCTGCTGTGTACCTGCCAGACCGGGATGAGGCATCTGCCCCTCTGGGCCAGCTGCCAGTGGGCTGTGCCTCTGTGTGCCACTACTGCCATGTGTGCCCCCTGCCCGGCCCCCTGGGCAGCTATCGCCTGAAAGATGTTCCAGGTGTGATGGCCTGCTTTGAACTGTCAAAGCATGTCTCCTGACCCCATTTGGCCAGGAAGTGAGCCACAGCCAGCTGGGTCCAAGGTGCCAGCTCTGACCAGGCAGGGTCCTGTCACTGGCCTCCCTAGCAGAAATTCTGGTGTTCCCTATTGGAAAACAGAAAAAACCCTGATAAAAAAATCCCAAAGTTGCTCTGTAAAATACCCCAAAACCCATGTTCCTCCACAATTAAGACAAAAGACTACTATAAAGAGAGAGAGTGAGACAGAGACAGTGATCAATTAGGCAATATTTTATTGATATATCTACAGTGTTAAAGCACTGGCTATTGCAGGGCTATGGCCACACAGGGGCTACAGCTTCCCAAGGGCCAAATGGTCCCCACAGGGGCCATCACCCCTCCCACAAAGCCCACATGCCCCACCCCAGCCCCCCAATTGCTGCCTCACCTGGCCCCACCGCCAACTGCTGCAGCCCCACTAATGGCTGCCCCTCCCAGACCCACCCCCCACTCACCCAATGGCTGCCCCCACCCCCACTTGCACCCCCAGACCCCCACGGCTGCCCCTCCAACTCCAAGCACCAGGAAAAAAAACAGGAAAAAAAACTGGAAAAAAACAAGAAAAAGCCTCCACTTACTGCAGAAGCAGGGATGGGGGGGCTCCAGGGCCTCCTGGCAGAGGCCCTTCAGGCAGCACAGGACAGGAAGGCCCGGGTTGGGACTGTCCCTCTGCCCCGCACTGTGCAGGCAGGGCCCCAGTGACCCAGACTGCTGGTAAGTGCTGGGGTTTGGTTTTTTGGGTTTTTTTTTTTTAACTATGGGGAGGGCAGGGATTGGGCCAGGACAGGGCAGGCTGGAGGGGATGGGGGCGGGCAGGGCAGGGTTGGTGGGGGGAGGGGGCTGGTTGGGGGAGGGGCTGGGTACGAAAGTAATTGGGAGGCTGGGGAGTGGGCAGGACTGGTGAGGGACTCCCCCATGGTCCCCTCCCCCCTCCTCCAGCCCCCCAACCCCTTACTTACAGGTACTGGAGCCCCCTTACTTTGTTTTTTATTTCCTGCCATCACTGCATGAAGCAGCATGATGCAGCTCACAGCACTGTTGGGAAGAGGGGGTGGCAGAGGGTTGCAACATGCTGCAGTGTGCCCCAGTGACCCCCTCCTCAGCTGAGTGTACTAACTACTGGGCAACAAGATAATGCTTCTGCCAGCATAATGTTCTCTTCCTCTGGGTCAAATAATTTTGCAGTCCTTTCTTCCCTGAAGAAAAGAGTGAGCCTTGCTCAATTCTTTCAAAAAATCTACATAGACACCTGTTTCAGGAGGGGATTATGAGCTGTAAATTTCAAACTGATAGATGCTCTTGCCTGCAAGTATGATTCAGAGAGTTCATAGAGGGATGAGGTTTGAGACATGTCCCTATATACTCAGCATTTTTGATTGCCACTCTGAAGAATTTAACTCTCCATGTATGTGACAGATGGAGTAAAGATGACTAATTCACAACTCTAGACTCTTCTCTGGGGAGTATCTTCTGTTAGATCCAGTCTTGGGTCTATATAATACTTGCTTTGTGGATAAGTACAACAACCCTGTTGTGTTTCATACAAAATCCTTCATACAAGAACACTAGACAAGAAGCCCACAAAGACAGTAAACACATGTTATTTTTAATTATGTAATATATGTAATATAAATGTTAAAACATTTTATATGAACTTTGAAGAGCTGATTCAGCAATGCATGAACTCAGTGCGAAGCAGCCAGGGCATACCAACCAGTTACGCATAAAGCTAATGCATCTGGCCTTTATATTTTCAGTGTTTTTATTGCATCAGAGGGCTGTTAGTTGGAGAAGGAAATGGGACAAGTGTGAGAGAGTTAGTATGCATGCTGTAAGGGATCTCTCCTGTATTCCTGTCTTGGTTCCTACAGCAACAGCACCTCAATGTACAGTGAAGTCAATGCAGCATGCCATGGGAGAGTCTTTGAAACACAGATGATAAAGATAGTAGGCAGGCATGAAATCTCAAAAGATTAGTGACAGTTGGGCCATTTATCAATGAGTCTTTTTAGCATTTGTTCACCCTCCGTCATACCATTACATCATTAAGACCAATAGATACTTTGCATGAAAATTAGCTGTAAAGGAATGCTTGAATTACTTTTGAAGTCACTATGGCTCTGCTTAAGGCTTCTCCGAGTTGTTGACATGGGCCTACCTGTAGCCTAAAAGGCACAGCAATTAAATACAACAGTTGTTTTGTAGCCCCTTATATTTTCATATATTGTCAAAACATGAGTAGCTGTGAAATTTAAAATAACTGAAAGTTTGAAATGGCTGCATTACTCTATTATTAAGATAATTTTGGAGAGAAAAAAGTAATGACGATGCATCCTCTTTTTTAAAGGAACTGGATTTTTTAAATTAAATTTGAACAAAACCCATTAGTGGACTTAATTGTAAATTCTCAGGAATCTCATCCTTTCCAAAATGATAAATGGTAAGTTTGACAAAGACATGCTCTCGTTACATACAAAACAAAGGGGTTGCATTCCTGGGTTGAGTCCAACACAAAAATAAAGCTAAACTATCAAGTTGTAACCAATACCTGCATAATGACCTTGCAAGTGGCTGCATTAAAAGGCATGTCTGATAGGGACCAGGTTATCATGAGATCCAAATAATGCTAAGACCATGTCTCAAAATAATAGCCCAACAGATTTTGACTCTATTTTGGATGCATCTTTGTGTAACCTCTTATGCTGCCCCCAGAATACTCTATGCTAGGAACTTACCTGATTATTAGTATTGCTTTTCTTAGCATTTTTGTTTATTTAATGCACAAAAACTTTAATAATGCTTCTCACATGCACCAACGCATGTACTAGAGTGATAGAAGGATTGCTTATTTCATTGTTAAAGAAAAGCTTTCAGAACTTTAAAGTGACTTTATGAATTGTATGTACCATAAAATAAACATTACAGTATAATAATATTCTGTAATTTAGAAAACAGCAATAGAAACCAGTAGAAGACAAAAGAACAAATGCTTGAATCATCTGCTGACTGTCAAAAACATTAAATTAATTTATGTAATAATGTAAGCACAGTGATGTTAAGGTAATATGAAAGACATAAATTATACATTATTGTTGTCAGTTTTAGCACTTATCTTAGTGGTATGTCAAAATAAATCCTGATATGTTAATATTTATAGAAATGAACAACAAGTGTTACAGCTCAGGGATTCATTTGTGATATTTTTGTATATAATTTGCATTTTCATATATGGCTGCCATTGTTTTTTCTGTAATTTGAGAGGTAAGCATCATGCAATTCATTTCAAATGCATTCCACATTACCATGAAAGCACATTATGCTTCATCCACTAACGCTTCCCAAACAGCTTGCAGTGATTTAGAGACTGCACAAACTGATTCAGCATATGGGTGGCACTCTACCTGCAAAACCAAGCAGCAACACTAGCCTACCACCATACAAGGTACCAAATCCCTAGGTAACAAATGGACCTACAAATCTGACCTCCTTTCCACAACTAAGGGACATTTCTTGCAGTGACAAATCTAGTACCAATTTAACCAAATTAGTGGTTAAAAGGTCTATCGATGAGACCACATCGTTATTATTTATCAGAGATACCATACTGTTTCAGTTCCCCACCATCCCCATGCACTGAAGACCACCCATTTTACCTCTTTCTTCTGTTCTCTGCTTTCAAATTTCATCTGGTTAATTTGGCTGAAGATAACTGGACAGTTTTTGAGTAAGCGTCTGAAGCTCACAGGAACAGCTGCTGGAAAATCATGTAAAAGGTTTCTTTCCTCAGGGACTGAATACTCAGTCATTGCTACCTCAGAAGTAAGAGATGCGAGTTCGTCTTCCAGCACAAGATCATAATTCTTCTTGTGAGGAAAAGTCTGGTTTTAGGTTTTGGCCTTGTGCCATGTCTTCTGGGGTTTGGGAGCCATGGTTTGCACTGGGAAGTAGCTACAGAGGATATATATTGCTGACTCTACAGGTTAGGTTACTGCTTCTAATTATGCAAGTCCATTTTGCTGTTTTCTAGATGAAGAACAGTAAAAACATTTACACTCCCTAACTCAGCAACAAGACTTTTATTTTGAGTCTCACATTGAGGTTCCCTGCATGGAAGTCTTGTACGACTACTAGGCAATTTGGCTAGCCTTAATGATAGTATTTTCACCTACGTGTATAATTTACAAATAATTAATTCTCAGCCAAGACTTCTAGGACAGAGGATCCTAAATGTAGGCTTCTATCTTCCTGAATACCATGCCTGACTTTCAAAAGGGTTGAGCCCCCAGCAGCTCCTAATAATATCAACTTTTTTTTCTTTTGCCTTCATTTGCATCAAAGGGTTTCAGGCTAGAAAACAGCTTTGTTACACTGTTCTTTTCTCCTAGCTTTTCCTCACATGCTACAATTCTGTGGTAGCAACTTTAACATTTATTTTGCCTCTTTTATAAAGCTGAATCTACAGGAAAATATTAAAAAATCTAGATGGTTAAGTAAAGGAGCACAGACATACATACCTCTCAGGTGGCAAAAAGACAATGCTTTGGCCTGCAAGGTCTTTTATTACTGGGGCTGGGGACATGAAATGGTGGATTGAGGAGAAAAAACAGCAGTTTGACTTCTCCTGGGGCTCTCTGAAAGGCTAGCAGTTGTTTGAAATAATTTCGTACTTTTCAATGGAAAAAAAATGTATCTGGAGTCACTGAGGGCTATATTTTCAGAGTCCTATTGAAAACAGTGGGAATTAGGCAATCAACCTGCAAAGGCACTTTTGAAAAGTCCCACTGTACAATCTATCTGTATCTCAAGGCACCTATATATCTTTGAAATTCTGGGCCTGAGAGGCAAACATGGAATTCCCACATCACTTTTTTACAAATGTTTTCTGGGTAAAATAGCACAAGAATTCAATACAAGCACAGATACATAGGGACAAAATGTGTATTTACCTACTAACCCACAGGTAAATGACAACACGCAGTTTGTGATTTATCAAATAGTGTCCCATACTGGTTTGTGTAATGTATACTTGTCAAGAATTCCCTTTCATCACTTCAATTACATTTTCATCAATTTTTGGAGTAAAGCGTAACATAACAATCACATTACAAACACGTTGGGGAAAAATACACTCTGCTCCCAATCCTGGAAAAAAATTATGCACATGCTTAACTTAAGAGCAAACCCTCAGCTGCTATAAATGATATACTTTGAACTGAAGTCACTGAAGCCAGAACTCCAGCTCAGGATCTGCCCCATTGACTTCAAACAAACTACCCTTAGTGCATAAAATTAAGCATGGGTGTAAATGTTTTCCAGGTGGGGGCTTTATTTTAGTATAAGTAAAATGAATACTGAGATCCTAGTTAAATTGCTATTTAATCCTTATTCAGGAAGTCTGTCTTTTAGTCAGTAAAACCAAGTTTTTAAAATTTGTAATCCCCCTTTTCACAAATGAATTTATTAAGAAATAATGAACAAGCTTGAACTGGGTGTTTTGGAGGAACGACTTGTTTTTCCCTTTTCCACTCACTAACTTTTCAAAATTTCCTCCACTTAAAAAAAAAGTTACAAAGTGTCAAATGAAAAAGAAATGCTACTTTGTGATTTGAAGAAAGCAAGAAAAATATAAAAAAGTAGAGGGAAAAACCTGAAGAGAAGAGTGCCTAGATATTATTAAGTTTATTGCACTCACTGACAAAAGAGGAAAATGGGGGAAAATACCTGATTTTATTTATAGTATTATTTTATTTTTTTCTGTATATATGTGTGCTTGTGTGCCTTTTTAAATATTGCATGACTTATTTCACTTTTAAAATAAGAAACAACTTCAGCAATTGCAAATTTTTCATGAAATTGTTTTTCCATTTTTCACCCAACTCTAACACACTCAAACTTTTGTTTGAGCGATATTTTGCCGCTAAACTTCCTAAAGTAATTTTAAGATTACATGCCATGTATTTATCCTTTACTCTTTTTGGGCAAAGACATGCCTGGAGAAAGGGAATGGTGGTTTGGGATGTTCAAGAACTAAAGAATCATGCTCTGATTTCTTCCTTTTCTCTTCCTTCTTCCTTGCTTTCTTTCTCTGCCTTGCTCCATTTTATTATGTCAGTTAGAAGAAGCATCATTTTTCTAATAATAGGTAGGTAGGGAAACATAATCATTAATATAACTTACCAACCAAAAGGAAGGGTTACAATCTGTAGGCTACTACACCAAAATGGCTGCATAAGCCTGCAGCTGCCTATTTCTCCCAAATTTAAAGGAATATGCACCAAAAAGCATGTTGGGAAAGACACATTGAGAAGGTGAGCTCAGTCAGGATTTTTCTGCAGAAGTAGTTCTTGGGGAAGGGGCTGAAATGATGTGAGTCCCAGGAATGAAGAACTGTGACAAATTCAATAGCCTCCACTCTAAGAGGCATTTTATCTGGTTTCCAATCATACACTGGAGATGACTACTGAATTCCTTTTTTGTTTTCTTTTGGTACTGTATAATATTTCCAGGACAAAATGTTGATGCTTTCTAAGCTTCAACATGTTCTGCAGTTTAAGTTTGCTCCTGCCTTACAATCAGGGATCCTGGTTTTCCCTAATAAAAAAATTGCAATTTCTATGATAACAAAATTGTAAAATCCATGATTAAAATTGAAGGCCCCCACAGCCCTGCTCATGCCCCTCACTCCCCCCACAACAGCCCCCCCAGCCCAACTGGTGCCCCTCACTTCCCCCCCACAACCCACCAGCCCTGCTCATGGCCTCTGCCCCCCAACCACAGCCCCTGCCCCCCAGCTGTGCCGGAGGGGGCCCCCAGCTACCAGGGCTTTGGGACCAGGGACCCAGGTCTGCAGCTCCCTGCCCCCAACAGAAGGCAGTGACTGCTGCAGCACAAGGAGCACAGAGCTGGCTCCCCCACTGCTGCCTGTCTGCTGCAGGCTTGGGTGGGGGTGGGAAAAGCCAGCTCCCAGTGACAGCACACACTCCCAGGTGGCAGGAGGGCCTCCCCCCCAGATCTGTGCAAGGGACAGGGGCAGGGTGGGTGCACACTGTGTGCGGCTTTCGTGAAGCGCTGATAGCTTGCCACTCTGGGTCCACGTGCTGCTAGCTGGGGGGGCACTCCTGCAAGAAGCTGGCTGGGACCTGAGGGAACAGAGAGGTGTTGGGGAAAGCTCCACATGGAGTGCCTCTCTGGCTGGCAGCTCAGTATCAGCTATTCAGGAAGTTGCACATGGAGGTATGGACCCCTTTTGGGCCGATACTGCACTGCTGCAGATCTATGTGCCACAAGGTGGGTGGACACGCTTATGGGAAGCTGGCTGGGGGCTAAGAGAGTGGGGAGGTGTTGGGGAAAGCCCCATATGGAGTGCCCACCCAGCCAGTGTCACGTGGACCCAGAGCAGCATGGTATTTGCCCAAGCAGGCTCCGTGCCTCCAGGTGCAGCTTCCCTAAAGGGCTGATACCACACCGCTCTGAGTCCATGCACCACCAGCCAGGTGGGCACTCCTTGTGGGGCTTAGACCAACACCACCCTGCTCCCTCATCCCCCAGCTAGCTTCCCACAGGAGTGCCCAGTCAGCAGCATGTGGACCCAGAGCACCATGCTATTGGCCCTTCAGGGAAGCCACACATGGAGCCACAGAGCCCACTTGGGCTGATACAGCACCACTTGCAATCCACATGCCTCTAGGTGGGTAGGCACTCCATGTCTTTCCCTAACACCACCCTGCTCCCTCAGCCCCCAGCCAACTTCCCCCAGCCAGCTCAGTCCCCAGCCAGCTTCCCCCACCACCACCCTGCCGGTGCCCCCCAGGCTTGATCTGCAACCTCCCAGCCCCCTGCAAGCTCCACTTACCTCACAGGCTCCAGGAAGGAAAGTGAGCCTAAGCCAAGCCTTGGGTGACTGACAGCCTCAGGTTCCACCTTTCCCCGCCTCTCCCTCCACCTCCAGACACGGTTAGGGGTTTGCCACCTTTTTTGCAATCAGCTCTTGCAGGCTGGAACTCTGCCTGGCTGCAGCACTCTTTGCAAAAGCAGAAAAGCAGCAGGTTTCTCTGCTAAAAAGTAACATCCATTTTTTTCAGTGATAAAATTGGGAAATCTGTAGTTTTCTGTTTTTCCATGGGAAATGGAAAATCCAGATCCCTGCTTATAATATATCTCCCCTTGATTTTTCTTCCTCTTTCCTTTTTCTTTCAGTAATACTTAATGATGTCGTGTTTTCTTCCTCCTGACTTTGTCCTTCTCACTGCATCCCTTTTTTTATTTCTCATCTCTTTCACCATTTCCCTCTTCCTTTCTGCTTTCCTATATCTACCTTGTAATATTCTTCATTTTTCAAACCTAAACCTAATTCTTACTCTAATTGTCCTATTCAGCAGGTCCTCGTTCTCCCATTTGCATTCTCACTGAAAAAATGCCAGGCTATATAACAGACTCTAGCCAGGTATCTGGTTAGATCTGGTCTGGTCCTTTAAATATTGTCCTGCACTGGGGAATCTTCAGCTAGCCAGAGTATTATCTATGTCACATCCTCTCCTAGATCACACCATAAGGGATAGGTCTTGAGTAAAGGAGGCCTGCCTGGAGCAACCTAATATTGTACTGATCCCATAGTACTAGCACAGTCACTCCAGATAATGTGCAGCTACCTGTAAATTAGCAACCTGGATGCTGGTGTAATTTACCTCATTGACCAGACTATCCATGAATGGTTATATTTGGAAAGCATAAACAAACAACCTCCATTCTTAGGAGGTTTGATTAAACATATAAATAACCCCCTTTCACCAGATAGGTAGATTTCTTTGCCCTGATAGACCTCCCATCTCCTTTCCCACCCCAATTCTGTTCCAATATTCTATATTCAAGCAAGGCTTCTATGAACCCACCTTTAAGCCCTATGTCTGTTGTTGGTCTCCTGATATTCCTGTGTCTCAGTTTTTCAAATTCTGAAGACAGGGTCAACAATAAGATTTGACTGGAGGGATGGAAGAGTAGCCAGAATGCTGTAAGACAGTGGACCACGGCCACAGGAATCCAGAGAAAGCCAAAACTTTATATGCAAATCTGATTACCTGAATTTGGCTGCCATTAAATGTGTTCTGACAGGCACATACATGGTCAGTCTTTACTGTAGTGCCAATCCTGCACTTAATAACAAATATATTGATGTGGCATATCTAATTTCAACTTACACCAACAACAACTGTTTGTAAAAGTTCAAAATCTACTTAGATATTTTCTGGAACTATCTAGAACAACAACTACTTGTTGTGCTGCCTCAAAAATCTCACATTAACTTTGCTGGCTTTTATGATGCCTTAAGTGAAAATACAGCCTGCCTCCACTGTACAGATAAACAACATCCCAAAATATAACAGAAGCACAGGTTTATAGCAAGGTAATTTTATTCCCAATGGAGAAACACCCCAGCTCTCCAAGTCACATGCCACCTGTTCATGAGGTGCACACCTGTAGCGCTTTATCTTTTTTGCCTTTTGCAGGTATTAGGCTTCAGTAGTAAACACACATCCCACACTTTCCTGGGATGGTGCATGTGTGGAATAGGCTGTGAATACCTGACTGTAACTAGGCAGTGTCAGCTGTTCTCTGCAAAGAAAGTGTGCTATAGTCCTAAACAGGATGCATCTCTTCCGCGTCTGATTGGCAAAAGCTTTGCAACTTTGTCAACCTTTTTAGCATTCAACAAATTCTTTCAAGCATATGACTTTTAATAAGTTAATCCATTCATTGTCTGGAGCTGTGCAAAGTGACATAAAAGCACAATGAAGCCTAATTAAACTTGTTCTGTGAAAGCTAATTTGTCAAACCCAGAAGCATAGTTCATAGATAAATGCTAATATTTGAAAGTCAAATTAAAGTTGAAAAGGTTTGTAATAACAGTTAATTAACTCTTGTTTTGTTTTCCTCTCACAAACTTGAACCAACTGAAATACTGTTCAGTTCATCTTTAACATTTTGGACCACAAAGATAAAATTCAAAGCTTTGAGATAAGCCTTTGATGTTGGTATTCTCTACAGATTAGATATTATTTTAAGATCTCTTTGTTTAAAAATTCATTTTTATTATCCCTGCATGAAATGCATGGCAATTCCCCAAATAACTAACCATCAGGGCAATTAACATCTTCGATCGACACCATATTCCTGATAATTAATACAGACTTTGTACCTCCCCTGTGATAGCTGCAAGGGTTTGATTTTTCAGAGCAACTGTTCATTTACAGAATCAGTTTCATCCTAATGAAAATGGATTGTGAAACTTTAATGAACAAGACTTTGCTGTCATAATAATAAAGACTTTGAAACAACACAAAGACCTACATAACAAGCATCTGACTACACTCATGTTGCTACAGTATATCAAACCAATTAAGCCATACGATGAATATTTACACCACTGTTTTTTAAACTATATGACATAAGATATATTCATAAAAGCAAGCCTTAACTCTGTTTCAGCAGCATCTGACATTATAGCTTAATAAACTAGCATATATAGAGCAACATGGCTTGATCTGCCCTTCTTTCTTTGTTTTAACAAAGGTAAACACATTTTTTCAAAGTCTGAAAAATCCCATTTACATTGACTATGTGTGGGTTGTTATGAAAGACAATGGGTTGCTGTGCATGTCTGCACCTGCACCTACTAACAGGTATTTAAAAAAACAAATGCTTACTAAAGAGATCTGCCAATAATATTACACCTGATCCCAACATGCGTGTCAGTCTATTGTATCTTGTATAGTAAATAATTCATATGCTAAAAGGTAGGCAATCACTAAGGGAATTTGTGTTTTCCCTCCAGTCTTTTGTGGTGCAGATCCAGATCACAAGGTCAGGCAAGCAACATAACCAGGTGACATTATTTTGTTTCCAGGAACACATTTGAAGGCATATTTAGGGTACAAATAAAATAAGTGCTGTCCAATTTGCCTTGCCATTTAGAAGAAGGTCAGTTAGGCAAAAGTCCAACACACCTCTTATCCAAAAACTACCCACATGAAGCCTGATCTGGAGCCCATTAAAATGAATGGAAAACTTTCCTTCATCTCTTCGGACCCACCCATGCTCCCAGTTCAAGCAAAACTTCTAACTCAGTGAAAGCAACAGCCATTTTCTGGAGTTTTAATTATTTGGTACACAAATAACTAAAGGCCCACAATATTGTGAAAGATAATTTCATATGAAATTACTTTCTACCACAATTCTAACAACATAAAAATACTCAACCACATGCATGAAAAAAAGAAAAAAAATCTAACACCTCACAACGTTTTGCTTCTAGCTCACATTCCACGTTGCAAAACACTACTTGTTCAGAAACATCTAGGGTTGTTCTGGCATGCGCATTATTTAAAGAATTAACCCTTCTTTAATTTCATGAAAGTTATATTGAAAAAAGGAAAACATCGAAAATCCTGTGCCTTTAACTAGCCTTGGTCATTTTCCTGGAGTTCTGCTTCCAAACATATAATAATTCCTGGATGAGAGGACTAATTTTGGTTGGAATACAAGGTGGACTCAACACTACCTCCACTTCTCCAATGTGATGAATTGTGCCTAAGTCTAACCTTTCATTTTATGAAAAATGCTTTGTTTGTTTTTTATAAAAAACTGGAAAAAAAAATTCGTTGTGTTTTGTTTGGGCATGTTTTGTTCATTTCCCTACATACAAACTGACTTTATTATTCAGTTCTTCATTTTCAGCACATCCCCTAAATACTATATAGGCTTCCCAGGAATATTTAATGACAAAGCTACTAGCTGAAAAGTCTTTCAAAGTTTTCATTTAGGCTCTAATGTGCTTTAAGTTTTTACTTGGCCTGGCCTCTTGAATAGAGAAGTGGTAAATGATTTCCAGTAGAAAATAAAAGTGATGTGGAGAAGAACCATTAGTAAATAAATGAATAGGACAAATTTTAAAAAAATAATTTGCTCAATCAAGAGTAACTTGAGCTGTGTATAAGTAGTCATGGAATATCGTAAACTACTACCCATTATGGCGTTTTGCTGACTATAATGTCTCCTTTTCACACCACCAGCCTGAACGAATGAATTGGCAGCACAAAATTGGTCAGGTGGCAAAATGTGCTTGTATCAGCTATTGGCCAAACAAAACAGCAAAAAACAAAATTCATTTTGCAATGTCACCTTTAACGCCTTCAACACTGTGAACATGTACCTAGAAATGGGCACATCTTATGGAGCTGTATTAAGGACTGTCATTTTGTAACAATTTATGAGCTACATATTCTGCCAAAGGAATTCTGCTGCTGTTGAGGTGAATATCCTGGCTGCACCTGCTGCATAAATGCAGTAGATACTTTGTTGTGTGCTCATACCTGCTACTTCCAAACAGTTCGTTCTACTTCATTGTAACCTGGATGGCTCTTCTTACTCGACCTCTCACCTAAGGAATCCACCAGCACTGCTTAAGAAGGTGTGTGTATTTGTACTTCATGTGGTAGCCAGAAGCATATTAACCTACTCCTGTCTCTGCTAAACTCCTCCTATTGTTAACCAGCATTTGAAAATAATAAAATCAGGGTGTTCATACACATGCTCTGGAAGGAGGGGCAGGGCATTTTAATTAGAGTGGCTCCAAGAGCCACTCTAATTAAAGCTTAGAGTGTCTCATGTATCAGTGTCCCGGCACTGAAAAATGGGGGGGAGGGGAGGGGGGCTTTTAACTAAAGCTTGTCGAACGAACTTTAGTTAAAGTGCCCCTGCCTCCATTTTTCAGCACAGGGATGCTAATATATGACATGCTGGAGTTTGCTGGAGCACGGTAATTACCACACCCTGGCGGACTCCATTAATACAGTCTCCAACATGCTGTAATTAAAGTGTGTTGGAGCAGCCTTGTTGCATATGCGTAGGCACCCTAAAAACTCTCACTAGAACTGTCCTCACTTTTAATGTCACCATATTTGGTTTTTTATCTATTTTCAAAATTCTTATGATGAATTTCAAACTATTATGAACATGCTTAGTGCTGTATAAATAAAAGCAGGCCAAACATTACATGACCAGGTTCATCCCTTGTGTAATTTCATCTGATCCAATGGGCTACCAGAAATTAATTTGGTGCGTTTGTTATTCAGAATTACTAAAGTTGTTTTTATCCAAAAGACACCTCGTGGAAGTTAATGGGTCTTTCTTGATTGATTTCACTGGGCTTTGGCAATAGCGCTGAACAACGCTTCTCAGACAGGAGGTTAAAATAAAGAAACCAAAGCTGTTGTTTTAGTTAGTGGCCTTTCTTGGCTGTGGAGAGTCACCCTCAAATTGCAGAGCTAACAGTAGATTCCCTGAAGTTAAAACCAGGTCTGTTTTTTGTTAACACAAAATTTATTTAACCTTACTAGGTAATATTTCCCTAAAGTACTATAGAATTCCATTAAGAAAATACAAGTAATATTTCATAATTAAGTCACATTTTTTAAATATTTTTTTTTACATGAGGCATGTTTTCCTGATAATACTGGCTATGTCAGTCTCCATAAGCCTAGGGCAAAAATGAGTAGGAAATTGGCAGCTTTATGTCTTCCAAAGGAGGTTTACAGTTTTCTGGTCTGTAATGCATACAACTTGTATTCCAGACTGAGCTTACTGCAGAGAAGGGTGCAGTCATTGTATCTATGGATCCATGGGTGATACTTGTCCTGTTCTGATCCTGGCAGCCTCCTTGCAGCAGAGCTGTCTCACATGCTCTAGGCAAAAGATATGGGTAAATATTTCCCAGGTGAATATTTTCCACATAAAACAGGAGTTGGGTTTGGGGGGAGGAGAATCACTGGCACTGTAAGTTAATGATACGGGGCTTTAAATACACTCAATAAACAGTCATTTAGGCTGAATATACTAAGTCATGGAAATTTATAAACTATTAGCCACTATAGTACTCCATTGACTATTAAACATCCCTTTTTCACACCATGAGCCTGAATGAATGGTCTGGCAGCAAAAATTGGCCAGGTGGCAAAATTGCTTAGTACAAGCCATGTCGGATATTGGCCAAACAAAATACTCAAAAAGAAGCTGATTTTGAAATACTTTTTTTAACCCTTGGAGTCCTGCAGCGAAGTCTTTCAAGAGGAGCCCACTTATGTTCATGGAGCAGAGTGATATGCATTCAGAGACAGACAAGGCTCTTTGGGTAACTCCAATATCTTTTATTAGACCAACTTAAATAGTTGGAAAAACTCTTCTTAGTAAACTTTCAGGCACAAACGCCCTTCATCAGGCTGATGTTGTTGTTGTTTTGTTTTTGCGAGGTAATCAGGGTGGAGGTAGAAGTGTTTCCTTCAGCTGAACTGCGTAAGCGGTTCTGACCTCTTGTCATTAGCTTTTCAGCAGGGAAACCCTGTTTTTTCTGTCTGGATTTTATTCTGAAGTCTTCATTCACCCTTGCAAAACAAAACAGAACAAAACATAAAAAAACACAAGGAAGGAAACTTCTAGTCACATAAACTGCCCTACTTATTTAGCTCATAGAGTTCCTTTCATCCCATGAAAAGCCAGGGTTCAACTCAAGGGTTTAAACCCATCACCTTCCTGAAGTCTCCTTGGGGCAAGAAGTTTCTATGATGAAGCTCCTGAACTCCATTCTTATGCCTGGCCTTATAACCACTCCTAGTTCCTCCTATAGACACTGGTTTCTGCAGGACGCACGCTAACAGCAGTCCATCTCACTATGTTCGGTCTTAGAACCCTATCACACAGATGCTGCACAGCATAGGGAAACATGATGCACTGATTAATCTGGACTATATCTTGTACGGCTACAGTTCATAACAAGTCATGAGAACAATCCATGATTGGTCTCAGATTTCAGTTTGGATGCTATGCAGAATTTGAGAGAGAAATCCATCAGCTTTCTGAACTGCCTCACTTATCCTTAATAGTCCAATACTTACTCAAGTTGCTGCCTTAGCAAATTTTAAACAGGAAATTTTCATTTGATGTTTTGTTGTCATATAGCAGGACATATTATTTCAGTTCTTCTTTGGAAAGAATTGTGTTCCAACTGACTACAGGATTCATTCAGTACCTCCTTTTTTAAGTGCTTCATACACAATTCTTTTTGTCCAGCACTGAAATGTAGCCAGTGCTATAGTTGAATGAGACAGTGCCCAAGAAGGTATCAACCTCACATAGGTTAAGGTCTAATCTACACTGCAAGATGTTGGAGGCAGAACTCCAGAACTTAAAGTTGCTCTATGGGAGCAGAAGCCTCTTTTCCACAAAGTTAAAATATCTCTGCTAAGCTGAGTAAGGCATCTACTGCCATCTGACCAGATCTGGCCCATGGGCCAGACTTTGCCTATCCCTGTGGTAGAAGCTAGTGTCTGCTGCCAGAATTTCCGGTGGCAGAGCCAGATGCATGTAGACAAGACCTAATGAGCACTTCCTTTCAATTGTCATTACTGGGCATATCTGCACATGATGCTTTACCACACAGTTGACTAATTGACTGCATGGTAAAGTGTCATGTACAGATGCTTACTGTGCAGTCAGTTAGCCAACTACAGGGTTAATTTGCTACCTGTGCAGTAGCCCATATGTGGGTGTAATTAACTGTGCAGTTAATGACTGCATAGTAGCTCATATGTAAACACCCAACCAGGAACAAATTTGGTCCCAGGCAGACTGGGCAGCAGGAGGTGGGAAAACAATCCCCTCCACCAGGAGCAGCCTGATGCCAGGACAGGCTCTGAGTGTGGAGCCTAAGCTGGGACAGTGTCCCCCTGCCCTGGCAGTGTGCAAATCCTGGCTCCAACTCCTCAGTTAGACCTGAGGCTGGGAGATTGCTCCCCACCCCCAAGAGACTGCTGCCTGCTGCTGGGCCAGGCTCTGAGCTCAGAACCCAACCAGGACAATGTCCCCCTGCCCTGGCACCAGGCAGCCAGGACCAGGAGCTACCTGCTGCCAGCACAGAGGAAACATTGTCTTAGTTGGGCTCAATGCTCAAAGCCCACCCAGGAAGCAGGCAGAAATTTCCTGGGAGCAGGGAGCAATCTCCCAGCAGTCCCAGCCCCATGGGATACTGTCCTGTCCAGGTGCAGGGAGCAGCTTCCGGGTGCATGGAGCAATGTCCCAGTCTCCACTGTAATTGGGAAGTTGGGGCCAGGAGCTCCCTGCACCAGAAAGGTTGGAAACCCCCAGCTTAGGACCCCACCCTGTCAGAATCCAGCCCCAGTTCTGCAGCAGCTGTACTAGATCATCTAACCTAGCCTCCAGCATATTAATAATCATTACTTTTTACCCAAATACCCTATATCAGGCCCACATGAATCCAGCAGGCAAACTGTGTCTATAATTGCAGAAGAGAATGACAACTCCTCAAGATCCCTGAGAATCTGACCTAAGGAAAAATTCATTCCTGTCCTCAGATTGGACAGTCTGTATGACCCTGGCTGGCCTGCTAGGATTCTTTGTTCCACCTCAAAAGGCTGACCTACCCCACCCTGTATCTTATGTATATACTTTTACCATTGTCAGGTCACCTTCTCATGCAGGGGAAAATGAAAGATCGCTAGAAGCTGGAGGAGACAGACTCATTTAAGGTGTCTCCCCTTGGCCTCAAAAGGCCTGTTCCATAAAGCTAATTCTGTGGGCTACACTCTCTTTAAAGCAGCTCCACAGTGCAGTTCTGTCAAGGAAGGATCAAAGCCATGCTGCTAGGGAGTGACACTGCACACCCCAGAATAAATGGGGTTTTGAGGATGGCACCAAGACATGCTTAGAGAAAAAGATGGGTTGTACAGAAAGAAGCTCCCTTCCATTTGGTCCGTACCTTTAGGTTTTACAATAGGAGGACCTGAGCAAACTCTTTGAAAGGCTATGAAGATCGTCTGAGATTCATAGCAGCTCAAAGGAACCTTACAGATCATCAGGTCCAGCCATCCTGCACTCAGGCAAGAAAAACTGCTGGGATCAGATGACCCCAGCAAGATGGGCATCAAGCTTTTTAAAGATCGCCAGGGTGGATGAACAGCCCGGAGTCTTTCAGCCTCTCCTCCTATGACCTTATCTCTAGGCCTTTAATCATGTGCATGGCCCTCCTTTGGACTTTCTCAGACTTTTCCACATCCGTCCTGAAGTCCAGAACTGGATGCAGAACTCCAGCTGAGTAGAGAGGGAGGATGATATCCTTAGCCATGCTTGAGGTGCCTCAGTAGATGCATGCCAGTGTTTGATTAGCTCTGCCAGCTACAGCATCACATTGGTGGCTCATGTTCATTTTGTTGTCTATCATGACACTCAGGTCTTGTTCAGATGTGGTACTAGCAAGTGTAGCACTGCCAAGCCTGTAAGTGTGTTGTGTATTATTTCTCCCCAGATGGAGCACTTTGCATTTCCCCATTTTACATAAAATCTGGTTGAGGTCCACACACCTTGTGAGCCTGCCCAGGTCAGCCTGTATTGCCAGCCTGTCTTTGAACATGCCCACACTCCCCCATAGTTTGGTGTCATCAATGAACTTGCTAGTTCACTTTTAATACTCAAATCCAAATCATTGAAAAGCATCGGTCCAAGTGCTGAACCCTGAGGGATGCCACTGGTCACCCTCTTCCATGATGACTCAGTTCCATCAGTCAATATTCTCTGGGTCCTACTACAAAGCCAGTTACCTAGCCACCAGATTATAAAGTAGTCAGGGCCACATTTTCCCAATTTTTTCATAAGAACTTTGTGCAAGACTAGGTCAAAGGCCTTTTTGAAGTCCAGTTATATGATATCAACCTCATTTCCCCCATCCAGGTGGCATGGAAATTAGGTTGGTCTGGCATGACCTGCCCATAATGAAGCCATGTTGGCTATCCTTCAGAATACTACCTTCTGCTAGCCTGTCTGTAGTTGATTCTTTGATAATTTTCTCCAGAAGTTTACCAGGGATTGAGGTCAAACTGATTGGCCTATAATTTCCTCAGTCCTCCTCTCTCCCTTTCTTAAATATAGGCACAATGTTGGCCTTCTTCCAATCTTTGGGGACCTCTCCTGAGTGTTTCCAATATTTGCTTCTAGGGAGGTGTAATGTTCCTTCACAGAGAGAACAACTCCATTGCTCTTCTTCCCAACATGACCCTCCTATACAGGGTATATCCCCCTATGCCTGTGGTCCAGTCATAGGTAGAGTTCCACCAGGTCTCTGTGATCCCTATGAGATAGTATTGGTTGTTAGTTAGTTGGTCGTGTGTTGTTGCAAGGTGAACTGTTCAAATTCCAAACTGTTGAAATGTGACACATCCTCGGACCAGGAAGCAGAAGAGTTGCAAGCTGATTTCTGTGGCTTTTCAGAGTTGCCATCTTGGCCTTTGAAAACTGGCCAGGCAGATCATGCTCCCCTTGGCCACTCGGTACAGGATAGAGAAGATGTACACAGTCACAGAGAAGTCTAAGTCCAGCATACAAAAGAGTGTGCTGAGGGCAGCAAAGAACAGCTGAAGCCAGAGCAGTCCAAGCAGGCGTGGACTCATAGAATCAAAGAAGTCGGGCTGGAAGGGACCTCCAGAGGGCACCTAGTTCAGCTCCCTGCCACCCTACCCAAACCATCATATATAATCCATAATCTAAACTCTAAATAAGACTTCCATCAACCCTGACATAACATGGACCTAACACCATAACCTGCCACAGGTAACACAGAGGAACCATGGCAGCCAATGTCCTGCTTCTATGTAACATTATAAATATATGCTTAATACATCCTGGTTAGAGGGCCAACAAAGGAAGGCAAAAACCCCCACAGTCCATACCAATATGACCATGAAGTAAAGTTCCTTCCTAATTAAATATGGCAATTGGTCTGACTGAGTGGAGAGGAGAGTCTTTTCCATCTCCTCCTTGCAAAAAGGGTAGCCAATGCCATCTGAACCAAATGATGGACAAAAGTGCCCATAGCCAGGGTCCCATGCAGCAGCTGCAACCCCAGAAAGGGAGGGGAGTGTTCATACTTTTCAGTCCTCCAGGCCCTTGCTGACCTGAAGTGCAAACTTGAGCAAACACCTATCAACATTTATGCAGTTTATACCATAAGGTATAACAAGTTCCTAAGGCTGGTTGGGATTAACAGATTAGGGATCCTGTGTCTAAATCCCCCAGCTAGGCTAATCCACTTGGTGTGCTCAGAGCATGTCAAACACAGAGACTGAACTAAGTCTAGTTCAAATTCAGCTTTGATAAATCAGTTCATTGAAAAATATGACTAGCAAGGGGGCAGGTTATCAGTAGCAGCCACCTTTTATATAATAACCTACAGTTCTAGTACATGTTTAAGTGCAGCATCTCCATTCAATTCCCTATTCAGGTCTGTTCAAATCCATAGCTGTCACTACCCATAAGAGTGCCCTAACCAACAGACTTAGTGAGTTGTGGGCACCCTTCACCTCTTCTGATGCACTTGAGCTGCTTTGCAGAAAGAAAAGAAATCAAAATTCATGGCATGCAAAGCACAACTTCACAGCACAATGTTGAGGGCAGTCCTCTAGAAAGAGTTGAAAGGAAGAGGACAGGGGGTCTGGTGTCTTGGTGTCTTTGTCCAAAAGGTTTTTTTTTTTTTGGTTTTTTTTTACATTTTATTCAATCACTTCTTGGATGCAAAAAAAGAAACATGAGCTCACATTCCAAATTCTCTCCTCTTTCAGGGGAACACCCTCACCACTGGACTACAAAAGCATGCTAATTAATCCACACAGCCCCCTATGAGGAAGTGACTGAGTAGTAAAATCTTTATTCCAGAAATGGAAAAAGTCAGGATCATAAAGGTTTTGGGCCCAGTATCTGTATGTGCACCATGATTAGGATTCCATGCAACACTAAAAATCACCCCTAGACAACTATTATTATTTTCTTAAGAGGATTATTGGAAAGTTCCTTCTCAAAGTCAGATATCCTATCACTAGAAGAGGAAACCAGAAATGCTTCTCTATTTCTAGAGAAGAAAAATATTTATTTTGGAGAGGAGGAAAATAAATATAAAATTAAAGGCTTTTTCACTTCACGTATGTGTAACCAGTCCTGCATTTTGATTCCTCATACCTTCTCTGCAAACATACATCTTACTAGTCAATTAATTAGAAATAAAAACAACAATTTCAAACTTTTAACCTTACTACATCAGGATACTCTTCAGGGCCAGACTGTGGCTTGGATTAGTCACCTTGGTAAGATCCTCTACCACCACCAGACAGCTGAGCAATTCCTGTCCTTAGGCTTCATGACCTCTACGTCTGGACACACAGAGGTAAGCAGGGCTTCTTGTCACGCATTTTCTTCTTGGAGCAGGTCTTAGAGCAGGTCAATGGAGGAAGTGAACAACAAGCATACTGCCCTCTCACTGACCATAGGTGCCATGAGACATTTCCTTGGGTGGTATAGTTTTGGTATCTCCCTTTGCTTAAGCCTAAAAACAAAATCACACAATTTCACAGGTACCATACTATATGTCAAACTTACTGCAGATGAAGCCAATGGCGTTTCTTCAAATTATGTCATCAGTGAAGTTTGCTCTAGAGTTTTCAAAAAATTATGTTATTTTTCAGTGCCCAGGAACACAGAAATCTTAGGCACTGGTATGAAAACATAAATGGAAGAGGGTTGTTTCTGAACCAATCAAAGTTTCTTTTATTACCTATTCTCTTTACATCATTTACTTTGAAATGCTTCTGGCATTCATGAGGGCAATAAAAATTGCTCAAACCTGTTCTTTTCCTCAGACTGTGCAGTTATAAAATAAATTAAATTAAAATCTAAGCATTCATGCTAAGATGAAGCCAATTTTATCTTCCAAAATAGACTGGCAATGTCTTTGTTCTTATGCAAAAAGAGGCCATGATATTAGTTTGTAAATTGTGTCAGAGCTATTTGAACAACTTCCCACTTCTATACTTGTAATATTGGGAAAGAGTTTTCAATCTAGTCTTGTGCACACTGAATTGACAGAAGCTGGAAGCAATACATAGTAGGGCTGTGCAAAATTTCACTGGCTGTTTTGATTCAACACTGTTTCAACTAATTTTGAGCTCAAAACAATGAAATGGAATTGAAACAAAGGGCTTCAAAACAGCCTCGAAACAAAACGAGGCTAGTCCAAACATTTCAGAAGTTTCAAAACATTTTGAGTTTCAAAGCAGCCAGCAGCAAGGTGATGGGAGACAGGGGAGAACCAGGGCTGTGCTCCCAGCAGCAGCCAGAAGAACAGCCCTGGCTCTCCATGTCTCCCACCGCCCGGTTGCAGAAAGCCAATCACAGTACAGGGGGAGGGAACTGAGCCCCTCCCAAGCGCTATGATCAGGCTGGAGAAAGGAACTAAGCCTAATCTCTCAATTCCCCTCACCAGCCCTATGATGGGGCTGGGGATGAGAAGTCAGCCCAGCTGGGCTGAGTTCCTTTCCCCCATGCTAGATCAGGCTGGGGATGGGCAGCAGTCCCAGGCGGTAGCACCGGCTTCCCTTCCTCATCTGGCAGGCAGATCGAGGCCCGCAACCCCAATCTGCCTGCCAGATGAGAGAGGCTGTTTTGAGCTTCCCCATTATAGCTAATGGGTGAAACGTCGAAACTCCATTGAAACAGTCTCACTGTTTCGATGAAGCAAAACGGAACAACTTCTTTGAATTGAAAGGAAATTCGAAACAAAACACTGTTCCATCGAAACCTCGAAACTCAAGTTGAAATGGAACAGTGCCATTTCACACAGCCCTAATAGATAGGTAACTTACCCAGCTCCAAAGCGATGTAGAACCTCAGTGTTGGTCTCCAGTGACCCCCCATAACCAAACTAAGCAAAACAGCGATGAGCTCTTAAAGAGAGTCCCTCCTGGTCTTCCTTAGCCAACATTGCTACAACATGGAGTCCTGACTTCATGTTTATGTTTCATTGCACCCTTCATCAGGGGAATTAATGATATCAGTGTTGACCAGATGTTCTTGGCAATATTACCATGATTCTTTCTTGACGAGCCATTCGACAAGTCTTTTGACCTTAGAGTTTCAGCTAGCTAAAATTCAGAGGATTTATACTCTGTTAAGATGGCCATGGTGTCTCTCTTTTCTCCTGATTATGTGTCACTTATTGCATTTACACTAATTTGTTGTTTCAGCTATGGAACAGATCCATAGGATAGCAATAGAGGTGCAAAACATGCAACCAAATGAGTTGATTTTGGCACCTGGTTGGTTGATGAAATTTATGTTTCATTAACAGATGCCTATGGTATAAAATATATGTATTTTAAAACTGACCTCAACACAGCCAGTGAGGCTCACTGACCCTATGAAAATAAAATTACCTAATGAGAGGTTAGAGTGTTGCTTATTGTATTTGCCATTCGTAGGAAATTACTTTGTGTCTGTGTAGCAATGTCAGGCCTCTTATTTAAAGTCCTCTTTTTAATGTTATTAAAGCTTGCAAGCTTAACTAGTGGAAAGACAGGGAAAGGCAGCACAATTTCCTTTCAGATCAGAGCCAATGTTTCTCCAAAATCTTAGCAGGCTGGGTTTGCCATAAGATCAATCCAGCTGAACACTCCACCTGCAGAATGAGCTCATTGTCTATGCATTACACTCACCCTCTGCCAGTCTAAGTAGTAAGTCTCTTGGGGTTGATCTTGAACTTGCTACTCCTTACATTGATGTTAAGCTTTGCTGCCAAGACACCAGGCCAGGTATTAAATGCATTCTTGTTTCTGTTATTTTCCAGTATGTGTTCAACGTCACCTTTGAAAGTCATGAAAACTTAATTAGAATGAGAAGAGAATGCTGAAGACCAAGAAAACCAAATGATGGACTGATATATCCTGTCCAGCAACCTATGCTTAGGGGTACTTTAATCATTGACCTCACTCAGAAGCAAAGAGTTAGTACATTCACCATCATCCCAGCTCTTCACTCTGTTCAATCAATGTAACAGCATGGTTTGCCCTCTCCCAAAGAAGTATTTTTCAGAGGCAGTAGCTAAAATGCTCCAGGCTTTAGAACCCCCTACTGCAAACTGGAGCACATGTTCCATGGATGGGCTCAAACACAGCAGGGGTCAGGCTTGGGAGAGAGCAGGCACTTGTCAGTGAACAACCTAGAAACTGCAGTCACACAGGGGAGCACTGCTCTAAATTACTTTGAGTAAAACTAGTGAACAGGGGAGAAAAGTTCCCGTAAAAGCAGTTTGGCAGAGAGGCTAAACTCAGGGTTTTACTGCTCAAACAGGGAAAAATGAAAAAGCTATTTATGGCTTTTTCAGTTGTGTTTCTCAGAGTTAAAATCTCAGGGCACCTCACAGTTATCATTTTATAACTGGCTAGGCTAGGAAATGTATATTCAATACAGGCTGCTTGCTAGACCAAGTCAAGCATCCCAGCTAAGGTTGTCTCAAAGACCCAAGACAGCAACAGAAAGCATTCAAAGTATCCCAAGATCCAGTGAGGGACTTAAAAGTCTACAGGTCACTGCTATGCTTTTCTGCAGATGCAGCTGACTAGAAAAATCCTCGTACTGGTGACATACTCCATGAATGAGAGCCGAATTCCAACCCAGTGTTTCACCACTTCCCAAACTAAGGTTGCTGTTCTGTTTGTCACAGCTTGTTTATTTCATGTAAACTATGCTCGTTATCCTGAGCATTGTGCTAACCAATGCTGAAAGTAAACACAGGGAGAAAAAGGAAAACTTCTAGATGGAGCAATATATTTTAGAGGAAATGTTTATATGCTGTTGTTTCAAAGATACCATAAATGTAAATATAACTTTGCCTGATAGGTAGGTCAGGAAATTCTTTGGGATAAATAAATAAGGGAACAGATCCCCAGCTGGTATAAATGTAGGATAGCTCCACTAGCTACAATGTTGCTGAACTAATTTAAATTTTCCAAATATCTAGCTCTTTAAACTGCAACCATTAAGTACAGGGAGAGAGATTATAAACAGCAGCTACTGAAATAGCAAACCATTTCCTCTTGCACCCAGATGTTCTTTGATGGTGTCTCAGATAAATCATGATCTAGACCAAAGTTGCTCAAATGCAAGAGTCACATAGCCAATACATTCATATATGGAGACAACTTTGAAAAGCACAGATGTGAGGCCCTTACATGCCATTTGTGCCCTGAACAAACAGTATCTTTTTATTTACATAGGACCAGTTTGTGTAGCTAAATTTGGCAAATCATTACAATAATTAAAAATGCTACTGTAATGCTATGTTTTTGACTCAAAATGGTTTGATCAGTGTTAGTGCATGTCTGCTCATTAATTCTGTTTGGCTTGAGCAATAATTCTATTATGCAGGTATAATCAGTTACAGAATTTGTTTTAAAGTGAATGTATTGGTGGCTTATCTCATTTGCTTTATGACTTCTCATGAAGTAGCATTACAAGTACTTGGTCAAAAACAGCATCCACACCCTTTGTGAAGCTACCATGACAGGCCAGTGTAAAATGATTGTGGATCACCAATCATAAATGCTATGTAGCTATTTTCTTACTATTGGAAATACACATACAGTTGAATGTGATTAATCTGCAGTCAAGTTCTCTTGGAGATATTTAAACTGTATATGGTTGATGCCTATGGAGCTTCTCACAAATCTGCTCCCCAGGGGAGAAATTAACAGCATCCCTCAAAGTGTCCTTCTGTGGTTGCAGTCCTTGGGTGCATCTACATGTTCAATTAAGGTAAAACAATAAACTCCAGAGCAGTTTCCACCAGAGTTAACTGCTCCTGGGTGCAGTGCCTACAAATGCACCCAGGACAGCAGCAATTTGACCCAGTGTAGAGCAGCTCTGGGCTGGAGGGGTACAGGGGGTCAGCCCCAGTCTCCAGGTGGTGGCAGCAGGCAGCAAAGGGATCTGGCCCTCGGCTGGCTGGGCTGACCAGATACAATTTGCACCTGGCAGTCACCATCTACGTATATGTTTGATCACACTTAAAGACTCTACCATAAAATAGTATTGTCCTCAGCAGTACTATCTTATGCTGGAGTTAATTAGTTTACTGTACCTAATACCAGCATACAGGGCTAATTAGTCTACTCCACAATAAAGCACACATGTAGATGCACCCCCAGTATCTACCTTAGCACATGCTTCAAACAGTATTATCTTTGGCAGGGATGACTATCACAACTAGGGGAAGAAGTAGTACTGTAACAGATAGTCCTCCATTCCAGCCCTACAACTGTATTGGATTTTTTTTCAATGGAACATCTTCTTGGTCAGAAAATATCATCATAGTAAAAAAAATTATTGGGATGTTTCCTCAAATCCAGGATAGAATTTCTGGTCAAAACTCGGAGAGGGAGAAAAAGAGGGAGAGGAACTGACTCAGCCTAGTCCAGTGGGTAAAGAGCCTCCTCCAAAGCAGGGATTTTATCCTGGGTGGGAGCATCTACAAAAGATGCTGCATCACTGTAGCAATGAGCATGAACCATGATGCTGACGCTACTGTGCAATAGCATGGGAAAAAACCTGTGGGACATCAGGACTTTGTAGTAATGCCAGTTACTGCTCAGTCATTTAGTATTTGCTTAAGCAAGTACTAAATGTCTGAACAGTAATAACTGAGCAGTCCAGCGCACATGTAGATGTGCCCAGTCTCTCCAAAAGAGGAGACTAAGGTAAACAAACTCTCTCACACAGTGATTAAGGCACTTCTGTACGATGTGGAAAACTCAAGTCCAGATCCCTAGTTGTAATCAGGAACAAATCTGGGTCGCCCAGTCCTAAATGAATGCTTCTGGACTATCTGGTATTATGAGCTCTCTCAAAAATGTTGAAAGGTCACACCTGATGAGAAATGAAACCTCATACATTTTTGTTTGCCAAACTCAATTTTTTATTTTTCATCCAGCTTTAATACAGAGCTCACTTACTATGGTGTCACTGAAAAAGAATCTTGTATGTTGGTAGGAAAAGAAATGCAAAGAAACATGCATTTGTTTCCCTGATGAGAAATCACCTAAAAACATCCATTCTATTCATGTAAGTACCAGACACTGGCAATGTGTAGGGGTACACATGCACCCCTTGAGATTGGCCGTGCACCCTCTGGAAGCGCCAGCTGTGAAGCTAGAAGTGCCGGTGGTAGTGCACTTCTGGTTTTGCCAGTTTTGCTGCTGGTGGTTCCAGGCTTGGCAATTGGCTGCTGGGGGATCCCCTCCCCCCGTTGGTGATCTGGTGCCCCCCCAGACTCAGGAAGCACCAGTCACCCATGGTACTAGATGCAGTCCAAGAGATTTTTGACTTGAGTACCAACAAACTGAAGTGTTCAAAACTTCTTAGTTAGGTGCTAAATAATGATGTTTGGTTACAAATTGTGAAATTTAAAAATGTAACAAATGTTGCATTCTTTCTACTTGTTTTCTCTCTTTTGAGCTTCTGAGGCTCAACATTTTACAGGTTTTTTTCTTTAACTGTAACTGTAACTTTCTTTTTTATGCAAAATAAAATTCCTTCTTCGTGAAAAACACCATGCATTGTGGGACTCACAATACAACCACAAAAGCTAACAAGAACACTGCAAGAATTAAATGATAACATATGAGACATCAATAGCATTGTCCAAATACATTCTTCTTCTTCATGCAGCGTTCACAAGGTTTCTTCACCTGATTTAGGAAGAGCTCTCCTAGAACTTGCAAATACAATAACTGTGTCATTTGATGTCTTATGGTTGGTAATCCACATTCTGCTTTCTTCTAAAATCAGCTTTCAGCAGCATTCACTTTCAGTTTTTAAAATTAAGGTTGTTACATTTTTGCCTAAAAATATCACCATAGTGCTCCCTACTGGGAATACTTTATTAGGGAAGCATTAATGGTTTGCAAACAGCAATGGTAAGGTTTTGGTTGCCATTCATGGCCACATGGATGCCATGATGCTTGTCCTTCAATATGCTGCAGTTACCAGCTGACATAACATCCTGAATTGTGACAAAATTATTGCCACTGGTGTCATCTTGCTTCTTTCCTAATCTAAGGATGCCCCTACTCCCAAAGGATTGTCATTCCCATCTAGGAGGGGTCTTAAGTACAAGGAGAAGAGCATGACTTTTGGGGGTAAGCCATCCAACCCTGGTATGCTTTGAAATGGGATGATATGGGGAAGGCAGTAACTCGATTCAAGAGTCAGGTGGCACAGATGGTGCCGTGGCGCAGCTTTCCCCCCGCCTCCCTTTTCTGACCACACTACAGGACTAGCAGCCAGGGACCTAAGTCCCAAAATAGGTAAAAATCCACCCCCCGCCCACCCTGCCACCCCTCTCTTTTTCCCTGCATCATCAAGGACATGTCCCCTCTAATTCCCCCCTCCACAGCCTGCTGGTATTGGTGCTCCCACTGCCCCAGGGGTGAGAGAAACTCTTGCCTGCTCCAGCTGGGCTGCATGTGGTTGGGCTCAGCGCAAGACCAGGGGAGCAGTGGGAATGGCAGGCAGGTACATTTCCCCTCCCTGCCTGCTTCCCCAGGTGTTCCCAAGTGTTTCCACTAGCCTAGGATCAGGCACAGGGAGGGAGAATATGTCCATCCACCACTGCTGTGGCTTGGTGAGGCCAGGCCCCATGCAGCCCAGCTGGAGTGGATAGGAGTTCTCCTCACCCCCAGGACAGTGCAGACACTGGCAGTGGCAGGCTGGGGAGGTGGGGGATAGCAGGGGAGGGGATGTGCCTCTGATCACGAAGGGGAAGTACATGGATTCTTATCTTCTTTGGGACTTAAATCACTGGGTGCTGCTCCTGCAGTTTCATCTGCCTACCCCAGTAAGGGGGTGGAGGAGTGGAGACTGAGACGTGGGGGGAATGCAGCCACATCTGCAGCACCAGTCACTGTAACTACACCCCTTTTGTAAAATCCTGGATCTTTTTCTGCTTCTTGCAACTTTCTCTTCTGCCCCTGTCCTCCCTTATCCGTGGGCACAGAAGCAGTTCACACCTCCATGGTTATGGGTTCAGGAAACAGTTTGATAAACAACATTTCATGTCTTTGTTTTCACGTCACTCACTTCTGCTGTGTGTGCATATCCCGACCTCATGGAATACCCACTTTTATGAGCACAGCCCAGATATCATGAAGTACACAGAGCTTCTTCTGAATAAGGGCAAGGTCGCAGAGGAGGAAGGCTGAGAGGTGGGAACAAAAATCAAGTTAAAGAGGAAGAATTCATGAAATTAGAAAGCAAAAAAGGGTGTCTAAAACAATGCTGAAAATGAATAATGAATGAGGACAGAAAGAGGAAAGAGTGTGGGTAGGAAAACAGAGCTGTGACAACTGGTAAAATGAGCAGAGGAGTTGGTGTCTGATGTCCTATAAACAGAAGAACCACAGCTTTCTGGACTTTACAAATGTCATGCTCCTTTCCACGTTCTAATAACTTAGTTTTCATAATACTAAAAAAAGAAAAAAACAGTTATGAATCAGAGATAAATCCCCAGATTATTAGAGTCAGAGAGCCCTTTTACATAAGATAAAAAATAATTTAAAAGCAGGGGGTAGGGGGGAACGCTAAATAATTATTCAGGTCATAGGTATCTCTCTTTTTGTCAGCACATTAGCATTTATCTCTGTTTGACCAAGGCAGTAAAGAAAAAGTATTACCATGATATTTTGAAATACAGAAAACACGGCATGTCCATGGACTTTGGAGCAGCAGAATTATAAAGAAACAGCACACAAAGGTAAATATTAGGAATACCATCTTGCCACTACTTCTAAAGTCTTCAGTCTACAGACAAAACCTTTTCTGATATCCCGGTGTTGGTCATTATCACAGCACCATCTGAAATCTCACAATTGTTCATTTATGTCAAGGACTTTCATTTATGCTCATTCTTCCCCCTCTTGTGGTTTATTATAAAATCACAATTGTTTCTTTCATTTTCATACTTTCAGAAATGGCTCACAGTTCAGCTTTGATTCAGAGAGGAGGGAAAAGAGGTCTCCAGAAAGACACATGAAACTGGGCAATGCTACGTAAAACTCAGTAGTGTAATAATTAGCTTGTTATTCAGGCTAATTCTCATAGCTAATGCAAGCTATCTCTATAGTTTCTGGTTAAAAGCAAGTATTGCCATGACTAATATGGAACACATTTCTGAAAAGACAGATTTACTGTAACTACTAATGGGATATTGTGATAATGTGATATTGCCTATGAAAATTTTTAATACATGATCCTAAATTATTGACTGTAGGGGTGTGCGAAATAGGCCATATTTGATTCAGATTCGGCCCAAATCAAGGACCATGATAGATTCATTGATTCATATCACTGTCCCCAATTCAATTCAGCCAAATCCGAACCTGAAGATTTGATGCTGATTCAGAGAATCAGTTATTCAGCCATAGACACAGCTTTAATTTTTTTTTCTACATACCCTGAGGTACCAGGTGTGGATCATGATCAGTACTTGTGCTCCACTTCCTGGTCCACCAGGTAGCATGCTGGGGGTCCCCCCCCGTGCCTCCCCAGCTCGGCAATCAGCCATGGGGGGACCCCAGCTGCCCCCCAGACCCAGGAGACACCAGTTGCTGTGCCAGCAGGGCACAAGAGGGTCCCCCAGTGCTTCTGGTCCACTTGCAGGTGCACTGCCAAGCATGCTAAGGACCCCCCCACACTCCCATGGGATGCTCCGTGCGCCTCAGCATCGCAGCATTCATGAGCTGCCTGACACTTCAAAGTATTTAAAAAAAACATTTAAAGCTGTGTCTATGGCCAAATTGCCAAATCTTTCCAAATCTCTCCCAATCAATTCAGAGGGCTGCAATTTGACTCAGAGAGATTAAAGGATCTCCTGATTCAATTTGGAGATTAGGCCACTAAATCAGGCCGAATCTCCCCCAAATCAAGTCAGGGACCAAAGCTTCACATAGCCCTAATTGACTGCACATTATATTGTCCCAAGCCAGATCATCAGTTTTTGTAAACTGAGGTTACGCAACAAATCTGTGTGACATACATGAGGTGAGGATCTAGCTCCTTTGCAGATCATTCTGCATATTATATAGAGGGCTTGATCCTGCAAGGTGAGGTGCTATGCCTTCTGCCCCAATTCAACAGAGTGTTTACATCTGAAAAGTAGTGAAAATGCATGAGAGTCCTTGTATACACGTCAAGGACTTATGGTCACTTAAAGATCTGCAACAAAACTAGGTTTGAACCATGCAAATAACTAGCTATAAAGGGACACAGATACACATACAGGCTTGGGGAATCTCAATAAAAAATACATATTTTCTGTGTCTTGATAATATCACCTGCCGCACCTTGCTAACAGCAGGTCTGCTAAATAAGATTGATGGATTGGTAGAAGCCTGTCAGTTCAGCAGAACAGAAACACAATGCAGAAATGTCAGGATGTTGTAACAAAATTAGTTTGTGGCATTAAAACTTATTAATACAAGTCAGAATATTGTCACGTCACAGCTTCTCCCCTTAATACTGATTGACAGCTAAGTCATTCTAATTCTGAATATAAGTTAAACTATTCCATTTGTAATCTGTTTTGCCTGACAGTCTAGTGAGTTTCAGCTCTCATCATTTAAGGAAAAGCAGGCCTGCAATGTTATAGCAGTTCTGATTTGGGTTCTGCTCTTTTTCACAGGAATGAACTAAAGGCTGCAGGGGTATAGGATTTTATAGCAAGCCAAATGTTCAGAGGTGCAAAATCAGTGTTAAATCCCTCTGTGGTTGCAATTTGCCTTGTCTTTGAGTTAGAAAGTAGTAGGTTTGCATTAGGATGAATGACAGAAGTCTTATATCCTTTTGTCACATCCCAACAGTAGTGTCTTATTTGAGGATACATTGATGGAAAAAATGAATGATTTCTCTTGCCTAAAGCCAGGTAACAAAGGAGGCCAAGTTGATATAGTTGTAAAAACTGTCAATATAAAACTTAACTAAATTCTTACCTGATAAATAGTATGAGATTATTGCATATGAGTAAGAATTAATGTGAAGTTACACAATTTCAGGGAACTTCAGAAATCCAGTTTACTTTACTTCCATATATACTATTTCTTTTCTCTTTTTTATGTCACAGCTTAGACAATAAGAAAGATCAATTTCTTATTTGCTTACAGTTGGTCTCCAGATACTGTCACTGTCAGCTTACTAAGGCAATGCAACTGAGTTTCAACTCACATCTCCACATGATGAATACATAAAGACAGGTTTCCATTAATTTGTTTTCATTAAAAGTTCCTGAACATATTTCTATTCCATGTTAAACTTTTGACAAAGTTATGCCAGTGTAGCATTTTTATTGATGAAAACTTCAGCTAATCAAAGAAGCAGTAGGGCTGCATGAAGCTGCAGTCACTGATTTAATTTGGAAGAGATTCAGCCCAATTCAGCGGCCGAATATCTGAATACAAATCGAATCAGGAGACCCATTAATCTCTCTGAATCGAATTGGAAGCCTCTGATTCAATTTGGAGAGATTCAGCGAGTTTCAATGATTTGGACATAGACACAGATGTATATGTTTTCTCTATGTAGCTCAAGGTACCAGGCACAGCTTGGTGAATACTGAGATAGTGGGGCAGATGGAGCATCCCACAGAAGCATGGGGGGGTCCCCCACATGCTCGGCAGTGGAGCCAGAAGTGGACCAGAAGTACTTCTAGTCCACTTCTGGGTCCAGCACAGAGTGCACAGGGGACCCCCACACCCCCCAGCTTGGCAACTATTGCTTCCTGGGTCTGGGGGGGCACCTGGCGTCCCCCTGTGGCCAATCGCTGAGCTGGGGGTGGGAGGGTCCCCCGCGTGCTCCACACCAGACCTGGAAGTGAACCATTAGTACAGATTCAGATTCGGCTGAATTGAATCAGGACAGTGATCCAAATCAGCAAATCAAATCACTGTACCCTGAATCAGACTGAATCCAAATCCGAATCAAATACTTCCCACTTTGCACAGCCCTAATAAGGAGGCCTGAACTTTGAAGAGTGACTGGTAATTTTGCGGTGTCATATTAAAGGGACCTGATATTCAAAAAATACTGAGCATTTACTAAGAAAAGGGGGACTTCTTTAAGGGAGTGATTTGGGTACCTGTAATGGGCTTCACCTCACAGGACAGCCACAACGCCTCCTATTGCCCTTTCTCCTACTCCAGCTTCTCCTATCTGGCCCCCTCCTCTCTCACCTGCTACATCTTGATTTCAAAAGTTAATATATCTGGGAGACTCCTTTCAGATACCCATAATTTGGCTTTCAGTGTGCCTGTCGTGCCCTAACTGCTCATCATTAGGCTGCTAATCAGCCTGTCCTCACCCCTATCTGGATCAGGGCTCTCTCGCTCTTGTTTGGGGTCCCCTAACCCAATCTGACTCTCATCTAGGTCCACTAGATCTTCCACACTTGGGCCCCTCTCTCTAGGTTCTAGCACTGGATGATCCAGCTGGTGGCTAGTCTCCATTTCTCAGCAGCCCTGCCTGCAGCCCTGAGCTGATTTCCGTGGTGACATTGTGACCATGTGGGGCCAGGGTTTCCATGAAGACTGGCCAGGGTGCATGGCTGGGCAGGGAGCTGCTCTGGGACTGGGGCTGGAATCTTGCAGTGGTGATAGCATGGTCCAGTATGTTCATGCCCCTGCCCGAGGCATGTGGCCAGCAGGTTGCAGCTTTGTCCCAGCTCCAAACCACACTGTCACTGACACAAGATCCCAGGCCCCAATAGCTCCCCGCCCAGATGCATGGCCTGTCCTGCCAACACTCCTGGCAGTGTTGGCAGTGCTACTCCTGGGATTTCCATGGAACCCAGCCCAGCAGTACAGACAGGGGCTGCTGGGAAATGGAGTCCACTGTGGGCCTGATCCAACCCATGGGCCATACTTTGCCCACTCGTGTTCTAGCCTCTAGCTGTCCAGCAGATCCCAGTCCCTGCCCAGACTCTGAATGGGCCTTAATCCCTCACCATAGAGAGTGTCTCTGAAACATTCCACTTGTGACACCCTCTAATTCTGCCCACCTTCTTCAGACATCATCCCCATGGCTTCAGACCCACCTGTGCCATCTCTCAGAGCATCTGCCCTTCTAGGCCTTCTCCTCTAGCCAGTCCCAGGCCAGCTGCCTTTCATGGCACCTACTCCTCCAGGACCTTGCTCTTGCCTGTCCCAGTTGGGCTGCCCTTCAGGGCACCTGCCCCTCTAAATGTAACCCTGGCTGTGGGGCTACTGCAGAGCCATAACCCAACTCTGGATCTCTGGAGGTGCCCATAGCCTGGAACTGCCTGCCCTCCTGAAGTGAGGGAGGTCCCCCTAGTGTCCCTGGACCTTCAGTTAGATACCACACAATTTACAACTATGTACACTTTATTTACAAAGGCTTAAAGAAAAGGAAACTAATTAACAAGCTCAGGAGGCTTGTTGGCAAGGCCCTAAGGGATGATGACCCAAAGGGGAGGGGAATTCAGGAAAGAGTGGTTGCTCCTCAAGGGAGCAATCCTGGAAGCTCAGGCAATGTTTATCCTATCTCAGAGGAAAGGCAGCAAAAGGGCATAGCAACCCCCTTTGCTCTGCATGGAACTAATGGACCTCCTGCATCTAAAAAGAAAGACTTAAAAAGGATGGAAGACTGGATCCACCTCAAAGGAGGAGTACTCTGCACTGGCCCAGACCTGTAGGGAACAAATCAGGAAAGCCAAGGCTGCGACTGAACTCCAACTGGCTACATGTATCAAGGATGATAAAAAGTCCTTCTTTAGATATGTGGGGCACCAGAGGAAAAGCAAGGGTAACATTGGACACCTGCTAAACCATATGGGTCAACTGACAACTGACACCCAGGAAAAAGCCAACCTGCTTAATGGGTATTTTGTGTCGGTTTTTCACCAGCCCCAAGGGACAGCCCTGCTCAATATGGCATGGGATGGCCAGAGCAAGAGAGAATTTTTATCCTTCATCAATGTTGACCATGTAAAGGGACACCTTGAGAGGCTGGACACCTTAAAGTCAGCTGTACCCCAGGTAACTTAAGGAGCTGGCAAGCATATTAGCTCAGCTACTGCCATGGATCTTCAAGAACTCGTGGTGCTCAGGCAAAGTGCCCAAAGATTGGAAGAAGGCCAATATGGTGCCTATCTTCAAAAAAGGGAGGAAAGTAGATCTGGGAAACTACAGGCCCATCAACCTAACCTCTATCCTGGGGAAGATCTTGGAAAAAAATTATCAAAGAGACCACTCTTGACAAACTGGCTGAAGGCAACATCCTGAGGAATAGCCAGCATGGGTTCATTGCAGGTAGGACTTGCCTGACCAATCCCTTCTAAGAGGAAGAAGAGATTGACGTCATATATTTTGATTTTAAAAAAGCTTTCAAGCTGGTATCCCATGATCATCTCATAGAAAAACTGGCCAACTGCCTCGGCTACATCACAATCCACTGGCTGGGGAATCGGCTTCAAGGTTGGACCCAGAGAGTGGTAGCTGATGAAAGTTAATCATCGTGGGCCATGACCAGTGGGGTCCCTCAAGGTCCTTCTTTTCAACATCTTCATTAATGATGTGGATATTGGTGTTAGAAGTGGCCTGGCCAAGTTCGCTGATGACACCAAACTTTGGAGTAAAGCATCCACACCCAAGGACAAGAAGTTGATCCAGGCTGACCTTGACAGGCACAGAAAATGGGTGGATGAAAACCTGATCACGTTCAACACTGAAAAATGCAACGTACTTCACCTTGGGAAGAAAAACCCACAGCATACTTATAGATTTGGCAGTGCTATACTTCCTAGCACCATGGCTGAAAGGGACTTGGGGGTCGTGATTGACCACAAGATGAATATGAGCCATCAGTGTTATGTTGCAGCCAACAAAGTGAGCAAAAGTCTGGCTTGCATCCATAGATGCTTCTCTAGCAAATCCCAGGATGTCATCCTCCCGCTGTACTCAGCCTTGATGAGGCCACAGCTGGAGTACTGCATCCAATTCTGGGTTCCACAATTTAAAAAAGATGTGGAGAAGCTTGAGAGAGTGCAGAAAAGAGCCACACACATGATCAGAGGTCAGGAAAACAGGCCCCATGATAAAAGGCTGAGAGCTATGGGACTCTTCAACCTGGAAAAGTGCAGGCTCAGGGGGGACCTGGTGGCTGCTTATAAGTACATAAGAGGTATACATCAGGATCTGGTGGAATGCCTGTTCACCAGAGCTCCCCATGGGATGACAAGGTTCAATGGTCACAAAATCCTCCAAGACTGTTTCAGGCTAGACATAAGGAAGAACTTCTTTACTGTCCAAGTCTCCAAGGCCTGGAACAGCCTGCTGCCAGGGGTGGTGCAAGCACCTACTCTGGACTCCTTTAAGAGATAACTGGATATTTATCTTGCTGGGATCATTTGACCCCAGTTGACTTCCTGTCCCTGGGGCAAGGGGCTGGACTCGATGATCTTCCAAGGACCCTTCCAGCCCTAATGTCTGTGAAATAAACCTATGAAATAATACACAACTGCTAAACTGTCAGAAACTTATTCATACCCCCAGTCAATAACATTGTACATGACAATGGCCTTGGATGATGTGTACAGGTAGCCTGGACTGGAAACCCAGGAAGGTAGAGCTGCTTCTGTGCCTCTCCTCTGGGAAGCATGAGCAGGTCCTTGCTGTGCCCCTGGGTCCCTCACAGGCAGGTGTTCCCTCACCAAAATCCCTGTAAGATAGCTTACCTGCCCAGACCCTTGTCCCGTGACACAGCAGGAACAGGGTCAGAACTGGGACTCTGGCAATCTCCCCTGCCAACACCTACACACTCCCACTTGCCAGGCAGTCAAAGTCCAGCCCTCCCCTCGGATCTTAACTCCTTCTCAGAGGGGCCCTGCCCTATGTGTGGAGAGCTAATGTCACCTAGCTCTGCCTCCCACCTAGAGCTCACAGTAGCTAGATCAATCTGTCCCCAGTACCTCCTCCCCCCTAGTACACCTCACACCACACAGGGGTTGGGAGAGGAGTCCTCCTCACTGGGGGGGTCTCCAGAAAGGCCGGGTGCTCTTCTGAGCAGCTTGGGCAAGGCTCCCAGGGGAAAAGGAGCACTGCTGTTTGGCTGAGTTCACTCTGTAACCTTGTTCTCACAGTGAAGGTGATTTCATTGTTTGTCACATAAGTGTAGCAGGCTTATCTTTTGGAGCTGGCATTGAGTCCCAGACTTAAGAGTCTGCTGTTTTGATTGGTAGAACCCATCCACCAATCAGGAAGCAGCAACAGAAATGAAGTCACGCCCCTTTCTTGAGGGGAGGCAGAGAAGAGCTCCCCCGGACCTGATTGTAGACTGCAACACTGTCAGGTCCGGAAGAATTCAGGGGCAGAGCCGTGGAGAGTATAAAAGGAACTGCAAGCCCAGCATGAGGGAGATGCATCAGGGATGGAGAAAAGAGAAAAGCGGGTCTTAGAATAGCTGAGGAGAACTACTCAGCAGGGCAAAGCACTAGCCTGGAAGAGCCCCTGAATACCTCTATCTGTGGGGAGCTGCGGATGGCTCCAGCAGTTAGGCTCTTGGTGCGCAGCACAGCGCACGGCATCCAGTCCCTGGGAGCTGCGTGAGGTGGCTCGGGTCTGCAACCTTTGGTGTGCAGCCAGAGACATGGTGCACAGGTCAGTGCACAGAGCAGGATCTTGGAGCCGCTTGGGTGGCTCAGGTCCCCAACCTCAACGTGAGGCTGGGAGCTCAGTGCAGGAGGTGCTGCACGGATGGTGAGACACCCTGGGAGCCACTTGAGGTGGCTCAGTCTACAGCTGCTGGCATGGGGCAGCAGCTCAGTGCAGATGATGCTGCACAGATGGTCCGGGAGCAGACCAAACCCCAGTGCTGCACAAGGCTACCCAGGCCTCCAACCCCTAGCACAAGGCAAAGTGCCCACTTCACACAGTGCTGCATGTGGCCCTAAGCCAGGCCAGTGGCAACAGAGTCAGGTGACAGGAAAACCTGATAGAAAACAGAGCTCAACTTGGAGAATGGGAAGCAACCCTCTGGGACTGTGGAGTAGTAAGTTACCCTGGAGAGAAGGTCCCCACAGGAGAAGGACCCCCAGGGTTATGAACAGGCACCACATGGGCTGCTCCTGGATGATAGCGGGGGCTTAGGAGTCTTTGGGGTCTCCCTCTTCTTTCCCCTCACCTCCTTTCCTGTAGTGGTACCTTAGGAGTGGGGCCCCTGCCCTGAAGGGTACCCAGGTAGTCTAAGAATTGCTTGTTATATTTGTAGACTGTGCCTTATAATTTATGTAAATAAGCTGAAGTAATAGTTTGTATATTAATAGAGTTATAAGGTTGCCTGATCAATATCATTTGTTCTGGGTTGTTCTATTGTTCATTTGTATTTTTGAATAATACTTGGGTGTATGTATGTATGTGTGTGTGTGTGTGTGTGTGTGTGTGTGTGTGTGTGTGTGTGTGTGTATATATATATATATATGCTATAGGGTTTATTGTTTTGTAAATATATATATATATATATATATATAAATCTATGTCCTTACCATTTAATGGTTTTGTTGTAATAATAAATTTGTATATAGTTAATTAATTGATTGGCTGGGCCTGACACTATAGGGAGGGGATGGAGGCGGCCGCTGGGCTGTTATGTCCCTCCACCACACACTGCCCTATAATTCCCTCAACTGGAGATGGGAGTACAAACCCGTGTACACCCGGGCTACATAAGCAATCCCCCAGGACTAGCCCATGTCCCAGAGCTCTGAGCCACAGCCTGAGCTGTACATGCCAGGTTCCAAGCCTACAGCACAAGATGACAGCATGCATTTTTGCCTCTGTCACTCTCTTTCTCCCTGTGCTGGGTCCCCGGAGTCACTTCACTGTGATTATACCTGCATCTTGTCTCTCTCAGCCTTAGCCTGTCTCACTTCCCCTGTCCCTTTGCTGAGCTTGAAATCCAGAGTACCTGAGGCAACCTACTGTGTGGCATTTGGTACACTCCTACAGCCACAACCCGATCCTTTGGTGTAATACAAATGCCAAAGAGCAACAGAAACAAAATACATCACTTATCCCCCTGAGCTCCAATGCTCCTTCTCGTGTGAGAATTTAGACCAGTCTGCCTTGGGCTCTAGTCTCAGGCTTAAATGGCCCTTTCTCCTCCCCATTCCAGTCATCTGAGCTGGCTTGATACTAAAAAGGCCCAGTTGCCATGCGTTCCCTGTTCAGGGGCCAATGTTCTACTGCCTGCAATTTGGAGGCTAAGTCCTGCAACTCATTTAACTGAACTCCTTGCTGACTGCATTTTATTTAAAACCCTGTTCTTTCTTCCTTCAAATAACAAAGGGAAGTCCCCTGTTACAATACCCAAAAATTGCCAGTCATTTTTGAGAACTCCATACAAAATACACAATTCTTGAACGTTCAACATGTGCATTGATCTTGTGCTTCTCATCTTAATTTTTTTCCTAATAATACTTGGGTAAATATTGGACCAAATCTAAGCTCAGAAAATAGGACTGTAAGACTGAAAGGGAGACCTTCTGGGACATCAAGTCCAGTTTCCTGGCATTGTAGGAATCCACATAGCGTGTATTTGTCGAAAAGGATCCACAAAACCATCCATTCTAGCCCCTTTCATACACCACAATGCCAAAACAAATGCAAATGCACATCCTACAATATGCCAGTGGAAGAGAGCAGAAAAGACAACAGAAATGCCTGTGTTATTAGCCCTGCAATGGTAGGGAATTTGTTAGATAAAATGTTCTCAAATGATTTGAGGAAGTGGTTCATATTCCATCAATTATAACCAGTATTCACCGATCCATTCTGGCCTGCAGGTTGGTTTGCCCCAACTAGCTGATTGTGTCACAATGTTAGCTAATTCAATAATAACATTCCCAAATGAAATCATGCTGTTCTCTCTGTTATCTGTTGCATACGACGATAAGAAATGTTGTAGGCATGAGCCAGGTTAGAAAGATATTCACTTAGATCCAATGAAATCTAGGAATCATGTAACTCAGCATGTTGTTTAGGGTGAGCCCAGAGTCCCACTTTCTATTACTTTTAATTGTTTGACAGACTTTATATAACCAGTCATGTAAATTATGGAAAATTGCCTGGCCTGTAAGCACTATGTATGTAGTGCCTTTAGGCACAGCCTGAGGGCAGGGGAGTGCAGAAGTTGGAACGACTAGCCAGTAGCCTTGGGACACGTGCCTCAGAGATGTGACTGTAAGGCACACTTCCTTCCTTCATTCCTCCTTGTTCTGTACATAATTATTTGTTACTAGTTTATAGCAGGAGGAAAAGACAATAGTGCCCACACAACTTAAATATGCTGGCCAGCAACTGTGATGGAGGGGGAGAGCAAGATACTCCCACATTCCTTGTCTCTACCATGCACATTCTCCAACCAACTTCTCCAGAGAGCAAGTAGGTAGACAAGGAGCTCTCTAACTCCTGCATACCAAGTCCCAAGGTTAAAGTAGCCCAAATTCACATAAGAGTGGGGGTAAGGAGAAGTCTTACTCCCTTGCACAACAGACACAAGTCACAATCTAGCCCTAGGTGACTAAGGTGTAGGTACATGATGTTACTTAGCTGCCTAGCTCCCATTGTCATATATGGGAATAAGGTACCTATCTAGGAATTATGTACCATATATAGCATATTTTATCTATGCTTACTATATAGGGGTGTGTGTGTGTGTGTGTGTGTGTATAGTTTGTGACAAATCACAAGTTATACGCTAAATACTATTGTGGATTTGGGCCTAAATAACTGAACATACCTGTGAAGAAATAATTTTCAAAGAATAAATTTAATGACAAAATAGTCTTGTTAAAATGATAAAATAGTCTCAGAAAATAAGACTTTGTGACCACTAACACCTAATAACAGAATGAGCTTGAACAGAAAACAACATCGAAGTAGAAGTAACACCAAAATGACGAAAGCAAATTTGCACAAATATCAGTAGAAACCTTTTTTTATTATTCACCACCCAGATTGAGTTCTAAAACAAATATATTTTACCAGCAAAGTCAGAAATTCACAATGAAGTATTTTGGTTTTCCAGCAGATGTCAGCACACCCAGCAAGTCCTTAAGTACATTTAAAATAAGATTTTAAAAAGCTGGTTGCACAGTAACATAACATGACAATGCTTTGCAGGTTTATTTTTTGGGGCAACGGTTTTTCCTTTAAAGTCTATTTTTCTAATCTGCAGTAGCGAGTTAACGACCTCATATAACTTCTTCTGCTAATATGAACCAATTCCTGACAAGGTTAGCTGGAAATAGCAATGAAATAATAATAAAATCATTAATGCAAAAGAGCCTTTAGTCTTATTTAACTTATTATTAACTTTATTTAACTTGTTTCATAAGAGTCCCTCTGCTGTAGTTTGAGTACCCCATTCTGGATTTGTGTTTTAAGCTTCCTGAGCGCATCCACATAAGTCAAGGCATGCAGTATGCAGTGCCACAGAGCACACACACCACACATGCAGGTGCTCCCTGTGTAGCTAATTTGCAGTGCAGGGTTGGGACGGGTGTTGACACTGGGAGATCCTGGTGTCAAAAAAACCCACACCTTAAAAAAGCAAGGTGGCACACATGGCAGTGTACTACCAGAAACTTGAGCGTGGCTGGCCAGAGCCACTCTAGCTGCTGGCCAGGCTCCGTGCTGCTGGATTGCCATGGCTGAAGCCCCTGGAGGCCCTCAGGACCCCAGGTAAGGCTGCTGGAGCCAGCCCAGGTGCTGGTCCCAGCCTCACCTGGGGCAAAATGCTGCACACCAGAGCGCACGTGCATGGGCATTTCTCAGGGATAAGTATAACTTGCTGTTATACCCTGAAAGAGGATGCAGCAGAGTCCTTTCCATGGTTTGGCAATTCATGATCAACACAGGGGGAAAAGAATAATAATGCCGCTTCTTCCTAACTCCTTTTGGGGTGGTTAACATCCAGGAGAGGAAAAGAACATTAGTTGTTCACAAAAGGGTGCAAGAATGCACTGTGATTCTGGCCTTCTGCAAACAGTTATACCGTCTCTTCAGTTGTACACTTAGGGTCTGACCTATTGCCAGTTGAAGCTATTGGACATTTTTCTGTTTGCTCCAAATAGTATTAGATCAGATCCAAACACCAGTGCTAGCTGTTATCTAGATCAGAGCTGCCCACTTCAGCATGGCTGAGGGTCATATACTGTGCAGACTATATAACTATGGGCACCCACCCCATTCTGGATTCATGAGTCCTGTTCTAGACTCTGAGAACCCTCCCATGCCACATGGCAGTGGTAGAAGCAACTGGAGGGGCCTGCAGGCCGCATGTAAACATCTTGCAGGCTGCATGCAGCCCGGGGATCGAATACCGACTCTTAGCTGGCTGCATACAGCTCTCAGGCCACCAGCTGGAGAGTCCTGATCTTGATCTACAGGTAAGAAGCTATAAGGGCAGCAGGGTTTTTACTGTTTGCACTGATTTTGGCCTTCTGTGTCTCCAAGTTGTAAAACAGAATCACATGATACATTATTTTCACTATTAAATTCTTCAGTGTCGTAAAGTGAAGCAGACAATAATTCTTTCTATTCCTTTGAAACAAACCAAATTCCATCTAAATATGAAAAAAAAAATTGAGGCACCAGAAACTTCTGCCCTGGGCAGAAAGCTTTTAACCTTGTACAGGGCCTTAAATCTCACTATACTGAGGTTTCTAGAGAAATATCAGTCTTATGCAGACTCTCTGTATAAAAGGAAATTACACACACACTGTTTTGACATTATTCATGCATCTAATTTCATCTGACAAACATATTTCAGAGAAAATAAATTACCAAAGAAAGCTCTGGACAACAAATGTTATGTAATTTCCAGTAATATCAATTTCCCAGAAGGCCATATATATACAAAAAATATTTTTCTAATCATATTTCATCACTTAAAATTCCAAACAGAATCTGGATGCATAATATTGCATAATTAGTAAATAATTACATTTTTACCAACCTTTTCAAAACTTCACGAATAATCAGCATTAATCTCTTTGAGGGCGTATATTGGTTCTGATTTCATCCAAGTATTTCCACCCTTTTCTAGTTAAAAGAAGGAAAGGTCTGAATATGAATGTTACAAACAAAGGAAAAAATTGTTTCTTCACAATATTTTAGGTGGTGTAGTGTGATTCAACTGCATTCCTAATTCAAAAGTTGTGAAGGTTGTTTAACTAGTTATTATGATAAGGTTAATAGCCATTTGGAGCTTCTTAACATAATCTAGGACATAGTTTCTCAACCTGTGGTACACGTACCCCTGGGGGTACATGAGACACAGGCAGGGGGTACATGGACACCCTAACACTCTTTCTCTCTCTCTTGCCCTCCTTTCCTCTCTGTCTCGCCCCTTCCTTCTCTCAAAACTATGGCAAAAAATTTGGTTCACCGTGCACTGCTCGGCACTTTAAATTCCCCAATAATAATTTGGCGTGCCACGCTTTGCGCAGCACTGGATTCAGCCCTCCTAGCTTTAGCCAACATCACCTTTATCTGAGGTACATACTCGAGTTGTGCACCCCTAGTGTAAAAGGTGGCAACCCTACCACACCAGATCAGACAGATCTCATATCATGGCCTTACATACACAGCCCTTCTTCCAACACATGGCATACATTAGTCTGTAAATATAAAATCCCCTGGAAAACTGAATGTTGGGGTACTTATTGAAATTTTCAGAAATTAGGGGTACTTGATACATAAAAGGTTGAGAAACACTGATCTAGGATGACATAACATCATTGGGATTCACATTATCACCACAGCTAACATGAGCGCAAACAGTAAGCTTGTCTTCTTCACAAAATAGTGATATTACTTTGCACACGTTTTCATTCTTAAAGAAATGAAAATGTACACTGATGTTTTGATTTCTTTAAACTAAACTGTGGGGGTGAGGGGTTGAAAACCTGCATTAAAATTAAAGTAGGTTTTACTTGAGCAGGCAGGTTAAATCAACTGAAAGGATGACACAGCAGGGGAACAATATGAGTAACCAACCCTGATAAACTTGGTTAATTATTGACCATAAGGCTTCCAATAGAGTACTGCAATATTACTAAAGAAAGTCATTAACTTTCAGTGCCTAGAAAAGGAAAAGTATTGGCTCTGTGGGCAGCTTGATTGTTGTTTTGTGGATTTTACGGAAGTCCAGAATGAATAAACAAAAAGTAAAGAAGATGTCTCTCAATAAAGTTGAAGACACACTGGCACTTCAGTGGGCAAGAGTTGCAAATCGTGGGGAAGAGAAAAGAAAGACTGAGAAAATCAAAATTATTCAGAGGGCTGCGGCACTCAGCTGTTCAAATGTGGATAGGGAGAAGGCAGCTCTCAAGAAATATTTGGAGAAAGTTAAAACTTCCACAAGACACCTGAGTCAAGGCAGTCACCATGAGTCAAACATCAGTAAGTGTACTTGACTGGATCTTCACTGCAACAAATCATTTTAGGTGAGACTTAACCATTTGCTTTTATGTCATGTAGCTGCAGGATGAAACAGACCTTCACTTTCGACAGAGTAGACTGCTCTAAATGATGAAGCAACCTGACATTTTAATTTTATTATTCTGCATAAGAAATCACGCTCTATAAAACACTAAGTTTTGTCTTGCTAATTGCCACCCTAGAGCCTAGACCCTGGATAAGAAAGCACAAATACCCATATTGAAACATCCTAGAAGAAAACTGATTATTAATAATGCTGCTTAAGCTACAGTGTTTGACAAAATCTTGTGCAAAAGAAAAATCTTTTCCCCACTAGAGATCTGAAGAAGTATCTGGGGCTTCTGTGAGTCACTGCAGAGGCAAGAGTGAGTTCTGAAAGTGAGACTCCAGGACAATTGTCACTGAGTCATTTCTTCCTCAGTAGTCTATAAAATGAGATAACTCCTATAGTTACATTTATTTAGCCGGAACATTTTCTGGATCTAATAGTTTTATTTACCTTCATCTATATTTCATTTGCACTAGTTCCAGACAAATGTTAGAAATTTTGCCCCAAAAAGCAAACATAATGTGTTTGAACATGTGGCCTCAGACATGTAGTAAAATACTTCCTTTATTCATTCAGAGTGGAAAAGGAAGATGATATAAAGCAAAGTAATGGTTAAATAATTTTAAACTCATTTTGCTAAAGAAACTCATAATATTCCTCTAAAAAGCCAATATCCAATGGCTTTTATCTGTTTTATATTTAGCTTTTTGTTAAAGAAAAGTAGTGGTTAAAATCTATATAAGCCTATTTTAAAAGAAACACAACTTAAACTCTTATTTTCGGGGGGGGGTTTAATGGCTCTTCTATGGAACTGGTTGATATTATCCAATCTTTTTCCACTGAAAATTGCCTTTTTAAAAAAACTTTTTTTTTCAGAAGCTTGCCAGCATTATTGAAATTGTTCATTTTTCTGTGAGAAATACTGGGCTTTAAAAGTTGTCAGTAAAGCAATATGAAATATGAGCAATATTGTTACTGACACCTTTCATCAATAGTGTAACTAGGATGGGGCACCAGACCACACTCTCCCCCACCAAGTCTTTACCACAAAAAGGGCAGCCCTGCAGTCAAACCATAGGAGCAGCCCTACACCGAGCAGTGCATCTGGGAGGGTCCTGGCAAGAAGTCTACTGCTCACCCCATGGGGAGTTTTTCTCATAGCCCTGTGCCCGATTACATATCTGGGGAGGTGGAGAGCAAATGTTTGTAATCCTTCAAAATAAAAAGAATTTCAAATTTTCTCTTTCCTGTATTTGTGTTTGTGTATGCATAACCCATTTTTGTTGTGTTTTTTTACCCAGTTCTATTAACAACTGCTCTTCACTGGCATGATCTTGGAGATCCTGCTAATTCCCTACAGGATTCTGCCAGGTTCCGCTGAACTTCGCCCTCAAGAAATGCTTCTTTAATTCACTATTTCTTCCCAGAGATCATCATTGTAGGAGGAGCTCTTGTACAACAAATGTGTAGTAAACTATAAGAACAAACACAACAAATGGCCAAACATTTTTTATTTCATGCGCGTGGAATGCTTTAGTCCAGGAATACTCATGAAGCCCTTTCCCTCCCTTGATCAGCAAGGATTCACAATACTTATCTCTTCCACTTTCCATGACTGCAGTGTGAACATTCTGAGTTCATGAGTAATATATAATGCATGATTCTTGTGTTATAGATTATAGCCCATTTAATGCTTCACAGATAATTCATTGACAAGAGCAGGTACAAGCATGCACTTTCCTAGAAAAGTAAAAAAAGATATTTATAAACGGAACTACAGCTAGTTCTTGCTAAGATGGGATGAATTTGTCTGCTCTAAGTAAAAGCTTGATGAAATGGAAGAGAATTATAAAATATTTACAGTAAATTGCATTGTAATGCTGAATTTCTAACTTAAACTAAGACCCAGATCATATTCTGACTTCAATAGGTCTAATAGGTCTGTAACTTCCCAACTCAGATATCTATCTCCAGGCTCAGGAGAGAGATCTTATAGTTATTCCATTTCAACAAGGGGCAGCTTAGTGCTACTTCAGAGACCAGTACTTTCAATTGTTTTGGAATTCACTAAAGCCCAAGATATAGGACAAGTAGCCTGGAGATTCAGGCAGCAATTAACAGCATATGGGAGACCCACAATGCATTGATGGCCAAATGAAATAAGAGGCTGCAAGTGCATAGACAGCCTGTAACAAAGATGTCTGACGACTGTCAACAAATTTTGAGCAAAGTGGGAAGGGTGAAAAAGAATTTAAATGGACCCTTGGGTCATTCCAAAAAATGTGAGAGTTTATTGATTAGTTGACAAAAACGAGATAAATTGCTGAGGATAAGCATAATCATAGAGGATGAGTCTTTTCTGCCATGGAGTGGCATTGTCCAGCTTTTCAGTCTCCGCAGTGGGGGGGCAGGGGGAATTCTCCCTCAACGTTTCAATGGGCAGGTGTTGCTGAAGAGTTACCCTCCAACTTCCTTCTGGTCACATCCCCTATTTATGGATGGCTTGTAAACATGAACTTAATATTGTAACAAAATATTCCTGATTGGCTTTATTTAAATGTCTTTGTTTCACTGAAGCCGACAGAGCTGGATCAGATAAGATTCTTTTTTTGTGGATAAGAGCCATAATGATTGCGCAGAGCTCCAGTATGAAGCTGGAGATAGGCCTGTTGAGAACCTCTAGGTTAGGGGCAGAGGGGACAGCAACAACAGTGATGTCGTGGTGGGGGTCTGCTATAGACCACCAGACCAGGAGGAACTGGTGGATGAGGCTTTCTTTAAACACCTAATGGAAGTTTCCTGATCATAGACCCTGGTTCTCATGGGGAACTTCAATCACTGTGACATCTGGTGGGAGGGTAATATAGGCAGGCAATCCAGAAAGTTTCTGGAGAATACTGGGGACAACTTCCTGGTGCAAGTGCTGGAACAGCCAACTAGGGGCGATGCTCTTGACCTGCTGCTCACAACCAGGGAACAATGTACATGAAATATAGTAGTGGATGGCAACTTGGGCAGCAGTGACCATGAGATGATTGAGTTCAGGAACCCGAGGAAAAGAAAGATGGAGAGTGTGGCAATGTCACCTCTGTCTCCCCACAAAAACTCTGCTCTGTGACAATTTGGTTAATACAGGCTCTTTAGGCAACCTTGAGTTGTAACCTGAGTTGAATACATTCCTGAGGGTGGGGGGAAACCTGCTTCTTCTGCCTACATGACTGGCATCACATACATGGGCGAGGGGCATACATTTCCTATTGTTAAGCAATGCCAACCTGATTGGGAGGGGGCTAGAGACTCTGCCAATCTGCCCAGCAACTAGTGATGCATTTCAAATTGGTTGGCTGGCATCCAACAGGTGCTGGCCTCCACTGGACCATGTAAATGAGGTCATAAGGGCTATATAAGTTAAGGACTGCCCAGGAGGAGGGGCAGTAGCCATGATGAAAACTCAGAGAGAATTGGACTATCTGAAATTTGCTCTCTGCTCTCAGAACTGATGATCAATTAACTGCTTGCAGAGGGAATCTCCACAAGCTACCTGAGATCTAACTAGATATATAGCTTGCAGTAACTCAGATGCATGATCAAAGGCTACTGCAGCCACCCTGTTTGCTCTATGGGATTTCTCTGATACTACTTAACTCTGTACCTTATTCCAACCCTGCTCCTTGTAACCAATAAAGTTCTCCTTTGTACCTAGCATGGCAGACTTATTGGGAGTAGGTCTAGATTATGCGTTGGGGTCCCCTTGGTTCGGCCGACTAAGGGAGTTCACTACTTGTGCTTCCAACTGAGGGAAGCATCCCAAGTTCTTGAAGTGAATCAAGTACCTTCGAAGGCTACTAGGCCTGTGTTTCCCAGGGGACACTGGGCCAGGATCAAGCCTGTCCTTGGGTGGTGGCAGCTCTACCCCCGGGCTAGCAGGTGTGCTCCAGGAAGGGGGGCAGCCAGACATAAGGCACCCCCAGGGAGGCACTCGGAGCCTGGAAGATGGTTGGGCACAGTGAAGTGGGTGGCCCAGTGCAGGAGCACCCCCTACTGGCCCGCCACAGAGAGCAGTAGTGTAAGAACTTCAGAAAAGTTCAACTTATTTAGGGAACTCATGGGCAGGATCCCCTGAGAAGCCAGTCTGAGGGGGAAGAGGAGTCCACGAGAGCTGGCTGTACTTCAAAGAAGCCTTACTGAGATTGCACAAGCAAACCATCCCAATGTGCAGGAAGACTACAAAGTATGGCAGAAGACCAGCTTGGCTTAGCAGGGAACTCTTCAGTAAACAAAATCACAAAAAAGGAAGCTTATAAGAAGTGGAAACTTGGACAAATAACTAGGGAAGAATATAAGAGCATTGCTTGGGTATGCAGGGATGAAATCAGGAAGGCCAAAGCACAACTGGAGTTGCAGCTAACAAGAAGGGTTTCTACAGGTATGGCAGTAGCAAGAGGAGGATCAGGGAAACTGTGCATCACTTACTGAATGGGGGAGGCAGCCTTGTGACAGAGGATCCAGAAAAGGCTGAAGTGCTCAATGCCTTTTTTACCTGAGTCTTCACAGTCTTCACATTGGCCCCCACTTTGAGATGCAAACACAGGCTTCTGTTATGTGAAACCAGCCTGATACTGTAGCCTGGCTGCCTGCTCTGAGTCAGTACACATAGAGGCCCACACATTTCACAACTGCTTTAGTTCTCTGATAGCTACATATGTCATGAAAGTCAGTTCACTGCTTACACCACAGCTGGCAACCTGCACAGACGCTTTGCACTGAGGAACCCGGTAGTCCCATGCCACAGAGACCCATCATTCCACAACCACAGAGACTTGAAGAGGGTAACAGTATGGGGAAGAGGGAAGGTGGCTAGGGACTGGGGGAGTAAGGATGTGTTAGGGGAAGATATGGAGTGCCTTCCAGGTGACAGGAACTCCTGGTGGGGCTTTCCCCAATACTTTCCCCTCCCTTAGCCTGGGCAGGCAGGGAGAGGAAAGGGAACAGAGAGCGCATCCTGGGGCACAGCGATGGAGTGGCAAGGGACACTATCAGCCCCACACCCCAGCTCACTCTGTGCCTGCTCCTAGGAGCAGGGCTGGGGGGGGGTGAGGGCAGCAGTGCCCCTCTGTGGGCCACACATGTGCTGCCTAGCCAGGGGGGGAGGGGAGGTCACACATGGCAGCCACTGCCACCGCTGCACTTCATGATGCTTGCCTGTGGCCAGCAGTGGGAAAGCTGCATGGGACATGGGATGTGGTGGTGGCCACTGTATGCGAGCCCCCGCTTCCCCCCAGCTGGTTGGGCATGTGCTGCTCGCAGAGGGATACCACTGCCCTCACCCCACCAGCCTGCTCCAGGCAAGTGGCATGGGGCACAGTGGCAGTGGTGCAGTGGTGCTGGCATGTAGTGGCCACTGCTGCCACCACACTGCTCCTGGTGGCCACCACTGCACCACCGTTGGCAGCTGCCCGCACACTGCACCTCTGCTGCACCACTGCTGCCATGCCCCATGCTGCTTCCCCAGAGCAGGGGTGAGGGCAGCAGTGCTCCTCTGCAGACCTCACATGCCTGCTTGGCCAGGGGGGGCTTGCGCGCAGCAGCCACCACCACACCACCACACCCCGCGTCCCATGCAGCTTTCCTGCCACTAGCCATAGGCAAGTGGTGCAAAGTGCAGCAGCAACAGTGGCTGCCACATGTGAGCTCCCCCTCCCCCCCTGCTAGGCAGCACATGTGTGGCCCACAAAGGAGCACTGCTGCCCTTGCCCCCCTGGCCCTGCTTTTGGGAGCGAGCACAGCGTGAGCTGAGGTGGGAGGCTGGCAGTGCTCCTTGTACCTTGGCCGCCATGCCCCAGGGCTCACTATGTTCCCCCACTTTCCCTGCTTGCCCACCTGCCTGCCCAGGCTGAGAGAGGGGAAAGTATTGGGGAAAGCCCAACCAGGAGTGCCTGCTGATTGGCAGGTGCTCCATGTCTTCCCCCAACACATCTTCCCTCCCCCAGCCCCTAGGCAGCTTCTCCCCCAGCCCTGCCCCACAACCACCAAACCCCCCTTATCTCCAGGAACAAAGAAGACTGATCCTCCTCCTGCAGCAGCCTCTGGTAAGTGACTGCATCAGGTCCTGCCCTTTCCCCCTCTTCCTCCTTCTCCGGGCAGGGCTGGGGCTTTCCTGCCCCTTTTGTAAACAGCTCTTGTATATTTCGTAGATTTCATAGATTTCATAGATATTAGGGCAGGAAGGGACCTTGGAAGATCATCAAATCCAGCCCCACGCCCAAAGGGCAGGAAGTCAGCTGGGGTTATAGGATCCCAGCAAGATAAGCATCCTATTTGCTCTTGAAGGTGTTCAGTGTAGGTTCTTGAACCACCTCCAATGGCAGGCTGTTCCAGACCTTGGGGGCTTGAACAGTAAAGAAATTCTTCCTTATGTCCAGCCTGAAATGGTCTCGTAGTAGTTTATGACCGTTTGACCTCATCATCCCTTGGGGCGCTTTGGTGAACAAACTTTCCCCCAGATACTGGTGGTCACCCCTGATAAACTTATAGGTGGCCATCAGATCACCCCTGAGCCTGCACTTTTCCAGGCTAAAGTGCCCCATGGCTCTCAGTCTGTCATCATAAGGTCTGTTTTCCTGACCTCTAACCATGCGCAGGACTCTTCTCTGGACTCTCTCAAGCATTTCCACCTCCTTTTTGAATTGTGGAGCCCAAAACTGGACGCAGTACTCCAGCTGTGGCCCCACCAAGGCCAAGTACAAGGGGAGAATGACATCCTGGGATTTGCTTGAGAAGCATGTATGGATGCAAGCCAGCATTTTGGTCACTTTACTAGCCGCAGCATCACATTGAAGGCTCATGTTCATCTTGTGGTCAGTGATGACCCCCAAGTCTCTTTCTTCCATAGTGCTAGCCAGCGTAGCACTGCCAAGCCTATAAGGATGCTGCAGGTTTTTCTTCCCAAGGTGGAGAACCTTGCATTTGTGGTGTTAAACACCATCACGTTCTCATCCGCCCATTTGCTGAGCCTGTCCAGGTCAGCCTGGATCACCCGCCTGTCTTCTGGTGTAGATGCTTTGCCCCAAAGTTTGGTGTCATCGGCAAACTTGGCAAGTCCACTTCTAACTCCAATGTCCACATCATTAATGTTGAACAATATGAGTCCAAGGACAGAGGCTTGGGGGACCCCACTGGTCACAGGGTACCATGATGATTGGCTTCCGTCAATTACCACCCTCTGGGTCCAACCACAGAGCCAATTCCCCAGCCAGCGGATCATGGTGGACCCAAGGCCACAATTGGTGAGTTTGGCCAAGAGGTGATCATGGGATACCAGATAGAAGGCTTTTTTGAAGTCAAGATATATGACATCAATCTCTTCTCCCTTGTCCAGGTGATAGGTCACCTGGTCGTAGAAGGAAATGAGATTGGTCAAGGAAGACCTACCCACAACAAACCCATGCTGGCTATCCCTTAGGATGTTGGCATTGACTAGTCCATTAAGGATGGCTTCTTTAATAAACTTCTCTAAGACCTTCCCTGAGATAGAAGTCAGGCTGATGGGCCTGTAGTTAGCCGGATCCACTTTCCTCCCTTTCTTGAAGATAGGCACCACATTGGCCTTCTTCCAGTCTTCCGGCACTACACCAGAGCGCCAGGAGTTTTCAAAGATCTGTGCCAGAGGCTGGGCTATGATGCTTGCCAGCTCCTTCATTACCCTGGGGTGTAGATTGTCAGGGCCAGATGACTTGAAGGTATCCAGCTTCTCAAGATGTTCCTTCACAAGGTCAGCATTAATGGAGGGAAGGGGATCTCCCTCACCTGGACCTCCCTGTCCCATAGCGGGCATGGGCGTTCCATAGGACTGATAAAAGACCGCCACAAAGTACCCATTTAATAGGTTGGCTTTTTCCTGGGCGTCAGTTATCAATTGTCCTATCTGGTTCAGCAGGGGTCCAACGTTGCCCTTGATTTTCCTCTGGCTCCCCACATATCTGAAAAAGGACTTTTTATTGTCCTTGATGCTTGAAGCTAGTTAAAGTTCAGTAACAGCCTTGGCTTTCCTGGTTTGCTCCCTGCAGGACAGGACCAGCACAGAATAATCCTCCTTGGAGGTAAATCCCGTCCTCCATCCTTTGTAGGCCTTTCTTTTTAGCCTCAGGAGGTCTGCTAGGTCCCTGGAGAGCCAGGGGGGCTGCTGTGCCCTCTTGTTGCCTTTCCTCCGAGATGGAATAGACTTAGCTTGTGCATTGAGGATTGCTCCCTTGAGGAGAAACCACTCTTCCTGAACTCCCCTCCCCCTGCAGTCATGGTCCCTTAGGGCATTGACAAGCCTCCTGAGCTTGTCAAAGTTGGCTTTCCTGAAGTCAAGGACTTCCATGCTGCTGACTGACTTGCCAGCTTTACAGTGGATGGTGAAGGTGATCAGCTCATGGTCGCTGTCACCCAGCTTCCCATCGATCACTAGGTCGCCGATTAGGTCATCCCCTGTAGCCAGTACTAGGTCACGCAGCGCTTTGCCTCTCGTTGGCCCATAGACTTCTTGTGTCAGGTAGAGATAATCCACGCATGAGAGGAAGCTTTGCGGCCACTCAGATTTTGCTGAATGATCCTCCCATGAGATGTCCAGGTAACTGAAGTCTCCCATGACAACCATGGTCCTGGAGCATGCGGCCTCAGCCAGTTCCCAGGTGAACTCCTAGTCAAGCTCTTGACTTTGGGTGGGAAGTCTGTAGTAGACTCCCACCTTTGTGTCCCCTGTGCCATGTTCCCCACAGATTTTAACCCAGAGGGTCTCCAGTCATCCACCCTGGTCACCCATATCAGCTTGCAGGGACGCGTAGCTTTCCTTAACATAGAGCACTAAACCCCTACCCCTTTTATCTACACGATTCCTCTTGTATGGGATATATCCATCTATACCCATGGTCCAGTCATGGGTGGAGTCCCACCAGGTCTCTGTTATCCCTATGACATCATAATTATTTGCATCGAGCAGGAGGACGAGCTCCTCCTGCTTATTCCCCAAGCTCCTGGCATTTGTGTACAGGCAGGCAAGTGTCCCCTTGGGGCTCTTGCCTTGCCCACAGATTGTACCAGGGCTGGGGTAGGAGTGGGCTCCCTTAAGTGCCTTGGCCTGCTGGCTTTGCAAGGGTTGCTCAGCGGGCCAGCAGTGGCAGTAGTCCCCCCATCCCCCAGCGGGCTTAGTTTAAACCCCAGTGGAGCAGGTCAGCCAGTCTGGTTGAGAACAGCCTCCTCCCCAGGGGAGAGAGATGGAGGCCATCTCTTCTCAGCAGCTCACTGCCTCTCTCGCCAAGGAGCAGGCTGTGGTCATGGAAGCCAAAGCTTTCCCTATGACACCAGCACTGCAGTCTTTGGTTCACTATGTGGATCCTCCTCTCCCTCCTGAGCTCATACCCCAAGACTGGGTGGATTGAAGAGAACACCACCTGTGCCCGCAGACCCTGGTAGAGTGGAACTCAGCCAGCCTGCAGAGCTCTTGCAAAAGGGGGGAAATCCACCAGTTTCCCTGCTAAAAGGGAAAATCTGCATTTTCTCCCATTAAAATGGGAAATCCATGTTTTTCTCCATTTTTCCATGGGAAATGGAAAACCCAGATCCCTGCTGATCAGGGACAGGGGACTTGTAAAGAGCTTCAGGGGAGGGGCAAGCCCCAACCCACTGCCCCATTCTGCCAGTGGGGCAGCTAGCAGCTAGTTCGCTGATAGTTGCCCCAAGAGTGGATTGAGGCAGGGGGCTGTGTCCTACCCCACCCCTGCAGCTCTTTCCAAGCCCCATTCCTTGATCACCCAATTGGGACATGGGGCTGGCACCTGTCCCTGACCAGGACAGTTTCCGGCCCCCACCCTGCATGCTGGGTGGAGTTCTGCACAGCTTGTCCCTGCTCAGCTCCACAAACATGGAGCTTGGGGAAAATAGGCTGGGGGTCTTGTTCTCCACCACCCAGCTCTGCGAGTGTGAAGCTGAGTAAGGAACAAGCTTCCCAGCCCCTGCCACCACCACCCCACCCCATCCAGCTCTGCACTTGCCGAACTGAGCAGGGAACAGGCTCCCCTGTTCCCATCAGTAAGGAGCTCCCAGTGCCCATGGAGCTGGCACTGGGAGATCAGGGTGCACCTGTCTATGACTAGATATCAGGACTTCTAGGGTGTATGGTGCCATCAGTAGAAAGAGCTAAGGCCTAGGAACTCTTCATGCCATGTTGCCCAGCATGTGCTCTACCATTAATGCTATTATATGAAGAAAATGCTATCCCCAAAGTTTTATCTCCCCCAGGGAAAAGAATTGGAAGTGTGTACCAGGTATTGTCACAAACTTTCCTTTTTTCCTTCATGGTTTCCAGAGGAATAAGGGTGTCTTTATATAATTCTTCAGTTCATATAGTCAAATCTTTATAGCTCAGACAAATATTTATGTAAAGGTCTTTTCTCATAGCAAAAATTCTATTCCTGAATTAGTCTTTTTCTCTATAGCTTCATTTTTTTAATATATTCAGTTTCTTATTGTTCATTTTTATGTTGCTGATAGAAGCCCTTATCCATAGCATCCTTTTATGCCAAGAATTTGAGTGTCACAAAAGATATTGTTAGGATGATGGTAATTAGCATGAGATCTTTAACATAGCTGTTGCCAAAGCCCATGGGTGTTGCCAGGAGGAGACAGCACAATATATGAGGCAATATTGAAATGAGGGGGGTAATGTAGTTATTTTTTATCTCTGTCATATGGATTGTATTCTGTTAATTTTGGACCTTCACCTTCTCTTTCTCTCGTATGTTAGAATATCTTTACTTTAAACTAGGATGTACATGGATATCTCAAGAGAGGAAGGATGGTCTTCCAGTTATGTCACTTGAATGTGACCAGATCTGAATAGCATTGCCACAAACTGCCAGTGTGGCATTGTATCATCCTTCTCTCACCCTCATTTTCCAGTTCATAGAATCATAGAGAAGTAGGGCTGGAAGGGACCCCATAGATCATCTAGTCCAACCGCCTGCCTGAGGAAGGAATATCCCTATCCAAACCATCCTATACAAATCCATTGTCTACCACTACACTGTCAGCCCTGATACAACACAAGACTCTAGCCTGCCACAGGTAAATTAGGGGACAACAGCAGCCAATGTCCTGCTTTTGTAAATGTTGTTAGTATATACTCAAGTGATCCCAAAAAGAGAACCCCCCACACACTACAGAGCAAGGCTAAAAACCCCCACAGTACATATCAATCTGATCATGGGGTAAAATTCCTTCCAGACTCCAAATATGGCAACCAGTATGACCCTGAGTGGAGGGGCAAGACCTTCTAGCAGTCAACACCCAATGCCTCTGAGGAAGATTTGAAAAAACCCTGATGCATGTAGTAGCAGGGAGGGGGAGGGAGATATTCCCTCTCAGCCATATGTAGCGACCACCAAACCCAGAAGCACTGGAAATACCTGCAGTAGAACATAGGCATAGGTATGCCTAGATCATCCCCAACCAGTGGCTGTCCAACCACTTTTTGACCACCAAGGCGAGGTACAGACATTTAAAAAGCCCATGGTGGAATCGATTTAAGTTACACAATTTTGTGTAAGTGACATAGTTTGAATCACTACCAAACAGAACACAAATTCGCCATGGGGGAGCGGCACAAATCTTAGACCAAGTTCCATCATTTTTAAACCAGTCTATGTGTACCAGTCTTGTGTGCCAAACCTCTGTTCTGTTATGTGTATAGACAGGTTTCCAATCACTTATACCAGTAAAAGCATAATGGTCATACCTGGTCCTCCAGTGCTGAAGAGTCCACAAGTTCCCAAAGCAGTCTATTCTATTGTCTCATTGCCGCCATCCCAGTGGCAAGCTTATTTTGTGTGTCATTTGTAAAAAGCTTAGGGAACTTCTGCAACAAAAGATGCTTTTCAATAGTTAAAACCCAGCAACTTCTGTCAGTACAATTTCAACCCTATTGTAAGATAGATTGGTTGGAAAACAATTTCTATATTCCTATAAAATATTGATTAAAATACAATTTTTCATTGACATTTTTTATCCAAATTTTGGAGATTTTTTTTTATTTTGCAAACATCTATTTCCTCAACTTGCCACGTTATTATTTTAAAAACCAAAAAAGCTTTTCAGTCAACTGTACACTAAAATTGATTGTTATTTAAGGTTAGAGGGCAAGCATGTGAGTGCACAAACAACTGGGCCTCTTAAATCAGCTAATAGTGTGTCCCAATATCCTTCTGTGTAAGTGAATGATAATGCAAAGAGAGGAAGCAGCCATTGTGGTATCTCAATACTTCCCCCCACAAGGATTTAGGGGTTCAGTAGTACATAGGTGTTAAGTATAATGACTTTAAGTAAGGATGCACAGCTGTGCAAGGATATAAGAATATCACTTATACACCTGTGTGGGTTGCTCGGGCCAGAGGTCCTCACAAATTGGAGCAAGTGGGAGCTAACCAAGGCTGGGAGGAATGGTGAAAGGGGGGGGAAGTGAGGCTGGATTCACTGAAATGATATAAGACATGAGGGTAAATTAGCCTTTGCTGGGCTCCATGTGCTGTCTTGGCTGAACTGTTACTGGTTCCAAATTAAAGCTAACTGTCGCAGGGCAATTCCACACCCTGCTCCTAGTGAGACTCGAACTTGAGGGGGGAGGTGCGTCGCAGGCCATTGAAGTGCCCTGCGCCTAGAAAGAGTTACAGGTGCTGGTTGCTGGGGCAACCGCATTTTGGTCAGCTGACCAGAAGGGGGCAGGGCCTGGCCTATATAAACAAGCCAGGCTGAGGCCAGAGTCAGTTCCCCTCTGGCAGTTGAGAAAGTCAGAGCTCTGCTGAGGCAGGCAGAGTAGAGAAGCTTAATGGACAGAACAGCTTCCATGCAAGGAGACCGGGTGGAAGAAGCCCTGGTAGGGATTTGGGGAGGATAAATAGCCTGATCGTTTAGAGTTCGCGTTAGCCAGGAGGCTTATCTTTGAGTTGCAGCTGATTGGCTTATGTTATTGCTTTTGGTTGTTACACCGGAGGACTGGGTGAGGCTGTAGGAGGCCTCAGAGGGGCTCCATGGTGGTGTGGGGACCCCGGTGGCAAAGAGGACACAGTATTGAGGGGGGGGCATTGACCTCAGCCCTGCAAAAGGGGCACGGAGCATTGAGGGCCAGGCAGAGCCAAGATCACCTGAGCCATAAATGCTTTAAGACCCGAGGAGGGGATTTAGGGGGCCAGGCATGGCTACGGCCACCTGAGCCCCAAGGGTGAGAAACCCCAGAGTGGGTACGGATGAGAAACCCCAGAGGAAGCTTGTATTAAGACCTAAGGAGGGGATTCGGGGCCAGGCACGGCTACGGCCACCTGAGCCCAATTGCGAGGCTAAGCCCCAGGGAGGGCAAGGGCGAGGTCGAGCGCGAGAGAAGCCCCAGGGAGGGCGAGGACAAGCATGGGAGAAGCCCCAGGGAGGGCGAGGGCAAGTGCAGGGAAAAGGCCCCAGTGCGGGCAGCAGCCGCGGGGAAGCCAGGGAGCCCCAGGGAGGGCGCATGAGTGAGGAGGGCCTGGTGTGGGCTCAGCCTAGAGAGGACAGAGAGTGTCCGCGAGGGCGGACAACAGTAACTGACTAGACAACATCCGGGACATCTGAGAGGTTTGGGGTGTGTTATTAGGGGTGGTAAGAGCCACGCGCAGCCCCTAAGGCTGGAGTGCACCAGAGCAATTAGACACAATATTGGACAAGTACGTCAGGGGTACCGTGCCAAGAAGGATAAAAGGCAGCCTCTCTTAATACTTTTATCATCAAAGACGTGGCGGGCGAGAACGAGGGTGCATGGACACTAACTTGGCACAGTAGGGGGCGCCAGGAGAGATCACGGCTGCTCTTGGGACCCCGGCCCGGGACACTAACTATCTCTACCTTACGATGCCACCATTGCTTTGTAGACAAAACCCTGCAGCTTATTACAAAATATACCCTCTAAGGAAAGAGAAAACATACTCTCTAAGGAAGGAGAAAGGAGAAGAGGAACCAAAGTTTCTCCTTGAACAATGCATCTTATTAACCAGCCTTTGCTTAGCATTGTACTGAAATCACAATGTAGCCTAACTCATTGTAACACTAGTATGTTTCTGTATTTGGTTAGTACAGTGACATTTTTTCAGTGAGGTATTATTTTTGTGTTTATATAAATTAAATTCCACCTATATACATGCACAGCCCTGATGTCATATAAATAACAATAGACAACAGTAAAACACAAAACATGTCTTCTCCTAACCATCTTCTATAATATAAACTGAAGGCTATATTCACCACTTTGGAACCTGGCTGTAAATCATTGCTCTTAATGGGGGTGTAGTATATGTATTTCAGTACTAAATTTGACCTTTATGTTCTAATTTGTTCCGGATAGTAGCTTTCTTGCCATATGAAATGTTTGGTATAAGCTTGGTGGTTTTTCATATATCTTTTGACAGCACGCTGTTTAGATAACGATGTTAAATCAATATTCTAAGATCTCCCTTGCTCTCTCCCTTCTACTTTGAAGTTTAATGGACTTTTTCCTAGTAAGGAACTTGTATCCTGGTATATTATTCTCTGATGGATGAGTCATGATTCCCCAAGTATTTCTTTTTCTCCTACAATATTATCAAATAGGATGACTCATCTAGCTTGTGCCAAATCAGAGAATAATGTTTCAGTTAGTAAATTACTTTAGAGCTGGAGTCTGATGTAGCAAAAACTTCAATTTTAATGGAAACCATATTTTATCTGTATATAACACCTAATATTCCAAAGGAACACTAAGTGTTTCAACAGCTATATTCCCAAAGACACACTAAAATCTCTGATATTCTGCACATTACACAGCAGTGACTTCCAAGTGTATATGTGGGCACATCTAGGTATGCACTTGAATGTGCAGTAGGCTATTTTACTGTGCACTAGCGTCACAGCAAAAACCATGCTAATACGCTAATGTGCAGTAAAATTAGGCTAGTCTGCATTAAACGTCACTAAAAAAGCATGCTCTTTCACTGCTGTGCATTAGGGCAGCCTAATGTGCATTTAGTTATTACCTCACATTAGAAGTACAAAATGTAATGTGCAGTAGCAAAAGCACATTAATGAATGTATAGATGTACCTGCTATAACTCTTAATACTCCTCAAAAACAAAGGGAACCGTGATCACGTCTAAGATGACACCTCCCAGGACACGGAAGTGATACAGGCCACAAACAAGTCTATTATGAACCTATACATAGAGCTAGTGAAGTGAGTGAACAGTGAACGGTAGAGTTATTTTTATCTATACCTGCTACTGTCCAATATTGATTATGTGGCAGTTAAAAGATTTATAACATTTTCATTCTTACCAGTCTTTCCCTGTATTTTTCCACTGCTCATTTTTAATCCTTTTTGACAAAACAGGAGTCCACAAATAGTGTTTTTTCAAAAGCATTTCCAAAATCGTTTCTAAAAACAGTGGCTTCTCTTTGAAAGAGAAATTGGTACCCCCAGTAATAGAAAAATAAGAGGTAAAGATGAGAAACCAGCGTGTGCTATAAATACTTCCACATGATTTGGGTATCCTTATGGGTTCACAGCCTTTACTAAACTCAGGCATGTACTCAAATAAACGTCAAGTGTGTCAATGTTATTTTGCCATCTTATTCACCCATTGCTCAGAAAAATTAAGATTCTCTATCCTCAGTTGATGGTGAAATTACCACATTAAACAGTATTCCAGCCTTTACATAATGAAGCTGTACAAATTCCTAAAATAAGCCAGAAAAATATAGCGTGGTGGAAAAGAGAGGGAGAATTTATGCCTGTAGGAAATGGGGGCAACAAATTTCGTGAAGAAATATTTCATTTAGTTACAAAATGCACTAGCTGGATTTCTTCATTTTTCACAGAATTTTGGAAAACTTGTAATTTAATTCTGTGCCTTCTTATATATATTCACCAACCTCTAGGAATAAATAGAAACTCTCAGTCCGCCTAAACATACAGTAAAAATGTTGCCCATTTTCCTTCTATATGCAGAAGTGACCCATACTTTGACTTACGGTAGTTCTGCAGGTGCCCCTATGTATTCCATACGCTCTCTTAATGATATGGATGAATATTCACATGAATACGTATGGGTAATCGTAGAGCTAAACTTCTTTGTTTGCCAGAAACTGATGCTGATTAATAAGCATATGAATGCCTGTTGATACATATTCCAAATGCAGTCCAAGGAAAAGTGCAGTGTAGAGATTTACAGAGATTTACCTGAAAAGATACACATGCCCCTACGGCACTTTTATTACTGCGCTGTCATTGAGTATTTCCTTTCAGAAGTACTCTGTGACTGCACAGTAACAGCCCATACTGCGCTGTGCTGGTGATGCAGTTATTTTTAGTCACTACATTGCCATAGCAATGTGCTATAATGAGGGACTGTGTTGCTATAGTTATGTAGCTGTGGCATCACAGTTTGTGCCCGACAATGCTAGATCACCATAGCACGTTGCTACGGCAATGTAGCATCTTGTGTAGATTCACCCACTAATTCAGGGATAGTCAACCTGTGGTTCACAGGCCAGATTTGACCCACGGAGCTCTATTGTCTGGCCTGTGGGGCTCTGCACAGGTCCAGAAATTTCAGAGCAGGGGACAAGTAGTAGTGTTAGTTGCCATTTCCCTGCTGCCACATTTCCAAATCGGGGGGAGCTCCACAAACCAGATAATGTGGCCCTGTGTGCTAGATTGGACCAGTGCATGGGCTCAAGCTGGTACACGGTATCAGGCTGGCATGTGGGGTTAGGCCAGCATATAGCTGTATCCAGCACAAAAGGCAGGCCTGGTATGCAGTTTGATCCAGCACATGGCACAGGTCCAGCATGCTAAATCACACCTACAGACCCCATACAGGATCCAGATCAACCAAGACAGTAGTATAAAACTGATCCAAGTAAAATGTATATTACATAATCAGAAATATGAAGAATTTAAGTTTTGGAAGTTCATTGTTGAAACTTGTAAAGTTTAAGACAGCTTAGTAATTATGTAAAAACTATATATTAAAATTAAATCTATTATTTTGGAAATTTCATTTAGACCTCTGTGACAGTCATAGTATTTGAGTAGAAAAAGAAAGCGTGAATACCACTCACTCTCTTGGGTTCTGATCTTGTTTCCCATGGGTTGCATACAGTTTTCTTTTCCTTCTGTATCAAGCTCATCTAATTATTTACAAAGGCAATCTTTCAATAGAAATCAAAAACCCTTGGTGATGAGAGAGAGACACTCTTCCATAGATATCTCATCTTTGTAATTTGAATTAAAATTATTTTCATATAACATATCAATTCATTGAATCTTGGTTAGTTAAGACCTGATGTTAAAATCAGACCTTATTAGTAGGTAAATCAGCAAGGGGAAAGAAAACTTTTCGTGTCTTTGTTTTAGGTTTTGCATTTTTCCAGTGTTTGGACTGGTTTCCTCATTCCAATGTGAGAAGGATAAATACATTTGACTTTTTTTCAATCTATGTGGTCAGGAACACACTTATTCTATAGAACTAAACCTTTCATTTGTTCTCATAATGTTAAAAATCCCATCAATTTAATTTATGATTAGGATTCTAAAGTGTAACAGCTTCCTCCCAAGTTCATATTGTTTGTGACAGATAATAAGTAGTCACAGAGTCTTTAGCTGAAATTTTAATCAAATAAACATTGAACAACTGAAGTATGTCACACTTGGTAGCAGCTGGAAGTAAGCAGAAACTCAGGCCTGAGAGCAAGCCCTAATTTGTCAATAATATGCCATCTGAGAATTGCTGCAGAGATGATATACGAGTTACTAGAAATATAAGACCCAATTGTTGCCCCTGGATCTGGCTGCATTATGCTCTCAAAGACTGAGCCCCTGATGTAAAAGTTATGTTTTAAGCAAGAATTTCCAGCAAAGTGACTGAGTACTGTTAACAGGAAATAGGGAGAGGAGAGGATCACAATCACCAGAGTTTCTTATATCAGTCTGGGTTCATTCTCTAATACCAAAGGAAATATTATAGTTCTGTGCTGAGTGTCCAACTCTCCTTTAAATGAGCAATAGTAATGCACAGGTTTTCATTTTAAAATGATGTTTCTGCTCCATGGCACAATAATTACGTAAGAATCAAAACAAAATAGGATTGAAATCAATTAACCCAAGTCCACATTAAATTTCAATGATTCATCACTGCACTTGAGTTGAAAGTTGTATGAAAGTTTAATATGTAAAAGATTATTTAACAGGACATATTCAAAAGCTACAATTAATAAATACCTAGCAGAAAAGTCAAAATTATTTATATTACTCTAACTTTTAGTTTTACAGAGCAAGTTGTAACAAGCTGTGCCCAACCTGTTATTAATATTTCTTATACTTGCCAGTTAGATACTGAAGCACTTTCTATCATTATGATGATTCAAAATATGAAGTTTGCTATAAAATGTGGATTGTAGAAAGATGTGACAGAACTGTCAAAGAACAGAGTATTATGTCACTTTCCAAACTGATCATAAGAGCTATATCTACACTGGTGATATATCTATACAATAGGAGCTATATCTACACTGGCTCTATACCACTCTTGAAGTTGCTGCTTAAAAATAACACACAGCCCATTCTCTCCTGCTCCAACCCCAGAAATGTGGCAGCCAGGGGACCTAGGAGTTGTGCCCCACCACTCCTCTGATGGTCTATGTCCTTGGAGCACTCTTACAGCCACATTTCTTGATCTGACCCATGCAAATAGGAGCAAGTAACCTCCAGAGTGACATGGGGCCAGTGTACATGTACCCACAGTTTTCTTATAGAGTCTGCAATTGGTTTTTTGTCCATTTAACCTATATGTGTAAATGTGGAAGTAACCACCTTAAGAATACTTGAATAGCTTGTTCCCTCTTTTCTTTTTTGTCTCTTTTTCTATTCCTTGTGACTAATTTATGTTTTTGCTAGTGTAAAGGCCACCATATCATCAGAGTTTATAACTAAGGTTTCTGAACTGTTAATGACTTTTTTTCCACTCAAGTCTTGGAAGATATTGACACACATATATTTGCTGTGTTTCAGGGATTCCACAAACTGTACCTTAGAATAATGACCATGGCTTTTCTATGCTTGCTTCTGAGTATGGAATGCATTTCTACTGACCCCCTACCTCAGTTTATCCTTTCCTACCCTTCTAGGTTACTGAAGTCATTTCATCATTGGAGGCGCTTCTGATTAAACCGTAACTGATGTTACACAGATGCACAGACACACAGAATGCACAGATGCATATAGAAGCATGTGTTCATGCCCATACACATGCGAACGTATACACGCACACACAGTTGTTTTATGCTTTTAAGTCTAATTATTGTAGAAGGGAAAGCACAAAATGTTCACTGTGTAACACAAAAAGGGCATTTAGAAACAATATACTTATACTTTGTACATGCAACTATTATTTTTGGTAAATAATTTCTGACTAGAAAACTTGAGTGCAAATTATATTTAATGTAACAAACAGATAATAAGTTGACATGTATTTATTTAGTTTGTAGATAAATGTCTAAGTCCAAAATGTCTGTAAATACTTCAAACTAAATATAATTTTTAAATGCAAATATTCAGGTCATAGTTCAAAGTCCTCAGGTTTGTAAAACAAACTTACAAAGGCGCTTACATTTGTTTGTTTGAAAAAAAATACAAAATGAAAATTGTTCTAAGAAATTTAAATGAAATAAGACTATTTCTGGCAAACAGCACATATATTCCAAAATGACTACACTAAATTCTGCCCTAAATTATAGTACTGCAATCCCTACAAGTCAGTGATACTGAATGCATACTTTGGAACTGGTTGAGTATTTTTACTCACAGTATTTTCCTATTGAAAAACACAGTTACAGTAACATTGAAATTTTACATTGGAAACTCTCAGTTTCAATAAAACCATTATTTTAAAAATAAAAATGTGTTTAGAAGAGACATTATAAAAGCAATCAAGTGTTCACTTACACATAATGTCATTTGGGTTTGCTTTGCATTTAAAACAAGACAAAATAACATTTCATTTCTATCAATCTGAAATGACAGTTTTCATTTTTGTATCTCAGAATGTTTTTGATTTAACATGTTTTAAACAAGAAAAACTTAGTTCATTTCAAATTTTTGGTTCAAAACAAATTTAAAAGTTCAAAAGTCTTGAAGAAAAAAATTTAAAAATTTTGAATTAGTTTTTCATTTTAAATATCTAGGGAATATATTTGATTTCCTGACCAATTCTACTGCACAAGAAATCAAAAATGTAACCTTATGAGAAGAAAGATGTTTGTCCCCAACAGCTTGCAAAGAACATTTTTTCCAGATATTTAGTTGGTCTAATAAAAGGTATCACATCTACTTGAAGCTTGTCTGCCTATAACCTTATGAGATTAATTCAGACCTCAGTATAAACAGATGCACGCCACAAAAGTTGCAGCTAGCCTGAACTGGGCCTGATTCAATATGTGAAACTTAAGTCTTAATAAATCCAATACATTCTTTTCACTTTTATGCTACATATATTAGTTTCAGTGAAAAATACTTTTCTCAAAATGTAAATAACCATAGTTATATGTATACTCACACCAACTGAACACTGGAGCTCAATAATATGGCTGTGCATATGCAAACTGAGAATAATTGCAGTTATTCTGGATTTACACCACTTTATCTGAACGCAATATTAGTTGCATTGACCTTCAGACCTGCAAGTCATGTACTCACATAATCTTGGCAAATTAAGTATAAAGGCTACCAGATCATAATGGCATTATTTAACATATACTTTGAGCTTCCTTGTCCCAGTTGCAGAATGCAGGGCATTAAAAAAATTAGGCCAACTGAGTATAGGAATTTATTTTTACTTTTGTCATGCTTTCAAATTAGAAAACTTCTTCCTATTGACATTTTTCAGGCTACCTTCTACATTTTTCTTTGCTGAAGTTTCTTGTTCTACTTTCCTGAAGACAGCAAGGATTATTTACTGAGAAGAGCACACACATGGGAATGTATAGTTCAACATTACAATTATTCAGTGGCAGAAGACAGAATGCCACAATTCCTTGCTCATGTGTCCATTACATGGCGATCTTGTCAATCAATTAATACAATGCTTCAAATTCAATAATATGCCATTGTTTTAAAGGGCTGTTTGGGTATGCTTTTCAACACTTTCTTTGCCTTACTAAATCATGTTGATTCATACAACTTTACTGTTCCTTCTGCCATCTCTTGATACTCCCTCATGTTTTATTTGGGGTTTCTTTGCAAGAGGGGCAGGGAGGGAGGGAAAGCAAGGCAGGGTGAGTTGCCACCAGCTCTCATTGACCGATTTTGCTTGCAGATCGTTGGCCATATTCCAGCAAGTGCTCCTGCCTAAGGACAACTGAGTTTTCACAGGTTTATTTATCATTCTATAGCAGGGGTGGGCAAAATGCAGCCCGGGGGCCAGATGTGGCACACCAGGCGATTCTAACCAGCCCACAGGGCCCCTAAAAAATTTAGAAAATTAATATTAATCTGCCCTGGGCTGCCTGTCATGCGGCCCTCGATGGCTTGCCAAAACTCAGTAAGCGGCCCTCTGCCCAAAATAATTGCCCGCCCCTGTTCTATAGTCTAGTGATGATCTTTTACACTAAGGTCCCTTTACACAACAGCAGGAGTAGCATTTGCACATTACTTAAGAAAATGTCTAGATTGACAAAGATTTGTAAAGGGATCTTAGTATAAGCAGGAATTTAGTTCCTTTTTTTTCTTTTTTTTTCTTTTTTGGTGCACACACAGCTATTTCTTTGGTGTTACATGAGCATGAGATGAATGATGTTCCCTGATGGATAGACATTTTTACACCAGGAAAGTAACTGTTGAACTGTACATCCTACAGGACAAATTCTGCTCCTAGCTACACCAAAGCAACTGCACACCAAGTAATGAAGTAAGGTTTACAAGAGTGTAAACAACAACAGAATTTGGCTCTTTGTATGCAATTATCAGGATTATAACATTTCTAAAGCTGTACTATGAAATAAACTGAACCATCCTATGATTTTTGTTCAGATGAATTATTTAACTTTAGAGGTGGTGATTAAGGCATCATTTCAAATGTGCACTGCTATTTGGTGAGAAAAGTACCAAAGTCACTCCCACAATGTCTTTACAACATTCCCATTCTTACTGTACAAACTCATAGTAGGACTGAAATGTTGTAGTTGTGATGGTCCAGGAAACATGCAAGACACACAAAGGTGGGTGAGTGATATCTTTTATCTGGTTTTGGTGGGCAATACATTTTATTGGACCAACAATATAGTTGGAAGAGATGTGCACAAAGGCTTTATGCCCAAGGCTTGCTTAACATCTCTCCCAACTACACTGCAGATATTTGCTACTCATATAAAGCCTCATGCTATTAGCAACTGCTCAAAGGTACCAATGTGTACGATGAAGAATTCCTCTCCACTATATTTAGATCATCGCTGTCAAAAATATAATTTTTGCCTTAATTTTGAATGATCATTTAAGGCAGGGGTTAATGAATTGTTAACCTATCCAGGAAAAATATATACTTAGATTAACATATCTATGAGAAGAAATGTTCAAAAAGAAACCAAATCCCTACAATCTATGAAAAATAATAGCCACAATAAGCTACTGCTGAAAGCATAGTAGACCTTTCACACACAGGAAAAGAGTTCTCTCTTTATCTCTTGAAAAATAAAGATCATGTCAGCTTAACACTTGGATTGCACCTTTCATCCAAAAATCCTGAAGTAGTTAACAAGCATTAATGGAGTAAGCTGCACAACATTTCTATGAGGTAAATACAGGAATACGGGCTTCATTTTAATATTTTAGTAGAGGTTGTAGCACCTCAGAATTCCTAGATCATAAGTGACTTGAAGCAGAAGACGGAAGGGAAAAATGTCTTCTACCATGGGGAAGCAGAATTAAAACTAAACTAAAACTCCTGGGAAATTTTTATATTTTTAAGCTAAAATAAAATAGTAATTTTTTTCATAGAAATGTTCACACAAACATTTCCACTTTTGAGTCTTTATCCACATATAATCTACAAGTGGGATTTTTGAGAGCTTTTGAAAATTCCACCCTACATTTAAAAAAGGCTGAAGCTAAAAAAGAAATCAACCAGAAAAACTAGAGATTCAGTCAAAATTATCCATGCATCTGTTTTTTTAATAAATTCATGTACATCCTCTCAAAAAATGTTGCCTTAAAAATAGTAACTGGGCAGATGTACTTCATGAATTAGTAAGGTTTTGAAAGCAACTAATTTTTTGTGTGCATGGGTAGCTAAACATTTGATTGGGTATTAATTTAGGTACCATTTTTGGATATGCATATACTTTTCTACAACCTATTATAAATTATTCAGGATTTTCCTGAAAAATCAATTATTAAGAAATGAGTGCATCAAATTAATAAATCTTTTGGACAACTTAATACTCTAATTATAAAGAAATAGCAATCATAAAATACTATCATAAGCATTTAACATCAGGTACCAAATTCCTCCATTAGTTACCTGGATAACTTGTAGCCATGTAATCATGAAGAAAACATGGCCCCTAAACCATACATTGAAATGTATTAATTTTTAACTAAATCATAATTATCAGGTGTGTTAACATGTCCGTATCTTTTGCTGGAAAACAGAATTTTTAAAAAATGTATGCAAACCACTGATTTGAGATTAACTGATAAAACATGTTTCTTTTCCTTTGCAGACCAGACCTTTGTGGTTTTAAAATAAATTAATCATAAATAATAGTGCTAGGGCTACATAATACCGTATACACTATATTGGTTCTTGCTCAAAAAGTGGATTGCTTTTTTGGCTCATATTTACTCATTTATACAAAGCTTTCTTCCATATTTGTGCACAGCAGAAAGGAATCCACAAGTCTAGGCTTTACCAGCTGCTGGAAATCTGAATCTTTAAGGCGATCAGGGCTCATAACTGCTAGTCTTCGTAAGGCTGCCTGCAAGAAGTAATGGGGGTAAAATTAAAAGTAAGTAAAGTCTGCATTTCCAGAAAACATAATAGCTGCTAGTAATAATTAGTGGTTGAAGTGAAACTTCTGTATGGAGGCCAGAGCCAGTTCAGGGTCTACATACCATACACTTACCAATCATACACTTAAATCTTCCTCCAAATTAAAAACTGAAACAATAATTCATTGAGCACGTTACAATGAATTCAAACAAATATATGAGCAGGGGTTAAACACAATATTTTCTATAGGAAAGGACTCTTGGCTGGAAGCGGAAAGGCTTAGGTTCTAGTCCTGCCTTGGTCACTGATCTACTCCGTAATCTTCAGTAAGTCACCTCACCATTTGGAAACTTTAGTTCCCTGGGCAGCTTTTTGTCTGGCCTGTTTATTAAGACAACAAGTTCTCTAGAGCAAAATATATGACTTAATATAATTGCATGCAGAACCTAATATAATAATGTAAAGGAAATAAAAGTTTCAAACAATTTAGGAACTGAAGTAACTACCAAATGATGACACCATATAAAAATAAATTGACTGCCCTGTTATCTTCATAAAAACAAACTAAATGATGTGATTTCACCCTTCTTCCTTTGGAACTCACAATATTTAGTAGTTGTGATGGTCTAGGAAATATGCAAGATGCAAGGATTTTTGAGGATGACACCTTGCATTGGATCCACTACATGACTGGAATTGATTCAGACAAGCTTTTAAACGCAATGCATTCCTCTTCAGATCTTCTTCAAAGACTCTTCTATCATGTATTTCTCCAGCCTGCCTAATTCCAATCTTACCTTCCTTAGGCCAGTCTACTTGTACAGACTCCTAATCTCAGTTCCAGTGTCTTGGCATGACCAGTCCTTTGCCTCCTGTCTCATTCTTCATTAGGCCCCAATCTCTAATCCATCTGGTTTCTTCAACCAACAGGCGCTTTCCTGATTCTTTGGGCAAACCTGCCTAATTTCAAGTCCTCCTACAAAATACAGAGACACTAGAGCTTCTTCGTAAGACAATTTAAGATCATCAGAACAATGTATTTTTCTCTAATCTGATTCTTGGAAATGAGAAATTAGCAGCACACTAAATGCAACTACACTACTTCCAGTACTCAGAGGGCACATCTACACAAGATGCTTACTGCGTGGTAGCCTAATAACAGTGTGCAGTAGTGTGCCGTTCAAAAATCATGCTAGTGAGTTACTGTGCAGGGTTATGAGGCTACTGTGCAGTGACCATCACAAAAAAAACCATGTGCCATCACTACTGTTCATTTACTGTAGTTACTGCACATTTAGTTAGCACTTCACTAGGGAAGTAGTAAACTAAATGCACAATAACTACTGCACATGATTGACTCTGTAGAGCTGACTAAGGCGTCTCTATATACATGTTATACCCTTCTTGCCATATACCCCTTTAATGCCTGATTGTAAAAGATCTAGGGGTATGTTGTCTACCAAAGTAGCTTTAGAACCTGAAGCAGTGTATCTGCATCGGTTACATTTCTAAGCACAGCTAATTAGACTGGGGGAAGCACTATGCTGATGTGGCTGTCCAGCTTGCAGCCTGCAGGCTCCTACCTGGCCACTGCCACCTTAATTTTCCATCTGCTGCTGCAGCCAAGGTCTCTAAGCTTTCCCCACCATCAATTTTAGCTTTCTGCTCCTGCCCAAGGGGCCAGGATGGTGCAACTCTAGGACTTTAGGGTGGGACTGTACCCATGGCATGGTGTAGTGGTGGGGAGTGAAGGGCTATGACTACCCACATGTGCAGTGCAGGAGCCTATGTTTTGCACTAATGTGGACACTGGCCACTTAGAAGTTGGACAGCACTGTTTTGGAAGAAAATATAATCTACCCATGGGTATAGGAAGAATGTTCTTCACACATGAAGAATAAGTAGTTACCTCATTTTTAACAAGAACATAAAGAGAGGTCTGTTTGGAACAATAATAAGCCTTTCTCAGAAGAGGCTTTCTGTACCACAGACTCAAAAGCCAACAGGCATCAGGAATATAGGGACAAGAAGTGGTAAAGGTGGAGTAACATAACACCAAATGAATAGGTGAGTAACTTCTTTGAGTTCAGCTACAGATCTTCAGATATAAGAGTCACAACATGCATTGTACTGCCTAAGTCAGATGGGGCAATGGCAATGAAAAGCCTAGAGACATTCATTGCCTCAGAAATAAGCATTGCAATAAGCAAAAAGCTAAACATCAACTCCAAAATCTTGAGCAGCACAGTGAAATCTTGTGTTGACAGAATGGATACATCTCCTGACAAAAATGAGAATAGTAAGAGCCACTGTATTTGGCTATATCCTTTATAACTCTCAGTCCTCCCTACCAACACCTTAACCATCATCCTCTCTCATCCAGCTTTCTGGCACTTCCAAAGAAGTGCCTAAGCGGCACCTTCCAGTATATGGAGAAATACTGAGTGCAGTATGACACTCAATAGAGCAACTTGTCTTAGATGCCAGAGGGAGAGCAAAAATGAAAGGATCATTATGACAAATCAGGTGAGTTGCAGCTTGGTTCAGGACTGTTGCCCCAGGCCCCTATGTCTAATAAACCGGTGCACTCAGCTTCTAAGGAGCAGTTCAAAACAACCACAGAATTTCTCACTTTTGGGGTTCAAAGTGGTTTTGTTCAGGCTAGCTTCAGAGTCTTGCTTAAGCAAACAAAACTTCCCTGTCAGTGACTGAGCAGAGTGTTAAAAAAGATTCCAATTAGCCAACTTTTGAGTCTGTTATTCAGAATAATAAAAAAGTTTTTCCAGCAAATATTCTCCACCTTTTCATTCATCAGGGCTTGGCTTCCATTGCCAGGCAGCCCATCTCTCTCGATCACCTCCTTCTCATACTGAACTGCAGGAAATTACTCAGTTCCTGAAAGCTGACCAGGCCAGCCATGCTGACTACCCTGCACTTAGCAGAGGTCTTTCTCCCAGCCAATCTCTGCCTTGCAGCTCAGAGAAGAAGAAGATTGTAATGAAAGAGACAGAAGGATGAAGAAAAGGAAGGGGATGTAGTAAATATTTGTATGCATTAGTGTGTATGGGTTGTAACAGTTCTGTGATGAAAGGAATTTGCCAAAGAAATTACAGTAGCAAAGAATGAAATGTAAAAGTTACTGAATCCTGAATTCAGAAGCCAACAGAATTAATATTGAAAATAGTTTCAAAGGTTTTTCCTTCATCATGGGCCAGGAAAGAAAGAAGCATGTTTAATGAAACACAATACAAGGGCTTTATGTTTCATTTTAATGAATAATCCCAATATTATCACAGTCCCTCTGCTAACTGTATTTAGAAAAACTTTTAAGATATTTGGGATGATACAAAACATCAGGCCAGATAAATGCCTAAATATGTAAACAAAACAAATTATTAAATAGAATTAAATTAATACTTATAGTCTGCTCTGTTATTAGTAACTTAGGATATATAATGTTTTAAAAAATTATCTTTAACCTTTATCTGTCTCCTTTTTAGAAAATACTGAAAACTCAAACTTTCCAAAGTCATGATTTCAGCTTTTTCAGGGAGGGGAATTTTAGAGCAGCTGGTATCAAGAATACTAATCCTCTGAGCTCTGAATTATTGCACTGAGGTGCTGGAAATGCTCGACTACCATAGTGAGTTTGGGGGAAGGTCAGTGCAGTATTGATGAAGATCCAGCCATTTGATATAGGTGCATATGTCTTGATTTCATTGGAATTGAGATGTGAAGATGCTTAATACTATGCAGGATTGTGCTCAAAAGAGAAAGGAAAACCCAACATGGTATTTTCAATATTCTTCTGATTCTTACATACACTACAATTCCATGAAGTGAATAGGAATTCTGTATTTTTCAAGACACATAAAAGAGGACAGTTTAAATGCACCCAAGGGCGACTGGTGCCTCCTTAGTCAGGGGGGCATGTCCCACCCCTGCAACTAGTCAGCACAACTGGGGGAGGGAATCCCCCCATGGCCAATCTTGCTGACCGGGGAAAAGACCATAGCAAAATTGGCCAACTGGAAAGCAGCTGTGCCACTCCCACAAGTGGCCATGGTGCTACATCCGGTGCTCCCAGAAGTGGCGGGCACTCACGGGGGGCACCGGCACTCCCACATGCCCCCCCTCACAATGGCCTAAGCGGGGAGCACAGCCTGTCGGGGGTGCACCAGCAGTCTCAGGGTGTGCACGTACATTGCCACTGAATGCACCTACCAGACATGCCACAAGAACGGAATCACTGTTGTTCCTTTCAGTTGGTGACCTGCAGAGTTTTATGAGGCGAGGAATACCTAAAAATTTAAAGAGGAATCAGGAGAAATAACGCTTTGAGATAATGCCAACTCTAAATTGTGATGTCAAAAGTCATGCTGGGGGAGTTTTTAGTTTTACCTTTCATACTTAATACAATTGCTAATACCTTTAATGTATCACAGGTGCAGAAGGAACAGCCTAGGCATGCATTAAACAGTGCTATCTAAAGTGATCACAGTTAAGCAATTTATGAAGCATAAACAAATGCACAGATATAGGGCATGTACTGCTCTTTCACAATAAAAAAGTTAAACTGAAAGTCTTCCCTACCCTTTCCACATTCACTTAAAATGCCAATCAGCCAAACATGTGCATTCTTGCTTGTTTCCTTAATTGATATACTAGTTCCTTGTCTATCTTTGTGCTAGAGAATTCTTCTACTCATGTTCACGTGAGACTTGAGGCTGATAAACTACTGGATGCCATATTTCAACTGGCACAGTGTCAGCCAGCCACAGTTAAATGTTCAACATATATTTCATCATGTATTACATGGCCAGGGAAGATATACCTTGGGGTTTCAGTGAAAACATTAGTTACGGCTTCATTTACCACAATCTCCTCCTTCACTGGCAGGACAGACTGTATGGGGAACCCTGCAGTCTGTAGGGAGCATGAAAGTGCTAAAATAAAGCTGCTCCTTCCCCCAAACCTGTTACACTGATCTCAGCAAGAAGTCACTCTCTGAATATTTAACAGTCTGCCATCAAGCTAGTATCACATTCTTACAGCTGAGTTTTATGGCTGCATGTGCCACTTCAGGATCTCGGCTCAGCCGTGCCAGCGTAACTGCAGATTTCTGTTGAACTCTCTCACAAGCAGCAACTTCTGCTGAATTCCCAGAAGAGGATCTCTCAAAGAGCATTTCCATTAAAAGCTGAATACCTACAAAGGAGTGAGTCGCTTTCAGTAAATCTCCCAGACAAGAATACAAATTTCAGCCCAAGAAAATAACATAAAAAAGCAGCAAATTGGCAAACATGAAACAGGCCTCGGGTAGCAGCTTAGCCTAAATAAAGAAAGCCTACATAATAGAAGCCTACAATTCAGATTATCAGAGTTTGGGCACAGCTTGACTTGAGCTGAACTGAACTAAACGGAATCAAATCAAACCTAGCTGGTTAGGATTTTGGTCTGATCCAGTAAATTTGGCTCTAAAATCAGTTAGCCATGTCAGTCTGAAGTCAACTAGAAGGCATGGTAGATTTTCACCTTGTAAACTAAGAAAAGTAGTTTGTTATACATGTATAGCGCAACAGTTAATAAACTGAAGCTCATTTCATCAAATTCAGTAGAAGAGTGTACATATATATATATGGAGATATATGAAGCAGGGATTTTTTTGGTACTATGTTTTATTGAGTCAACTGTACATTTGAGAGAGACACTAGGCAAACTCTCAGGCATACACCATTCTTCAGGCCCTGTAAAAGAGTTAAAATATTATTGAGAGGGAAGGAGGGAGGGACAGAGACTTTACAGGTCAGGGTCAAGGCAGCCAGGTTCATGTTCTGACTCTAGCTGACCCAGTAAAGTATAGCACCAAGGTGGGCCAAGTTTTATAGTTCGGACCTATGTTAGACAAAGATTCAGGCACACTTTCTGGTCCTGGAAAAGGGTTCTGTTCCCCCTGACCCCTGAGGCTCTCTCTCTGCCCCTTGGGGTTCCCCTCTGCTCACTCCTGTCCCCACTTGCCCCTATGGCTTCCCCTCTGTCCCTCCCAGCTTAATTCTGGCTGCCAGGCTGTCCCTGGAGAGCAGAGAAGAGCTGATGCTACAAATGCTGCTCCTGCTGCCACTGCCATGACTGATACCGGGCTGCTACTCTTCTCTGGGCTAAGCTCAGCCTATAGCATGGTGCTGGTGACAGCAGCAACTGGGGCTGGGCAGACAGGTTCCCGTTCTCTGCCTGTTCCCCCAGAACAGCAGTCAAAAGTAAGCAAGAGGGCAAGAGAGGTGAGCAGGGTTCTGGGGTGCTAAGAAGGTGGGGAACGGTGGGCCAAATCCCTGGGAGAAGCAGGGGGATGGGGTAGTGGGGCAATCTGGGCCAGCAAGGGAGGGGGGCAAGTGGGGTGTTTAAAATGTCGCTTACAGGGGTTACGTGTTGATGCAACATGAACTGGATAATATGGATCAGAGATAAACCTGCCCTGGAGCGGCATACTTCTAAGCCTCCTAAAGGATACTTAAAACTAGTTGCATGAGTTAGCATGTTGGCAATCCAGGGGTTATGAGTTCTAGGAGCTACATAAATTAATGTGCAAGAACTTTCTTACTTATTTCACTTTGAGCTGCTCAGATGTTGATCTGTGTAAGCACTAGCTCAAATTTGAATGGGATGGGGGTGGGAAATGAAATGGGAGGTGGAAGGAAAATGGGGGTGGGACAAGGGTGGTGAAATGAAGTCAGTCAGTCATTTAAGGATAAAATAGAACAAGTAAAAAAAGAATTTAAGAGAAATAAAAAGGAAGTAAATTAAAGGAGGTCACATGTTTTAATAAACTGGGATTTGGGATTGGTGTGGCGGGGAAGGGGGTGGTCATGCTTCCCAGGGTGGCTGAGAGGTGGGAGTGGTGAAGGAAGGTGCTTTTGGAGGAGCTGCTACTCCTGACCTGGGAAGGAAGCCCCAGGTCACAGGGACTTTATCCAGCCCCCTACCTTGTTCACCTCCCACCCCCTCTAGACCTGCAACCTGGATAGCTGGCATCTGCTCTGCAGGCTCTTTGCAAAGGGTTGCACCCTTTGAGGTGAGAAGGTCACACCCCTGGGGCAGGAGAGGGGGGTTGGCTTGGTGCCAGAACCACCCCTGGGCCCTAGAATTTAGGGGGTAGAAAGTTTGTCTATAAAAAATAGGAAGGTGGGGGAGGGGACACTCCATCCTGGGATGTTGGGGGACAGTAATCTGGGTGGCTCATCTGTAGGGAGTCACCACACATTAATGGAACATGAGCTGGGTAACACGGATCAGAGATAAACATGCCCTGCAGTGATGTAACTTTGAGCTGCCTAAAGTGTGCTTAAAAATAGTTTCAGGTGTTAATGTGTGAGCAATCCAGGAGTTAAGAGCTCCAGGAGGCATCTAAAATTAATGTATAACAAGGCCCTCACAAGGCCCTTTGTGTGTTTTACATGGATATGTGCCAACACCAAAATGATCACTTATATCTTCTCATTGGCTAAGAGAGAGTGCTACATCACACTAGCTTGTTAACACTTGAGGGCCTGGGTCCAAATCTGGCATAGCCACACCTAGCTTATAGTGGACAGTAGGGCTGTGCAAAGCTTCGGTCGCTGATTTGATTTAGAGGAGATTCAGCGGCCAAATCTCCAAATCAAAATCAAATCAGGAGACCTGTTAATCTCTCCGAATTGAATTGGAAGCCTCTGAATCGATTCAGAGAGATTCAGAGAGATTTGATGATTCGGCCATAGACACAACTTTATATGTTTTTTCTACATACCTAAAGATACCAGGTGCGGCTTGTGAACGCTGAGATGGTGAGGTGGATGGAGTGTCCCATGGGAGCACAGGGGTCCCCCCATGCGCTCAGCGGCAGACCCCCCTGCACTCCCGTGGGACACTCCATCTGCCCCACCATCTCAGCATTCACAAGCCACACCTGGTACCTCAAGGTATGTAGAAAAAACATATAAAGCTGTGTCTATGGCTGAATCACTGATTCTCCAAATCTTCAGTTTCAGCCGAATCGAATCAGTACAGGGATCCACTCAGCGAATCAAATCACTGTCCCCCAAGTCAGGCCAAATCCAAATCCAAATTGAATACTGCCAGTTTTGCACACACCTAGGGGACATACAGCTACATGCCCAAACCACTGCATGATTCATTGTCACTGGCAATAGGAACCCAATCCTAGCAGTTACTAATGACTCTGAACTCTCACTGAGCTTGACACTCCTATCATATTCTTCTTGGATTTATATAATGCCATTGACTTCCATGGAGCTGCTTCTGATTTACAATAGTGTAAACAAGGCATAAATCCATCTATGCTCAAGTGGGAAAGAAGAAGGGTGTTCAGTAGCCTCATAAGGCTCAATGCCATGTGGCCATATATTGTCTTGTCTTGTGCCCAGGTGCTGCTCTAATGATGTCTCCACAAAGACTTTTTGGCAGACATAATACATAGAGCAGGAGTGAGTGAGTAGGACATTTTTAAAAAAAAAACAGAGTTCCCTAGCACAGTCTAACATGATGTGGACATGCCCTAAGCCAGTGTAAAACTTCACACTGAACAACCACATACTTTAAGAGGAAAGCCCACTTTCCAGTGTAAGCCATAGAATTGTTACCACATGCCTCCACAAAAAACAGCTCAATGTCAACTTTGTCCTTATACATAGGAATATTATCATGACTTTGCTGACTACTACTACCTGCAACAGCTACCTGATTTTTCCACCTAAATTTATTGGAGCTGTTTTATAAATGTATGATCAATTATGTCTTAATTAAATAATATTGTACAGTTTGGCTGGAACAACTTAAAATGCAGCATGCACTCCACCTACCTCAATATGTAGATGTATACGTAGACACATATGTAGTATAGGTTTATGTATTTATTCTATACTCATTAATAACAGATGTAGATGACACATTCCATTTTACAGAAATCACAGGTCTTCTTAAAACTCTTCATTTACAAAAACAAAAGTTACCAATCTGGGTGTCATGATGTGAGCTACAAATATTAACTCAGCATGACAGACACACATTTAAAGTGTTCTATACCATATTGCACAATGGCAACATATTTCAAATACAGAGGCATTCTAAGTTCTCATTTTTCGTACTATACCGACTTGTGTTAGCCAGCAGGCACAGGTTTCACTACAAATGATGGCAAACCAATTAATTTGCCCCCCTTAAATCATGTTGGAGTGTAATTAACTGAAGCTGTCATCTTTTCTCCTACCTGCATTCTATCTATCTACACAAGTACATACATACAAATATGCAGTATTCAACACATCTTAAATGCCTACCATTTCCTTGAATTATTTCTGAAGCACATTGGTCCAGGACAGACATGTTTGCTAATATTGTTACAACCTGTAATAAAAAATAGAAGAGAGCATAAAAGGTAGTGTTACTATCTGGAAATGTTATATATATATATTATATATTTAACAGTCTTATATATTCAAGTGAATAACTAGCATAAATAGAGTAAAAGAGTACCCTTGGAGGCTGTCATTTAAAGCCAGTTTCATTGGAAAGGAGAGAGAATGAGTGTCACTCTAGGTAGGTCTCCTTTTCCCTGGCTGTGCATGTAGACTTATAAAAAGGCAGTTCCACCAATCAGAGGATTTCTTAAATGATTAGGTGCCCCCGCCTTATAATCCTATTATGTTGTTAAATTAGCATAAAGGGGCTATAGAGACACTGTGAATTCGGACCCTAAAAGTCTTCACTTAGGGAGAAATGATTATGCGTCCATTCTCAAATTCTGAGAAACCTTATTGAGTAAGGGTTAAGCACTTCCGGATTTGGCACTTAATGCATATCCAAATGATAGCATGCCTTACCCATTACTTTTCATTTTCACATTACAGTACTAACATGGAATTATTATCCTGACTTTTCTGTAAGGTTGTTATCCTGTATTCTACTTCAGAACAGCTTGTCTATTCAGAACAGCACCTAAATACCTCCTTAAATCCTACTGAAGTCATTAAGGTGTATACATATGCTGAAGTGATATCCCGAATAAGAATGGATTTAAAGTGCCCACATTCTTAAGCTGTCTCCTAAACCTGGGGCCACAGTCAAATTTTACAGCTGTAGAAGAAAAATGAAAGAAAAACAGTTTTTGATACTCAGTCCTTCTCAGAGTCAGGTCCTAAGAAATTTGTAGAAGGGCATATGGGGCACTTTTATACATACCCCAGGAGTGAGGAGGGTAGCACTTTAATTAAAGTGTTTCCAAGAGCCCCTCTAATTAAAGTGCAACAGTGTCTGGTGTATCAGCATCCCTGTACTTCAAAATGTTGACAGAGGCGCTTGAACTAAAGCTTGCTAGACGAGCTTTAATTCAAGTGCCCCACTGCCATTTTGAAGCACAGGGACACTGATGAGATGCAAGAGGCTGCTGGAGTGCAGAGATTGCCACGCTTCACCAGAGTCGATTAATTGAGCAGCCTCCATACTTGTGTACAGACACCCATGGTGGACTATAAGCACAAAATAGATTAGAACTCTTTAGCTCCTGGCTCTGAATCCAAAACTCTGCTTACTGGACCATATGGCTTTCTCTGATATACTTACCAGTGCTAGATGTTAAGTCATTCGTAGGTGCATCTACACCAGATGTTTATTGCAGAGTAGATTAATTAGCTCCACAGTAAACATCTCACATCTCCATATGCACCCCTATTAGGCCACAAGAAACTAATTAACTCTGCAGCAGGGTAGTACTTGTAAATACAAGTACTGTTCTGCTGCAGAGTTTTTTACTCCACAACACCGCATGTGTAGATTCTGATGCAGCTGGCTGAGGCCATGAGGGTGCTTCCATTCAGGGACCATCTGCTGACTAGCCCCACACTGGAACACCCTTGTATCCCAGCCATCCCCTCCACAGCAAGTTAGGCATGGTCAGAGCAGCACCAGGCTGGCAGGCTGACCTCCTAAACCCCCTGCCAGCCAGGGCTTCTCCAGCCCATCTCAACGTGCTGTGGTCCCAGGTGCACGTGTAAACACAGTGTCCAGGAGCAATAAAATGCAGCTCTGTATGTGCTGGAGTTTATTGCTGCATGCTAATAGCACATATAGACATGCACCACATGTATTTTAACCTTCACACTCCCTGCTCCCTATATATACAAAGTATATATTATATATATATATATATATAATACAATGTATTATTACTATAAGGATGCAAGGGGATTCTGAACAACTATTCCTATGTTAATGTTCAAAACAAATTGAAAAGAAATAATTTTAATAAAACATTCTTGTCTTTCTCTTTATTCTAGTTTGCTGCTGTTGATCTATTTGAGCAATAATGAAAGAAGATATTTGGCTAGCAGCTTTAATTTGGAAGATATGTATTCACAAATCAACAAACTTCCTGTTGTTATGTAAGCAAACATAACAGCAAATCACTATTCATTTTGATCATACATTATCATTATCATAACAAGAATCATTTCTGATGCTGTGACATAAAGGTCTTCCACTTTCCAAACCAGTGTTATAGTGTCATCTCTCTGAATAAATACACTTACTTAGGATGCAAATGAATTGATGAAGCTCTAAAGAGTGACAGGTAGAAAAATGGAAACTCAGTCTATGTCTATGTATTTATTCCATATTAATTATTAACAGAGTTTCAGGCACAGTGTATATGGTTTTTTTCATTCTAAATTATATCCTGTTAATGAAAATTACTTCCTCTGTGCAGAATGTGTACCCCATGTGGCACTCTAAGCGATAGATAAAGAATTCAATTAAGCACAATTTGAATACGTGCCAATTATTTCACTGCTTCAAGTTATTTTATCTAATAAGTATTTTATATATAAAAATACTCATTAAGATACTCATTTTATATATAAAAATACTCTGTGTATCTTTCAATGCTACAAACTGTTTGAATGACAGATGCATTGAGATTCAAAACATTTCTGCTTTCCTTGACTATAACAATACTCCATATTTCATGGATATATGTAGGATATATTTTGTGTACTGGCCACAAAAAGTTAAATTTACCTTATGCAGTGTGGTGTATACAAGGCCTATACATCACCTATGTCCTATTTATTTTGAGAATTTAACTGGGACCTGAAACCACAAGAGCTACTGATTATTTTCACTCAAAGCAAGCAGAACTTTTGTAGTGGAAAAAAATGCTTCATACCTTTTTAAGACGTAAATAACTTTATACTTACAAAAAGGATTAACTAGAACAATACTCGTACTTATGCTTGTACACCTGTCCCAGGGCTACTAGCTTAGTATGTACTGTTTTCGGGAATCAAGATGTATATGATCTCCCGAGGTCCCTTCCAGCCCTAATGTCTATGAAATAACAAAGTGATTCTTCAATGCAAGCCAAAGTCCAAGAACAAATAAAAGATGAACTCTCCAGGTAAAATCACAAACCTATGCATAAAGTCAAGCAAGTTCTCATTGTTTTGAGGGAAAAAATGGAAAAATCCTCTGTGGCATCCTCTTTTTCTACCAATAAAGGCTAGGTAGTAAGTATGACAATTTTAAAAGTTTCACTAGACCTAGTTGCTAGACTAAATACTTATTTTTACAAGTAGCATCTTGAAAAAGTATTAAAATTCAAGCAGTTAAGATCAATACTGGCTACTGTTTATGATTCTTACTATCTGTCTGGATCTTTCAGCAGCACAGAGAACTCAGTATCATCTGACTGGGATACCAATGAAGAGGGAATTCAGGCCAAATTCTCTCTCCCTGCCAATACTGTAGAAGTATAAGACCACCACATTTGGTAACGTCACTGCTCAAGACAGTCAGGATTTCCATTACTATAGTGTCATTCCTTAAATGCAGTACCTCCAGGAAAGCTATCAGTTTGAGGTGAACAGAAATTCTACAACAGAACTTGCTGATTTATTCAATCCAACCTGTTTCAGTTGAAACATCTTCAGTTCAAAGAACTTTTGCTGTATTTAAGATAGGATTCCAAAACTTTTCCAAGGTTAGAGACTCCCTAATTCTAGAGTACAGTGCTTGTGGGAACACTCGTAAAGCAAATTGTCACAAAGGCCAAGGATTCTGGGACCTCCGGGTACATCTCTCAAAGGTGCTCCACAGTTCAGAACCTCAAAAGTCCAGGGTCTCCAACTCTGACAGTTCACTTGACAGGACTCCAGGATCCACAGATTTGCAGTACACACATAAGAAAGTCTACCCCAGAGTCATGGATCAGAGGATTCCAGATTCCATGGCTTGTGGGCAGCCAGCCACACCACAGGTTCCAAGCTCTCTGCTATGTGGACTGAAAATCCTGGGAACCTGAAAACTTGAGAGCTTAAGGCAAAGCTAGGACTTCCAGGCTAGGAACAGAAATTATACATAAATGAGTATGAATGATCAGAAACCAGTTCAAATCTGTAGCACAATTCTGTAGCACAGAAATTCACTGTACATAAGCCCCTTTCAAAATGGCTGAAATCAGTTTATGATAAACCTGGATGGATATAATATCAAACTGAACTGATTTAGGTTAAATTGGTTTATTTAACTTCTGCCCAAGACACCCTCAAGATTCAAGTTAACTCACCATCCCCCAGCATCCTAGGATGCTTTGCACCTCCCCTGCAAATCCCCCCTCACAGGGTGAGCAAGCTAGCCTTGGCTGAAGTTGTCTGCTCTAGCTGAGAAGGAAGGTATACTCCAGTGCCTCCTGGCTTCTGGCCTGGGCCACTGCAGGCATCTGGCTGCATTTATGGAATCAAAAGTGAATGTCTGTTCACTTACTTATGAGTTCAGTCTATGTAGCTTAGACTAACCTGTGAAGATTGAACCGATTTAGCCATAGGCTTTTTGACTCTGTACTTAGCCTCAGAGTTTCACAGCTCCCTGTCAAAGATCTGGGACTAAGAACCAGTAGAAGTCCAGGGACAGACTCCTGTGGTCTCTAACTCTGCGATGAAACTTCAGGTGTGATATTAATATGAATGCCAATTTCACTGAACAGCTTTAGGATCTGGGAAGCTTGCAGGTCATAAGGATGTTTTTAAATGTCCATTTTTGTATTAAATAGACACACCAAAGTTTTAAAAACATTTCCTTTAAATCCTGCATTTTGGCCCACTCCACTATCCATAAATGCAGCTATGTCAAGTGTGCGGGGGGAGGAATTCAGGTGCAGGATGCCCTCTTTGTTTATTAGTTTTAGAATAAAACCAATGCTAAAAGCAAACCACATTTTTATGAACCTATTTAAATTATCTTTTGATGGGAGAGACTGAACTGCTAATGAGGTTGATAATGAAATATAGAGCTTTTCATCTTGTCGTCACTAGTTAAAATCCCCCGTCAGGTATGATTCACCGTAGTTTCTGCCTGATGGCTAACCAGTGGCCTCTGTTGGGTGAGTCTGTGAGTTCAGTTCAGTTTTCAACCATCAGGTGGCCATATCACATGAATTCCCAGCATCATCAATAACAGCTGAAACCCTCTATTACCAATCTCCTAAAAGGGTTGTGACTATTACTGCAAAAGAGTCTTACTCCTAGTGATGCTTTTTGCAGACATGAAGAGAGTCACACTAATGGAAAATAGTACAGAAGCTTGTAGAACTGGTGCTCACACACTAGATCTTTGGTGAATAAAAATCTGCATACTTACATTCTCAGGACATTCTCATTCTTAGTTTCCAAAGGTAGGTAGCATTCTGTATGAACTTTGGATAATTTACCAGTTTTCACTAGCACCAAAACCATTTTTGGTAGATAACAGGTCAAAAACTTTACACCTGAAAATCTGTTGCAACAGCAGCTGGAAGTCCAAATGATTAATGTTCTCATTAATTTATAGATCACCCACAGAGTATTTGATTCAGCATGGCTTTTACAGTAACATGCAATAAAATTAACTAGCAGAAGTGGAAGAAAGGACTTTTTCTCTCTCAAATTGGCTCAGGAAAAATTATTCTGTGTCAAATTCTCTCACGATTCATATCCCATGGGGAAAAATGTAAAAGACAATTTCTATATATCCAGGTAAAGAGAAAAATCAATTACAATTTTTGAGTATTTTAGAAGTGGAAAAATTATTATCTAGGATTGAGGGGATGAAATCTAAAAAGAGTAGCACAGTATAAAACCTGTGGGAGGGTAGGAATAGAAACAGTGCCCTGCAGCTTCCATGGGTACAATGCAAGAAAGATTTTGGCAGGCAAATTTCAAGTGAAATTTGGAATCAGACTTCATGTGTTTTTAGAGTATATCACTATCATAACAGTGGGGTGGTAATTCCAAAGACCACCCTCTCAATTAAACTGTAACCAGTATGAAAAGGTACCTCGCATTGTTCTCCACTTGTACTGGCCTGAGTGCAAACAATGTGCCATAAAACTGTCTTTGTATTTATTGGGAAAGAAATTTAAGAAAATAATCCTACACTACTGTCTTCCCAGCATCTTCTTTACCACCTGATTTTACCCCATATGCAGGGACATATTCATGGCTTCCTGTACTCCACAGCAGTGATCTTTGTCTGGCAGGAATTTTCCCAGGAATGAAATATAGAACAATCCTCATGCTTATCTCTGCACCTCTACTTTAACTTCTTTTGAGGGAGTGAAATGACCCTATGAAAGCCTAAGGATCAGGGAAGGGGGAAACTTGTTATAGTCTTGTCCCTACATTCCCCAAGATTTAAATTCCTAATTTCATCCAACTTCACCAATTCTTTAAAACTAATCTACTATCCTGAAGCAGGCTTTCTTGAACTATACAAAAATGCATGTGTGCGTGTGTGTGACAAATACCTTGAGAGAGACTATTTTTCTGATGTTTCAATTGTAGAGACACAAAAAATTTCCAGTGAAAATTGTTCTCAAGAGAATTCTATGTTTTTAAACCAAACAGGCTAGGATATAGTTTGGATCAGCTTCTCAACTTCCAGATAAGCATCTCAACACCTTACATTTCACTCAGTTACCCCTTTTTTAAGCCTGAAACTTATGCTTCACTAAAGCGTTATCTTTCAGAAAGACACTGGTTTTTGTTGCTATATATTGCTTTTTATTTCTAATTGCTGCATTCAGTTTGCCAATGAGCCAGGAAGGGCTTTCAGCCAAAGTTGTCTTCTTTCTTGATGATGGAATCAAAACTTTTTCGTTGTGTCATAAACAGTACTTAAAGAATACCCAGCCTTCATTCACATTTTATGCCACATTTTCCTCTCTGCCCAGGTTTATTTCATGCATAATTTTCCTATGGAATCAGTGTGACACTAGAAATATGAAACTCCACCAGGCCATTTTAGCAGAGACGCTTTTCAGAGCAGACTATATGCTAAACTCCTCCTGATCTATCAAAGCACTTAATACACAGATAGTCCTGTTGACTCCAATGGGATCCTTCACATGCTTAAACTATGTAAAGTGCTTTGCCAAAATGAGACCTAAGAGCTAATTTTCTGAGGTGCTGAGCACTCGTAAATCCACTCAAAGTCAAGGGCTTTAGACAATCAGCCGCTAAACCAATTTGTTAGAGTCAGGTCTGCAGTGGTTGTATTTTTATTTTTTTTAACTCTCTGGGAAGTCTCTTCTACTTAATTCTAATACAGTTTAAAGTATTACATTGATGTTTTGTATCTTCACAACTGTTGCCATAACATCATATTGCTAGTCTGATAATTACATTGGCTTTATAAAATTCAAAATACAAAATGTAATGGAAACCACCTAAGTTACAAGAATGACATAGATACAGAAAAGAGCAGCATCTTTGGAAATAAACCCACTGTTTATGATTATGGTATGCATCTCTGATTTAGTTAGTCCAGCATCAGTACACCAACCCCACCAGACTGACCACCACTGGACCGGACCCAGAAGACCCCCCCAAAACCCCCTCTGCACCTGATGTACTCTGAGAGCTATTCTCAAACACATACTATTCTACTCCACCCCACAAGAAACTCCCACGATAGGACCCCGTGGACTGAGTGACTTCTTTGTTCAACTCACCCCCTCCACCATTGTGGACCCTGTACAGATTTGTTTGTATCTATCTTCTTTTCTTTCTCAATGTTGTGAACCCCTCCCTCCCCTTCCCCAACCCCACCTCCCACCCCCAGGCTTAGATGGCTAACATTGTATTTCTGTAACCTACTTGCATTCCCCTCCTCACCGCCATCCCTCTTATGTTAGTTCCTTGCTCGGGCACTATGAATTTCCCTTATGGCCTTGTAATCTTTGTTCTATGATTCTTAACATTTTCTAATTAATTATGGGTTTAATATTAATTGTGTTTGTATCATTAGTGATGATATCCCACTGAAAGTAAAAACAACCTGCTTTCTCTGCTTTGTAAAAAAGGATTTCTCAATTCAAGGGAAAAAAAAGCCTACTTCTTACAAACATCTACTTAAATTTGTTCAAGAGAAGCTGAGTAAACATTAGTAAGGGATGATCTAGAAGCAGCTATCAGTTATTCTAGGCTTTGCTGCTTGCCACATGGGGCTGGGAAGGAATTTTTCCCCCTCTTGCTGCTTTTTGTATCAGAAGCACTGGGTGTTGGCTGCCAAGGCTGGGGATTTTGACTTGGGTGTAGCAGGGCTCTTGCTGGAACCTAAATCCAGAGTTTCCTGGCTAAAGGATCTTGCCCCTTCACACAGGTTCAGACCTATCACCATATTTGGGGACAGGAAGGAATTTTACCCCATAGTCAGACTGTAGCAGTATATCAACAGTCTTTACGGCAACAGGACATTGACCAATGCAGTCCTTCTGTTTTACCTGTGGTAGATTAGCCTGTTATGTCTCACGTGGTATTAGTGTTGACCATGTAATTTTGCTAATACATTAGGCAGTGGATTTCTATAGGATGATTTGGATAGGATAGGGATGATCCTGCCTTGATGACCATCTGGAATTACAATAACATTTGGTTCTGTGGATGGCCCAAAACAGAAGCCAAAAGCTTATAGGAAAATCAGTCTTCTATACAGAAAAGATTGACTAAAATTTAAGAAACACGATAATTGTCCTTAAAATATTTCTCTTAAATGAAAATAATCAGCTTAACCAAGTTCTATTGCTAAGAAACAAAATCACAAAAACTTAGAATAGCATGTCCAGATTTAGACAACAAAAGTTAATTTAGTACATTCTTAATTAGAAATGAAGGTATCGTATGATGTATACATTGTAGCAAATCCCAAAAAAAACATTCCATTTACATGTTAAATGTCAACGTACAGTGAAAGTCTTCATCACAAACTCCAAGTGCATCAAAAGAACAGAAAGTCTGTTTACTGCTTGGGAAAATACGCTCTCCCAAAGGAGCCTAAAGATTATCCAGAAGTTCCTGTTATCATAAGTACTGAAAAGCTATCTGGAAAAAGAGATGGGAAAATAAAAAGGAGAGAGGGGCCAGACAATGAAAGTCAATTGAGAGACATTTCTGTGTAAACAATCTCCTTTTCCATTTGCGATTTCCACATGAAGGTCAGTTTCCACATTTTTGGGATCCAAGGCCTGCCAATAGATGGGGTGTGACAGGTGCAATGAGATACTATGGACTCTTTGTTAGGAACAAAGTCACAATGCTTGATAAATTATTCTTGATACTACTAACATAAGTTAAAAACTCAAAATAAGAATTACCAAGTCATTTAACTGAGTGGCAGAGTAGATCAATATGGAATTGCTGATCTTCTTAGTTAATGATTCCTTTAAGCCTGATTCACTGCTAAGTAAAATTAATTTTTCTACTATATATTATGAGTGTGCATAGTATTTCACTTAAATGAATCAACTAAAGTCTGGCAACTTATAAGATGCAACATGGAGTCTTGTTAAATTTCCCTGTTTTAAATGTAAAATAAAAACATCCTACCTTCATCAAATTATACCACCTGGAGGCAGCAATAATGTTTTTTTCAAGTTACTATCTGAAAGCAAGTATTGCTGTAAAATCATCAGCTTTAAGGGGCAAATATATTAGGTGCAACATCTATACTAAAAAAACTTCTAAAATAAGAGGGAATTGCCTATGGTAAGTCTGATATACAGGAAGAAAATTCAGTTCTGTGTGGAGCAGTAGGGCATATTTGGATGTGAACCTGTTTTTCTCTCGGAGAGGGAAGCAGTGGTACCCAAATGTATGTATGATTTTGTTTAGTAGTTTGTTTGTAGTGGGCAGAAGCAGTTGCAGGCACATGTTGGCATCTTCAATTATTCATTTACACAGGACTAATAAAGAGCAAGAGGTATGAGAGGAAACGCAGGGCTTCTTCCACAACATGGCCCCAGATAGCTACAAGGGGTATTCTGGAAGCTATGGTGTTCAAAATGAGGAATTAAAGCAAAATAAACCTCTAACCTATGGCAGGGTGGAGATGCTTTCTCTTATTCACAGCTTCTGCATATTTTCAAATCCTTGCCTTTCTTTAATTCATAGTATTTGCAGGGCCAAGTTCTCTTATTTCATTACATATCATGGACTATATCATGACTTGGCCACAATATGAAGCATACAGCATATCCTTTGCATCATTTCTGGTGAACATATAGCCTCATTGTCTGCATCAGCCCAACAGTTGAGAATCCAGCAGGCTGAGATGGAGAACAAAAACTGCAATAAGCAGTGCTGATATAATACTTCTCTTCCAGAGACACTTTACATAATGGACAAATACTGTTTGTCTCATTCTAAATTTACATGTTAAATAGCCCAAATGCTAACTTGCCCAGAATGAATGCCTGCCAGGAACAGACCCTAACAGCTAAATCCTGGTCCCACTGAAAACAGTGACATGTATTGATTTCAATTGCACTAGGACTTCACTCCCAGTGTTTTGATTCACTGTGTGGTGTCCCATATATTGGCGTTTCTTGCCTTTGTTACCTTACATTACATCCAACCCCAAGGTACAGCACCAGCATTTAGACTGAATGGAAAAATTATCTGAGTTAGGGCTTTTGTATTAAAGGTGGTGTGTAGATAAAATGAGAGGCGTGTGTGCATGACACTTTAAAGCAAGCTGAATGCTTTTGTACCGCTTGAATGGTGTAGGTGTTTGCACAACTCAACAGCATATTGCACATTAATTCCAGCTGCTGTAGGAAATTCAGTGTCATAATGCACCTTAAATGATTTGGGGAGCAACAAATTAAAACTCCTTCAAGGAGTTTTAGTTTGCTGCCCCTACAGTCATGGAGCAAAGCACTGGGCTCTGTACAGCTCCACAGCTCTCTGCGAAACCCTGCAGGCAGCCTGACAGCAGCCCAGGAAAGCAGGCTCTGCCCAAGAAAAGTGGTGAGCCTGATCTCTGCGCCCCCTGCCTGCAGACCCACCCCCCCAGAGCCTGCCTGCCTGAGCTGTGCAGGAGCCCAGTGCTTCCCTCTGCAGCTGCGGTGTCCCCTGGGACCACCTGAGTTGGGTGCCTACAGGTGGGCGCTGCCTGGGGGGGTGGAGGCACTGCTGCTGTGAAGGGAAGCACCAGCCCTGCTGCAGCCAAGGGACCACTCTGCCTCCTGGCCACTTGTCCTCCCCTCCCCACCAGAGGCAGGTAAACCAGCAGGGTGTGTGCACAAGTCGGGGGGGTTAATCAGCCCTAAATTGAAGCGGTGTTTTTTAAAACCCACTGCTTCAATTTAGGGCCCCCATTTCATCTACACATGCCTTTAGTATCTGACCCCTGAAGTTTAAATATTTGCAATATTGACCTCACCATGCTTGTCATGACTGAATTTCATGCAGTTACATTGCCTATGCTTGAAACATCAGAAGTGGCCTGTGGTGAAATGGGCTTCTCTCAGGCCAGCTGTCACTGGCCCCCCACCTGCCACCCATCTGTCTCACCCACCACAACTTGTTGGAAAATTAATACATTGTTAAATAAGACAGGAGGCTGCCCATTTTTTCTTGCACCCCAATATAAGGGGGGTGTCTGCAGCTCTGTACCACCCCTACACTGTGGCCCTGGCCTTGCAGATGGCATCCAGATGTTAACAGTCACACCAGCCCCACACTAGGCTCCAGAATCCTCCTGGCAGGACCCTCCTTTGATCCCTCTGCTCAGGTGGCCTACGCCACCTTCATTTGGCTGCCGAGCTCCTTGTAGCTGGCTCCCCTCGCAGGCATGGTCCCCACTTGGGACCTTTGGCCGTACACAAGCCCTGGCCTCACCTCAAAGGTCAGGCCCACAACTCTGGGTGCCCCTCATGGTGGGCGCCTGGCCCTTTTGACCTTCTTGGTCCTGGCCCCAGCATGGACCAGTCGAGGGGCACTCTACTCCCAGCCTCACTAGCTCCTTTCACTCCAGGTCCACCTTCCTGAATGTGGGGAGCTGGGGTACCTCACACCATGACTGGTGCCCCGGGGTCTCACAGGGGACTCTCACTCCCCCCCGGGACAGCAGGTCATGGTGCTACTTCAGATCTTACATTTGACCCACACGTGGCCTCCCAGCAGTGGAGGACTTACCAGGGTCAAGACTTGCCTCTCTCACTCTGGGGCTGAGCCCCCATTAACTTGGCCTCTGGCCTAAACCTCGGCCTCAAGCATCTGAAGACTTTCTGGGCCTACTCCCCTTGCTTGGGGATCCACATCTCCCCCCCTCACTTGGGGCTACCAGATCTATTCCCCTTACTTGGGGATATCCCCTCCCTGGGGCTCCACAACTCTGCCCCCTCACTTGGGCTACCACACTGCCCCTCACATGGGGCTACAGATCTCAGCCCCCTTCACTGGGGCTACCCCCTCATTGGGGCTCCACAACCCTGCCCCTCACTTGGGGCTACATACCACCCCCTTACTCGGGGCCACCGGGAGGGGTTTGCTCCCCGGTGGGCTCAGGTGGCCACAGCCATGCCTGGCCCCAACTACCTCTGATGGTATGCAAATTCGCCCCCAACTTTCCCTCTCAGGATCATGCAGGGCTCAGGTGGCCACAGCCATGCCTGGCCCCACTCTTCTCCTCAGGGCTTGCATCCCACAACTACCTCCAATGGTACACAAACTCACCCAAAGGTGAGGGCTGGGGGCTCCTGCACCACTGAGAGCCCCACTGGACCACCCACTCCCAGCAGGGTGCAGTTTTAGGTTATGCCCAGGACCTGGAGCCTTCTGACCAACCCCTACAGCTCCTCCCCTACCTCCAGATGATGCCAGCAGCCCTACAGCCAGGCAATGTTGTTGCCTGGCCCCCCTGCAGCAAAAATGCTGTTTATATGGGCAGCCCTAGATCCAGAATGGCTGCCCTCATCAGGCACCTGCCGGCTGCTAGCTTCAGGCCCATAAGGTGGCAAGCACCTACAGTGCCCTGCCACATGGCCAAAAAAAATTGCATACATTTTCTTGTCAGTGTTGAAAGAATCTAATTTGGTATATAAATGCAGAGATGTATAGAAAAGGAAGTGGCACATTCTTTGAGGATCTTATTATGGTCTTTTGTAGAAAACTAATTAGGATACCAGTAATATAAATGGTCCTGCTAGAGTTCATGCAAAGTAGTTTTTATGGCTTGTGGCCTTGTTCTTATTTTTATATCTGTTACTGGCAACCGACATTTCTTGTTTAATTTCCTAAGTATTTTGTGGAATTTAATTATGCAGTTTATCATCTCTGTCTTTGTTAAAGCCTCAGGAATTACCTCACTACTTATTATAATAGGCATATGAATTGGTTTCATTAATGCCAGTCCAGTTACTAAGGTAAGTGCCAGAACTACATCAGGACACTTATGGCTAGATCCTATTTCACTTTATGTGCCCAAAGGATACTTATCCAGCCATGTAAGTGATGCTTTTGGCACTTACACACAGTTTTTGATCCTACTCTACATACAGTATGAACACATGAGCACCTACACAGCTACTGAACATGCTAGCCAGGCAGGTAGAGCTGTATACTCCCCCAGCTATGTGCATAAGTGCCAAAATTGTAGCCAAGCAAAAACCCAGTTAGTGGGTGCTGGTTGCCAGAGGACTAGGAAGAGGAAAAGAATCATCCTGTGCTTTAACACAATAACTTAATGATTAGGACACTCACCCAGGAAGTATAAGGCCCAAGTTCTAGACCAGAGATAGGCAACCCCCAGCATGGGTGCCAGAGTGTGGCACATGAAGGCAATTTGCTTGACACATTTACTTTGGGGTGGATGGTGAGGAAAGGGCTGAAGCTGCACTGTCACAAAGATTGGGCCCCTCGCAGCTTCCCCACTATCTGTTCCTGGCATGCCAATATCTTACAAGTCAAGGTTGTAGGTGTTTTTGGCATTCTGCCAAAAAATGTTGCTGACCCCTGTTCCAGACCTCACCCCTAAGCGATATCAAACCTATGTCTATTTACCAGCACCATGCTCCAACCATCAGGCCACAGGTTAGGTACTTTCAAGTCCTCTTGAAGCTGAGCCACCGGATGTTGAATTTACTAGTCACTGCACAAAACAGACACAGAGCACCATTGCAATTTCTGCCATGTTGGGAGGAAGGACAAGGCTAGAATCAAGGGATCTCTCCCATGCAGAGCAACATTCATCTTAATAGCTATGTGGCTACACAAACTCTCACCCTCCCGGCTCTACAGGGACCGTCTCCCTCTCTCAGCTGTCCAGTGGGCCAGCGTCAAGAAAAGGGCTGAATAATGCCTACCATGTGACCTGGGCCTCCTATTTCCTGTGTGAGAAGCCTGTTCATTAAGCTATTGGACTAAAACATGGGATACTCTGTCCTTCCACCTCCATTTTGTTTCTGGTACACGCACCAGAATTCAGAAGCCAAAATAGCACTGCAAACTGTACAGGCGACCCTCGCTATTTGTGGGGGATCTGTTCTGGAGATCCCCACAAATGGCAAAATCTGCGAATACAGCACTGTGTTCATGAACGTCATGAATGCAGTGCCCCTGGCGGCCAGTGGGGGGCATGGTTGTGCTGGCTGTAGTGGGAGCCTGGCAGCGGTGGCAGGAGCCCCCGGGGAGTTCCTGTAAGTGTATTTAAGATAGGGGTTCGGCATTTATGAATATTTGAAGCTGCAAATAGTGAGGATTTCCTGTATAAATGCCACTTGGGCATATAAAGTGAAATAGGACCTAGTAGTCCTTAATATATTATATTATGCAGCCACAGTGCATATCTGAAATATCTTGGGCAGAGGAAACTCAATCAACAGATCAATTAGCAGTTCTTTCACAGGATTGGATATTAACAGAAAAACAGTTTAAGAAACATGTTGTGCATACCTTTAATCACCTCAGGTGATCTTGTATCTAGGGTTAGAGTACATTAGTCCGTGGTCAGTGGTATGAAAAGATAATAGCTCCCAGACAGCATGGCAGATCATGTGCCTGGACTTTTACACAGTTGAAACACTGAGACAAGGATTGCCTCCATCACTGTCTTGGATCAGAAAAGGAATAGGAAACAATAGGATACCTGCCTGAAATCACACTTGTGACCATCATAAGTGGGTTCTGCTCCTGACACTGGCCTTCTGTGTGACACTGCAAGTGACTTAGTCCAAAATATATTAGCATAGGTGGCCTTAAGCCAGGTAAGAGCTCTTTTCTCTTACCCCTGGTCCCTTTGAAGAAGACTGGAAGTGGAGCTTTAGCAGGATAAAGAGATATTTCTCCTCCTGTACAAACCAAGACCCTACTAAGACACTGATAAGGTCAGCAGAGTTGGTAGCCCTCATCTCCTCTTCAGGAAGAGAACACTACCAACTGGGCGTGGACAAAGTCTTCATGAACTTGGTTTTTTCTCCCATATAAGGATTTTAACTTGTTTTATCTTCATAATTTTATGCCATTCTGTTTGACTCCCTGCCCACTATGGATGGAATCAGTCATTGCTCAAATTTCATCTCAAGTCCCCCATACCTAATTCTCAGGCAAACATATGGTGGGCTAAATATTGGCATCCAAATATGGGCATATCTGGACAGCAAAGGCAAAAATGCTACAAACTTAATGATACTGAGAAGAACCTAGAGGATAAAGAATTAGCAGAAAGGAATGAACTAAGTGATATTCTAGACATTCTGCCTGAAAAAGGAAAAATCCATTGCAGTAATTTAATTTTAAATTTGGGACTTTAAAAAAGAGAGTAACAGAGTTAGGCATCCAACTGCCGTTGAGTTTCCACTTGGAATTAGCCACCTAACTTCTTTAAGTCTTTCAAAATTCAACCCAAATGCCTGGATCATAAACATTCTTTGCTCTCCTCTCCCTAAAATTATTGATAAAATGCAGCATAATTTTTTTAGGGCTGTCTCAAAGAAACAGAAGGATCTCAAATCTTAAGGAAAAAGGGTCAATGACTTCAAAGCCAAATGCTGAGAAGAATAGCATATGACTTTAAATTCAACAGCTTCTCCAACAAGAAGTTACAAAAAATGGAAAAGGCAGATGGATGATATGGAAAAGCAGAAAGAATGACTTGATCATTCATGAGTTTCTATGACTGACTCAAAGGATCTCATCTCATGGACTTTTTGAAATATGACTCACAAAGATTTAAACCAGACAAACATTGATACAGCTGCATTAAAACAGTCATGTTCACTGCACATTAATTCCATGTCCCGCTGGATCACAGAAGACCAAAAGCTGTTAGATACAGCACCACAACTTCACAGGAAAGGTGAGAACATTAGCAACACTGAGGAGATGAGACAAGTGGGAATTCAGAGGGAACATTTTTCTTAACATATTTCAGATTTTTATCTTGATATACAGAATAGGAAGATGTCAACAATAGAGGAGTCCCTGAGTGAGACAGTCTTTTAATTAAAGCCTGTTTCTGGCTGTGCTAAAGGTCTATGAAGGCAATGTGATGCATGTAGTCCACAAACTCAGAAGAATGCCAGTCTTTTCTGACCAGAGGAGATTGAGGTCCCTAAGCACAAAGAAATCTAATATTCAGAAAATAGTCACTGATACAAGTACTAACACAAAAAGTGAGTGCTCAGTGATGTCCACCGCTGATATAAAGTGATAGGTCAAGTCACACAAGGTCTCTTATTCTGACTTTCATTACTGAAATGTGCAGTAGTTTCTTTCTCTTCCTCCTAAGCTTTATATCATATCTTTCACAGCTTCTGTGATTTTGACACAGGGATGAGGAGAGAGAAGGATTTTAGATGGTTACTTCTGGAAGTGTTTTGGAGAGATACAATTTCTCTAGGTCATAAATAGGTGCCCAATATCCCACTCTATAGTAGGATTTCATTCATTTAGGGCAGTGGTCCCCAGCCTTTTTTTGCCGCAACCCACTGCTGGGAGTGGAATGCGGCGGCGGCGGCCTGGGGCGGGCGTGGGAGAGCTCCTGGCACGCTGTGTGGCTCATCTTTTGTGTGCAGTGCTGCTGGCATTGCCCCCGCGACCCTCATTTGGGTTGCAATCCAAGGTTGGGAACCACTGATTTAGGGCCAGATCCACATCAGCCTTGGAGATGTTTCTACTTAGACTTTAGCACACCTAAAATCTGCTTCAAATTGATTTGCTTGCTGCAAATGAATAATCCAAGTAGTGAGGGGGAGGCACTTTGGATATACAGGGAATGGGAGAATTAGCATCTACAGAAAGATTCACAAATTTTAGGCACAGCTACCCAATTGGAAGCATTAGACACAGTGTGTATATAAACTCTGATACCTTAGGGCTTTGTAACACAGTAATTTTGGGCAACTCCTGGAGCTCTCAACTCCTGGGTTGTCTGAACATTAACACTTGAAAGTGGTTTTAAGCGTTGTTATGCTCCTCAAAGTTATACCACTCCAGGACAGGATTATCTCTGATGTGCATTATGCAGATTCTGTTCCATTAAGGCATTGCTACTCCCCATGTATGTATGTATGTGCTGCCCAACTTGAAGTCCTCCAGTATCCCAGGATCCTTTGCAACCCTGCCTATAGAGCAGGAATAGAAGTCTGTCCTGCCTCACTAACTTTCCTGTGGCAACTCACAGCTACAGCTCCTAATCCTCCTCCTGATCACCAGGCCTCTAGTGGCAAGTCACCGCTGTGCAGGTAGGGGACAGTCAGAGAAGGTTTCTAGACAAAGGGTGCAACTGCTCCAAACTAGCACTCACATTGATCAACTTCACACCATAAGGTGTAATAAGGCCCTTACTGAGAACTGCACGCTAGCTGCCTTCCGCCACTTGGTACCAGTGTGCCAGAAAGGCAGGTACCTAACTGGTTATGGTAGCATCCCCGATACCAAGGTAATTTCTGGGGGGGTTTTCAATAACTATCTATTATAAAATGTATAAACACTCCTGGGAGCAGGACTAGAACCCAGGATTTCCAATCTGAGATCATGATCTCATAATTGGGCCACAGCGTGAGACTTCTGCTTTTTCCATGGGTGTTTTCATTTCTGCTCAATGCTGTCAGCGTGAATTAGCCATGCTCTGAACATATCCACTTCATGGATTAAGTCTCTTCAGGCCCAATGGTGCCTATGTAAGATGTCAAAGGCTAGCAATCAGACTAAGATGCTTCTGAGGAAGTGCAGAAACATAAGGGTGAGGTTCCATGTTATTTGCACTTAAAATGCAGGCATCCTCATATTAATTCTCTTTAACAAGGGCTGTGTGCCCTCTCGGCCAGGGGTTCTCAACCTTTTTCTTCCTGACCCTTCCCCCCTGACTCTACCCCACATGCTATAAAACTCCACAGCCCACTTGTGCCACAACAACTGCCAAGCTCCCCTGGCCCATGGGCTGGATCTGGTCCACCAAGGGATTCTATCTGGCCTCCTAGCCAGGTACAGGGGGCAGCCTGGGCCATGGTACAGCTGGTCCTGCCACCCCTAGGCCTGAGGCAGCGCAGCAACTGAACTCAGCTTCCCAGAAGCCCCAGCACTGGGGGCTTCTTCTAGCTACTGATGCCAGTGCTGCTGACTCCAATGGATCCAGCCCTGATGCCTAGGCACCCCAAACTGTCCACCCCACAGGCACTGCTGAAGGCACCAGACAGAGTGGGCAGAGTCATGCTCAGTTGAGCAGACCAGCAAGGGGCCCATGGGCAGGCCACGGTCAGGTAGGCAGATGGAATGGGGCCACAGGCATGTGGGAAGCAGTGTTCAGGAGCAGGACAGGCAGGAGGGAGCCAGGACCAGGGCTTGGATCCCAGCACAGTGACAGCACAGGGCAGGGCCACAGTTTGTTGCCCTCGTGTCACTATCTGTAGATCTGGTGCCTACTCAAGAGGGGTTGATTTGGACGACATTTTGTGACAAAGGCATTTAAGCTTTACTTAAATCCCATTTAGTTGACTGACTTGGATTTGTCTATTAGTTTTTTGTCACTGGAGGAGATTCACACTGAGCAATAACAGCTTTCTTGCAAGAGTGTTCTAGATGGAGATGCTGAGGTACAGGAATGTTACAAGGTCACATAAGTAATTGCCCAAGGTCACCTAAGTAATTTGTTCATAACAGGTGTTTGGCACAAGATAGAGATAGCACTCAGAGCTCCATACTTCAGATATTTGGCCACAAGAAAAGTAACCATCCTTCCTTCCTCTACAGCAGGGGTTGCCAGCCTTAGGCATGGGCAGCCTCTCTGTGTGGCATGCAGCAGATCAGGGAAGGGGCAGACAGCACAGTAACACATAGGGTAGGAAGAAGAAAACAAAGCACAGAGTAGGGAGCAGAAAGCAGAACAATAGGATAGATATTGGAAAGGGACCAGAGTTGCACTCTGGGAAGTTGCAGGGCTAATTTGTGGAACACTTGGCAAAAAGGTTAGCCCCCACTGGTCTAAGGTATTCTATTGATCTTCTTTGAGTCCACTACAGGAAATAATAATAATAAAAAAAATCAAGAGTGACACCACAAGAGTAACGCAATTGTAGATAGTGGGTAGACCTCTATTAGAAAGATTGCTTTATTTAAATGTATCTACCTTTTGGAAGCCACCGGCATTATGTTTGAGGAACTACTGTATAGTACTTTATTGCAATTAGATTATCTCTGATTTACTTATGGCAAAGTGACTCTTTTAATATAAATGCTATTCCTATATCATTGCTTCTTTAATCACTTAAACATAGGCTATATTTTGACTCTAGCATTACTAAACCATCTATTTTATTGACAGAGATGACTTGATCTTCCAAAAAGAATATTTGTCCATTAAAAACAGGCTTAGTGGCAATAGCAAATTTTAAAAAAAGACACTCCATGAATTGTTTTCCAAACCACTATTAACTCTCATATGCATAACCATTATTATGGAACCACATCCACTGACTACCTGGCAAATAGATGGAATATCCAAATAAGTTATCTGATATATTATGTGTTTAAAAACCAAATTAAATGAAGAGTTTTCAAAATCCATATATCAATAGCGTAATACCTTTACAAACAGATAATATGTTTATATTTTTGTAATGGCATCTATTTTCTGATCACCACAGCAACTGGGCACACATTCCAAACAACACACTAGCTACCAAAGTAGACAAAATACAGGTACACATTCACCTTTCTGCAATGTTATAACCATCACCACTGTAAGTAACTTCTTGAATCAAATCTTGTTCAGAATCTATGGCTGAAGAAAGCTACAAATATCAGGGAGAAATGGCTGAAAAGGAAGAGAGCCCACACAATGGCAGAAAGTCATCATGTAGGTGGCCCAGTTCTCTCCCAATTCCTTAAGGGCTCATATCTCTGGGGTCACCATAATTTCAGGGATGGCTCTGCTGCATGATTTGTGAGATGCAGTGATAGGGTCTTCAGCAGAATAACTGCGATGAACCCACCATCATAAGAACTTTATCAAGGGTTAGCCACTTAGTCTCTCCTAGGTTTTCCTTATAGAAAGGGTGAAACAGCCCAGAACTGCCAGAACTGGCTACAGTACTGTGATGAAGGGAAATAATGAGCCCTGAATACCCAGAAAGCAGCACAGAGTAACCACAGTATAAGTCCTCAAGTCCTATAAAAATAAACATTAAAAGGATTTTCATGTTCCTAAAACTTCTTGGCCAGCAGCACTCACATTTTTTTAAGTTAAGGCCAACAGCATTCAACTGCACACTGGGCACCACACAGAAGCATGCAGGCAGCAGGATGATCTTTAATTACAAAATCTACTGCTATATTGGTAAAAATAACAATGAAACCAGACACCATCTCATTCCTATCTACATACCAACCCTTCTTGAGCATCATCGCTTTGCTTCCTGGCTCTTCCTCATTACTGTGGGCTAAATTCCTCCATTTTGTGGAAAAATCTTCCAGTCAGAAGTTTCCTGTTACTTTAATTAACAAAATATCCTGCAAGACAGGCTAGGAAACTTCAGGAGATTGAGACAGCCAATTGGCTGATATAATAAATCATTTACTATGCTTTCTCACATACTCACACCCCAGAATAAAATCTGTGCCCTATTTACAAAAGGCAGAATAAAGGGGAAAAAATCTTTTCTTGTAGTAAGTAAATGAGTAGAAGCAGTTGTTCACTGTTCTGCTCCCTGTGGATTACATACATGTGAACCTTATGTACCATAAACTCATATTTCTTTATACATAATGCACAAGTCCAATTTCTAGCAACTGTTTTTTGGAAAAAAGGTTTTTGTTGGATGCTAGAAAATATGGTATTTTAGCAGCTCTCATGCTACTCTAAAGAAGCACTTCTTGCTCCAAAAGTGAACCATAAAACAAATTACAAATCCAAATTAAAAAAGAAATGTAAATTTACCATAGAATTCAAAGGAAGAAAAATTAGGCTTGCTTTCATAGAGAAAAAAGTTACCAAAAATGACAGAGAATATGAAAAAATAGAGAACGAGCCTAAAGAATTATATGAACTAAACACCATGGCCAAGACAGTGTGTTGCACAGAAGGAGGTAACATTTTCTATTTTATAACATTTTTGCCTCACTGTCTCTAACTCTAGGAGACAGCTGAGGACAGAAAGGGCCCTGGGCACAAGTTATCGCAGCCTCAGTGATAATCTCCTTCATCAGAGTATCTCCTTAGGAACCATTCTACCAAAAAAGTTAGCTAGCAAACACTGCACTCCTGTTTTATCCTGCCTGATATGTTCAAGCATGCCCTTGGGCTGGGTGACAGTAGTAACAGTTTGGCAGTATGTCACCCCAAATTTTTAAACAGAAGTTTAGTCAGGACTAGATGATCTTTGCATCTGTGTGTAGCTATTTATAGCTGCAATATGCTTGAGGATTGTAGTCATAACTAGCTACACACAGATACAAAGATCATCTATGTCTAAACACCAGCCTGTGAGCTTAAGGAAGCTTTACAGAATTTTCTAACAATCATAATTTTCTTAAATTTAAGTACGTTCCATCCCAGACAAAGACTTCTGACCCCTGTGAGAACTAAAATACATACCTCCAAATATAAAACTTGGTTTTATATTTGATTCCAGTGGTTATATGTGGTTTTGGTAAGAGCCATGTTAAATATCAAAGAGCCATGTTAAATATCACTCAGGTTTAAAAGACACAAACATACATAGAAGAAAGCAAGTGTATTTGGGCAGAGACCATGCATGGAAAATATGGGCCAAATTAAATCCGAAGCATGTAAAAAAACTAGAGATAAGAACTGAAACTGTTGCGCCACTTCAACTATAAGTGACTGTCACTGCTTGCTATGGGCCTAATGAACATTATAACTTGTTCAGAAACAACTCACCTGATCTCGAGAATATGGGGTATCCACTATTTGCCTTTCTGAACAAGCTGCAAGAAGAATCTTCATAGCATTCAACTGAAGCAGCATCTCACAAGCCATTGTGTCAAAAAATGTAATATTGGCAAGTGCCGCCGAAGCTAAGAGGAAAACTTCACCAGATGAGGCCTCTTGGCACAATTCTAGAAATGCAGAAAATATTGATTAAAAGAAATCATTCACTCTTCCAATCTGAAAAGCTTCATGCATGAGTTAAATAATGTTCTGAAGTTGCATGAAAATTTTCCCTTTTGTCAATGTAAATTAGGAATTTTAGTTTTTGTGACTAACATCACAACAGCAAAGAGTCTAGACAAAACGGCAAAAAGCAAAGAGAATTATCATGAGCATAATAATATTTAGCAATGATAGAGCCTTTTACTTTTTCATAGTGCTTTATATTCATTATGAATAGAAGGAATTTCCAAGAGAGTTTCAGCATTATGATGAACTAAAGCAGGTAAAGATGGTAAAATAAGTCTAGAGTTTGTCTTTTTGATCATTCACTTAATAATGACCTGGTCTGCTACTGATCTGGATGATGCTCAAAATAAATCTCATGGGCACATCCCCACATGCAGGAGCGTGCATTTGCTGCAATACAAATGGCAGCAGCACATATTTGTGTGTCTGCTTTGTGCCCCATGGCACACCCCTGCACATGCAGTCTGGCGCACACTAAATTGTCCTCAGTGGGGTAGGGAAGGCTGGAGCCAGTGCCTGTGCTGGAACCAGCACTCTTACTTGGGGTCCTGAGGGCCTTCTGGGGCAACAGTGGCACTAATCTAGCTACATGGAGCATGGCCAGCACCCACAGGTAGCTCTGAACCGCCAGGTTCCATTTCTGGTGGTCCATGCTGCTGCTGCATGCGCCACGCTGCTTTTTGTGGTGGGGTGGGCTTTTTTGATACTGGAACATACCAGTACCAAATTTAGCACCGCATTGCAAATTTGCAGCATGGCACACAGTTGTACGTTCACCGTGTGAGGTTTGCAGAGCCGCAAACCTCACATGTGTGCTCGCCGGACACGCCCTAACTAAAAGAAAATAAAGTTTTCGGATGAACAAAGTGAATTGGTCCATGGTGGTGATACTATCTCACTATCTCTAAACCTTCTTCTTTAAAATCAAAATCATTCTGTATAGTTTATTTCTTTTTCAGTTCTCTTTAAAAAAAAAGTTGTGTGCAGTTTTCTTAAGCACAGCTATTATCATCATCACTTGTAGGTGTCTTAATTCCTGTACACATTTATTTTAACTAATGTCTGAGTCACTGGCAATCTGATTTCCAAGTGTTTTAAAAATTAAGCTTATTAAAAAAGCAATTCAATTACTTATATATCATCAAGCCCTCTAATATACAAGGAAATTGGTGACTGATTTGTAAAAAGGCTTTCCCAGTGTTACAACGATTCTCTTTCTAAGTTAGAGACTGCTGAGCACAGGCCCTTATTCTTAACAGTGCTTCATCTGGTGTCTTGATAGAGACAATACAAAAAATAACCTGCACCTCAGTGACCCTGCCCACAGGATGACAGGGTATTTCTGGACTGCAAACTGCACTGTAGTATAGAGCGTTCTATGAAAAACAGCCTACTTATAATAGCAATGAGCAGAATGAGACAATATTTACCATGTGAGCAAACAGGGAAATGTCAGGATATACTAGACTTGGGGTTGAGCAGAAATTTCAACTCATGTCAGATTGGCAAAGAAATAATGGAGTTTTTCTTATTCCCTGTAGCAGATGATCCCTGTTCCATTCTAAGATCATCTGGACATTTCCTACTTAATCAATCCATTCCACTGCACCAGCTTCCACTGTCCTTTTCTCTGCTAAAATATATATTTTAATCTCAGAAGGACTGAAATGGTTTGGTCTAACTGAAAGCATTGGGGTCAGGATAAATGTTATCTTAGTGAAATTCATTTGGTTGTGATTTACACGTGGTCAGGCAAGATCCTTAAACCACATGAAGGACTGAATTTGGGGGGAAACATTTGTAATGCTCATGTATTTGAAAAGGCTAGAATGCTGTGTTAGGCTGGAACCCAATATTAGAAATGAAAGATTCCTTTATCCAGCAATGACCACAAGCAAACACAATGACGCTTCAAATTATGGAGACTACCTTCTTAATTTACATGAAAATCCTCCCTGACCTGGTTTAAAGAACACCCCAAACTTGTGCTATAGTATTAGATTGTTGATTCATTGCAGTGTGCTTTTTGTCTTTGCATTCCATCTCATCTTGCCACAGACTGCAGGCCTACAGAAGAGGCCAGAATTTTTATCCATAAAGCCAACAGGTTACATTGTACTTTTCTTGTAAAGCATCATACACATGCAGAAAAAATAATGGGCTTGATTCTCCATTCATTCACATCAGTCTTACACTTACTTTGGTCTATTAACTTCTATGGAGTTATGTTTTATATCATTATATGCAAGATGATAAGAAGGCCCAACTTGTAGTTAAGATTTTAGTTCACTATTGTCACAAACATACCTACATTTTGTTTGAGTTTTGACCATAAAATGAAGATCATTAGAACTAGTGCAATATTTACAGCTTCAGGAGTTAAAATTACTCAGCTACACAAGATGCTGACTGTGCAGTAGCTTGTTACTACTGCTCAGTAGTATCACATGGCATGAAGCCATTTGGGGACACTACTACACAGTAACTCCAGTAGTGTATACAAGTACTAAATAACCGCACAGTAACAATTGCACAATCAGCGTCTCGTGTAGACGCGGTCACTATATAGAGATTTGTATTGGGAAACATTATACTTGCAAATGGAAAGAAAGGCATATGCCCTTCAGGACATATTGTAAATGGCAGGACATATTTCAACAAAACCTCACTTTCCCCCTAATTCTGGTCATGCTAATAAAAGAGACTGAAACAAATCTCCAGTACTTACTGACAAGTGCTGTTACAATTTCCTCCATGTTTTCTAGAAAGCTACCAAGATGCTGAGTGAAAGTGAGATGTGGAGATGTGATCTGTGCTATTACTGCTGCTGCTTCTGCATGAGTGGCTTCTGAATGGGTACTATCAGTGAGAATGTCAGCCAAACACAGTATCCCATCAACCTATGGGGAAACAATTAGATACACATTAACCACCGAGACAAATGTTTTCCCAGCTAAGTTAAAACTTACAAGCATACTGGTATATTGTGTAATACTTACTATGTATTACAGAACTATTTTTAAAAATGACCTAAACCTTTAGGCTAAGGACAGATATTCAAAAAGCATGAACCTGAATTAATTAAATCTTTGCAGGTTAGTCTAAACTGACTAAGCTGAACTAGTTTGACACTGGACAGACATTCTTTCTGGACTGAGGAAATTCAGGCACATGCCTGCAGTGGCTGAAGATAGAAGTTGGGGGGTTGCTAGAGCAGCCTGCCCTTCCCGTCTGCAGGGAGCTAAGCTGAGGGGGGCATGGCCAGGCCCAGGCAGGACTCTCTCATTAGGAATGTCTGCCTGCACAGTCCCAGGCTTTTCCCCACTGGCTGCTCAGGAGTGGGAGTGTTGCCAGCCACCAGTCCTAGGCTAGCACTCTGAGGCAAGTGGGGGTGTGCAGTGCTGATGCTTTTCAATCTCTCTCCTTGCTTTGTCATACTGTCTGCAGCAAACTGACAGGCAAGCAAACCAGCCAGGGGGCTGATAAGTCTTTATCACCTGATTAGCAAAACAATAGCCTCTCTCTACATTACTTCAAACTTCTTAAACAGTTTACTCGCCCATAGGTGACTCGTAGCAGGGGGGCACATGTGTTCCCTCCCCTCCCCCCCAAGATTGGCCGCTGCCACCACTGGCTACTGTGGGAGGTCACTGCTCACCATATCACCCCCAACCCCACAACTGCCAGTGCCACCATCAGCGTCTGCAGGTGGTTGCTGTTCACTGCCACCGGCATCTACAGGCAGTCCCTGCTTGTTGCTCACCACTCAACCCCGCCACTGCCACCGGCATCCGCAGTGATCCCCACTCACCACTGACACTGCCACCTACAAATGATGCCCCCCCAGTCTCAGGAGGCACCAGTCGTTTGTGGGCTGACCAACAAATGCTGTCCCCCATCTCGGGCAGCACCAGTCATTCATGGGATGACCTTCGCTCCAAATCCTTAAGCAGTCACTGTTCTATCTGCCTATCCCAGTGAAATTGGAGACAGACACACACACAGACACCTTTCAGCATTAGCTATGAAACCACATGCTGGCTATGGCCCCTGCTGTGGCAGAGAGGAGGAAGGGATCTCTGCTTAAGCAGTGAGTGGAGGGTTGGGAGAGGGAGGTATGGGGAAGCCAAAAAACCCTGCTGTGCTTGTAAATCTGTGCCGAGCTCCAGCTAAGAAGTAGAGGGGAGGGGCCAGTCCTGCTGTGGAGCAGATAGCTCTGCCCAGCCCAGAGAGCATGCCGGGACGCTGGCGGACTCTGATTTAACTTAAGCCAGCAAAGGGTCTGGGACAGACATTGCATAAAACAGGTTGAGCCAAATCAGTTAAGTCTACTACTACATTCAACCACATTTATCTCAAACTGGTTTCAGTCATTTTCAAACTGGTTTATATGCACTGAACATCTGTTCTGTTACAGATTTAAACCAGTTTCTGATCATTTAAACTGGTTTATGTGTAATATCAGGCCATAGCTTAAAACACAATGGCATTTATATAAAAAGTCAAGTTAATAAGTTCTGCATTTTTAATTATTGAGTTCAACATTCAAAAAATATATATTCCCACAACACACAGGAAAAATTCCCATATTTCCTGTCATCTGAGTTTTATTTATAACTCAGACATTTTCTAAGTTGTTTTCACTCAAACATAAAAAGAAAAAAAATATTTTAATGGAAAGCACTCATGGAAAATTCCAACACAAATATGAATTTGTTTGTCAATGCTAACAGCTACTATCCCAGTCTCATCTGATTCCCCAGTGGTACCTGCCACAGCTACAAACTATGGCCTTGATCCTGTAATAGATTCTACATGGCAAATGTTAAGGAGTCCATTGACCTTGCCACGACTCTAATACAGGGTAATGGCATATGATTGTCATTCTCTTACCGTGACAAAGATAGTTTCATAGTTTCTAGGGTAGGAAGGGACCTGAGCTGATCATCGAGTCCAACCCCTGCCATGGCAGGAAAGAGTACTGAGGTCAAACGACCCCAGCAAGGTGTTCATCTAGCCTCCTCTTAAAGATCTCCAGGGTAGGAGCCAGCACCACTTCACTTGGAAGCTGGTTCCAGACCCTAGCCGCCCTGACTGTGAAGTAGCACCTCCTGATATCTAACCTAAATCTACCCTCCACCAGCTTGTGACCGTTATTCCTGGTCACTCCTGGTAGTGCTCGGGGGAACAGGGACTTCCCCAGTGCCTGCTAGTCCCCTCTGACTAGTTTGTAACAGGCCACTAGATCCCCCCTCAGCCTTCTCTTGTGGAGGCTGAACATGTTCAGGTCCCATAGCCTCTCCTCGTAGGGCCTGCCCTGCTGCCCCCTGATCATGCGAGTGGCCCTCCTCTGGACCCTCTCCATGTTGTCAACATCCCTCTTGAAGTGTGGAGCCCAGAACTGGACACAGTACTCCAGTGCCGCATAGAGGGGGAGGATCACCTCCTTGGACCTGCTCGAGATGCATCTGTGGATGCATGACAAGGTGCGATTGGCCTTCCTGACTGCATCCCCACACTGCCGGCCCATGTTCATCTTGGAGTCAATGATGACTCCAAGATCCTTTTCTGCCTCTGTACTGACAAGAGGGGAGTTCCCCAACCTGTAGGTATGGTGCCGGTTGTTCCTCCCCAGGTGCATCACTTTGCACTTGTCTGTGTTGAATCCCATCCTATTCTCATCCGCCCACCGCTGTAACCTGTCTAGGTCCAATTGCAGCCTATTTCTCCCTTCTAGCGTGCCCACATCCCCCCACATCTTAGTGTCATTAGCAAATTTGAACAGGGTGCTTTTTACCCCCTCGTCCAAGTCGCTGATGAAGATGTTGAACAGTGCAGGCCCGAGGACTGAGCCCTGCAGAACCCCACTGCCCACATCCCTCCAAGTCAAAAATGACTCCTCCACTACCACTCTCTGGGTGTGGCCCTCCAGCCAGTTGGTGACCCAATTGACTGTGTGGGTGTTGACACCCCAGTCCCCCGGTTTCTTAATGAGAACGGGGTGAGAGACAGTGTCGAAGGTCTTTCGAAAGTCCAGGAACACTACATCCACTGCTACCGCAGCATCTAAGGATTTGGTGATCTGGTCATAGAAGGCCACCAGGTTGGTCTGACAGGACCTGCCGCTAATGAACCCGTGTTGTTTGCCCCTAAGCATAATCTCCCCTGTTGGCTCCTCGTGGAATAATTTTCTCAAAAAGCTTGCCCAGGACCGAGGTAAGACTAACTGGCCTATAGTTTCCCGGGTCCTCCTTCCTCCCCTTTTTGAAGATGGGAACCACATTGGCCCTCTTCCAGTCCTCTGGCACTACACCAGAGCACCACAAGTGCTCGTAAAGCCATGCCAGGGGTCCTGCAATGACCTCAGCCAATTCCCTCAGTACTCTAGGGTGGAGATTGTCTGGACCAGCTGATTTGAATATATCCAGACCTTCCAGAAGTTCCCTAACTAGTTCCTCACTAACCCTTGGCCTAGGTGCACCTCCCCTGGGGCCTAGAGTGGGGTGACTGTTACAGACCCAGCTTAGGAAAATGGAGGCAAAGAAATCATTAAATATGTTGGCTTTGTCGTCTGGTGTGACGACCAAATTTCCTAGAGTGTCCTGCAGGGGCCCCACATTACCCAGAACCTTCTTTTTGCCCCCTATGTATTTAAAAAAGGACTTCTTGTTGTCCTTGATCCAGGAAGCTAGTCCCAGTTCCATCTCTGCCTTGGCCTTCCTGACTGCCCCCCTGCATCCCTGAGCAACTGCAGGATAGTCATCCCTGGTGATGGCCCCTCCCTTCCATTGCATGTACGCTTCCCTTTTTGGTGGAGACATGCCCAGATGCTTTTGGTGAGCCATGGGGGCTTATGTGCCCTCCTGCTCCCTTTGATCCATGTTGGGATTACCTCCCTTTGGATCACTGCTGTATGCCACAAACAAGATATCGTGCTTGAGCAGCTTCTAGGCAGCACACGTAGTGCATCACTATGCTATAGTTTTGTAGATAATAGGCATCTACTCAATTTACAATTTTATGATTTTTGTGAAACAGCAATTTTATGATTTTTGTGAAACAGCAATAAAAGGTGTTTTCTGCCATCAACACAAAAACTGGAGTTTACCACAATTTTGCATGGAATTACTGAGGGAAAAAAACTTACTAAAGATAAAATGCTGGCTCCCCAGTAGGAGCCAGTGACCACTGCAGCCTGGCCTCACAGCCCACCAGGGGGAAGGAGGGCAGAGAGGCTACCAACATGAAGGGGAGCAGCCAAGATAGCAGCTGCCCCCTTCTCCCTCCACTCCTGATTGGCTGGGAGAGCTGTCTTTTGTGTGGCTCTCCCCCTATCCACCAATCAGTGACAAGGAGAGGGGTGCATGAAGGACAGCACTGTCTGCCTATCAGGGGCAAGGGGCAGGGCTTCACAAAAGGCAATTAGTGGTAGAAGGAGGGGCTGCCAGGGTCCCTCAGCCAATCAGAGGTGGGACAGGGGGCTCACCATAAAAAGACCACAAAAATGGCAACGGGCGTTGTGAGCGGCCTGTGATTTTTCCTTCACCTCTGTGAGTTTTAGGTAGATCCCTAATAATAATTAATACCATTAGCCCCTTATAATTTTTAAAAATGGAGAGAAACAAAGCAAAACTTTCCACAGCCCTCTACAGCTGGACAGAGGAATCTGTCATATCTAATGACTGAGATTTTTAAACTGCATTCATTATAATTTATCAGGCACATCAGATACTTGCATACTTTACCCTATTCACAATGGACTCTTTATTACTATAAAGTGCTACCACACAGCATGATGCAAAATACCCACATAGTTCAAATGGTAGAAATCTAATAACACTTATCAACAAACCAAAAGATGAGACAAACTAAAAGTCAATGCACTTGTGATTTCGAACTGTTCAACATACTCTTAATTTATAACAACCAGGTAGATCTGTTTTGTTATCATACATCCAAGTAAATTCCAACTAATTCCACTGTTCTTGACAAATCTGCACTGATAAATCCTAGAGAAAAATGTGAGAAATTTGCTCGCTATGCAAAAAATATTTCACCTTTGGCAAACCCAGACTGCACAACTCCTTTGAAATTTAATCCTTTCTCCACTTGCTTCTTTGCAAGCTGCATTCAGTCAGGATGGCTTTTCACACTTATTTATGACAGCTGGACAGAACATCAAGAGAAGTTATGACCACCACTTCAAATAAAAAATTGAATGAGGAACCAAATTCTTGTTCAAAATTAAACTATATCTGAAATAAGGATTGCAAGTAAAAATTATACAATACATTCTGTGAAATATTAGGGTAAAGACATGCTGTAAAAGATAGAGAGGACTCTCTTCAGAGACCAGGATATCTTAACTATGTCTTCAGTAACTGAATGATGATTGTATGTAAACTTGAGTGTAAAATGAAGGGTGCTTAGGGAATCCCTTTTGTATAATTTAATTTATCAAGAAGTGTTTAAAACTGAAAATAAGCTCTTGTTTTACAACATATGAGAACGTATCTAACTCTGCAAAAGGATGGCAAGGATACCTACCAGGTACAAGAGCAAGATTCAAGGACAGGAGCAGCTTCTGGAAAACCTCCGTAGATTAGTCTAAGGCACACTCTCCAAGACTCTTATTTAGTCCAATAAGCTGTTCTCCAGAGTATGTTTCCCCTATCTACACAAGGTTCCTTAAACCTTACATCTTCTTTATATCCTGTCATTTATTTCTAAATGGTTTGTTTAAAGCCTCTCCTTTTACCATTTTAGTTATTTATTAATATACACAATGCCAAGTTATCTTTATTAAAATATCTTCTGTGTGACAAATTAACTTGTTTGATATGCACTAGCACTTACCATATTCTACAAGAAGTGCTGTCAGATTCATGGGAACAGGAATTGCCATCACGAAGATTGATCATTCAAATACACTTTTTAAGGGCAATAAAAATGTACATTGGATCCATGTTGCTACTAAAAATACAAAGGAAATAACACCTCTATTTTTCTACAGAGTACAGATAGTATTTAGAGGAGATGCTTCAAAATTGGCAAGAAGAGAGAGAATAAATTTTCAGTGTTAAACTTTTTTTGACAAGCTTTCAACATTTATCTACCTACAGCAAGAAATTTCCTTCTAGTTAAGGCAGAGGTCTACAGATGAAACATGTGATTCACATAATTCATTTGGCTTTAAGTTATATTTATAGATCTTTGTGTCAAAAATTATATCTTCACAAACCAGATTTAGTAGCCAATGTACATTAGTTGCCATCATGAAGAACCCCACAACTTTGTCACCTTGAAACCCTCCCACATCAAACACTGTCTGGGTCCCAAAGGAAGCTAATAGCAATGATTAATACAAAAAAAATTACCTCTATTTCAAGACATCAGAAATATTGCAACAAGATCTAGCCCAGGGGTTTGGTAGCCTAGCCATTCACTTCATTAATTCAAACTCTATGTAGGTCAACACTGACCAAAGTAATCAACTGTCAAGTATTACTCCCTAGTCCACACAAAATTACCTGAGTGCAGTTTTACACAGGAAGAAATCCATATTGTTAAGGGTCACCAAGATGTCTGGTATGAATATCAGCAGCTTGAGCACATGGGCTCAAAACTGGAGAATGAGCCTACTACTGGGATCTTCTACTGAGAACCCAAACCCTTCTTATTTCGACAGGTTTTTTAGCAGGTGGGATTAGAAAGTATTGAGCTATTGTTTGGAAAACTTTTATCATTTACCATTTTTTGATTTCTTATCTGGTTTTATGGCATGACTAGTTTTTATTGCAAGCCACCTGAGTTTTTTTGGCTAGGATAGCATATAAAGCACATAAAAATAAATACTAAATAATACTCATTTGTTATTCATACTTATTTTAGTGAATAAAAGATTTTAAATTACTGTGGTTTCCACTTTTCTGAAAATAAAGTTCATAAAAAAATATAGATAGACACAGACACACACACACTCAGATAGTTCAGCATCTTAGGATCTGCATAATAAAGCAGTTTGAAATTCGTTCAAAAACCAGGCTCAAAACACTTCATCTTGCACAAATGTAATTTTTAAATATTTTAGAAATGGACATAAAAATTCTGCTTAGAACAGGGCTATCCAACTAGTGGCCTGAGGGGTAAATCTGCACCCTTGTGCTCCCACCCAGACTCTACTCCCCCTGCCACTGGAACTGCAGAAGTAACTGGGGGGGGCTGGACTTCCTTTCCTTCCTCCAGCTTTTGTTTCCTGCTCATGCCCCAAGAAGTGGTACAGTGCAGCCTGTGGAGTCATAGAGCCCACAGCATAGTAGAGCAGGGGATCACATGGCCATGGAGCTGAGGTGGAGGCTGCCTGCGCATGCTGTGGAGCAGGCCACCCATATACATGGTGAAGCAGCACCCAGCCACTTGAAAACTGAACAGCATCTATGCATATAAATATATGTGTAAAAATGCAATATATTCATATGTAACAAACACTTAACTCCAGCACAGTATTTATTTTCAGCACTGAGAACAGAGACTGGCAAGTCATTAATGGCACGATCATGCAGGAGTTACCGGATAGCTCCATTCATGTGATAACACACAATATACAGACAATTAGAATTTAATAAATAAGAATTTTATCAAGGAATTCTGGCCATTAAACCTCTCAAAAACCAGTGACGGAAAAACATCTTTTCTTAATGTTTATTATAAGTTCTTAAAAATTGGAAAGTAACAGATAACCAACATTTTCCATCAATGAATACTGACTTAGAAGACAAACTTTAAACATTCAAATTTTGAAATTTTGGCTATATGTAGCAAAAGAGCATTGCTAAGGTTATTTACATATACTGTTCATTGAACATACAAAGAAATATGCATTACTATTAACTATAAATCTCTCTCATGAAGCACTCAGTAAAAAAATACTTTTTACACTATAAAGCAGAGTTTCAGCACACCTGAAGCTAACCTTTCAAGGTTTTAATTTTCAACCCTCCCCCCATCCGTTTTGGGAAACGAAATTCTACCTCATCACCTATATCTGTCCAGAACTTCAGTGGAACCTGCCTTTGCTCTTGCTATTGTGAAGCTTTCAAATGTCATTTTCTTGAACCAACATTTGAACCAAATAACTGTAGGTGGGTTTCAGCTACCCAGATGGGTAGACAGCATATAGTAGGTTTCTTCTCTCTATCCTCACTGCTTTGAAGGAGCAGAAAGGACAATATGATAATTTTCTAAACCCATTTGAGTTTACAATGAAAGCATGGCCACACATGCCACAAGGGCTAACAAGTGCAGGTCTTCCAAAAGAATGTGCTATAGTCAACAGGGAATAGCAAGGCTTTTTATACGACAGTCTTCTAATTGTTTAATAAATAAGTAGTTGACAGGTCTCAAGCCAGGAACATAGGAATTCTCCTAAGTGTTATTTTATATTTCATCCCAAGTATTTCATAGAATCATATAAAATTAGGTTGAAAGGGACCTCAGAAGGTCATCTAGCCCAACCCTCTGTTCAAAGCAGAACCATCCCCAACTAAATCATTCCAGCCAGGGCTTAGTCAAACTGAGCCTTAAAAACCTCCAAGGACAGAGATTCCACCAGCTCTCTAGGTAACTTGTTCCAGTGCTTCACTACTCTCCTAGTGAGAAAGTTTTTTCCTAATATCCAATCTAAACCTCTCTTGCTGTAACTTAAGACCACTGCTCCTTGTTGTGTCATCTGTCACCACTAAGAACAGTCCAGCCCCATCCTCTTTGGAACCACCCCCTTCAGGTAGTTAAAGGCTGCTATCAAATTGCCTCTTAGTCTTCTCTTCTACAAATTAAATAAACCCAGTTTCCTCAGACTCTCCTCATAAGTCATGTGCCCCAGCCTCTGAACCATTTTTGTTGCTCTCCACTGTATTCTCTCCAACTTCCCCACATCCCTTCTGTAGCGAGGGGCCCAAAACTGAACACAGTATTCCAGATGTGACCTCACCACTGCAAAATAGAGCAGAATAATTACTTCCCTTGATCTTCTGGCAACACTTCTACTAATGCAGCCCAGTATGCTGTTAGCATTCTTGGCAACAAAGGCATACTGCTGACTCATATCCAGCTCATTGTCCACTATAACCCCAGGTTCTTTTCTGCAGAGCTGCTGCTTAGTCAGTCAGTCCCAAGGCTATAGCAGTACATGGGATTCTTCTGTCCTAAATGCAGGAATTTGCACTTGTCCTTGTTGAACCTCATGAGATTTATTTTGGCACAATTCTCCAATTTGTCTAAGTCACTCTGAATCCTATCCCTACCCTCCAGTGTATCTACTACACCCACAGCTTGGTGTCATCTGCGATCTTATTGAGGACACACTCCATCCCATCTTCCAGGCCATCAATGAAGATATTGAACAAAACCAGCCCCAGGACAGATCCCTGGGGCACTCCATTTGATACTGGCTACCAGCTAGACATTGAGCCATTGATTACTACCCACTGAGCCTGACAATTCAGCCAGCTTTCTATCCACCTTACAGTCCATTAATCCAACCCATACTACCTCAGCTTGCTTGCAAGAATACTGGAGAAGACCATATCGAAAGCATTGCTAAAGTCCAAGTATAGTAAGTACACTGCTTTCCCCACATCCACAGATCCAGTTATCTCATCATATAAGGCAATCAGGTTGGTCAGGCACGACTTGCTCTTGGTGAATCTATGCTGACTGTTCCTAATCACCTATCCACTCCATGATTTTTCCAGGGATGGAGGTGAGACTGACTGATCTATAATTCCCTGGATTTTCCTTCTTCCCTTTCTTAAAGATGGGCACTATAGTTGCCTTTTTCCAATCATCTGGTACCTTCCCTAATTGCCACAAGTTTTCAACAATCATGGTCAGTGGCTCTGCAATCACATCAGCCAACTCCCTCAACACCCTTGCATGCATTGTATCTAGCCCCATGGACTTTTACACAGCCGACTTTTCTAAATAGTCCCTAACCTGTTCTTTCAGCACAGAGAGCTGCTCACCTTCTCCCCAAACTGTGTTTCCCCATGCAGTAGTCTGGGAGCTGACCTTGCCTGTAAAGACTGGGTACAAAAAAAAGCACTGAGTACTTAAGCCTTTTCCTTATCATCTGTCACTAGGTTCCCTCCCCATTCAGTACATGACTCACACTTTCCCTGACCATCCTCTTTTTGCTAACATACTTGTAAAAAAACCTTCTTCTTACCCTTCACGCCCCTTGATAGCTGCAACTCCAATTGAGCTTTGGTTTCTCTGACTTCATCCATGCATGCCAAAGCAATATTTTTTATACTCCTCCCAAGTTCATTGTCCAAGTTTCTACTTCTTGTAAGTTTCCTTTTTGTGTTTAAGCTCACTGAAGAGTTCTTTGCTAAGCCAAGCTGGTCGCTCGCCACATTTGCTATTCTTCCTGTACATTGGGATGGTTTGTTCCTGTGCCCTCAGTGAGGTTTCTTTAAAATACAACGATCTTTCCTGGCCTCCTTTCCCCCTCAGATTAGCCTCCCAGGGGATCCTTCCCATTATTTCCCTGAGGCTGCAAAGCCTGATTTTCTGAAGTCTAGGGTCCATACTCTGCTGCTCTCTTTTTTTCCTTGTGTCAGGATCCTGAGCTCAATCATCTCATGGTCACTGCTGCCCAGCTTGCCATCGACTTCTCACAAACAGGGAAGAATTGGTGGTGGATGTAGCAGTAGGTAAAGAAGAGCATGGCCTCTAGTTGGCTTCTCTAACACTTGCACTGGGAAGTTGTCTCCAACGCTCTCCAACAACTTTCTGGATTGCCTGTGCACTGCTGCATTGCCCTACCAAAAGATGTCAGGGTGATTAAAGTCCTCCATGAGAACCAGGGCCTACAGAAACTTCTCCTAGGTGTCTGAAGCAAGCCTCATCTACCTCATTCTCCTGGTCAGGTGGTCTATAGCACCCACCACAACATCACCCTTGTTGTTCTCCCCTCTAACCTTAACCCATAGACTTTCAACAAGCCTATCTCCAGTTTCATACTGGAGTTCTGAGCAGTCATACAGCTCTTTTACATACCATGTAACTCCTCCTCTTCTGCCCAGTCTATCCTTCCTGAATGGTTTGTACCCATCCATAACAGTGCCCCAGTTGTGCAAACTAATCCACCAAGTCCCTGTTATTCCAGTCACATCATAGTTCCTTGGCTGTGTGAGGACTTCCAGTTCTTCCTGCTTGCTTACCAGGCCCTGTGTATTCATGCACAGACATCTGAGGCGACTAGCTGACTGCCCTACTTTCACACCTGGGCAATACCACTACTATTATAAAACACAATTTGGCATACTTAATTCTCCCATGTCTCAGACAGAACCTTGCATCTTTGTCTTCTCTTGAAGGCTCCCTTTGATCCTAACAGTAGGCTCCATGTAACTACACTTGATTACTATGCCATTACTACACTATATACCATGAGTTTTCTTGAAAGGATAGTCCAATTCAACTTTACCCGAAGCTGGGCCTGTGATTTAATAAAGTCTAAAGATGAGTATTTTAAAGCTGAGGATGAAATCATGAATCTATCCACAAGGAAATTATTTACTTAGCAATATAAATCTTGGTCATCTCATCTAACATGTCTTGGACCCCAAAATTCTCTGGTGATTTCCACATGGCATAGTTATACTTGTCTGAAATAAGTGTAAAAGTAATCTGTATGAATAAGGATTCTGATGGGGGGGGTAGAGAGGGGGAAGAGGGCAAGAGGGTCAAAGCATCCATGAGGTTCACTAGGGACTTTGCTTCAGCTATCTATTTTATATGGTCCATGCTCAGGTGCCATGTTGATGATTTCCTAATTAAATCCCTAATCCAGGCAGACAAATCAGAGAGAAAAATCTGTGGTTTATAATCATTTTGTCAGAAGCAAATGGAGTTTCAAACTGTAGCATATAAAAGATATCTAAAACTGAATGACTGGAATTCATGGCCACTAGCTGCTGTTTTATCTAAATGTTTAGGATACACAGCCTTCTTCGCCCTCTTAGTGACTTTAATTTGATACTCTTAATTTGCTGTGTTTGAAAATGGGGACTCTATTAAAAAATTACTTAACAGCAAGAGAAACCTGAGATGGATACATCCTGTTTGCCAAACAAATTGATAAGCCTAATGTTTTCAACTCATAAAAGCCAGTAGTCAGTTTTACCCCTTTCTTTTTCTCAAGGATGAAATCCCCCAACCAACTCAAGCTAAAATCAGCTTTATACTGTTTAGGCTTCCATCTAAAAAAAAACCCCTAATAAATAAAATTAACAAAAGAAACCCAGCTTCAACAGGTAACCCCATTTATAAGTGCCCAATAATAAATTTAAAGAACCAGAAGAACAATCTAATAAAAGCACTTTAACATCCCAAAAGAAACTGCTGTTCAAAGCATTTATATAATTAGCTTTCACACTGAAAGGAACTTTGGATGGCTGCCCTGTTTTCTTTTTAATTCTGATGAAGTAATCAGCTAAATGTCAAATCTGTTCACCACCTTGGCAGTACAAAAGAATGGGTCAGCTGGATAATACAAATAAAGGAATTCTATGAATGCAACAAGATTCTGCAGATTCTGCATTTGAGGAATGTTATTTTTTAAATGCGTTATTACTGATCTTCCAATATTGATAACTGGAAAAATACCAAGAACTTACACTCAACTGGTGTGGCAGATACAGACACATGACTGGTTTAATTCGCATATAATGTCTTCTGGAAGGAAATGATTCTTGTCCATCACAACACAAATGGAAAAAAAAAACCCTAGGGAAGCCTTCTCTTTTTTTTATACCTGTTATTTCACTCAGAAATGCTAAACAAGAGTAGGCATCACTCAGGTTAAACCCTGGCACCTAATGAAGCAACTGGTACAGAACTTCTGAAAAAGTAATGCTAATCACTTTTTAATTGGGAATATTATGTGTAATAGAAAACTTAATACACTACCTACCACAGGGAAAAATATTCTCTTATATTTATTACAATCCATCCTGGAAAACTACATCCTTGCCACCTTAGAAACCACCTTCAAATTTCTGTCCCTACAACCCTGGAACAGGTGTTTTCCAATAAACTAGTGATTCTTAACTAGGCTAGGGACAGAAGTTACACAGAAACTGGTTTAAGACTTCAGAAACTGGTTTAAGCCTGTAACAGAACAGAAGCTGTGTGCACATCAGCCAGTTTCAAAATGGCTGAAACTGATTTAAGATAAACCTAGTTGAATGTAGTATCAGACTTAACTGATTTGGGTCAAACTGGTTTATGAAACTTCCATCCCAGACCCCTTCCTGGTTCAAATTAAATCCCAGTCCCCCAGCATAGCCTGTGTGCTTACTTCCTCTTCCTACTGCCCCTGAGGTCTCTTGGATTTGCAGTCCAGACCAACAGCAGTAGGACTCTGCAGGGTTGCTCATCACTTCCTCTTCCTTCTGTTCAATACATGCTCACTTCAGAGAAAGGACTATTCTTTTTCAAGCTTTTCTGAATTCAAGCCACTACCTTTTTCCCCACCCATCCTCTCCTCAGTCTGGCAGGCAGTGCCCCTTCAAAGGCAGACCCTCCAGCTAGCTCTGGCCTGAGGCCTGGCCATACCCACTCCACTGGAGCGGTGAAGGGGGGAAAGCCTTGGAGCTGGCAGGCTGGGAAGTGTGCTCTAGCACCCCCCAGCTTCTGGCTTGACCCACTGAAGGCATGTGCCTGCATTTCCTGAGTCAAAAGTGAGTATCTGTTCATTTGCTTGCTGATTCAACCTCTGCAGCTTACACTAACCTGAAAAAAAAACTGAACTGATTCAGCTTTGAGCTTTTTGACCGTCTGTACTTAGCCCAAGGTTGCTGTAGGACCCTGGGGTGCTAAAGTTCCTGTCAGAAGTGAAACGGAGTGCTGCACAATGTTAATGCTCTTAGGTTTGCAAACTTAATTCACAAGATAAACCCAGAGTTTTCACACAGGAATCCATTGTGTTCAAAACATTATGGTCTTCTAAGTTCTTTGCAACAGAAGAATAGATTTACTATTTTTCTGTAGTTAAAAAAAAAAGAGTGAAAAGAACTGGCATTTTCTGAGGGATGCCTCAAGTCCCAAAAGGTTTTTAATTTAGCTTACCAGGTTTAGATACAAACATCTATATTTTGTTTTCAATTTCCACATTAAAGTTAAGAGAAAAAGAAGGGAAAAAAATCCACCTTGTACACTTACTTCTAAATTTCATATTTTAGTAGTTGCCAGTCTGAAACATGCCAAATCCATTGTTTTAAACTGGAACAGCTCCGCTGGCATTGATCAACAGAAGCTACAGCCCATTATGTTCAACTAAAATTTACAGGAAAGACTAAATACATTATTTATTTTATTTCACATGTGGCAATCCCTCATGGTTGAGGATGATCAAAAAGCCTGCACGTGACTTATTTTACATGAGGAGGCCTTGCACATTGACAACCACACAGATCTTGACAGAGGAGAAATCTGTGTCTAGTGGCAAGGAGATCCAAGACAACTGGGGTTACTCTTCCACTGCAGCCTTCACCCACCTTCACAGCCATTGAGAAGTATGCCTTCTGCATCCACCTGCTCCACTGTTGAGGTCTTTCTGTTGTGTTTGATTGCTCTCCATCTGATACCTCACCTTTGACCTTATTGCCACAGAGTTCAAGACTCCTGATGGTATTGCTCTTAAGGTCATGCAAGCCTTTCCACCTCATCAAGGTGGCAGTGCATGAAAAGGAGTACCACAGTGGTGTGATCTATTGGTATAGACAAAGTTGCAATGGGTTTTATGGCTGCTATTATACAACAGTGCTTACAGAATCCATTCCTTTTTACAACAGAGAATGGTACAGAACTGCATTTAAACCGAAAGGAAAGAGTCTCAATGGATTTCAAATTGCTAGCAACTGCCATACATTCCATTTCAATTGGCAACAAATGGCTCCTCTATTCTGTTTTCAACAGCAGTCTGGAGTTGTAATCTTTCTTCCCTCAGAAGGCAGTTGTATTAATTAAGGTAGTGCTATCCAACTAGTGACCCAGGGGTCATGTGCAGCCCACAACGGGTTAGCTTGTGGTGCCCAGACTCCCATCTGGATACCACTCCCCTCTCACTCTTGGTGCTGCTGCCAGAGTCTCCAGGCTCCCCCTCCCTTTTCCAACTTCTGCTTCCTACCCATAAGCCTGGGGCTGGATGGCCTGTGAGGCCATAGGAGACCACAGTGCAGCAACACCTGTGCAACACAGCAGGAGTCACCTGCCATGTGACACACCAAGGAAATCCAGCATGGCACATTCTGCAGCCCAAGACCCATGCAGTCCCCAGCAACTCAGAAGTTGAACAGCCTAGAGTTAAGGGATATTTTCTCCTTTGTTTTACTCAGCCAGTAAAAGCTGTCAGAAAAGATCCCAGACATAAGAGAAGCAGATGGTGAAATGCAAGCTGCCTTTTAACATCTAGCACAAGAGGTACAGTTTCATTCAAAATGGCTGTACCTCTCTCTGCAGCAGATCTCACAGTCATAGCAAGCAGGGTGGGGTAGGGGATCTCTAACAACAAGAGTCTTTTATTTCCTTTTAGATTGCATTATTGTGAAGCAACTAGTTAGTCTGTTTCTCTTCTTTTCACAGAACTGCTGCATTAAGAACTGTAAGGACTAGGACAGTCAAGTCTTTTCCCATAGAAAGTATAAAGAAAGCAAGCACAGCAGTCACCTCATACTCCGTAACCTTCAGCTCGTAAGTTCATTTAACTCATGAGTTCATCCCTTAAATGGTAAAGATTAGGACGTCTGAAGTAACTTCCATGATTATTTCCTTTAGACTTTTTCTTTAGACATGTTCAAGAGAAAAGGACCCATAATCACTTGTATCACTGTATTAGGCCCAAGTGCATTTTTCTGTGGGGGTGAAAAAGAGAAGGCAAAACTCTGCTAAGCTTATGTCAGGACTTCCTTTCTATTCCTCCTATCAAGGATAAAATGGCTGGCTAGTTGACAGAAAAAGCAGCCTCTTTAACCCCACAGATCCTGAATAAATAGTCTTGGACAGTGTTATCTCCTCTTTTTTGTTTCTGTGACCCTTCCTCTTTCCCATCCAAAACTAAGCCTTTATTGACTAAGTACCTCTAACCTACAAAACATAAAAAGCGCAATGCTAAATCAAGTCAATTTTCTCAGGTTTGTCTATGCTGCATAGCTTGAACTGATAAGCAAGTGAACAGACATTCACTTTTGATTCCAGAAATGCAGCCACTTGCCTGCAGTGTCCCAGGCCAGAAGCCAGGGGGGTGCTAGAGCATGCCTCGCTATTCAGCTGGAGCAGACAGCATGAGCCAAGTCTAGCCTGTCCACCCTGCAAGAAGGGGTTTGCAGGGGAGGTGTAAAGCATCCTGGGATGCTGGGGGACTGTGAGTTAACTTCAATCTGGAGTCACAAGACTTAATGTAGCTTCAGGCCATACAACATTCACTGACAGGAGAGAATGCCAAGGAGAGAGACATCTGCCTTTCTTGGCTCCACCCACTGCAGAGCCCTGAATCCTGCAGTACAGCCACTGACCAGCTGCTATCAGTTACAAGAAACGGAGAAAATGACAACATCCTGGATCCCCGTCTACCCTACCTAGTCAGAATCTATCTGTGTCACAGTTCCTTTTACATGATTAAGTACTTCTATATCTAATATTACTTTTTTTTTTGTAGAACTGGACATATAGTTTTAACTATAAAATGGAAGGAAAACTCTGCTTATGGAAAGGCATTTTAAAATGTTTTCCAGTTTGTAACTGGCATGTAGGAGCATTACTTTCATTTGCACATGAGGCAGCTGGGGATGAGATTCCCTCATACTACTTCAACTATGATTGAATGCAAGGTACCTCAATTTATTTAGCCTAAAACTTATGACTTAATAGGCTGGTTTGCTTTTCAATGGTAGAAGTGTATTTCTATTTGTAGCTCTCTGATCCCTGCCTTAGAATTTCCACAAAGCATTGCTCTGTTTCTTTTAAATAATGAATAGGGTTTTATACTTTTTACTCTGGGTCTGAATTTCATTAAAATGACTGAGCAACATAAGATGAGGAAAACTGTCATATAATAATGCTGAACATGATGCTGGAACCTAAAATTTGGTGTTAAGCAAGAACTACAAATTAGCAGTTTCCACATAACCCTCATTTTTATTTACCCTGGGGGATCACAGTCTGAGACAAAAACTACTCATATATACTCACGAGATCTAGGGTCATGCATAGCAGGGCACTCTTGAAAATGAAATGTGTCTACTGGAAAACATGTTTTGATCATCTAGTTCTAAATAAATAATGTCATAGGCACTTGATTGCATGAGGACATATTATCATACACCTGGTAACTGGCATTTAGGCATGAGAGCTGTATTTCAACACATTTGATTATCTTGGTATTTGTTCAGTCTTTTGGAGTGACACTGTAGATTTTATGTTCAAACTTGTCTATCAATGCATCTCATGGTTAAAGAAATATTAACACACACTCACACGATAATACTAGAGGACTCTTCTGGTGTATTACAATAATGAGAAAGCACCTGTAGCCAAAAAATAAGAATTAGACTTGGGTCACAACTAGAGAAATACTCACTATCAATCTAACTCTTCATATTCCCTTTTCTCGCAAAGAAAATATTTGGCAAGCATCTTTTCTGTAATGTTTAACCAGTATCTCCATCTAGAGCCTGGCCATGTTCAGACACAGACATCCAAATTTCAATTATGTTATCTAAGATCTTTGAAAAATCTGACAAAATAGCTGCATTTTCATATTAGTATAACTATGTCAACAACCTCTCTCTCTCTCACATTGAATTCAAGCCCTCTCACAGACCCACAAAATAAATACAAGAAGTAAAAGTAGACAAGTGCATCTTTTATTGAGGTAAAGGTCTGATTAGAGACCTGACACAAAATGTCTTACATTAGAAAGCTTGTCTAACTTTATCCCAGCTGCACATTTGGTCCAATAAGAGATATCACCCTAAAAAGTCCTTGCTTCTCACATAATTTCTGGACCATCACAGCTACAAAATCACTCTTACACTACCATCTTTTATTTGGAGCTTTATACCAAAGGGACAGTGGCAGGGAGCCGAGTTACTTTAGAAAAGGCACGTTGCATATATGAAAGATGAAAAAACAGAGGGTGCTGTTCTGTTCACTGTGAACTTAAAGAACGGATCCTGCAAATACATACATGAGAAATAGTGTACACAGCATATCTTCTTCCACAGCAATTGTCCACAAACCAATCCTGATTTCTACTTCCAGTAATGCCCAATGCCAAATTTCTAGTACATTGCCAAATGTTTTTCAACATCTTCAAAGTGTTTCTCATTTCAATAATGTTACCCATTTAATCCCAAAAATTACCTGTGCTCTATATAAGTGTGATGCAATACCCTCTCTCACTTTTATTACTGAAAATTGTTTATAGCTTTAGTTTTGTGATTCTTTCTGAACAGCTCCATGTCTTGTTCTTTATGCCAAAGAAAGGAATCCCACAGCACCTTAAGTTTCCTGCATCGATCATATCTGGGGTCCCTCATTTTGGGCCTGTCATACATTTCATCCCATGTAACCCACATGTCATGTGCTGCTTAAATGTATGTCCTCCTCACCAGAAGGCATTCCTGGAAGGCATGAAGGAGGTTCTACTAAAAAGTTTTGTCTGGCACATAGATCAGAACCTAAATGCTATTTCTTACAGAGCCTATGTGCAGTAACTAGATACAGAGCAACAATCTGACATGTTCTTTAACTAGAAGTTCCTGAGCATACAGAGCAACCATTGTTCAAACTGGAGGGGGGTTTTAAACCTAATGTATGCGGTAAATTCCAAAACCTACATTATGGGCTCAAAACTTTTCCAGTATTCCTTTGTTTAAACAGAACTTATTTTTAAGTTATAAAGGCACAAGAGGCGTAGAGAATTAATGCAATTCTCTTTGCTACATTCATGACTTCAAAATAGTCATGCAATTATTTTTGTAAATTGATTTAAATAAATTAGCTCCAGAACTGAACTTAAACATGCCAGGTTTTAATCTGCAGAGCATTTTTACAGCTAAGTCCTAAAGCTTTAAGATAATAGTTTGTTCTGGAAATATTCATAACACTTTAACTATAAAACTGCTGGTGGCCAATGTTATAAGAGTTTATTTCTGTTATAATAACAACAAAGGAAACAACCAGCTTTAGTTTAATGACAAGTCAGTAAATGGCAAAAAATCAAATCCTCAGCTGTTAGGAACCAATGCAACTGCAAGGACTTCACTGGAAACAGGCTGGTTTATATGAGCCCAACATAATTAGCAACTTGAGATGATTCCTCCCTTCACAGATAGAAAGATGCTTCCCATATCCCACAATGCTAGTTTGCTTATCACAGTGGTGACATTCAAATATTTTAATGCAGTTGACATGAAATTCAAGCTTTAAGTTCAGCTGCTTGCATGCAGCATGTCTGTTTTGTGAGTATTCTGAGACAAGCTAAGGGCCATCAGACCTAATTATTTCACAGATATCCCTCTCACAAATTACCCAAAACTTCTCCTTTGTGAAACAAATACTGAATATGGCAGAAACATAATTTCTGTCTTGGAAGTACAGATATTGCTGAGAGCCCAGCATGAAGTAATTTTTCTAGTTGATTACTAACTGCCTTCCCCTTTGATATGGTCTTATCCACTCAGGTCCTGACTCAGGAAAGCAACATTTAGTAGAGGTGTACCAAGTGGGTCATATTCAATTTGGATTTAGATTCAGCCTGATTCAGGGGACAGAGATTTGATTCACTGATTCAGATCACCTCCCAATTCGATTCGGCCGAATCCAAATCTGAAGCTGTGATGCCGATTTGGAGAATCAGCGATTCGGCCACAGACACAGCTTTAAATATTTTTTCTACATACCAGGCATGGCTAGTGAACACTGGGGCAGACAAAGCATTCCTATGTGCTCGGTGACAGACCTGGAAGTGGACCAGAAGTACTTCTGGTTCACTTCCAAGTCCAGTGATAAGCACACAGGGGACCCCACCCCTGCACCTCCGCAGCTCGGCAATCAGCCATGGGGAGGACCCCCGGTGTCCCCCCCAGACCCGGGAGGCACCAGTCGCCAAGCTGGGGAGCAGGAGGAGGGTCCTCCACGCACTCTGCGACAGACCCAGAAGTGGACCAGATTTGGAGATTTGGCCACCAAATTGGGCGAAATCGCCACTGAATCAAATCAACAACTGAAGCTTCGCATAGCCCTAATGCTTAGGAAACATGGTAAGTTAAGCAACCCTGTAAGTGCTACCTTGACTATGGATGCAGATAAGCATACATATAAATGATGTTGCAATTCTTGAACAACAGGGCAATTCAGATCTGGATTCAAATGATGCTGTAAAATTGCACCAGACAGAAAAAACAAATCAGAGCAGACTCTAACTGAACTCTCAAAATTCAGGATCCAAGTTCAACAGTTTAAAATCTTTTCTAGGTAGGATGCACTTCAGGAAGAAATACAGTGCTGTTTTGACTATTCTGCCAATAAAATCTCACCAATTTCAATTATGTTTTATAACTAAGAACAGTGGGGTGATAGGAGCAACTGCCCCACGTACTCACTCGGGGGACCCATGAAAAAAAGCAGGTCCTGCCAGCAGCTATGTTTTTGCAATCATGGTGGCAACTGCAGCTATTTTGCCCTTGGCACCCAGTCACATCTCTAACTGCTGATCAAGAAATGGTGACCTGCAAGACTGGCCAGGGTATTGAGAGAAGTCCTGATTCTGCCACTGACCCACTGCATAATTTTATGAAACACATTTAACCCTCAGTTTATCCATTTTTTAAATGGGGATAGTACTTTTGTCCTTACCTCACCAAGTATGTTGTTAGGATTAGGAAATTAATTATCAGAAACTTCAGAATACTACAAGTTAAAGGCAATGGGAAAACATCAAGCAGTTCAGTTCAAAGGGATACCAAAAAGCATGGCTCCTTATCCAAACAAACTTAGTTTTATGAGTCTGAAAAACTGGCCTTAAAATAACATATGCTTAGGCTCCGTTGTAAGATTTTTGTACTTCTTTCTAGTGGCCAGGTCATAAATATTACAAGAACAGCTTCTCGCATGGTATTTCTGCATTTCTGCTTCCAGACTCCACAGAAAGCAAAGCAAAAGGTGTTGAGGAGAGGGCGAAAGTGCATTTCCAAAGTTTAAAACAAAAGCCTTTAAATATTAAATAGGTTTGAAGGTGGTATAATTTGGTTCTGGGTAAAGATTAAGACCGATTCTCAACCACTTTATCCACCCCTGATACAGTATTTATCATTTTATCATAGACAGCTTTGGTCCCACAGTATCTGTTTGTGAGCAGGCCACAGCAAAACAAAACCTTATAGAAAACAAAAACCTTGATAATCATAGTTTTATAGTTTGTAGGGTTGGAAGAGACATGAGCAGATCATCAAGTCCGACCTCCTGCCATGGCAGGACAGAGTACTGGGGTCAAACACCCCAGCAAGGTGTTTGTCTAGCCTCCTCTTAAAGACCCCCAAGGTAGGAGCCAGCACCACTTCTCTTGGAAGCTGGTTCCAGACCCTAGCTGCCCTGACCGTGAAGTAGCGCCTCCTGATATCTAACCTAAACCTACCCTCTGCCAGCTTGTGACCGTTATTCCTGGTCACTCCTGGTAGTGCTCAGGGGAACAGGGACTCCCCCAATGCCTGCTGGTCCCCTCTGACTAGTTTGTAACAGGCCAATAGATCCCCCCTCAGCCTTCTCTCATGGAGGCTGAACACGTTCAGGTCCCATAGCCTCTCCTCATAGAGTCTGCCCTGTTGTCCCCTGATCATGTGAGTGGCCCTCCTCTGGACCCTCTTCATGCTGTCCACATCCCTCTTGAAGTGCGGCACCCAAAACTGGACACAGTACTCCAGCTGTGGCGTGACCAGCGCAGCATAGAGGGGGATCATCACCTCCTTGGATCTGCTTGAGATGCATCTGTGGATGCATGACAAGGTGCAGTTGGCCTTCCTGACTGCATCCCCACACTGCCAGCCCATCTTCATCTTGGAATCAATGATGACTCCAAGATCTTTTTCTGCACTGACGAGAAGGGAGTTCCCCAGCCTGTAGGTATGGTGCTGGTTCTTCCTCCCCAGGTGCATCACCTTGCACTTGTCAGTGCTGAATCCCATCCTATTGTCATCCACCCACCCCTGTAACCTGTCTAGGTCCATTTCCAGCCTATTCCTCCCTTCTAGCATGCCCACATCCCCCCACATCTTAGTGTCATCAGCAAATTTGAACAGGGCACTTTTTACCCCCTTGTCCAAGTCACTGATGAAGATGTTGAACAGTGCGAACCCGAGGACCAAGCCCTGTGGAACCTCACTGCCCTCATCCCTCCAGATCGAAAATGACCCATCCACCACTATTCTCTGGGTGCAGCCCTCCAGCCAGTTGGCAACCCAATTGACTGTGTGGGTGTCAACACCAGAGTCCCCAAGTTTCTTGATGAGAACGGGGTGAGAGACAGTGTCAAAGGCCTTCCTAAAATCCAAAAAGACTACGTCCACTGCTACCCCTGCATCTAAGGATTTTGTGACCTGGTCATAGAAGGCCACCAGGTTGGTCTGACAGGACCTGCCTCTAATGAACCTGTGTTGGTTGCCCCTAAGCATAACCTCCCCCGCTGGCCCCTCGTGGACATGTGCCAAGATAATTCTCTCAAAAAAGCTTACCCAGGTTCGAGGTAAAACTAACTGGCCGATAGTTTCCAGGGTCCTCGTTCCTCCCTTTTTTGAAGATGGGAACCACATTGGCCCTCTTCCAGTCCTCTGGCACCACACCAGAGTACCACAAGTGCTCGTAAAGCCATGCTAGGGGTCCCACAATGACCACAGCTAATTCCCTCAGTACTCTGGGGTGGAGATCACCTGGACCAGCTGATTTAAATATATCCAGTCCCTCCAAAAGTTCCCTGACTAGATCCTCACTGACCCTTGAATCAAATTGGTTTGCCACCCCATGTGTATAACAGCTTGCAGGATCTCAACCTGCATGTTTATTATGTTTCAAGGACGAAAAAAGATCACAAAAGAGAAGGTTGAGATGGTGCTTGATGCACAGAGAAAAAAACTACTTTTTAAAATGAAATGTTTTACACTGCAAATGTTCTGAGCAAATACAGAGATGGAAATAAAAATGGAGAAGAAATTTTGTAAAACATCTTACAAAATGTTCCACGTTTTTTGCTGAATAGCCATTTTTAAGAATACTTTCAAGCTACCCTAGTTATCAGGCCCTTCATTTTCTTTCATAGCTTTACTGTTGCCCATGATTTTGCATTTTCTTTAATGGCCCAGCTCATGGAGCTAAAACATAAACAGCCTGTGCGTGTGTCTTGGAATAATGTGATGGACACAAACCAGGGTTGAACTAATACCAGACTGGACTAAACTAGTTTGGTGTAGAGGACAGCACAAGTTTTATGCATCATTTCAGTTCCATTTAAATACTATTTTTGACCGGGGTGAATTTCCCCCAGTTAAAGCACTGCAAATGGATGTATTTATACAATTTGTACAACTGTCAAATGTAATGCCTATACATACCCATTTCACATATCAAACAGAATTTAAATATTAGGATGAATTCAAAGGCCATTAAAACTAATGTGAATCTTTCCACAGCCTTAACAAACAAAAGGCTGTTCAAAAAGTATTTTGCAAAATCTCTAAATCAGAAGATAACTTTTAAAATAGGCATTTTTCCTGCTGTGGATATTAACTAGAAGTAGTCCTGTTTGGGAACAAAATTTTTTTTTGGCATAACATATTCCCTCAGTAACCTTTCATATTGGGTTAAATTGTCAATATGAACATAGAGGTTATTATAATCATCATCATCATGCATGGAAATAAGTAAATTCTTTACAGTCCATTGTGAATTATCACCAGTGTGGCGGGGTTTTCTTGCCATGAAGGAATCGAAATTCTGGGCCACAGTCCATGAAGTTCAACACACAGGCTGCTCTCATTCATAGCAAAGTCATGTGCACATGAACAAAATAATTATTTACTATTCAGTGCTCTATCTTGACCTAAACAACATGGCATACTGAAATCCACTAACTCTCCAAGCTCCTCCATATTAGAAGATGAAGGCTAATACAATCTATTTTGTTTCAAGGAAAATAGTTTTGCATTCCCTTGATTCCTGGCACATTGCTAAAAATCAGAAAACCTGAACTTCCTGAGATTAAACTCCATCTCATTTTACCTTACCAATATCAATATCAACTTTACCATTTACTCCCAAAGGCCTGAAACCAAGCCTGAATAGAACAAAATATAGGTTCCCTATCGCAACACTTCATTTCACTTTTCTCACCTCTTTTAGGATGTACTACAGTCCCTCTTGGACAACCCAAATGGAAAAATCTGTGGCTAAAACCATTTTTTTGCTCTGGTCTTGTAAACTATCTTGCGCCATGAAGTCTTGGTACATGAGTGAGGCTCTTAGTCATTACCAGTAAGATCAATAATACCAAAATAGCACCAGAAGTGGGCCCCTAACTAATCTCTTTCATTTTCTTCCTATTTTCTGTTTTCCTTCCAGTGACTCTGTCCTGAAGATGTTGGCTGCCACAACAAATACAATTTTATTAATAATATCAAGAGGATAGACCCTGTCAGCATGTTTATTGGATGGGCCTCTGCCAGACTCTGAATTACTAGGCCCTCCTTCACATTTGCAGCATTTGGCCATTAAGCCTTCAAAAATGTTGATAAGTTTCCCCTCAGTTTTTACTGGCATAGCTTATGTGAGTCTTGCAAAGTGCAGCCCCAGGCTGGTATTTTTGGAAAGTATAGTCTTACAGTTTTAGCCCAGAAGCTAATATCCTTTGAATAGCAAGATTCAGATATTAACAGAACTCTGGATGCATTTTTTTAAAGACAAATACCTTTTAACTGCTGCCTGCTACTGTTTAAAGCATCCTTTTCTTTTCTCTCCTGTAATGTGTACAGGGATACTGTATATGATACATTATATTTCTAATTAAGCTATTGCCTAGCATCATTTCGTTCAGACCTGCCAAGAGGCATAAATATCATTGTATCTTGCACTGTTCATCGGAGACCATCAGAGTCACACATATCATTCAGCAACAATTATGCGTGACTGGTGCGACCAGTCAGCAACCAGGAGTGGGGAGGTCCCCTGCAGCCAATATTCGCTGACTGGGGGGTTCCTCATGGCCAATCACACTGACCCAGAAGCACGAGCAGTGCCCCAGGAAATACCAGCAGCACTTCTACTGGCCCCTCAACTCCCCAGCTGCCGCTCACAGTGCGCCCACCTCCCCGCCCTTGCCCATCACCTAAGTGGGGAGTGCTGGCTGTCAGAGGGTGCACCAGTGCTCTCAGGGGGTGCACATGCACCCCCGTACACCTCCTACACATCGCCACTGATTTCAACCAAGCAACAGCTGCATTTTGCCACAACCTGGTAGGGAGCCTTATATTGCTGAACCTTGTTGTAAGGCCTCCTTCTCCTTCTGCCCTCTGCTTTCAGCATCTTTACCTTATTCAGCTCCATCTCTGGACAAAGGGAGCAGATAACTGAAATCAGGGAAATGAGATACTTCCTGACCCTTGAATATCAGCAGAGAAGCAGACCGTTATTTGACTTAAACTGTGATAGTGAAAACTGGGTGTGTCTACACAAAGTGTTTACTGTGGAGCTGCCTAATTAGCTCTACACTAAACATCTGCATCCACACATGCAGCCCTATTAATAAACCCCACAGCAAGGAAGTATTTGTAAATACAAGTACCATCCTGCTGCCGAGTTTTTAGTATGCAGCAATGCATGTGTAGATGCTGACCTGGCTGGCTGGTGCAAGCGTTACCTGTTGGCTAGTCCCACACTGAAGCACCCTTGTGCCCCAACCAGCCCCTCCACAGCACATTGAGCTGGGCAGGAGCAGCCCTGGGCTGGCAGGCTGACCTCCGGTGCCCCCTGCCACCCGAGGCTGCTCTGACCCAGTTTAATGTGCTGCGGTCCTGGGCTCACACCCAAACAGTGCACCCAAGAGCAATAAACTCTGGCACAAAAAGCACCAGAGTTTATTGCTTCAAATTAATTGCATCTGTAGACATGCCCACTGAGAGATACAAAACCCATTGCATTCTGAGGTAGAGACAACTATGTGGCCTTACTGGGATAGAGGCATACTTTTTATTCTATAGTGTGAAGGAATGTGAAATAGAGATCAAGATCTCCTGAAATCTTTAAAACTGCACAGAGTAGAAAGGCATGGTCTAGCCCAGAGAATTCTGTTGTTCTGGCCCTATATAAATCTCCTACACACAATTATCTGTGTTATGCATAGCGATGCCCATTTGCAATCCAACAGTCTCCTTTTGAACATTCGGCCACAATCTGATTTCTTTTTAATTCTGATATTAAAACTTAAACCGATTTTAATTAAAAAGTTTTTTACTTTCTAAATGAGTTTTTTGAGTTTTCAAAAACATCTCTTAATATAGGGTCATTGGATTATCCTGACTGGCCACTTCACTATATATGAAATCTGCACTTCTCACTCTTAACTTCTAAAAACTGCTTCATGCAACTTCAAGCTATGCAAAATCACTTTCTCTTCCATTTCTCTTTCAATTCAGAATCATCCATGGACTGTCTTTTTCTCCTGTGAGAAAAATCAATTGTAATTAAATGTGTGCACCTCAGTTACCTGTTCTTACTTGAAATATAAGTTATGTCATCCATTTAATACAAGTTCTCCTTCCTAATACCTCCTTCTACAATCTGCCTTACGTCCTACCATGTGTGACCTCCTTTATCAAGGCAGACACGATTCTTTGGGGAAAACTGGTATCTTTTATTAGACCAACTCAAATAGTTGGAAAAATTCTTCTTTGCAAGCTTTCGTGTATAAATACCTTTTGTCAGGCTGAAGAAGCATCTGAATTTGGCATGTGCTCTTCCTGGATGGAATGAAAAGTAATAAAGCCAGAGGCTGGTCACTGTTGAGTTTGGCTTCTTTCTTTTTCATGTTTTATAGTTTTCATTTCAAATGGCGAAACTGAATATCTTTCATGTTACAGGAGTATAGGCTGTAGCTGTGTTGGTCTAAGAACATAGGCAGACAGGGTTCTTTGGGTAAATCTGATATCTTATATTAGACCAACTCAAATAGTTGGAAAAAATCTTCTTTGGAAGCTTTCAGGTATAAATACCCTTCATCAGGCTGAGGAAGTATCTGCAGTTGGTGTGAGGATTCACATGCACACAGGTCACTGCCTTGCATTCTGAAACAATATTCTCAGGTGATACATCCACCACTGTAGCATTTGTCAGCTGGACTGAGCTATGACAGACAGTCAAGGACAATTTGCTACCAGCAAACTCTGGAGATTTTCTTCATAGATTTCATAGACATTCAGGCTGGAAGGGATCCCGGAGGATCATCGAGTCCAGCTCCCTGCCCCGGGGCAGGAAGTCATCTGGGATCATAGGATCCCAGCAAGATTAGCATCCAAGTGTGTCTTGTAGGCATTTGAAGTGGGTGCTTGAACCACCTCTGGCAGCAGTCTATTCCAAACCCTGGGGGCTCGGACAATAAAGAAGTTCTTATGTTCAGCCTGAATTGGTCACAGCAGTTTGTGACCATTTGATCTTGTCATCCCTTGGGGGGCTCTGGTGAACAAACATTCCCCCAGATCCTGATAAGCACCCCTGATAAACTTGTAGGTGGCCACCAGATCACCCCTGAGCCTATGCTTTTCCAGGCTGAAGAGCCCCATGGCTCTCAGCCTTTCATCATAAGGTCTGTTTTTCTGACCTCTGATCATGCACGTGGCTCTCCTCTGCACTCTCTCAAGCTTCTCCACATCCCTTTTGAATTGTGGAGCCCAAAACTGGATGCAGTACTCCAGCTGCGGCTTCACCAAGACTGAGTACAATGGGAGAATGATGTCCTGGGATTTGCTTGAGAAGCATCTAAGGACTCAAGCCAGCATTTTGCTCACTTTACAAGCTGCAGCATCACACTGAAGGCTCATGTTCATCTTGTGGTCTATCATGACCCCCAATTCTCTTTCATCCATAGTGCTAGCCAGCGTAGCACTGTGAGCCTATAAGCATGGTGCAGGTTTTTCCTCCCAAAGTGGAGAACCTTGCATTTATCAGTGTTGAACACCACCAGGTTCTCATCAGCCCATTTCATGAGCCTGTCAAGATCTGCCCTCCTGTCCTCAGGTGTCGATGCTTTATCCCAGAGTTTGGTGTCATCAGCAAACTTGGCCAGTCTGCTTTTGACTCAATGTCCACATCATTGATGAAGATGTTAAACAGTATAAGCCCTAGGACAGAGCCTTGAGGGACCCCACTGGTGACCGCACTCCAAGATGATAGGCTTCCATCAACCACCACCCTCTGGGTCCTACCGTAGAGCCAATTCCCCAGCCAGCAGATTGTGGTGAGGTCAAGGCCGCAATTAGCCAGTTTTGCCAAGAGGTGGTCATGGGATACCAGATCCAAGGCTTTTTTTAAGTCAAGATATACAACATCAATCTCTTCCCCTCTGTCCAGGTGAAAGGTCACGTGGTCCTAAAAGGAAATGAGATTGGTCAGGCAAGACCTACCCGCACCAAACCCATGCTGGGTATATCTCAGGATATTGCCTTCAGCTAGTCTGTTAAGGATGGCCTCTTTGACAATCTTTTCCAAGACCTTCCCCAAGATAGAGGTCAGGCTGATGGGCCTGTTTGCCAGATCTACTTTCCTCCCTTTCTTGAAGATAGGAACAATTCTTGTAATGACCTTTGTTAATTTTGGTTCATCGATTTGTCTTTTCCAATATCTAAGAACTTTTCTTTCAGAAACAAATATTGTACCATTTTAAACTTACATAGGAAAATGAGGAGGATTTGGAATCATGCAAATTCATTTTAAAGAGATGGTAAATGCCTGACATAAATCCACAAAATGCAGGACCACATAGTGGTGCAGTCAGAGGCAGAGGGTCAGATTCACAGCTGTCCTGGTCTCAAGGGTCATTTAAGAGTCTTCCTGCACCAGCTGTCAGTGAAAATGAAGTCCCCAAAGCATGTCTGGGCTACTTCAGCTTATATCATTGTTAAAAGACACTGAAGCTGTGAGGAATCACTTGCAAAGATACCCTGACCATCCTTCCTCCTATCTCCAGCCCTACTCTGATGCTGGGATGTTGATGTTGAGCTTGGCCCCTCTGAATGAACACAGCTGGAACAATGAGCTGCAGTGCAATGATGGATTCTCTCTAGAGCATTTGTGCACACATGGAAAATGGGACTGAAGATGGAACTGAGGCTAGGGTGACTACTCATCCCTAATTGGGCAGGACAAGGTTTGGTTGGACAGGAAGGTTTGTCCTGAATTTGCAGCATCATGCAGGGATAGGGAAACAGCAGGTTTCCGCCTGCAAGGGGCTCCTGGGAGTGGGATGCTGGGGGCGCCACATGCATGTGCATGCCCTCATACATGCATGTGGCTGGGAACACAGCTAGGCAGCCTGGAGAGCAGCTTTCTGCAGGTAAGTCTATGTTGTGCAAAGCAGTATAGGGTGTGTGGGGGAGGGCGAATCAAGAGTGAAGGAGGGAGTGGGGCAGGGGCTAGGGGCACTGCCCAGCCAGGACAGTGCATGGGGCCAGGGCATGGAGTCGGACAGAGCCATGGACAGCTCATCCAGGGAGTGGGGACCATGGTCGGGGGGCACATGCCCCTCCAGATTTGTGCATGAGGCAGGGGTGGATGCAAACATGTGGCCCGCCTTTCCCTTTTGAAAAGATAGTCACCGTAAATGAGCCTGGTCTCACTAACGTTTGTAACATCATCATAACTAGTGTAACAAAAGTTGAAGCTAGAGTTTCAAGGGTAAGATAAGGCATGCTTCTATGTAATTAGTCTTTGAGCAATAGTACAAACTATTTTGGCAATCTGACCCTTTTAAAGGGAAAGAGGAATGGAGATCAGTGCATTGAGATTATACACAAGGGTAGATTAGATTGATTTTATATTTTGAGTTAATGCATTGCTTTTGGAAGTGATGTTTTTGTTTACACAGAAGTAATTTTTTTAATTAATGAAGCCCCTAAGTGTTTCCTTCTGATAGGGAGATAAATGACTTGGGTCAAGAAGCAGAACTATTCAGATAATCTAGAGCTGCAAGATGAAAACATAAATTGATAAATGAGTCACTGCAGGCCTGACTCCTGAAAGCACATAGGCATGTGCCTGAACATTGTCCTGAACAGCAATGTGTGGTTTTGTTTTTTTTTTAATTGAGGCCTATAGTTACGAACAGGGGAAATTTTAAAAACCAGTCTCAGGTACCTACAAACTGAGCATCTGTTATAATTCCAGCCTCCACTAGGTGCCACTGTTGCACAATGAAATGTCTGCATTATACTCTAGGAATTGATAAAAAGAACATATTAAATTTAGACGAATTTTCAAACTCTGTTTTGAAAGTTTCATTCACTTTCTTTCTACATGTTAATAATACCACAAGATCAGGGGCATAATAATCAAGTTCTGCACCCCTAGCAGAGGTGGTGATAGCTGCTATCTTGCACTACCCTCTACAAGGGCACCTGAGATTGGTGCCCCAATTGTCCACCCTAGTTACATACTGCACAAGGTTTTTTTTAAAATATGAATTTCTGCCATCCAAGGTGAAAGTAACTCCCCCTGGAGTATCTGCATGTAAAGCATTGGCTAAGCCACCTTAAAAATATCCAAATTCCTAATCCAATCATGCAATATGTAGCTTCTGGTCTGGTGTATGATATAGTGCGTTTCTGATTTAATTGGGATATTTGTTCCACAATGGTCACAGGAATTATTTATGCTCATTTTTTTCTACATGATACCATCCATCATCTTTTTTCCCTTTGTGGATAATTAACAAGTCATTTTTCTAAAGTAAGCTAGTGATAGTTAGTTAATTAGATGGAAGGCCAGATCTTCTTAAATAATTACAGTTAGACCCATGCCTCAAATCCAGTGGACTTTAATATGTTCAGAGACAAAGATTTCTTAGGGTGATATCTTTTACAAGCTTTCAAATGTGAGACCTGAGGAAGAAAGTCTCACATTCAAAACCTCATCTAACTTCATCCCAACTACACAGTTGATCCAAAAAAAGATATCACCCTAAGAAGGCCTTGCTTCTCACATAATTTATGGACCAACATGGCTACAACACCATTTTTAAACTACTTTAATATTTTTGCTCATTCACCTAGCTTAATTCTCAATTGTTACATCTGCCTAAAGTATTTCGTATCTATAATGTCAAAACATCTATTCCTCAGCAAGCCTTTGCAGTTACACTGCAGTGACATTAATTTAGTGCTAGTTTTATAAACTACATTTCATTTTTTATGATTTAATGGTTCATGGATACCCAGAACTAGCTTCATTCAGGCACTTCAAGTTGGAGAACCCTAAAAACTGAAGAACCAAATAACTGAAAATCTTGGCCAAAATGCACAATATCTTTACAAGAAATTTTGGGTTAAAGTACAAGGCAGTCGAGGGGAAAGAGACTTAACAGTGGGGGTCTACTACAGACCTCCCAACCAGGGGGAAGAGCTTGACCAGGAATTCTTAAGTCAGCTCACCGAGGTAGTGAAGTATAAGGATGTGGTAGTCATGGGGGACCTGAACTTCCCGGACATCTGCTGGGAAGAGCAGTCAGCCAGGTATGACTGCTCACGTAGGTTCCTAGACAGAGTGCAGGACCTCCATCTAACCCAGGAGGTGCACAGCCCCACCAGGGGAGACGCTTTGTTGGACCTAGTGCTGGCCACGGGTGATGACCTGGTGAGGGGGCTGCGGGTGCTTGACCACCTGGGGGACAGTGATCATTGCCTGCTGGAATTCACTATCCAGCACAAGGTGGCAAAGGCCTGCAGTAAGGCAGCAGCCCTAGATTTCAAGAAGGCAAACTTCAACGAGCTAAGTAGGATAGTTGGGGAAGCGCTGAGGTCCCAGAGGGGAGGGGAGCCAGGTGTCCAAGGAGAGTGGTCGCTCCTTAAGGAGACGATCCTCCAAGCCCAAAGAAAGGTAATCCCAATGAGGATCAAAGGGAGGAGGAGGACGCACAAGCCTCCGTGGCTCACCAAAAGCATCCAGGAATGTCTCCTTGCTAAAAGGGTGGCGTACACCCAATGGAAAGAAGGGGATATCACCAGGGATGACTATACTGCAGTCGCTCGGGGATGTAGGGGGGCAGTCAGGAAGGCCAAGGCAGAGATGGAATTAGGGCTAGCTTCCCAGATTAAGGACAATAAGAAGTCCTTCTTTAGATACATAGGGGGTAAAAAGAAGGTTCCGGGTAATGTGGGGCCCCTGCAGCACACATTGTGAAATTTGGTCGTCACACCAGATGACAAAGCTAACATGTTTAATGATTTCTTTGCCTCCGTCTTCCTAAGTAGGGACCAGAACAGTCACCTCCCTGCTGGGCCCCCCTGGGCCAAGGGTTAGTGAGGAACTAGTTAGGGAACTTCTGGAGGGACTGGACATATTCAAGTCAGCCGGTCCGGATGATCTCCACCCTAGAGTTCTAAAGGAATTGGCCGATGTCATTGCAGGACCCCTGGCACAGCTTTACAAGCACTCGTGGTGCTCTGGTGTGGTGCCAGAGGACTGGAAGAGGGCCAATGTGGTTCCCATCTTCAAAAAGGGGAAGAAGGAGGACCCAGGAAATTATAGGCCATTTAGTCTTACCTCAATCCTAGGCAAGCTGTTTGAGAAAATTATGCTGGCACACATCCACAAGGGGCCAGCTGGGGACTGCATGCTTAGGGGCAACCAACACAGGTTCATCAGTGGCAGGTCCTGTCAGACCAACCTGGTGGTCTTTTACGATCAGATCACCAAATCATTAGATGTGGGGGTAGCAGTGGACATAGTCTTCCTGGATTTCCGGAAGGCATTTGACACTGTCTCTCACCCCATTCTCATCAAGAAACTGGGGGACTGCGGTGTCAACACCCACACAGTCAAATGGGTCGCCAACTGGCTGGAGGGCCACACCCAGAGGGTAGTAGTGGATGAGTCCTTCTCAACCTGGAAGGACGTGGGCAGTGGGGTTCCGCAGGGCTCAGTCCTCGGGTCCGCACTGTTCAAAATCTTCATCAGTGACTTGGATGAGGGGGTGAAAAGCACCCTGTTCAAATTTGCTGATGACACTAAAATGTGGGGGGATGTGGGCATGCTAGAAGGAAGCAACAGACTACAATCGGACCTAGACAGGTTACAAGGGTGGGCAGACAAGAATAGGATGGGTTTCAACACAGACAAGTGCAAGGTGATGCACCTCGGGAGGAACAACTGGCACCATATCTACAGGTTAGGGAACTCCCCTCTTGTCAGCACGGAGGCGGAAAGGGATCTGGGGGTCATCATTGACTCCAAGATGAACATGGGCCAGCAGCATGGGGAGGCAGTCAGGAAGGCCAACCACACCTTGTCATGCATCCACAGATGCATCTCAAGCAGGTTCAAGGAGGTGATGATCCCCCTCTATGCGGCACTGGTCAGGCTGCAGTTGGAGCACTGCGTCCAGTTCTGGGAGCCACACTTCAAGAGGGATGTGGACAGCATGAAGAGGGTCCAGAGGAGGGCCACTCACATGATCAGGGGACAACAGGGCAGGCCCTATGAGGAGAGGCTATGGGACCTGAACGTGTTCAGCCTCCATGAGAGAAGGCTGAGGGGGTATCTATTGGCCTGTTACAAACTAGTCAGAGGGGACCAGCAGGCATTGGGGGAGTCCCTGTTCCCCTGAGCACTACCAGGAGTGACTAGGAATAATGGTCACAAGCTGGCAGAGGGTAGGTTTAGGTTAGATATCAGGAGGCGCTACTTCACGGTCAGGGTGGCTAGGATCTGGAACCAACTTCCAAGAGAAGTGGTGCAGGCTCCTACCCCGGGGGGTTTTAAGAGGAGGCTAGATGAACACCTTGCTGGGGTGTTTGACCCCAGTACTCTGTCCTGCCATGGCAGGGGGTCGGACTAGATGATCTACTCAGGTCCCTTCCAACCCTAGAAACTATGAAACTATGAAATCTGAAACCTGAGACCTATCATATGATCATTTTTCATTTTCTTATTTTTGCTATCCTTTTTGATAATTTTGCTACAAGATTTATTTTTCTACTCTAAGTAGCTCTGAACAGCTTGTAGTATACCAATACAAGATTCACATAGGGAGAATTAAAACCATGATGATATTATGTGGGGCTCTCACAGCTTCTCTGTTCAGCGCACGTCATTTGGCATAATTTTTCTCTTAATGATACTTATAAAATTACATAAATTTCAATTTTGGTTCAGTTTCTATACATAGAGAAGCTGAGGTATGAAGAGCTCTAAGGAGCCTCCCTCCATAATGGCTTTTTTTTATTATCTATTCCTCCTACCCCTCCCCTAACACACTTTGAGAATGACACTGGCTATTAGAAAGCCAATACTGAACCCTCGCTACTTATGTAGCACAGAACTGTTTGTCTAAAGGATGGCCACTGGGAGATATTGCAAAGCAAAGAAAGCCCTTCTGAGATTGACCTTCAGAACGATTAGATTCTCTCTTTCCCAGAGAAATCCAAATTATTTTATAGGAAACCTTTATAGTTGTAATAATTGAGTAAGTCTTTCTTATAAATGAAGATATAGATGATTCTTCCTGCATTGGTAAATGACAGGGAAAGGATGAGAATATATCAACATGTCTGGTAGATGAGCCATGCCTCTTTTAAGGCAGAGGAGGAGCTATGGTGATGAGATGAAGAAACTCTTCAGTAAAAAGCAGAGGAACCCTATGCAATGAGCTTCACTACAACCAGCCTCCCCAAACGTGGAACAGATTACCCTATAAACACAGGACAGACATAGCAAGAAAGCTTAAGGCTGAGTACAGATATTCAGGGAGCTTAAGTCGCATCACAAATGGTCATCCAATCTAACTTAGTTTGTCTAGGTGCAGACATTACACTAGCTAGGTCAATCTAAGTACAAACTGTACAAAAGTGCAGTACAGTCAGATCAAGCTAAAAATGGTGGACCGGATCTAAGTTAACCCTACCTCTGAGGTACACCTAACTTAGATCAGGTTGTCCAATTTAGACCAATCTACGTGTCCTGAACTTTTGTCCAGTGCAACCCCAGGGCTGGGAAAGCCCAGCCACTGGCCACAGCCCTGGGGCTGAACTTTTCGTACCCCCTCCCTGGCACCAGGCTATTTTTAAACCCCCAGTCCCTCTCCCCCACCCCCACCCCACAGACCAGTCAGCCAGCCAGCCCTCCACCCCTGAGCCTGCCAAACCCTTCATCCCACAAGCCATTTCCAATGACACTTTTACCAGAATTAGCTAGAGCCAGAAGCTCAGGAAGTAAGTCAAGGTGGGGGGTGGCAGGATTGTGGGAGTAGGTTCTCCAGGAAAGGTTGTTTGTCTAGGTGTGGGGGGTTGGGGAGGATCAAAATAGCCCCATCCTCCCCAAACCCCCATGGATGCTGAGAACCCCTCAATCCCACCAAATCTTCCCACACCCCCTTACCCCCCCCATTCTCTGATCCCCCTATGGACCTTGCTTGCCCCTCCCAGAGCTTCTCCCCCCATTAGGCCCCCCATCCCAACTTACCTTAAATCAGGTGGAAATTTTTAACTCAATCAAACCTCCCCCTAGTCTCCCCAATGTCTGTACACTAAAGTACTTCTCACTGTGAGAACCTGTTGTAACTAATGAAAGCAAAATAAATAAATAAATGAAAACCTATGTTTAGGCCAGGTGAATGTCTCTGTTGGTGAGGTACTACTTGGGATTCACCCACAGAATACAAAAAAACCCCAGAAAACCAGGGACAATAAACAAAAGTTCAGTTCCCATGGCTGCAACAGAGTTGTGTTTCATGTCCCTCTCCTAGCTTCTCAAACTGTATTACTCAAGATCCCTGCAAAAATGGTTATTGAATGTGTGGTCCTCCATTATTGTATGTGTGGTCCTCCACACCATTGTGCCAACTTACTAAATCAAACTAAAAATAGCCACAAGCCACAACATAGGGTAATTACTATAGCAATATTACTTGTATGTGAATGTTGGCTAGGGGCCCAAAATAAATGGGAGAGAGAAGTGGTCTATGTGTCTATTTCCACATCAATATGAACATCTACAGAACCCCAATTCTATTAATAGCCAACACTGAAAGAACAGCTCAAGATGGTCCATTTTAGCATATAAAAGGGGTTTGAAAACAGTTTCTAAGCATAAAAATGATGTTATGAAGAGGTTATGAAAAGGACAGAAAAATCAACTCTTCTCTATCCACAGGCAAGTAAGAAAGAACTAACAGGCTTAAATTGTCAAAAAGGCAGATTTAGGTTGGATATTAGGAAGAACTTTCTAGGTACAATGGTGGTCTAATACTGGAACAGATTACCTAGAGAGCTTATAGAAGTTTACTGGAAGTGCTTAGGTGCAGGCTTCATGACCATTGGCTAAAAAGGATTAGACAGGGATGCTCCTCTTTTGAAGCAAAGGTTTGAACTAGATGAACTCCTAAAGTTCCATCCAATCTTATTTTCCTACAAGAAAGCTAAAGTTGCATGATATTTATTCCTATTTTATATACCTTACTTTTAAGTTTACCCCTTTCTGTTTTATTAAGCACATGGAACCTACCTGCCTTTTGCCAATTACCTAAACTACCTTGCAAAAGGGGCACTATTTTAATTTCAGAATTCTTTTGCTTAGAAACAAACTGCCAAACAGACCTTTAACATCACCATCTCCCCTGCATATTCACTTGTTAAGCATGTCCTTTTTTATTGTTAGTTTTTATTCTCTCTGGGCACATCTACATGTTGCCCTAAGCTGACATTGTTACTGTGCTGTGCTTTAGTACTTCCTTTTGGAACTACTAAAGCATGTCACAGTACCCATCAGTATTGTACCGTACATGCAGCGCATGGTTATTTTTAGCAGCTACTTCGCTGTACCAGTGCACTATAATGGGGGAGCGTGCCGCTACAGGAAAGTAGCTGCTGGTCATGTATAGACACCCATGGATGCTACACTGCCACAGTGCATAGCTACAGTGACATAGCATCACGTGTAGATGAGCCCTCTGTCTCTATCCCTCTCATTCTACATCATTTTCCTGATAAGTGATTCCAATTAGAAAACAAGAGAGAACTAAATAAGTTCTAGTTCAATTAAAAAGCATTGCAGGCTGTGATGCTGCAGTCTAAGTTTATATATACAAGTCACTAGGTATAAGAGAGATTCTTGCTTTTCTGTTCAAGACCTACTTTGAGTAACTTTTCATAATATGGATGAAAGATTGCACATTGTTTTAAAACACTGACACAAGGAGATGCAAGGAAATGACTGTCAAATTCTTCCAGCCAAAGCTTCTGGCCAATTTTCAGTTACCCTCCTGTAATGATGCTGACACTAGTATGATTTAACCCTTCTCAGGAATAACAACATCAAGATATTGGTGCTCGCAGTTTCAAAGCTAAATCAAAGTAGGTAACATACCCATCCTGATTATGGGCAAGTGATGGAGCTTGGGATACTGTACTTTCAGTTACACTGTTGCAAGTGTCTTCTCTCTTCAGAGAGGTTGGAGAAAGGGTTCTGCTCTGTCTTCTATGGACTGAAGTTAAGAGATAAGATCCTAGATGCATCTTCACTCTCCTACTTTCAAGTTGATCCAGGGAAAGGCTATCAGCAGTCCCCCATTTCTTGCCTGGGAGTGAACACACCAGCAAGAGCTGCCCTCCCTCCATCCCTGCACCTCCCCAAACAAGCTGCTCAAGGATCCATCCCTCACCCTGTCCCAGTTGGGCAGCGCCTGTTGGCACCCCTTCACTTCAACGTCCAGGGCAGTCGCTCCACTTGCCCCTCCCCCACCCCACCTTGCTACAGCACTAGCTCTCAGACATTTAGAGATCTACTCCTATTGTAATTCTTCCCTCCAAACCAAGCCTTAAGATATGACATAACGATGACAATGCAATTCAGATAATATTTGTAGACGAAGACTGCAACTTGGTGGTCTTTCCACCAAGCCTCAAACAAAAAATATACATTAACTAAAAAATAAAAATAAATAAATAAAAAGCCCCCTGAGATCCACTTTATTACCAAAAGCACATTTTAAAACTTTCAGCTGGAGTCTGCTGCTCAAATCTGTCTACTTTTAAGGTTACAAAGCTTCCTTATCCATCTCCATCTTCTTTCATCATCTTCTTCTAGAAGGCTACTTCCATCTCTTATTTTGAAGGCCAGTGACCCACATCACATCGAAGCCTAATGTCAGCGCTAATGAATCTGTCAAGGTGTAACTACTAAGGATGCAGAGGTGGGAGATGGTAGCAGCAGAAAACCTATTGCAGACAGTTAACTATTATCCAAAAAATATAGGACTCTTTCCCTTCAATTGCCCCTTACCCCTAAAAATTCAAATGATGACAGAAAGGCAGGCTGATTGGAATCCAGAGGCAGGCTCACTGAAAAGAAAAAATAAATACAGAGAACACTGATAAGGAAAGGCCAGTCAAAGAACTGCTGTATGAGGCTGAAATAATAGTCAGGCCAGCAATACATGTCAAAATATATGTCTGTCCAAATGCTTAGCTTCTTGCAAAACTAACAATACTATTATTCATTGGTATTTAAAAAAAAAAAGATTTCTGTACTGTGAGGTGTTTTTGCAGAAGCTCTTAAAAACATTAAAGTTTTAGTATAAATGAGGCAGTATTGAGTGGTTTCCTGTAAACAACCGATCTGAACAAGGATAAGGCTGCAGCACCCAAACAGGGCTCTATGCCATTATCTATACATTAACTTAAGATGCTTTGAAAATAGGATGTTGTGCATATCACAATGGTTAGCAGAGTTTGGGAGAATGGTTGGTTAGCAGGTTCTCAAATTGATTGCCATTGCTATTCCTTTGCAATGAACTATAATAAAACTCAAAGTCTCAGTGCAAGAAATAGCAATTGGCACAAATTCCACAGCTGGCACTAAGAAAGAAGAAAAGCACTGAAATAACTTCCCATTTGTATTACACTACAGAAGCAAAGATATCAAAGGGTTTTACAAACATGCATGAAATGAGCTGCATAACACCCCTATTAAAGAAATTAAATAGTAGTACTCAGTACTAGAAGAGATGCTAGGAAAAAAAATGAAGAAGGTAGGAGAGCTAAATAGGAGTATGAAAAAGTAATTGAGAAAAATAAATATTTTTCTGGTGAAAATGAAAACATCTACATTTTGGCAAGAGTTGTGTGAACAAAAAAAGGTTGTTTTTTAAAGATTTTACCAAAAAAAGCATTTTTTTTCCTTCCCACTCCCCCTGAGCAATAAGATTACAATTTGTCTATAATTTGGGGTGCCCCAGCTTTGGAGAACTAAGACCACATTTGCCAAGGTGCCTGACACCTGCAAGTCCAACTGACACCAGCTGAAACTGCAGGAGCAGTAAAAAGTCTCTCCACACTAAATTCTACCTGGTGGCAAGCCTTTCCTTGAGCCATGATGACAGCATGTGCAAAAACTGTTCAAGTTCTGCTGGCAGGAATGGCTTGTTATTCCTACTTTGAATTTAAAGTAGGAGAAAGAAAGTCAATAAAACAAGGAGATTAGGAAAAAGAGGGCTTGGAAGATAGCCAAGCTCACCAAAACAGCATGGCTGATTTATGTTATCTTACTGGCTTTCAGCTACCAATATAGCCAAACCCCAAGAAAGGGATGAGTCTGGATACTAACACAGGGTCTGGGAGATCTGGTGAGAAAGGACTGGCCTCAGGATTCCTCCCTTAGTCTCACTGGTCATTCCCAGGTCAAATTTAAATTGCTACTTTGCTTGGCTGCTTTTGTTCTCACTCTGCCTTCATGTAAGACTGGAACTGCCCCATTTGCAAATAAGGCAGTACAGGTTTCCCTTGCCAACCACGGTTTTGCCAACCCCTGTTTTGAGTATCCACGCTTAATATTCTATATACCATTTTGGCTACCAACGTATACAGTTTTGAGTAACCACAGTTTTCCATGGCCACACGTCAGCCCCATCACCTGCCATTTTTCCCATAAGACTTTTGTCTTGCCAACCACAGGAACTTTCAGGAATCTAACCCCAATGATTGGCAAAGAAAACCTGTAGGTGAAAGCACATATGCTCCAGCATATGAAAGCACATATATTCCAAGTCATGTTTCCTGGAAGGAGCAATGGAAACCTGCTGGAAGTAGACAGAGTTATATTCTATTTTTGCATTCAATACAGCTGTAAATTTAGTTTTATATTACTGAGATGTTACTCCAGTGTGTAACAAAGTACATGTAAGGGCAGAAGATTCTTGTAAGTGACAGCTGTGAAAAAAACCTTTAGAAAAAGAATTTTCTAAAGAATTCTTAGATAATTTTTTAATTCTTTAGAAAAAAGAGTTTTAAAGATCTGGAGAGATAAAAGCATGCACAGAAGAATGGATGCCAGGAAAATACATAAAGAGATAGAGATTTACAAGAACAAAACACAGAATTAAGCTAAAAAAGAATAGGACTTGGCTGTATGAGAAAGAACAATAGATCCTAATGTAGAAACGCAAGTCTTAGATTCTCGTCTCTCCACAATACCGTAAACCCCATTCTTGTAATCAAAGCCATATGGTTATATTCTTCCATCCACGAAAAGATGCAATTAAATCAGCAAAATTCTGTGGGCACAAGTGTCTGCCCACACAGATTTGACTGTGGGATCCAGACATAAAACTGTCTCTGCTTATGTCCCAAGACTGCTCAAATGAGTCACAACCCTGAATCACAAATCAGCCAAAGGACTCCTCAGTAGCCTTCCGAGTCTGATTCCAGCACCGAATAAATTGGAAGAAGGCAATTAAATGCATCTGTCAGTATGAATACATATTTTAAATACTCCCCCTTCCTCATACCATATACTCCTCATTGCAGTTGACTATTAACACTTTCAATAGGTGTCTGCTGGACATTTACATGTATGCCATTACAAATGTGCATATCTAGTCAATGTTATGTACCATGCAGTCCCTTGACAAATGAGGAGCATAAAAATTAGAATTAAGAGATCAGTTATCACTGATCTCTCCATCTTCCTCCTCTTCCTTGTTTCTTCTTTTCATGCACATTGGGGCAGGCTGGGGATGTTTGATCCTGGTGCTCTAAATATCCCTCTTCCTGCACTTGTTAAAGTGACTCCATTGATTTTCATTTGTAACTCACACACAAAATGTACAAGCATTTGTACTGCAAAGTGTTCTAGTTTTATGTTGCTGTAAAATATTGTTTTGGTTTGAATATGACCAGGTTAAATACGTGTTTGCTCTGCTGTATCTTGGCTGTTTCTTAATCTGAAAAGAAACATGCGAGCACGTAGACAGGAAACTGCCTTCTGTTTAGACCTTTTACCTAGAACCATCTTTCTGTTTACTGTAAACAAGAAAACCTGGCTTCTTGTCACGTAAGCAGGAGGAAAGCAGACCCCTAGCCTAACTGACTTACTGGACAGTGTTCTTTTTTTCAAATTACTTGGTTAGGAGACATAACACTAGAAGCCTGGTGACCCCTGATTGGATACATGGGGTGATGTCACCCCAGGGACATAGGAAAAGGGAGCTGGAGGGGGCTGGGGGGAACCCTAGGGAGGGACCCAGCCAGAGGAACCAGTGTAAAGGTTCCTATCGGTACTTCAGGCCCAGGAACCAGCCTAGGCTTGGCTCTCCTTCATAGTTTCATAGTTTCTAGGGTCGGAAGGGACCTGAGTAGATCATCTAGTCTGTCTCCCTGCCATGGCAGGAAAGAGTACTGGGGTCAAACGACCCCAGCAAGGTGTTCATCTAGTCTCCTCTTAAACATCCCCAGGGTAGGAGCCAGCACCACTTCTCTTGGAAGCTGGTTCCAGACCCTAGCCGCTCTGACAGTGAAGTAGCACCTCCTGATATCTAACCTAAACCTACCCTCTGCCAGCTTGTGACCGTTATTCCTGGTCACTCCTGGCGGTGCTCGGAGGAACAGTGACTCCCCCAATGCCTGCTGATCCCCCCTGACTAGTTTATAACTTCTCCTGAGTTCTTTTGCAGTTTTTGCCCCAGCTGGAGCTGTGGGATTTGGGACTAGGAATTTGGGGGTGCAGTCACCCCCACCCCCAAGCCACCATATGGAACTGGAGATTGCCACTCTACAGCTTCCTAGGGAGCAGTGAGGGACCCCTTGCACTGCAGAAGGACCCACGTTCACTAGCATCTCCCCGAGATGCAGCAAAACCCAAGGAGCAGCTTATAGGACTCTCCTGCTGAGTAGCAGATATAGGGGTGGAGGCCCCCCAGAACTAACCCATGAGTGAGCCCTCATGTCTCAGACTGCCTGGGCATAGGTGGAGTCTCCCCAAAACAGTTGCAAACTAGAGACTCTACTTTGTAGTTGGTAGTGTTTTAAATTGCATTTGGTGTTCTCCTTTGTTTTTCATACTATATCTGTCCTCTGTGTTTACACTGCTTGTGAGGAGAGGGTTTCATTTATGTGGGACACTCCAGCCAAATTCAGTGATCCCAGATTTCTGGGTTGGGGCTCAAGCCACAATGAAAACTTATTGGGTACCCTGAAATTTGAACCTGGCCCTTGCTGCTGCCAACCAGTGCCCAGCAGAAGGATTACACATTTAACACTGTCCTCAGCATAGAAGCTGACTAAGCTTCTCTCTTTCATCTTAAAATTAAATTCACTTGCTAGGTGGGCTTTCCCTAAGTGTAATAATAATTATAATTAGTCATCAGTCATGTTGGCTTCTGCTTTCTCAAATGTCACTCGTGGATCATTTGTTGCCCTGATTATTGTCACCATTTTATGGATTATTATAAATCCTTACACAAAAGTCATCATCCAGTGACTCTACATTATTTTTCATCCATATTCTGTTAACATCCTGACTTTTGATTCATAAATCTAGAGCTATTTAGAACACTTCAAATAAAATATTTAGCACAGTAATTAAATAGCACAAAATACTGAGATAACAGACTAAGAAACTGTGTGAAATATTATCAACAGCACCAGCATGTTGTAGGGGTCTGAGAGCCACACACACAAGATGTGAGTGCCAATCTGCCCAAGCAGTTCCAATTTCATGCATATATTATATACACACCTCAGCATTCAACAGAAGAATATTTTTCAAACAAATTTAATTAGTACTTAATTTAAATATTTTTTATTTTTAGGGAATATCTTAGGTTTCATGTTTTACACCTACTCAAAATTTCATGCACAAAATGACAAAAACTGTAGTGACCTAGTAGTAAAGGCATGAGCTAATGTATGTTGCAGGAGCTCTTTTGAGAGAACAAATTTCCATAGAACAGCTACAACATCAACTCTTTATCTATAGCAGGATGGCAGCAGAGCTGCAGATCTGTAATAGAATACAGGACTGACAAGGGGTGAAATGTGCTCTGAGCAAATGAAATTACCAAGGCACAAGCACTATTGCAACATGAGGTATTTTGTGTGCCTGATGCTTGCAAGACCAATTTTACAATGTAATATAGACAAGAATGTATTAAACCTAGAAGAACCCAAATTGGCATTCAGGGAACCCTTAGATGTCACAGGCTACACTTGTAGTGAAAATAACTTTCTAACTTATTTACCTCTGGAAGAGATAGCATCTATGAGGTTCTAAATAGAAAAAGCCAGTTTGAAAGCAGGATTAATAAAATAGGAATAAAATTTGGCAGTGAATTTGTGCAGTGTCTTTTAATATGTTCAAATCTTAACAGTGGTCACAACTGATGAAAATTTATTTGATTTCTTGTAGTACCTATATGATCAGGTAAAATGCTGTAGATATTTAACAGCTTTATATATGATACGTAGAAGTGAAGAATGAGGAGACAGGGTAGGTTAGGGTACGTGCGTTGGTGGATGTAGGAAAAATATACAGGCAGTGGTTCAAAGATCTTATCCTGATTCTATTAAAAACTATTTAAATATTAGATTTTTTTGCTGGAGGCCAGCATCTATACTGCTGAAGATAATACTTTGAAAACTGTAGTAAAGAAGGGAAGCTTAAAAAATTTCCTAAGTTAGCAAATACTGATTTCTTTCCATAGTGATCTGTGTTGTTTGCCAGTACCTCATCATTTAGGGTGCATCTACATATGCCAGTTTGAACACGTAGATTCTCAAACTGCTGTGATCCAGGGCACACATGCAGACACCGAGGATCACAGCAGTTTGAGCCAGGATGAAGCAGCCCCAGGCTGGCAGGGAACCCTAGGGTCAGCCCTGGGCTCTGGGAAGTAGTGCCAGCATGTGGAGCCCTGTGGCTAGGTGACAGGCAGAGGTTTGGATGCCTGCTTCCTGGGCTGACTGGGCATAGTGTACACTCAGGTCAGTGTTTACACTTGTGTTTAGGTGCAGTTAATTTTGCTGCAGTAAGCTAGCACTGTCCTTGACAATACTATCTTATGATGGCGAAAATTAATTTGCTGCAGTCTAATAGTGTCACACATGTAGACTGTGATGCTTTACACTGTAGCAAATTAGTCTACTGTGCAGTTAAGTGTACATGTAGATGCACCTTTTATATAATAAATTAAGCCCTGGTTCTTCAAACATTCACACATAAGCTTAGCTTTAAGCAAGTGAATAGTTTTGTTGAAATCAATAGGATTATTCATGCATTTAAGGTTTAAATTGGATACATACATAATTGTTAATAGAATTAGGGCCTTTGATCGCAGTAGATTTAACAGACCGTATATTCATTTGCTCAATAGCTATAAAATTAAGAAACAAAGCAAAGAACTCCAGAACCAGGGAAGATTGAGAAATAGGAATTATCAAAATTGTGCGTGACTTTTTAGTAGAGATGTGGCAAGTATTGCACGAAGAGTTGATTACCCCTGGACAGAGGGGTGTGAGGTCAGGAACAATCACAAACAAAGCTGATATTTTCTGTGCCTTAACTTACACATCACTGGCACTATACAAATCATTATATATGCATATATTTTTTAAAAGCCCTAATTCTTTAGATTGAATAATTTCATAACCTCTTTAATGAGAACATATCATTTTCTTTTGTGTTGCTTTTTAAGGTACATCAAACTCAAATACAGCCCTGGATGGTATCATACCACATGGGTAGAATGATATAGCACTTTTGCAACAATATCCTAGTGAACATCACTAAAAATCACAATAAAAATACTAAGATAACAGCCTTCCCAGTCCATAAGGAAACTGGTAGCTGAAAACAGATGCTTTTACTAACAGTATACATATAGTCATGTAATCAGGCAATAAAACTTCAGCCATCAAATAATTTATATAATACCAACAGCTGAAGAAGGCCAATCCCTTAGATATGATTTAAGGAATTTTCTTGGGGCTTTGACATAGATGCAATTTGCCTAACCCAGAACATTTTTCACTGCCAATTAATTAAAACAACTTGAAGTACAGTCCAGTAAATCAGATCTCCAGATCTGTACCACAAACTCAGCTGCTGAAATTGATTTCCTAGTTACCAAAAAGGTATGTAAAAAGCAGAATTTGGAAAATTCTGTAACTATCCTTTAACATTCTCCAACCATTTTTTATGCAGCAATCTAACTTTACACTGTACTCTGACCTATCAAATTAAAAATGGTCACTGCAAAACTTAACAGCTGCAGATAGAAATGACTCCAAGGGCATTTATACATGTGCTCTGGAAATGGAGGAGGGTGGAAGGAGCACTTTAATTAGAGTGGCTGTGAAAGCAGCTCTAATTAAAGCACCCAGAGCATTTCATGTATCAGCATCTCCGTGCTTCAAAATGGTAAACTCCTCAAACAAGCTTTAGATAAAGTGCCCCTGCTGCCTTTTCGAAGCATGGGAATGCTGATACATGAGATATGGGTGGCTGCTGTAGCATGGTAATTGCCATGCTCCAGCAGACTCAATTAACTGAGTGGTCACAACTGATGATGCGCTGGAATTACAGCATGTCAAAGCAGCCTCCCTGCTTATGTATGGGCACCCCAAGTGTCAGTGCACTTTGAATTGTGCTTGCCACATTTTCCCAAAAAGAAGTCATTTTCCTCTTTCAAGATTTAGAGGAACATAAATGAATTTATTTTCTTCTGTTTATTATCTATAATTTCATGAGGAATTATTACAAAGTCTGGCTATCAACTGACCAATATAGAGAAATGCAACGTTCACATGTTGGCTGAAAAAATAAAGTGAATGGCATTTTGCAAACTAGAAACGGAAAATACAACCAATTTACAACTCTTTCCATGCTTGCATAAAAATAGAACAGAGGGATGTTGTTCGGCGAACTATGAGGATGTATTTTATGACTGATATTGAAATAACTTTATTTCTTCTGTGAAAAATTGTTGCTAATTGAAAACTCTATCTGATAAAAATATAGCATCTTGCCTTACATCTTCCTGGAACTAAGATAACAAGAAAAATGTGACTTACTTTACATAAAAAATTAATTGCTGCCAAGCTCTTAAGTTTTTGATTAAAAATATATCAGCTTTTATCACCCTTCAGGAACACCCTATTCTGATAAAATAGGGAGATGAAATAGAAGTGAAAATAAAAAAATCATATCAGTGATTCTTATCTCCTATCGGGGGGGGGGACCCAGAAAGCTCCTTTTCTATAGATTTTCACTCTAATTTTAACAGATTTAAGAGGTGCAAATAAACATCTGCAACTAACAGATGATCTGATGATCTGAAGCAAACCTTTGAACTTTATGAGATTTACTAATTGGTTATAGCAGTGTAAAAAGCTAATACACATTTGTCATGATAACATCATCCTTTTACTGCCTATGATAATTCTGTATATTATCCTTCCCTTTTCAAAAGAGCAGACAAAATTTAAGGTGTCCTTAGAAATCTGACCACTCAATAGCTGGTTCCTTCTCACAGTAGTACTGTTCAAGTTCTCTATATGTAAAAGGGCAGGCTTTAAGTTAGTACAGCACCTAATTTTTCTACATAGTTCCCAGATATTCCAACCCTTTAATGAAGGTGGAATATTTAGATATAAAGGGTGTGTCTACATGCCACCCTACAGTGCTATGCTGCCGTATAGAACGCTACAGTGGCATAGCAATCATGTGTGTCTACATGTGATTGCCAGCTACATCACCATAGTGGCACACTTTCTGGGTATAGCACACTGCTATGTCGCTGTAATGGTAAAATCTACTTGTACACTGCATGCACAGCACAGTAACCACCCATACTGCACCGTGCTTTAGTACTTCCAAAAGGAAGTAGTAAATCACTGCGCCATAGCAATGATGCCATACAGTGACTTATAGATGTGTCCTAAGAAAACTAAAATTATTAATAGACACTAATCCAGAGTAGACAGTAATTCCATACAATTATGGGGAAGTTTTAAGAATGCATACATTGAAGACTGTAAAGCAGGGATGTCAAGCGTAGGGCCTATGGGTTGGTTCCACCCTGAGAAGCCATGTCATTTGGCCCATGGAGCACCAGAAGAGGCCAGGAATTCAGGGGCAGGGCCCACCATCAAAATCCAAGGTACTGGGAGCCGGTGTCAGCATCAGGGAGTGAGCAACAGCTGCATTAACCTCCATGGCTCCCTGATGTCCTTCCACTGCCACTGCTCTGCCTACAAGGAGCCCCGGGTCCAGATCCAGCTTCAGGAAGCTGGGTGAATTTGAAACTACTGTTGTAGAACACTCAAAGTCTATGGTGAAGGGAGCCACATAAGTGCCCACGGTAATTGGGCCATGTGTTGAGTTAGCCTTTTGTTGGCATTTTAACAAATGATGATAGCAGTTTAGGGCCCTACTACACCTTCAAACTAAAACTGGATAGAAACAAGCTATCAAGTTGTTACACATTTTCAAGCACTACCTTTGTAGCTGGTTGACTCTTTTTATAGCTGGATGGACATCTTGTGATAATTCCTTTGTACATGTGGCCCATCTAAATGTATTGTGCAATTAAGGATTATATAATTCTTAATAATATATAATATAATATAATAATCTTAATCTTTGATCTCCATTTTCACAAATATTTCTAGTAAGCACTACAGAGACTAATATAAAATCAAGAAGTAAAACACAAGTATATTTTCTCATCACTGGCCTAGTTCTACACACCAAAAACATCCATTAACTTTAGGCGCAAAACTGTTTCTTCACCACGCTTTTTAAATGAATGCTAATTTCTGCCTTGCATCCCATCCACGTGAACCTCAGTGGTATTAACTGGCAAGGATTTATGAGATGCCCTTCTTCACCAGGGTCAAACTACCTGCATTTGATATAAAAAATCTATAACTCAAACTAAATTCAATCAAAATGGCCAAGTTTAATCCACTTTCAAAGTTGAAAAGTTAGCTCAGCTTCACTCAAAAAATACAATTTTTGCAGTTTCAGGTTCTGTAACAAACATTTCACAGTCCTCCCACCTAGAAGGTGACCACTGCTACAAGCTCTTCTGTGTTCTTTAAATCTATTGAACATCCTGATCCTACAAATATGACTACTGTGTATAAACTTACGCATGTCCTGAAAAGTTTGCAGGACAAATTCCATACAGAATATTAAACATGAAGTTTTCCTGTCTTTTAAAGTTTCTCTACTAACTCTTCTTGTAAAACTTCTTTAAACTTCCCTTTTGAGCTATAAATCATTGATATAATGTGCTTTAATTGAGGGACTCGTGACAATTTGCAGTCCTGATCTGAGCGATTTTACACAGAGTGCACCATTAAAAGCTTTGTCATTTGCGCAAAGGTTTTATTAATTATCATAGCAAGTGCTGTCAGCAGCCTCTTTCTGGAAACACTTCCCTTTTCATAAGTAGATTCCAGGTGTCTGGCTCCACAGGCTATTTTAAATGTTTTAAACAAATATACACTAGTCAATGTTAATATTTGGGCAGCTGTTTGAATGAATGTTTGGTTTGTAAAGATCACTTAGTTTTGTTGCAGTTGCCCTGCTTTGAGATCCAAGCAGAGTTGCCAGTTATTAATGTGCTATTTAATGTTTCATGCTACACAGGTATTAATTATTTTAGAGTGCAATAATTGTTAGTCCTTTCTAGCCTGACTCTACAGTTCGGTGTATACAAGGATTAGACAACCCACATCACTGTCCTCTGAATTTTAAAATGGTCTTGTGAGTGATCCATGTGTCCTGGATATTTTCTATGTAGCCACTGTCCAATACGTTCATGTCCAAAATCCACCTCCTGCTTACCAAGGTTTGTCATTAGACCTCTGCTTTTTAGACATATAACATTAAAAAAAAGGTCTGAGGTAAGCCTGCATTTACAAGCAATTCTATATACATAAACAGTGATGTAAATTAGATTTAGCCTTTCTCCCCATTTCCCACAAATTCCATTCACTGCCTTTGTTTTTAGTGGTATGGTGCCTCCATTCACGAACTTCTGGAATTTCCCCCAAATTCTGGAGTGCCCAGTAAACTGTTAAAGTATGGACCGTTATCCAGGAATTACATTATATTTGATGGTTACACAGAAGTAGTCAATCCCAATCAAGCATCAGACATAAAATCCAAATAATTCCCAAAGATCCTTTCTACAATATGTAAGGGACACGTGCCCAGAATTGTTCCCTGTTTTGAATTGCTTCAGTAGGGTTCAGGCCCAGAGGTTTCTACAAGGGCTGAACTCTTGAACCTTAATGAAGTGATGGCCTACTTTTCAGTGCCATAACCCACTGTGATAGAGAGGGAGTGATGGACTGGGAGGCCAAGATCTCCAAGGGCTTGGGTGTGTGGTATATATTGGGGTTTAGGGTATGGGCTGCATTCATTGTTTGTTGTGCTTGTTGTATATAGTTGATTAGTTTTGTTGATAATACACCACACTGTTTGAACTCTTGATTAGTGTCTGTGGCCTTTGTGCCAATTTGCCAGCCCTGGATGGATTCATCATTAGCCTGGGCTGGTGAAAGCTTAGGTACCCTCCCCTTTTACTGTATCAGGTAGTTTCTTGGAGGCTTAACAACCCTCATGTGCATTCATTTGCATATTGTAATTCCCTCATTCGACAGATACACAACTTCCTTTGTGAAAAGCCGGACCAATCTAATATTGATTAGTGCCCATAGCACTGTAATTGAAAGTCTGTACAAGGAGACTGCCGCACAGTTTTACTCTGGAAGTCTTTAGTGTACCTATGCTCACCTCCAAACTGGCTTCAGAACACACTGATTCTGCAAAGTATTATATTCAGCTGGGTTCAGCTAAAAGAGAATCTATGGCTTGAACCAACCTTGCTCACTTTCTCCTGACATGAAAAACAAATAGTGCTCCAATAACTGGGAGGAGAGAAGAGAGAGAAAACTAACTGCGTTGTGCAGAGAGTAGGTGTTCACGAAGTTGGATAAACTATCATGGTGTATGTGCCTAATGTACAACATAGGACTGCACATTATAACAATTAATTAAAAACAAAATATGAGGGAAGTGGCACCCTTTTTCAAAACAGGTATTATTCTACAGATTTAGTTTTTAAATGCAGTTTTCTTAGCTTGGACCTGTACTTCAAGGAAATGCAGATGAGAATCCAAATAAACAATTAGGGAAAGTGGTGTAAGTCCATTATAAGTTTGCTCACACAGAATTTCTTTACAAATATATTCATGCAACTTCAGTGTTCAAATACCTCAAAACCCCTCCAGAGTAAAATCTATTCCCGGTAAATATCGCCTCATTGCCTTGCTTGTTTTCTTACTATAACCACATTTACTTCACTTAGGATACTTTTGTTCTAATACTAAATTCACAAGATTTGATAGTCTTGAGGAAATAAAAGAAAGCATTTCTAATGTCTCCGGTAATTAAGCACTATAATTATTTCAATGAGCATGCCACTCCCTGTTCTGTTCAGCTCCCTACTAAATGTTCCATTAGATCCAACAGTTATTGCCTTTCTCTTTTAAATGCGTTTTTATAAGTTTTAATGGCTTTGAAACCTAATTGAGAAATGTGCCTATTTTGTCTGGAATTAGATAATCTAAAATGTTTTGGGACCCAAATATTGTCAGTTTTAATGGTTTGCCATTAAAAGTACTGTACAGTACCAAAGTGTATTGAAGTTGTTCTAGTTTACTCCCCATGTTAAATCCTGTACCAAACTGATGATTCACAGTGGAGCAAATTAAATATAAACATCACACCACAGGTACTGAGACAACAAGGACCAGCCAAGATGTTCTAGAATAATTTCTACATTAAAATATACTAACATCATTCAACCCTTTTTTTCAAAATCACAAAAGTTTTGTATGCTTTTTTGAAGCATACAGAATCAAAAGATGTCAACAGATTCATGCCTGCCAACCTAGTACTCTAAAATCTGGTGATGCCCTGACATCCAAAATGATATACTTTGGACATACTCCTTTGGTTCAAACTCTGACTGCTCCTGCATGGGTATTCAAGGGGGAGGTTGTGACCACTTAGCCTGATTTGTAGTCTGCAATTCTGGTGGGGAACATTTGGGGTGAGTGTTGTCCCCAGGTTAATACTATAGTTTTGTAACTGTGTTGTTGCAAGTGTGGCTGACTGGGTCTGAGGAGAAAGAGAGGACCCAAGAGAGCTGTGGAAAAAAGGACAGCCCCAGGGCGGACAGAGCAGAGAGAAGAGAGTACTCCCAAGGTGGACAGAGTGAAGTCCAAGGAAGGACAAAGGAAACTGTGCAAACTGAGTGGCACAATACAGACTGTTTGTTTAGAGTGCAGTTGCCTGTCTGCTGTGCTGTTTGGGATGTCAGCACTCTAACCCCCACTCCCCACACATATGCATACACTTTGAAGAGGAAAACACCCCCATTCCCGCGAGCTGACCAAAGAAGGAGGTCTCTGAGACGGAGATGCTACATATCGCCATGGAATACAAGGACAAAAAGAAGCCAGGGTCTTGAGCCAGAGGCTTCCCCTTTGAAGAAGCCACACCAGGGCTTACTTCAAGGGTGATCCTTTAGGAGAGGGACACTGAATAAGGCTGCTTCTTGGGGAATCCAAAGGCAGAGGTCCACCTTGAAAGCAGTGTGATACATGACAGGTACAAAGGTACAAGAAGAGTATTGTTTACTTTCTCAAAATGGCAAGCCAAAAAGAGATACACCTGTTGGGACATTTCAAAGAGAGCAGCATATGTCATTGGCCGTGGCCCTACTACTCCCTTTACTACAGGGACTGCAAAGGCTGGGCCAGTACTCTGTAGAACGTATGTTACAGCGTGATACAGGAAGTAGTGTACCATGTATCATGCATGATCCTGCAGGGCACATTCAGTCTCTGCTCTTTGTTTTTCGCTCTTTGAAGCCATTGCTAATGCTGTGCCCTCTGCCTATCACATTATACAACTGGAGGTTTCAAAGGCACTCTTTGGCCCCTGTTCTCATCTCTGCCACAACTCATGGCCTCCCTCCTCCTCCTGATATATGAAACATATCTCCTCAAGAACAAGTCACGAAATCCACAAAACATATAAATCCTCAATAATAGCAGAAAACTTCAAACAGGATGAAATATATATTAAAAGGAATTTATTTAATTGAACCTCTCCTGGCATGCTAAATGACTACTCTCTACATTTTGGCTGATGTGCAGATGCATTCAGCATTATTTTTTCTCTTTTATCGTTTTCTACACTTCTTCAACTATAACCAGATTTCATCATCATCCTTGGATCCAGGGTTGACAGAGGTATAGTGCAATGTCTGAATTGGTGGTCAGGCAGATAACAGCATAGGCCTCTGCGTGATAAACACCTCCTTTCACAAGATTCAGTGCCACTTAACATAAGCCAGTCTGCCAGCGATGATGATGCATCCTTCACCTTGCTGGTTTTTGTCCTCAAAGATACATCACTATTGTTCATAAAAGCCTATACTTTCCCTCACCTCCACTGAATTTTTATGGATGAGAGCTCAAAAGTATAAGTTAGCCAGTTATACTCAATCAAGTTCTTGAAGTATGTTCTTGGGGTTCATCACCAGTCAGCTTATAATGTTATCTCATCCAACATAAGGCACAAAGATGCCACTGATAAAACTTCTTCAGATGACAGACATGTCTTCTATATGACTCCACATTCACTTCATGAACTTGCCAAAGGCCAAAATTGTTTTCTGGATGCAAGAGGTTATGGCCACCAACCAATGCCAGCCTGACTGTTCAAATTGTTTCCAAGGAAGGTAATCTCATGAACAATCTGGCATTCAGTTCTATCAATACATATGTAAGGGATACTCTATTATCTTCCCAGGGCTCTCTGACCTATACCCTTGGTTTTGCCTTAAACTGATGTTTAGTATACAGCTTGTTGCAGAAGTTGTGAAACAGTTGCTAGACTATTTCTACCAACAGCTGAAGACCTTCCCTGGATTGGACTACCAAGACACAGTGAATGGCATAAAAGAGTTCCCTGTATAGACCCAATGTAGTCTGGACAGGTTAAGCCATCCTATGGCAACTTAGAAGCAAATCTCAATCCCCATCATAACATCTGAGGTTGCCTAGAGAATAAAACAGAAAGGATCAACCCTATGATGCATCTCCATTTAGGACTCCATCTCCCTGTACTCTGCCATCAGATCATAGGTAAGTAGTGCTGGAAGGGACCTCATGAGGCCATCTAATCCAGCCCCCTGCTCAAGGTAGGATCATTTCTAAATAAACCATCCCAGCTAAGTGTCTAACCTGTTCTTGAAAACTTCCAAGGATGGAGGTTCCACAATTTTTCTAGATAGCTTGTTCCAAAGCCTGACCACCCGCATAGTCAGAAAGTTCCTCCTTGGCTCCAACCTAAATTTCCCAAGCTGCAGTTTGAATCCATTACTCCTACTCCCGTCCCCACATGGACACAGAAAAGCCCTTCTCCATCCCCTCTATAATCACCCTTCAAGTATTTGAAGACCATTATTAAATCCTGCCTCAGTCTTCTTTTCTCCAAGCTAAATAACCCTAGTTATTTAGTTGTAAACTCTAGTTAGTTTACTGTAAAGTTCTTTGGGGCTTTCCTCATAAGTCTTGCCTCCTAGGACCCTAATCTTTTTTGTCACTCTGCACTGGACTTTTTCCAAACTGTCCACATCTTTCTTGAAGTGTGGGGCCCAAAACTGGAGACAGTACTCCAGGTGATGCCTTGCCAGTGCTGAAAAAGCAGAAAAATCATTTCCCTTGATTTGCTAGTGATACTCCTGTTAATACAACCCAGTATGGTGCAACCCAATATGCAACAAGAGCACAGTGTTGGCTCATATTCAGCTTATGGTATACTGTAACCCCAAGGTCCTTCACTGCAGTCATGCAGCCTAGCCAGTCATTCCCTAGTCTGTAATTGTGCATGCAATTTTTCTGTCCCAGGTGCAGAACTTTGTACTTGTCCTTGATGAATCTTATCTGATAGATTGTGAACCATCTTTCCCAGTCTATCCAGGTCATTCTGGATCTTAGCCCTACCCTCCAGAGTGTCTGCAACTCCATCTAACTATGCATGCCATCAAGGAGCTGTCTCAAGACTGACAGGAACTTTCTTGACAATGGAGCCTTTACAAAAAGCTCCAAAATCCAGACTGGCTTACCCAGTCAAAGGTTTTCATACCCGTATAACCACAAATATCACTGAATTAAGCCTTTTTTTTGTGAACTGCCCTGTTTTTTTCATTATCAGAAAAAGTTAACTGAATCATACCTGCCTAAATATTCATTACTTCTACTCTCTAACCGCATTTTTTTTTTTTTAGTTCCCTCACTCTTTGTAACTGTCTTCCTTTTCTTCGGGAAAGAATTGCTTCTGCCAGAGACCACATCAGCTGCTCCTTAGTTTTCATAGACATTATGGCTGGAAGGGACCTTGGGAAATCATCGAGTCCAGCCGCCTCATCAAGTCCAGCCCCAGTTGTTTAGTCAACTGGTCAAAGACTAGCTTTCTCAGCTCCAGTACTAGCCCTTAAGGGACAAGATGCACCTTTCATCAAATGCAGATTAAGGAATTAAAGACACAGTGGACAAATAAACTAATGAAGCCAGTGGTGAGGATCTTGGTTAACAATCATTCAAGTACCAACATAGAGTTGATTTTGTCCAACCTTCCCTGACCTGCCCCTTTCTTGCATTAAATCAGTCTATACACAAATAGACACAAAGGCTACTACTGTTTCTTAAACTTACAATGAGTTTGATGTCCGGTACCAACAAACTATATCTAGACCTTGCCTGGGAATGAAAACATTATCTAAAAGGTCTTTTCCATCTCTAATTATTTTTTCCTATGATTCTTACAGACAAAACTAAGGAACCCACTAGACTTCTTCTTATGTCCATCTGAACCAATACCTATTCCAAAAAACAAGTGGAGAAGTTATCTTCATTAACTATAGGATTTTTCCTGAAGAAGTACAGTCACATTTGCTTGAATTCAGGACAGTAAATTACAAGACATGTCAATGTAAAGTAGCAACAAAATCATTTATCATTAACTTGAAGAGGTACATTATTCAATGGTAGAAGACGACTGTTTTATGAAATAGAAAAGGATGAGATCATGATTTAGTAACCAGTAGAAGTGCTCATTTTCCTAAATATAGAAGTGTATTGTGGAACTGGGGGCAGAATAAAGTATAAGCAGTCTAAATAATTTCATGGGATAATGTTTTGACGTTAGCTATTAGTGTTAAAATTGTCTTCTGCAAGACTTATTGCTGATGGGTGGAAACCTTTTCTAATGTTCAGCTATTACATCTATCTCAGTACTTATGCAATTATACCCCTTTACATGTCATCTCATTACCATGGACAGCTGTATTGCAGGGATGTCAGATAAAGGGTTCAAACAGGTATAAACCTTTCCACATTTCAAGGGTTTTGATTGCTTGGAGTACTGGAAATTCTAAACAAAAACTTTAACAAGTCCAGAAATAATTACTCCACTAGTTCCTTGATACATTCATTACTAACTCTATTTCCTTTATAAAAATGATTTCCACTTAAAGAGATTGTTTGTACAGACAACTGAATAGGATAATGTTATTGTCTGAAATAATATTGTAAACACTGAAAATGTACTCATTGTGGGAAATCTGAGAGGAGTACAGAGCAAGTTTTCAAACACAGTGAATCCAAATATTCTCATCTACTAGATGAGATTAATGATGAGCTCCACTATTCTTGTAGAACAATTACTGTATGTAAAAAGAATTGAAGTAATAATACCTTTTCTAGCTGGTGAATACCTTCTTCTACACAGCATATAGATGCCAAGGTTCTGAGTGTCTGGGGATAAATGGTCCTGAAACAATCCTGGCGACAGATCTTAAACAGAGCAACAACACCTCCTTCCTATAGGAGAAAAGCAAAGTAAAATTAATAACTTAATTATTGTGTTGTACTTAATTGTTTGTACTTTTATAAAAAATAAAAGATAATGAATGTTCTTTTAGTAATTTATTCAAATGAACTACCATCACAACACAAACAGTCAGATTTTAAATGCACACAGAGAAGTCATGTTGATGGGTACTTATAAACTAGGTGCTGAAAAATATAACCTCAAATGGGACATATGCTTAAGCTCTTGACTTTCACCATTTTGTAAACACAAAATTTAATTAAACATGCCATACATATGGAAATCAGATAAAGAATCATCATCAGAATTTCCAGACTTGGGTTGTAGCAATAGTAATTTAAAAAATCCAGCTAAAAAAGGAAAAGGTGTGACTGGAAAATATTTCAAACAATAAAATAAAATACACACTGGAATATATTTTACATCTCTCCAGGTTTATGAGCCCCTTAAATCATTATTAGCATTGTCAAAAAATAATCATAAAGTGAAGACAGTTCTGTGGGCAGATGAAGAAAATATGGGAATGTGAATTAAATTCTGCAGCTACAAATGCAATCCATTTATCCATTTTCATTACATCTCAAATCGATTACTAAGGAAGCATCACATTTCAGGTTCCAGGCTTCCTAATGAAAGGCAAGCTTTTCGTTCTGAGGCTCAAGTGACTTAGCTAACCCAGGGTACCTCTACATGATTATCTCCACAGTACAGTCTCAACATCAACACGTGCACACCAATTAGGCCGCAGGAAACTAATTAATTCTGCTGCAGGTTAGTGCTTGTAAATACAAGTACTATCCTATGGACGAGTTCTTTAATACATAGCAATGCATGTGTAGACACTGATGGGGCTGGCTGGGGCACAAGCGTGCTTCAATGTGGGGGCTGCCTGCCAGATAGCCCCCCACTGGAGTACCCTCATTCCCCAGCCAGCCCCTCATCAGCATGTTGAGTCAGAGCAGCTCCAGGCTGGCATGATGACCTCCTGGGCCCCCTGGCAGCCAGGGCTGCTTCAACCCAGCTCAACATGCTGCAGTCCTGGGTGCACATTCAAACACAGTGCCTGGGAGCAATAAACTCCAGCATGATATGGGCCGGAATTTATCACTCCCTGTTAATTGCACATGTATGTGTACTCCCAGAGAACTAGGTCCATCAGCAAGCTATGCACATGCTTGGGTAACTGAAACACATGGAAAGCAAGTGAGCAGTAGTCAACAGTCAAACTTAGGAATGAGGAAAGGTACTAGAAAACTGAAGAGGGGCAGGATCCATGAAGAAAAGATATAAGATTAGACTCAAGAGAAAAGAAGAAGATGAAGTATCCCAGAGCCTGGATTTATGGAAGACTTCAAGAAAATTATCTTAACACAAACAAAGATTTTGATTTCTGTGTGGATGAAAGATACATTTCAAGATCTTATTTTGCCAAAACCAGTTTTTCCATCCCCACAGTAATCATGCGTAATCATTTCTCAGAAAATGAACTGGATACTATTGTGGTGTAGTCGCTCTTCCGTCTTGTCCTTTCTTCACAACAAATAAGTATTGTTATTATTGTGGTACCAAAACCCACCACAAACAGACATTCATGAGATATCAGACACTGACATCCTGTTAAAACAGAAAGTAATAACAACTGCTATAGAAGTTTGACAATTTTTAACAGAGAAAGGATGATCTTCTGGTTAAAGGAACTAAGACAAGAATTCAGAAGACTTAGGGCTGAGTTCCAAGCTCTACCACAGACTTGTTGTGTGCCCTTCAGGAAATTGCTGACTCTCTGTACTTTTACAAGGTTTACTGAAATGGATCTAGATTTCACTTGGAGACTCTAGGTATTACCATAAATGTGAGTAATGAATAATAATTATAATCTGTAACATGCTGGGCACATCTATATGAGACACAGTAATGTGCATTAGCATATTTTACTGAACAGTAAGCAGGCACAACTACATGTATGCACACTTCCTGCATAGTAAAAACCCTTAATCCTATTTAAATTTGCTACTTGCAATTACAAGTAGCAAATTTAACATGGATTAGTTACTGCACAGTAGCACACATGTATATTCAACCCTGGAGCAAGTTTGCTCCTGGGTGTTCCAAGCCACTAGGGGGCTGCAGACTAGGAGCCTCTCCTAGCTCAGGGCTAGGTTACTCCTATGGCAGTCCCTGTCTGCAGGCTTTAAAAGACTGCAAGCATTTTTAGCCCTGAGGCACACAGACGTGGATCCTGAGGTCACTGCAGGCCACACCTTAGCTGTGCCTACCTGCCAGCACCCCAGCACTGCTACCTGGCAGCACACTACTGCTTGGCTACCAGAACAGTGCCGTCCAAGCCAGCAGGGTGCTTCAGGCTGCTGCAGCCTCTGGATAGGCCTGCCAGTCCCCAAGGCCACCTGCAGGCAGCCTCTGGGCAGCAGGGCCAGCACCATCTGCCTGCAACACACCCCCAGCAGCCTGCCCTGCATCCACAGTTGTTGTGGGGCATTGCCTCTGCAGTGTAGCAGACTGTCTTGTGCCATGGTCCAGAGCTGGGCACTGGTGGCAGCTCAGGGACAGCTGTGCAGGAGCCCAGAGAGCCAGTGTGGGACCCATCATGGCCTCCTCCCCATCCATGGATATGCCGACACCCATGCCCTCCACCTCGGGCCCCAGCTGAACCAAGGAGGAGATTGGCAACCTCATGGTGCTGGGGAGCAAGGCAGAGGTGCAACACAAGTTTGGGCAGGGTGGGCACTCCAATGTGCATATTTATGAGGCACTGTCAGGCTGGATGAGGGAACAAGGGCACAACCAGTCAGTGCAGCAGTGCCACATAAAGGTCAAGGCCTTGCGGGCACAATGGGTCACTATGACCAACCACAATCATCAGTCCAGCTGTGCCCTCAAGACCATGCCCTTTATGTGGCAACTATGGCTATTCTTGCACCCTGAGACCCAGGCCACAGCTGTGCAGTATACACTAGTATGGGTGGCCTGCCTGAGCCCCTGCCCCAGCCTGGCACCCCAGGTGACACATCACCAGGGGAGGGCACCTCAGAAGCCCAGTGGCCCATTCCACCCAACTCCCCAGCTGCTATGCCCCACAGTCCGAGAACACCAACCGCAGCTGCACGCCATCACCGCTAGGCAGAACCATGCTGAGTTGCCAACCACACCAGCCCTAGCCACATGGTAAGCCCTGCACTAGGAAGAGGGCCCCCTGCCCCTGCTCCCCTTCCCACCTGGCCTGGCCACACTCCCCTCACCCCAGATTCCCTACCAGAGCATGCACAGAGGCAGGACTCAATTCAGAACTTTACTGAATAGCCTGTGCCCCTGCACCGAGGCAGGCATGGGCCTCTCACACACTGAGGAATGCATTGATGCCATGGCATTGCCTTCCTTGGCAGCAGGGAGCAGAGCTATGTAGTGCAGTCACAAGTAGCCCTCCAGGCAGGGGTGGAGGTTGCAGGGCAGGCCAGGCTTGCCCTCTGTGCTGCCGTAGCTCATAATCCCATACCAAGAACGCAGGTGCACCCAGGGTACCATGAGGATCAGCCACACCACCCCTCAATCCCCACAAACAGCTCATTGTGCACCTTGCAGGACACATACAATAGGGGCATGCTCAGGATTCAGTGGCAGCACAGTGGGGGGATAGCCCCATGGCACCTCCCCAGATAGGCCCCAAGTGGGTAGGGTGGGGGCACAGCCAGCTCCTCATCCCAGTTGTCCGGGAGCCCTATGCCACCTGAGCTCAGGTGCCACGGGCTGGGCAACAGTAAAGCAATGCAGCAGAACAGCTGGCCCACAAGCGGGAGGGGTGGGGGGGTCAGCAGGGTCTGGAGCCATGGCAGCAGGTGTTGCCAAGAGCCTGGCCTGTTCCCATCTGGAAATGGGGTGAGGGAGGCAGGCTGCCTGCAGCCAGCAGCCTGCCAGCCCCATGGCATTAAGTGAGGTTGGGGGGGCCCAGCCAGTGCCTGCCTGGGCCTGGGCCTACCCAGCCACTTACCATGGTCCCTGGTCACCCATACATGCCTGCCCCCAATCTGAGGCCAGACAGCACACAGCCCCTGGTACAGAGCATTTTCTCTCTGAAATGTTGCAAACTCTCACAAAAAGCTTCTGTCTCATGGCTCTGCAGGTCCTGCAGCTGGACACAGGGAAAAGGCCACACTTGGCAGTGGGGATGTGGCCTCAGGGTCGCTGGCATGAACAGCTAGGGTGCTGCAGATGTGCAGGCTCCACCAGTTGCACAATGAACTATACCATCCTTCTTGAGTGGCTGATAGTGGTCTCAGAGGGGCATGCAGAGGATGCAGGGGCCTGTTGGATGGAGGGCATAGCCCACAAGGATGAACAGGTCTGGCATGAAGTGGTGCGGGACTAGAATGAGGAGGAACAGGAGCAGGTGAACTGGCAGTATCAGGGCAAGATCCAGGTGCTGCAGGAGCAGAATACCATCCTGGGCCAGGCAGCACAGGCCACAGTTGATGATCACCGTTCTGGCCCTGGCAGTTGCCTTCATGTTGTCGGCTGCCCAGCTGCCAACCCTAGCCCCACATGCTCCCTGGCAGCCACTCACCACCAAGCAACAGATGCTGTCTGGACCTGGGAAGAGGTCCTACAATGCCTCCAGCCACCAGGGGCCCCTGGCTCAGCCCCCACCCCAGGTCCACCACCACCCAGCCTCCCTCCCCCCCGAGCCCAGGCCTGCCACTCGTCATGGCTCCACACAGGTGCAGAGCCAGAGCTGCCAGCAGTGCGGCCAGGAATGCACACTGCCGGCCATGGACAGCACCTGGCAGAGGGGGAGCCACTCGCACTGTGGGACTGGCAGCGGCCTTCACCCCTGGGTAAGCCCCCCACCTACTGCGCTCATTGCAGTGTCCACACCTGAGGAGGAAGGCCCAGAGGCTGGAGTGCTGAGCTCCTGTCCCAAGGCTCTGCCCCCTAGGTGCCTCCAGCCCATAGCTCTCCACTATGGGAAAATGGTTTTGTATTGTTGGAGGGTGGGGAGGGTCGTAGAGGGGCTCCGTTTGTTGGGAGTGGAGGGAGGGGGGCTCCAAGTGTCAGAGAGGGTGTGGGAGGCTCTGAGTGTTGGACAGGGAGGGGGCACTGTGTGATGTAAGGGGAAGAATCTGCCCCGGTCTCATAGCCAGGTAACTCCCCCAGCTGCTCTCCATAAAGGGGATGATGTCTCGCCCCCTGTTCTCCTTGCAGCCCATCCTCTGCCACCTTCCCTTTGGCTTCTGGCCTACCTGCAGCCTCAGGCATCCAAAGGCTGACCTGAACCTAACTCAGGGCCCAGTGCTAGCAGGGCCTCAACTCAAGCCTCTGCCCACAGGGCCC